>NC_079198.1:132276090-133026090 GCF_029499605.1 Hyla sarda | reverse complement strand
AAGCATATTCTATGTGAGGCCGTACCAATGCTTTATAAAGGGGTAGTATTATGTCCCTGTCCCTTGAGTCAATGCCTCTTTTGATACAGGACAATATCCTGCTGGCCTTAGAAGCGTCTGCCTGACATTGCATGCTATTCTGCAGTCTATGATCTACAATTACACCCAGATACTTCTCTACCAGTGACTCTCCCAGTTTACCCCCCCCCCCCCCCAAGACATACATTGCATGCAGAATTTTACTACCCAGATGCATAACATTACATTCATCCACAATGAACCTCATATGCCAAGTAGATGCCCGGACACTTAGTCTATCCAAGTCATCTTGTAACTTATGCAAATCCTCTATAGACTGTACCGTGCTACAAAGCTTGGTGTCATCTGCAAAGATAGAAACAGAGCTGTTAATACCATCCTCTATATCATTAATAAATATATTAAACAAGAGCGGGCCCAGTACAGAACCTGGAGGTACACCACTAATAACCGGAGACCAATCAGAGTACGAATCATTGACCATAGAGGGCTTCAAAGTTACCCCTTGTGAAAATGAAAAGTTTGGGGTAACACAAGCATTTTAGTGAAAAAAATAAAAAATTTAAATTTCCACTTTAATGAAAGTTTGTCAATTACCTGTAGGGTGTTAAGGTTCAATATACCCCCTTGTTACGTTCCTTGAGTGGTGTAGTTTATTAAATAGTTGCCATGTTGATTTTTTTTTTTTTTTTGCTGTTCTGGCACCATGAGGGCTTTCTAAATGTCACATGCCCCCCAAAAACCATTTCAGCAAAATTTGCTCTCCAAAAGCCCATTGTCGCTCCTTCCCTTTTGAGCCCTCTAGTGCACCCACAGAGCGCTTAACATCCACATATGAGGTATTTTCTTACTCGAGAGAAATTAGGGTACAAACTTTGGAGGCTTTTTCTCCTTTTACCCCGTGTAAAAATGAATAAAAAAAATGGGTCTACAAGAACATGGAGAATGTTCTCCTCCACTTTGCTGCTATTCCTGTGAAACACCTAAAGGGTTAACAAACTTTCTGAATGTCATTTTGAATACATTGAGGGGTGCAATTTTCATAATGGGGTCCTTTATAGGGTATGTCTAACACAAAGACGCTCAAATTCCCTTCAAAACTGGTCCCTGAAAAATTCAGATTTTGAAATTTTTGCTGAAAATTGCTGCTAAACATTGAAGCCCTCTAAGGTCTTCAAAAAGTAAAAACATGTCAACTTTATGATGCAAACATATAGTAGACATATTGTATCAATAAAGTCAGACCCACGCCAGAAAAATGCTAAATTTTCTAATATTTTTGACATTTTGGAATTTTTCACCAAGAAATGATGCAAGTATTGATGATGAAAATTTACCACTAACATAAAGTAGAATATGTCACGAAAAAACAATCTCGGAATAAAATTCAGAAGTAAAAGCAATTAATGCATAAAGTGACAGTGGTCGGATGTGCAAAAAATGCTGTTGTCGTTAAAGGGGTACTCCCGTGGAAAACCTCTTTTTAAATTAACTGGTGCCAGAAAGTTAAAGGGGTATTCCGGGCAAAAACATTTTATCCTCTATCCAAAGGATAGGGGATAAGATGTCTGATCGCGGGGGGCCCGCCACTTGGACCCCTGGTTATCTCCCTGCAGCACCCGCATTCTATGCCGGGGCTGCGTCTCCAGTTTCGCAAACCTCTGGGTTTCCGGGACTGGGGACATGATGTCACGCCACGCTCCCTCCATTCATGTCTATAGGAGGGGGTGTGATGGCGGTCACACCCCCTCCTATAGACATGAATGGAGGGGGCACGACGTGACATCACATCCCCAGTCCCGGAAACCCGGAGGTTTCCGAAAATGGAAATTCAGCCCCCCGCATAGAATGTCCCAGCGGCGGCCCCCCCGCGATCAGACATCTTATCCCCTATCCTTTGGATAGGGGATAAAATGTTTTTGCCCGGAATACACCTTTAAACAGATTTATAAATTACTTCTATTAAAAAAATCTCAATCCTTCCAGTACTTTTTAGGGGCTGTAATGCTTTTCTTTTTGGATTTCTCTTCTGTCATGACCACAGTGCTCTCTGCTGTCCATTTTTGGAACTGTCCAGAGCAGGAGAAAATCCTTGAAGCAAACTCTGGACAGTTCCTAAAATGGACAGCAGAGGTCAGCAGAGAGCTCTGTGGTAGTGACAAAAGATAAATCCAGAAAGAAAAGCATTTCCTCTGTAGTATACAGCCCCTAAAAAGTACTGGAAGGATTAAGATTTTTTAATAGAAGTCATTTACAAATCTGTAACTTTCTGGCACCTAAGGGGGTTATAAAATGTTAACAGGGGTTGATTCAAACTTTTGTTAGGAAAAGTGCTTATTTATATTTATTAACCTTTTTGTAAACATTTTAGTCACTACTTTTTAATCCCTATTGGAGACAATTACATGTAATCTTTAGAATGCAAACACTGAACAATGCTGTTACATAGAACAGCACCTGATCAGTGGTATCGGCGCTCCATTACTGCAGGCTGCCATGTTTTCCTGTAGTAAGGGAGTGCCGATCGGACTGTGAGGACTTAGGTAAGGGACCTCCTGCTGCCATCTCAGCTAATCGGGACCCTGAGATTTCATTGAGGTGGTCCTGGTAAACTCACTGAGCTACCCAGGAACTGAATTTACCGCATTTAAATGCAACAATCAACTTTGATTGCATTGTCTAAATGGTTAATGATAGACATCAGCTAATACTGACTCTCCTGGTCACAGCTCACTAGCCATACTTTTCTGATGATGTGTCGTTCTACAATGAGTGCCCACTGTGGTGTCCCACCTCAATCAGTGATTGGCTGAGCGAGCACTTATTACAGAGGTAACACATCATAAGAAGAGGTTCTACATAGATACTCAATAGGGGTGTGTTCCTAAATACATAAAGGGGTATTCTGGCTTTATTCATCTTATCCCCTATCTGAAGGACAAGGGATAAGATGTATAATAGCAAGGGTCCTGCCGCTAGGACCCCTGTAATTTTGGTGCAGCCCCCGGCATTCTGTGCCTGAACGCTGCCGCCGAGACCGATAGACGTGACATCATGACCACGCCCCCTCGTGATGTCACACCACGTCCCCGAGATCCAAGATTGCGGGGGTCCCAGTGGCGGGACACCTGGGATCATACATCTTATCCCCTGTCCTTTGATAAGATGTATAAAGCTGGAATACCCCTTTAATGTGGGGGGAAACCTTATTAACTGATAGGGATTACCTATATACACCCTCACTGTGTGGTCTGAAAAGGGGTACTTTTATACTATGTAGGTCATCAAGGAGGAAATGATTACCATTTTGGGCACTTTATATATGGGAAATTTGTGTAGGTAGGGAAAACTGAAAATCCTAAGATGTTTGTCTCCCACATTGTTCAAAGATGAGTTGTGGCTGAAAGAAATGATCCTGGCAGTCTGGGCCAGATGGAGAAGAAAAGGAAAAGTTATCCACTCTGATCAGAGATGACCTTATCTATGAGACACTGGATGTAACAGAGCTGTAATGTCTTATAAAATATACCAATATTGTGTTGAGCTGGTATATACAAATATATTGTCACAATACAAACGCTGGTATAGCAGTTTTGTATTGTGACTGGTATTTTAATATTTGGGGCCCCACTTTAAATTTTGCCCAGTGTAAATTATCCCTTAGCACAGTGCCAGCCTTTCCAGTGCACATTTACAAAAAACATCAATGAGGCCATTAATACCACCTTGTCAGCACCATGGTTAATCCAACAAATGTTTTCATACATTATTAAAATAGTTTGAAACCACAGGGATTACTTTTTCAAAGATTATTATTATTTTCTATACTGGAAATTAAGTAATGTTACCATTTTTTGCTTTAAAGTGATAATAATTATCATATGTCTACGAAATCACTGTTAGCTGTTTCTGTATGATTTTTTTTTTCTACAGGAAATATTAAAGGAGATGTCCTGATTGACCTCAGCTCCTCTTCCCTGGTTCATCATTTGTTTTCAGCCTGTGAGTTTTTCAAACACACCATAGTCCTGAAGGTCACTGACAGATGTATTCTGGAGCTGAAGAGATGGCTGGACACACGGACAGGAGCATTCGATTGGGGACATGCTACAAAACTTCATTTAGAGAAAGAAAATAACAGGTGAATATATTACTGTAATATATTACTGTAAAATCACTTGTAATGTTGCTTGTGATGTGTAAGATATATGAAGTCAGATCTTGGAATTGTTTAGGTTGTAAATACTTTATTGTAACAAGTACCTGTCCATGCTCCAGTGCCAAATCCGGTCCACCCTTGGTTCGGTCAGAGGTGTCTTTTGTTATCCTGATGACAGTCTTGCAGTGCCATTTTTTACTGCATGAGGTGGCCGTCTTACCCTATTAGTAGGTGGGAG
The DNA here is from genome assembly GCF_029499605.1 of Hyla sarda. NCBI lineage: Eukaryota > Metazoa > Chordata > Amphibia > Anura > Hylidae > Hyla > Hyla sarda. Next base: position 133,021,654 of record NC_079198.1, on the reverse strand, counting down.
TGCTGGGCCAATCTGCTGCGTTGCCAGCGTCCACATTGCCTGGTGACAGATTTAAACTAGACAGCTGCTCAGTTCTATGCCCATAATTGTGAATTGTGCTATTCTGTCATTTGACCTCTGCAAGTGACCTGACCCTTTCTCTTGCCTGCTTATTTTGTACCACGCTTATTACTAGGTTTGACCCTTGCTTGTCCGGTCATTGCTTCTGATTCTGTACTATGCTGCCAAAATAGTTTTTTTACTCTCTAGTGTGTTTCTGGTTAACTTCTTGACTGCTAATTTTGCTGTTTGGCCAGTGTGTTGTTTACCTGGCATGTCTGACTTTCCTGACACCCTTGTGAACTCACTTCAGTGTAAGGGCTGTCATCCTGTTTAGGACCTCAGTTTAGGGTGGTTTGTCCAAGTAAGTAGGAATAGTAATGTGGGGCTTGCTCAGATTTGTACTGCTGCAAACCTTATGACATAATGGTGAATTAAATAAAAACATCATATTACCTCATCTTCTTGGGAGAAGTCCTCTGCTTACTTTAAGATGTCAGTAGAACATTTTGCATGCATCCACATATATTTCGGTTCTCATCAATACGGTTATTACAATAAAAAAAAAGACAAATGTCCATCATGTTCAACAGCCTTTAAGTCTTTCTACCAGTACTAGAAAAAATAATCCAAAATTAACTACTAAACTGATGTGGACTGTCTATATGTTTTCATCTCTTTCAGTGACCAGTTACAGGACAAAGAAGAAAAAGTGAGATCGGCCGTTCAACATGTTATGAAATGTGACCTTGAAAAAGAAAATATGACGGATCCGATAGTCTTACCGCCAGCAGATTGCATCATCATTGTTCGGCTCCTAGAAGATATCAGCAAAGACCAAGATGATTACAGGAGATATCTCAGGAAGTTCTCAGGGATGCTGAAATCCGGAGGACACCTTATATTACTTGGGCTTTTAGATATGACATATTACACAGTCGGGAAAGACAAGTTCCATGCTCTCACATATGATGAGGATTTTGCCAGGAAAGCTCTAGTTGGAGAAGGATTTGTTATAGATAACTGTGTGGTTAAGAAGAGAACAAATGTGAGTGACCTTATTGACTATAAGGCCATCATGTTTATTGTAGCTCATAAGGAGAAGTAGAAATTGAAAACAAACAAATTAGCTTCACTCCTTTAAAAATTACTTTAAAAATATGATCATAAAATGTGTTTTTCATGCATATTGTGCTCTATGAAAGTCAATGGAAAAGGAGATATCTGTGCACACACTGTCATAATTGTTGTTTAGATTGTATTTAAAGGGGTACTCCGGTGCTTACACATCTTATCCCCTATCAAAAGGATAGGGGATAAGATGCCTGATCGCGGGAGTCCCGCAGCTGGGGACGCCCGTGATCATGCACGTGGCACCCCGTATGTAATCACTCCCCGGAGCGTGTTCGCTCCGGGTCTGATTACGCTTGACCGTAGGGCCGGCGGCGTGTGACATCACGCCTCTGACCCCGTGTGATGTCACGCTCCGCCCCTCAATGCAAGCCTATGGGAGGGGGCGTGAATGCATTATTAACAAAGCTCTAATATTTAAATAATATGGCTCCATATTTACTGCTCCTTATACTTCTGAATATACACGGCTTACACATAATGATAGGCAGACATGTACTAAAAAGCACAATAGGCTTTGCTATGATTGAATATGAATTTTACTACAAATTTCTTGTTAAACAATCTGTCTTCTTCTTGGACATCATGGAATATTACGAAGCTTCTGATTATTTGCATTATATCAACAGTGTAATAAAGGTAATACTGGGCTGTCTGCGCTTTTCTTGAGGGGGATTTGTTTTTTTGTCTGCTCCTTATAAATAAAATAAACAGCATATGAGAAACACTTACCATGAATTTTCCTTATCCTTCGAGCCCAGACGCACTGACCTGTTACAGATTTTTTTTTTAACAGATATCATAGGCTTTTCATTGAGATGCATAAGACCTTTAGGACCCTCACACACTATGTAACTTCTGCTCTGAATTATTCTGAGTGAGATACCACTTGCAGTAGCCTCCAACAGAATCTGCACTTATTGGCTGAGAGGCCATGAAAGGGGTACGCCACTGGCCAGCATTTTGAACATCTAGTTCTGAACTCTGTGTGCGTGCTGCTGGCTTTGGCCATGCCCCCTCGTGATGTCAAACCACGACTTCTCAATGAAAGTCTATGGGAGGGGTTGTGGCAACCATCATGCCCCCTCCCATTGACTTGCATTGAGGGGGCGAGATGTGACACCACAAGGGGGTGTGGCCAACCCCTGCAGTGTGCACACAGCGTTTGGAACTTAATGTTCCAAACACTGGCCAGTGGAGTACCCCTTTAAGCTCCTTCCCATCGACTGCAATGCAGTTCTGGCAGGATTTCAGTGAACACTGTTCATTCTTTTGTCGGAATCCAGAACCACCTTGGAACTATAGCTGCAGTACTTCTGTAGTGTGCACAGTGCAGCAGAATCCCACACAGAATAATTCCTAGTGCAATTTCAATACTGTGCAAGGCCTTAGCCTTAGTTTACTTCGCAAACTCTCCGGACAGAATTCCCATTGGAAATCCAGAAAGCGGTGCTAAGACGCAGACTGCATAGTCGTCCCCATAGATGGATCATTTGGCAGATGCTCAGAGAAATGCATTGCACTCTATTGGGATGGCAATGCAGTCTGCTTTGTCCTAGCACCACCCAATAAATCTCTGCTGGAAGTTCTGTCAAAAGATTCCACAATGTGTTTCATGTGGGTAAGGATAGATATTTTTTTCTCTCTTGTATATTATACAAAAATTGCAGAATGCTTCATCAGATGGAAATATACTGGAAAATATAAATTTTAAGTTTATAAAATATTATTTTCCTAGATTAAAAAAGTGTACAGCAGCCAACACTGAAGCCAAAATGTCTTCCTCTTTAATGAAAAGGCATACAAAACCAGCAAAAAAAGTAATCCCTTAACCCCTTAAGAACACTTTTTTTTCCCTCCCCGCCTTCTAAACATCATAACACTTTCAGTTTTCCACCAACAGACCCATATGAGGGCTTGTTTTATGTGCTAACAATTTTACTTTGTAATGCCATCAATCATTTCACCACAAAATTTACGGGGAAAGAAAAAAAATATTATTTGTGGGACAAAAAAAAACCAAGATGCTATTTTGTCATTTTTCCGTTTCTACGCAGTGCACTTGTTCTGTAGGTCTGTACGATACAAATTAGAACTTATATAGGTTTGATTTAGTTTTACTTCTGTTAAAAAATTATAACTTTGTGCACAATAATTTGTACATTATAAATTGTCCTGTTCTGACCCCTCAACTTTTTTATTTTTCCATACATAGGGATATGTGAGGGCTCATTTTTTGTGCTGTGATCTGCAATAGAAGGAGGAGTGGTCTATATGCTAACTTTACCATCTTATCATTGAGATTATATAAAGCCAGTTCTTATCTACATGACATAATTCCATCCACAATATAAATAAGGTAACTCAATCAAATAAGAAACCTGTGTATCTTACCAAGAGTATGCATACTTACACACCAGGATAAATGAAAGATGGCTGCCTGGGGTCCTTGGAAATGCCTATAGTCTTAACCAGTCCTCAGAGAAGAGAGGACTATGGTAAAATAATTCCCCCCTGACTCTTTATGGCTCCACCCCTTCAGGTAGCTTCTTGTGATGCCTTCTTGATGCCTCCTCTCCTTTTCCTCATGTCTACTTAGAGATATTTTTAGCTTGTTCCTTATCTTAAACCCCCACCCAAACAAATATAATGTCATCCAATGATGATCGGGTGGGTGTGAGTATATAGACCAGGGTCTAGACACATGACATGTCAGATACTCATTAATTTACTTTATTTGGTATATAGATATGAACATCATGTGAGTTTATTATGGCCACTATAATCACTTGTACAATCAATCAATGTCCAGTATTATAACCCTGGATTACATTCTCAACCATCTCAAATAGTTGGTTGAATTTAATGGATGTATGTATTTTTTCAACCATACTATGTAACGATGTAACTATGTAACTTTAAATAGACAGATAGAACAGATACTATTCACTAAGACAAATAAAACCCTAGTGTTATTTACACATGTATCAAGACTAAAGGTCCAGCCACTTAGTGGCAGAGATTTATCAAAACCTGCCCAGAGGAAAAGTTACTGAGTTGTTCATAGCAACCAATCAGATTGCCTCTTTAATTTTTCAGAGACCTTTTCAAAAGTGAAAGAAGTTATCTGATTGGTTTCTATGGGCAACTCAGCAACTTTTCCTCTGGGCAGGTTTTGATAAATCTCCCCCGGTATGCCTAAACTATATACAGTGGGTATCAAAAGTTTGGGCACCTCAGGTAAAAATGTGTTTTAATGTGCATAAAGAAGCCAAGGAAAGATGGAATAATCTCCAAAAGGCATCAAATTACAGATTAGACATTCTTATAATATGTCAACAAAAGTTAGATTTTATTTCCATCATTTACACTTTCAAAATAACAGAAAACAAAAAAATGGCGTCTGCAAAAGTTTTGGCACCCTGCAGAATTTATAGCATGCACTGCCCCCTTTGCAAAGCTGAGACCTGCCAGTGTCATGGATTGCTCTCAATCATCATCTGGGAAGAACAGGTGATGTCAATCTCAAAGGTTTTAACCCCTTAAGGACTCAGCCCATTTTGGCCTTAAGGACTCAGACAATTTAATTTTTATGTTTTCATTTTTTCCTCCTCGCCTTCTAAAAATCATAACTCTTTTATATTTTCATCCACAGACTAGTATGAGGGTTTGTTTTTTGCGCGACCAGTTGTCCTTTGTAATGACATCACTCATTATATCATAAAATGTATGGCGCAACCAAAAAACACTATTTTTGTGGGGAAATTAAAACGAAAAACGCAATTTTGCTAATTTTGGAAGGTTTTGTTTTCACGCCGTACAATTTCTGGTAAAAATGACATGTGTTCTTTATTCTGAGGGTCAATACGATTAAAATGATACCCATTATTATATACTTTTATATTATTGTTGCGCTTAAAAAAAATCACAAACTTTTTAACCAAATTAGTACGTTTATAATCCCTTTATTTTGATGACCTATAACTTTTTTATTTTTCCGTAAAAGCGGCGGTATGGGGGCTCATTTTTTGCGTCATGATCTGTACTTTTTTTTGATACCACATTTGTATATAAAAAACTTTTAATACATTTTTTATAATTTTTTTTTAATAAAATGTATTAAAAAAGTAGGAATTTTGGACTTTTTAAATTTTTTTTCGTTCACGCCGTTCACCGTACGGGATCATTAACATTTTATTTTAATAGTTTGGACATTTACGCACGCGGCGATACCAAATATGTCTATAAAAAATGTTTTTTACGCTTTTTGGGGGTAAAATAGGAAAAAACGGACGTTTTACTTTTTTATTGGGGGAGGGGATTTTTCACTTTTTTTTTACTTTTACTTTTACATTTTTTTACATTTTTTTTTACACTTGAATATTCCCCATAGGGGACTATTCATAGCAATACCATGATTGCTAATACTGATCTGTTCTATGTATAGGACATAGAACAGATCAGTATTATCGGTCATCTCCTGCTCTGGTCTGCTCGATCACAGACCAGAGCAGGAGACGCCGGGAGCCGCACGGAGGAAGGAGAGGGGACCTCCGTGCGGCGTTATGAATGATCGGATCCCCGCAGCAGCGCTGCGGGCGATCCGATCGTTCATTTTAATCGCGAACTGCCGCAGATACCGGGATCTGTATTGATCCCGGCACCTGAGGGGTTAATGGCGGACGCCCGCGAGATCGCGGGCGTCGGCCATTGCCGACGGGTCCCTGGCTGCGATCAGCAGCCGGGATCAGCCGCGCATGACACGGGCATCGCTCCGATGCCCGCGGTTATGCTTAGGACGTAAATGTACGTCCTGGTGCGTTAAGTACCACCTCAACAGGACGTGCGTTAAGTACCACCTCCTGCGTCCTTAAGGGGTTAAATGCCCAGACTCAACTGACCTTGCCCCAACAATCAGCACCATGGGTTCTTCTAAGCAGTTGTCTGGAAATCTGAAACTGAAAATGGTTGACGCTCACAAAGCTGGAGAAGGCTATAAGAAGATAGCAAAACATTTTCAGATGTCAATATCCTCTGTTCTGAATGTAATTAAGAAATGGCAGTCATCAGGAACAGTGGAAGTTAAAGCAAGATCTAGAAGACCAAGAAAAATATCAGACAGAACAGCTCACAGGATTGTGAGAAAAACTATTCAAAACCCACGTTTGACTGCACAATCCCTCCAGAAAGATCTGGCAGACACTGAAGTTGTGGTACACTATTTCACTATAAAGAGACACTTGAACAAATATGGTCTTCATGGAAGAGTCATCAGAAGAAAACCTCTTCTACGTCCTCGCCATAAAAATCAGCGTTTGAACTTTGCAAATGAACATATAGACAAGCCTGATGCATTTTGGAAACAAGTTCTGTGGACCGATGAGGTTAAAATTTAACTTTTTACCCAGAATGAGCAAAGGTACGTTTGGAGAAGAAGGGGAACAGAATTTAATGAAAAGACCCTCTGTACAACTGTTAAGCATGTGGGTGGATCAATCATGCTTTGGGGTTGTATTGCAGCCAGTAGCACGGGGAACATTTCACGAGTAGAAGGAAAAATTGATTCAATAAAATTTCACCAAATTTTGGATGCTGGTGATGCCCAACATTAACCCCTTAGATGCTGCAATAAAAGTTGCGGGGTCTAAAATAGAAAAAATCTATCCCGGCGGCTTAGAGAAGCTTATCAGGACCACCACAGTGAAACCGCAGTGTCCCGATCAGCTTAGAGGATGGGGGGAGGGCCCTTAAGTGACTCCTCGCCGTCCGATGCTTGGTCTGAAGCTCCAGTCAGTCTCAACAGTCTGGAGCAGCAGAACACCGATAACACTGATCAATGCTCTGTGATGGCATAGCATTAAACAGTGTATGCAATCATAAGATTGCATGTAATAGTCCCCCTATAAACATAAACATATGTGGCTTTGTCGCGTTCGTAAATGTCATAACTATAAAAATATAATGTTAATTAAATTGCAGGTCAATGCCGTACAGGTAAAAAAAAATACCAAAGTCCAAAACAGCATATTTTTGTTCACTTTGTTTACCTTAAAAAAATGTATAAAAAGTAATGATCTTTATAAAAACTTCAGATAACGGTGCAAAAAATGAGCCCTCATATAGCCCCATATATGGAAAAATAAAAAAGTTATCAGGGTCAGAAGATGACAATTTTAAACATACAAATTTTGGTGCATGTAGTTATATTTTTTTTAAGTAGTAAAATGAAATAAAGCCTATATAAATTAGATATTTTTGTGACCATATGGACCTACAGAATAAAGATATGGTGTAATTTCTTCCCAAAAAGTTCACTGCATAGAATCGAAAACCCCAAAAAGTGACAAAATGTTTTTTTTTTGTTTTTTTTTTGCCTGACAATTTGTTTTCTGGATTCGCCATAAATTTTGTGGTAAAATGATTGAGGGTATTACAAAGTAAAATTGGTGGTGCAAAAAACAAGAACTCATATAGGTCTGTAGGTGGAAAATTGAAAGTGTAATCATTTTTAGGTACCCTTAAGAGGTTAAAACTAAATCCAAATTCTGTTTAAAACTATGTCCAAAATTATTATTTTTTTAATGCACACAGAGGTATCAAAAGAATCAATTACTTTTTCAAGGGGTCCAAAAAATTATCCCTTTTTGGGAATAGCTACAGGTTTTGTCCTTGGAAAGTGAAGAAGCCTTTTCACAAGAATTATACTTAACCCATTGAGGACGCAGGACGTACAGGTATGCCTTGGGTGCTTGGAACTTACCTGTACCTGGACTTACCTGTACCTGGACTTACCTGTACCATACACTGAGTCTAGCCGCGGCAACGACTCGAGTGCAGGAGCTGCACTCGAATCATAGGCTGAGGGTTCCGGCAGCTATCAGCAACCAAGGACCCGCCGGTAATTGCAGATATCAGGGATTGCCCTGATGTCCGTCATTTATCCATCAGATGCTGCGATCAATATTGATCAACGCATCTGCGACTAAGCGGCGGTTCCAGTGGATGATCTGATCACCCGTGGCATGGCCGTGGGGATCAGATCAGCTAAGATGGTGGCTGGAGGTCAGTTTACCTGCTTTCTAATGCCATCATGGGGTCTTCTTCTTTAGTCTGCCATCGAGCAGACCAGAGAAGTAGATCGACGATAATACTAATCAATGCTATGCATATGTATAGCACTGATCAGAATCTGCAATCTAATAATTGCAATATATAGTCCCCTTTGGGGACTATGAAATTGTAAAAAAAAAAAACAGTAAATTTTTTTTTTAATATAAGTGAATAAGCCCCTCCCCCAATAAAAAATAAAATTCCCTTATTTAAAAAGAAAAAAACATTAAAAACAATAAAACATTAAAACAAATAAATATTTGGTATCACTGTGTGTGGAAATTTCAAATCCATAAAATATATGTTAATGATCCTGTACGATTAACGGTGTAAACATATAAAAATACCACATCATCTATCAGAAAACTCCGTGTGCGGAGTTATAGTGGTCAGAGATTTTATAAAAGCAGTACAATATTAGAAAAACTATATGAATTGGGTATCGTTTTAATTGCATTGAGCTACAGAATAAAAAGAACATATAATTTTAACTGTAAACTGCACTGTGTAAAAACAAAACCTACCAAAAGTTGCAAAATAGTGGTTTTCTTATCAATTTTCCCCCACAAATAACACTTTTTTGGCTTTGCCTTATTTTTTTATGGTAAAATGAAAGATGCTATTACAAAGTACAATTGGTCACGCAAAAACAAGCCCTCAAATGGGTCTGTAGGGGGGAAAATAGAAAAGTTATGATGCAAAAATGAATATTTCCTGTGTCCTCAAGGGACACAGGTAAAAGGGCAGTGATATCATCCACAGCGTTCACAATGCTGGGAACTTCTGCACAGAGGAGACAAAGAGAGAGAGAGAGCCAAACATGAGGGCAGTTAGTGGTTATAAAGATGGAGAGAGAGAGAGAGAAATAGATTACAAAGAGAGAAAAGGGACAGCAATTAGAAAGACAAAGAAACAGATTGGAAAGAAAGATCGTGTGTGTGTGTAATTGAACAGGATTCAATCCCCATACAAGAATCCTATAGTGGTGTAAAGTCTGTTTATCTGAATTTTGCATTTTTCGGCTTTGAGTCCTGTTCATACATTATGTTTATGTCTGAATAGTTTCTGTGTTTATTTTCCCTGGTTTGGGAAGAGTTAATGCTTCCAGCCATTTCAGCCCTTCAACAGGTGCTGCTCTGGGCTGGCAATTACACCTGTTACTCTGATCATGTTTGCATCATGTTCAATATGTCTGTCTGAGCACATGTATCCTGAGAATTAACCATGGTTATCTGTAAAGTATTCATGTATTGTTCGTTCTGCATATGTTTTGTTTTTCCTGAGTCCGTATTCACGCTGTGCGTTTTGTTAGTCCTGTTTTAACCTGGTTTGATCCCGGATCTCCTAGGATAGAATCCTGTTCTGAGCCTTGTGCTAATCTGTCTATCTAGGAGTGAGTGAGTCTTGTGCCTTTACCCGTGTTTGTTTGTATTTAGGATTCTTGTTTGCTCTTAGGCTAATATCCTGTTCACTGTGTAGTGTGCCCGCTAGCTAGGATTTAGAATTGTTGTCCATCCATGATTGGAGTGGGGTGATCAGTGTGTTCCTTGTTCAAGTCCAATGTGAACAGTGCTCCTGATTTCCCGGCCCATTCAGTTTTCTGACATTCAGTTAACTTGTTTATCCCATGCATCTCCTGGTTTTGTCTGCTGTATCCTTATCCTCCTTTCTAGTCTTGTTCATATTATCATATCTGCCATTTATCTTGTTCCTGTTTTCTGAACTGTTTGTTAGTATGCTATATATGTATATATGTTTTGTTTGACTCTTACGCCCATGCACTTTAGCGAAGTATAGGGTCCGTCCTCATGGTTGTTGATACGTCGTTTAAAGTGGATGGGCAACAGGAAGGGACAGCGGTTGTAGGGACAGTTAGAGCTCACTTACTCCCTGTTCCCTGCCCCCCTTTCATGACAAGTGGCTCCTATACACCAAAACAGCATGTAAGGGGACATCCTAATCACAGCCTCTAAATGGTTCATCTTTTGCTACCAAAAATCTGCTCTGGGCTTGCAATTACACCTGTTACTCTGGGAACAAGCTGAGCCATCAGAAAAGCTGGCAAGGATGGCTAGATGTGTGCTTTCCTGTTTGTACAATAAAAAGCATTTTGTGGGCTTAAAGGGAAGAGAAGTGTACTGGAAAGCCATACTCTTAGACCCTTGGTATAAACTCAAAATGGGGGAATTTTTCTCGCCTACTTCAGCAGTGCCCTTTCTCTGACAGACACCATAAGCCCAGACATCATGGACTTCTGGCTCACCAGATTAGACCATTGACCAAAACTGCAGGCCAAATTCTAATTGATTTCTTTGAAAACCTGCTACTTCCAGCCATGCTTGGGCTGCCTTGCTTGTTGGAGTAAAATTCACATTGTTTTTGGTTGTTTTTGCAAACACCCTGCAGCCAGCCAGAGATGCTGGCCAAATTCAAATAAATTTTTTTGGAAACCTGCTGAATGGTGGTCCAGTCTCCACTCCCCGCAGAGTCAACGCTCCACTACCTCTGCCAGCAAAATTCTTATTGATTGCGGTTGCTTTTGCAAACACCCTGCAGCCAGCCAAAAATAGATTCAAATTGATTTTTTTGAAACCTGCTACTTCCAACCAGGCCTTCCTCCAGAAAACTATTTTGATGTACTGAAGGTTGTTGTTGCAATCTCCCTTCAGCCAGCCAGGCTGGGGTCACCTGGCTGGCCAAATTTGAATTAAGTTTAATGGTTTCTAAAGCTTCTTCTTTACACAGGTTACTACAACTTCCTCAAATAAACCACTCTGAACTGCTGAAGGTTGCTGTTGCAGCCAGCCAGGCCTGGGTCCCCTGGCAGGCCAAATTCAAATTGATTTGAAAGGTGTCTCAACCTGCTGCTTTACGCAGACTACTACTACTTCTTCCAATAAGCCACTATGACATGTTCTGCTGGTGAGGGGCAAAGCACAGGGTCCGTCCTTATGGTTGTCGATATGTCGTTTAGAGTGGATGGGCAATAGGAAGGGACAGCGGTTGTATGGACAGTTAGAGCTCACTTACTCCCTGTTCCCTGCCCCCTTTTATCCCAAGTGGCTCCTATACACCAAAACAGCATATAGGGGGACATCCTAATCACAACCTCTGAATGGCTCATCTTTTGCTACCACAAATCTGCCCTGGGCTGGTAATTACACCTGTCACTCAGACCATGTTTGCATTATGTTCATAGGCCCTATATAGCCATAGGGCCTGTCAACACAGAAGTGAGTATACAGTGATCCCTCAACTTACAATGGCCTCAACATACAATAGTTTCAACATATGATGCTCTTTTCTGGACCATCATAACTTGAAACCAGATTCAACATACAATGTACAGACAGTCCAGATCTGCGAAACATGTCAATGGCTGGAAGATCTGACCAATCAGAATGGGCATTTCACTGGTAAAACCCCTGTATTAGTGCGTGCATGTAGTACTGAAGCGCATGCACTGAATTCCTGTCTGGTAGCGCCCCCTACAGTACAGGGAAGTATTACATGTTCTGTACTACTCTTTACCTGTGCCAGGGTTAGCTGCTGCTTTGGACACCAAGTAAGGGCGGCTTCATTTTACTTTTTTAGGACATTGCGTGTACTGTACAGGACCCCATCCTCTACATAGACCAGTGTTTCCCAACGAGGGTGCCTCCAGCTGTTGCAAAACTACAACTCCCAGCATACTGTACAGGACCCCGTCCTCTACATAGACCAGTGTTTCTCAACGAGGGTGCCTCCAGCTGTTGCAAAACTACAACTCCCAGCATACTGTACAGGACCCCGTCCTCTAGATAGACTAGTGTTTCCCAATGAGGGTGCCTCCAGCTGTTGCAAAACTACAACTCCCAGCATGCCCGGACAGCCAAAGGCTGTCCGGGCATGCTGGGAGCTGTAGTTTCTCAACAGCTGGAGGCACCCTGGTTGAAAAACACTGACATAGACAGTGATTACAGCTCCCAGCAGATCTTTCTTACTTTTATATGTAAGGAATTTGCTTTATCTATATGAGTTATCTACTTATTTTTCTTTAATCCTCACTTTTTCCTATTTTTAGATGACATTTTGGGGCTTCAGAACCAATTACCAGGTTTCCATAGAGTTATGGTCTCAACATACAATGGTTTCAACATACAATGGTCGTCCTGGAACCAATTAATATTGTAACTTGAGGGACCACAGTAATAGATTTCTGCAAATACCTTCTGTACTCATTGTGCTGTCAGCTTTGCCATGCAAAAAGCATGTTGAAGTTAAACGTATATAGCCTGTAGTGTTATCCGGTTTTGGTGCATTTAATATTGTTCTGCCAACACCTTTAGTACTTGTTGTGCTCTCATCTCTGCCATGCAAAAAGCTTGTTGTAGTTATACACATATAGCTTGTAGTGTTATACGGTTCTTGTGCATTTAATATTGTTCCACAAACACCTTTAGTACTCATTGTGCTGTCATCCCTGCCACACAAAAAGAGTGTTAAAGTTACACATATCTAGCCTGTAGTGTTACACAGTTCTGGTGCATTTAATATTGTTCTGCAAACATCTTCAGAACTTATGTTGTCATCCGTGCCACGCAAAAAAAAAAAAAAAGTGTGTTGAAGTTACACATATCCAGCTTGTAGTGTTATACGGTTCTGATGCATTGGATATTGTTCCATGAACACTTTCAGTACTCGTGCTGTCATCCCTGCCACGCAAAAAGCGCATTGAACTTACAAGTGTCTAGCCTGTAATGTTATAAAGTTCTGGTGCATTTAATATTGTTCCACAAACACTTTCAGTACTTGTTGTGCTGTCATCTCTGCCACGCAAAATGCGTTCAAAGCGTTGAAACTTAGATTTGACAAGTAGGTTGGAGAAAATTCACCAAAAAAGGATTAATGTAACTGAAAAAAACACGTCTGGAAAAGGAGTTGGTGGACAAGGTAGGGGGCAGAAGACCCCAGCAATGATCCCTGCCAGTAACAATGTTGTGTAAGAACATGGCAGTACAAGTACAGTACTGATATGTCAGCAAGGAAAACAGTGACATTGGGGATGCAATGCCTCTGATATTCCTTTTGAAGCAGACACTGTTGGCGATGATGGAAGAAGGAGGAATAGAGGAGACTACATGTCTTGATGGCAGAATAACGGATGTTCTTTGAAGGAGTTGGTTGAGGAGGTACTGGGACCTGAGGAGGAGGATATGGAGATGGACTCTATCGAAGAGAGAGGAGATGAGGACCTTGCACAAGGCGACACTGATGAAGAATAGGAGGAGCATGACCAACCTTGGCAGTATGGGACAGAGGTGGAACAAGCTGGGCCATCAGAGAAGCTGGCAAGGATGTCTAGGCGTATGCTTTCCTGCTTGTACAATAATAAGCATATTGTGGGCTTGAAGAGAAGAGTACTGGATAGCCGTACTCTTAGACCATTGGTATAAACTCAAAACATTTATTTTTTTGGAAACCTGCTGAACAGTGGTCCAGTCTCCACTCCCCGCAGAGTCAACGCTCCTCTTTTTGAAATCTGCTACTTCCAACCAGGCCTGGCTCACCTGGATGGGGCAAAATTCTAATTGATTTTGAAGATTTCTCAACCTGCTGCTGTATGCAGGAAACTACAACTTCCTCCTGTAAACCACTCTGACATGATAAAGGTTTCTGTTGCAACCTCTCACCAGTCAGATAGGCCTGGGTCACCTGGCTGGCCAAATTTGAATGAAACTTAATGGTTTATCAACCTTCTGCTTTAAGCAGAATTCTACACCTTCCTCCTGAAAACCATTGTGACATGCTGAAGGTTGTTGCTGCAATCTCCCTTCAGCCAGCCAGGCTGGGGTCACCTGGCTGGCCAAATTTAAATTAAGTTTAATGGTTTCTCAACCTGCTGCTTTAAACAGGTTACTACCAATTCCTCCAGTCAACCACACTGAACTGCTGTAGGTTGCTGTTGAAACTTCCCTGTAGCCAGCCAGGCCTGGGTCACCTGGCTGGCCAAATTCAAATTGATTTGAAAGGTGTCTGAACCTGCTGCTTTACGCAGACTACTAGTACTTCTTCCAGTAATCCACTATGAGATGTTATGCTGGCAGTTCCTGCCAGGTCTACGCATACACAACCCAGGCATGCCAGCAACACCAGTCCGGGAAACATATAATTGAATTTATATTTTTATAAAAAAAAAAAAAAAAAATATTGAAGCATTAAAATAAAACTTTAATGAGTACACAGCGCATGAGCCGTGGGGACGCCATCCATGGCAGCCTGGTGTGACGATGTCACATAATCGAGCAGGCGCCCGGAGATCCCTTTCCCGCTGCTCGCATACTCTAAGTAAGACGAATATGCTCAGGGCCCAGGGGGCACTATATCGTAAAGGAGGAGGAGGGGGGATTTAAAATCTTGGGGGGGGGGGGGGGAGGCAGAGAAAAGGGAATATTTAATGTTAGGGGCAAAGCACAGGGGGCGTTATATGTGAAGAGCACATGACAGGTGGGTTCCCCTGTGCTGTGTTCCTCACATATAATGCCCCCTGTGCTGTGCCCCTCACATATAATGCCCGCTGAGGGGACAGAGCAGGGGGCATTATATGTGAGGGTCACATGGAAGGAACATTATGTGTGAAGGGCACAGCACAGGGGGCATTATATGTGAGGGGCGCATGATGAGGACATTATATATGAAGAGTGCATGATGGGGTATTATATGTGAGGGGCACACGATGGGGGCATTATATGTGAGGGGCACATGAAAGGAGCATTATATGTGAAGGGCACAGCACAGGGGGCATTATATATGAGGGGCACATGATGGGGACATTATATGTGAGGGGTGCATGATGGGGGCACTATATGTGAGGGGTGCATGATGAGGACATTATATATGAAGGGCGCATGACTGGGGCATTATATATGAGGGGTGCATGATGGGGACATTATATGTGAGGGGCGCATGAGGGGGCATTATAATTGAGGGGTGCATGCTGCTCACCCTCACCCAGCCTCTACCTCCAGTGGCCCCCAGATAATTTGAGTTTGAGATACCTAACCTAAAAGAAGGGAGGGATCAGTGTCCAGTCGGGAAGTGCCAATATTCACATAAATATTCGCAACTGCAGGCATTACGAATATATATCACTATATTCTAAATATTAGCAAAATCGCGAAGTGACGATATTCGCGGTAAAAATTAGCATTTCGAATATTTGTGCTCAACACTAGTACACAAACCATCATCCACAAAAAAAAAGGATTAATCTTTGGCATGCTTGAAAAAGATACTGCGTCTTCCCATGCCTGCGTGTGCATATTAACACTGGCAGGCATCTACCGACGACCAGAGATACTTTATGTCACTTTATTTTGGTGTGAATAAGCCTAAAAAATTTGCAAGTTACGCCATAACAGAGCCTTAAAACACTTTAAAACTACTTGAATACATTCCTAACAGTGTTAGACAGGGGCGTAGAGCTGTTAGGCAGTGATATCAACGTGTTTAGGGGATTATTTTATTGCCAGCTCGAGTCGAATCGAGCAAAACCAAACTTGTGATTTCCGAAAAGTTTGTTAAGTCTGGCAAACCAAACTTTTCAAAAGTTCGCTCAGCTCTATTTATGACACTCTCATGTCTCTTCAGACCACTCTATACTATTTCTTTGTATGCCATATTGCACTTTACTGTGTTTTTTTTTTATTAATCTTTTATTGTAACTAGTAAAAATTGTTAAAACTTTTATACTACATTGTTACTTGTGCTCTCTTTTCTTTTATTGTATTACACTATAAGACATGCTAGGCTATTGCTATGTTGGATAATATTTAGAGAAAAACTGTCAGCCTGTTCACCCACACTAAACCCAAGAGACTGGGTTATAGTGTGGGTGAACAGGATTCAAACGAGTGGTCACTTACTTATTTTTGTCAACTGGCCGCCAAGATATCTCGGCGTCCTGTTGACAAAAAAAAGTAAGGGACCCCTCGTTGGACACCTGTTGACCCAGACTATAACCCAGTTTATTAGGTTTAGTGTGGGCTCACGGACTGACAGTTTTCCTTTAAATGTATTAATATATAAACACTAGTTTGTTTAATTCAACACATGAATCTTTCTCACACATTTTCCCATGACTGACTCATGAATATAATATCTCATGACCTGATCAGTAATTCTTCCTTCGGCTTTGTGACATGATATAAATCTGGGCTCCGGTGTAGAGATAGTCACCTTTCTGTGATAGATTAGACGATGGATCCCAGCACCAATAAGATCTATCATGTACACGGTTATGATTCCAGACAACACTTGGACCATTATTTTTCGGATAAACCTGAAATGGTTTTTGCAGAGGATTCATTGATTTTTCCCATTGAAAATCTTACAAAAACCTTTACAGAGGGTACGTGTCTTAAATTTTCTATAGTTAATTAGTTTTAAAAGTCCATAAACAAATTATTACAAGCAGATAGACTTTTTTGGGGTGTTGCAGATTAGAAGGGGCGACCACATGGTCCGGATATCTTCTCAAGTATAGAGAGCAAAACAAAGTCTTGGTCTTTGAATATGATGAGAGATGTCAAGTTATGAGGTTTAGTGAAGTCATTGTTTTACCTTCTATAATTACCAGAACTCTGGGAAACCTGAGATTGTTATAACTTTTGAGGGTAGGGTCACATATAGTGTAAACACTGTGTATTTGACGCACCAACGATTTTCTATGGGAATAATAATAAACACCCATATACTTTGCTAGCACTGAAATATGCAGGCGTGTCAAATACTCATGTGCATCAAATACGCAGTGTTTATGCTACATTTCACCCTACCCTTCATCGGTTCTGTAACGGGAATTTTTGGTTTACAAGTTTGTCCCAGTGCCTCTTGGTCTCTTTTAACATTGCTAGAAGTTCAATGGGTTTTCCCATTAGGATAAATAGGTTTAAATTGATGCATAATGTGAAATGAAATATATTTTTTGAATGTACAAGTATTTTGGAATATATACTCTTAGAAAGATACAGTATATCCTTACAGTACTTATCCCCAATGTGCCTGCTTTGTGTTGCCAACCTTTTATTACCACTTAACGGCATCCACCATGGAGATCTGACAAGATCAGTTTAATTGTAATATACTGGTCTGTCCCATAAGAATCAGAAGTTATTCTACACTGTATATGCAATTGAGAAATATTGTAAGAAAGCATGTGCATCCAATCACTGCAGGCCCCCCATCCTTTCCATTTTCAGACAGGAGTCTGATAGGACAGAGGAGTGCTAGCCCATCTCCCCCCTCACTTCCTGGACTTTGTCCGATTCTGTGCTTCATCTGGGCAAACAATGATTCTGCAGTCAGACAAAATTATGTCCTGGATGGTATGGGGACCCCTAGTGGGCTTTTAATAAGTCAGAATTACTATAAAAATGAGAAAAAAATATATGAAGTATATGAAAAAGGTTAACCTCCTGAGCGGTAATCCCGAGCGTGACTCTGGGTTAATTTTCCCTGCCAGGATCGGTAACCCCGAGTCACGCTCGGGGTAGAATTGCAGAGTTCCCGGCCGGGCTGCACTATATATCGCAAAAGCAGTGCAATATAGCGATGCGGCCCCCGGGAAAACATGCGATTATCTGCTCTGGTCAGCTCCTGTTGCGGGGGCCGGCCAGAGCAGGTAAAGAAAAATACTAAAAGTCAGTGTTTCCCTACCAGGGGGCCTCCAGCTGTTGCAAAACTACAACTCTCAGCATGCCCGAACAGCCAAAGGCTGTCCGGGCATGCTGGGAGTAGTAGTTTCACAACAGCTGGAGGCACCCTGTTAGAAAAACACTGAGCTAAGTGTAAAAGGAAAAAGTAGTAAAATAAAAAAAACTTTTGCTCACCTAATCCTGGTCCCTGAAGATGTCGTTCCCCTCCGTGCGCTCTGGTCCCTGCTCTCTTCACTATTCATCTTACAGGACCTTTCACTTTTCAGCCAACCACAGGCCGCAGTGGTGTAAAGCCTGTGATTGGCTGAAGGGGAAAGGACTTGTTCTGCAGCAAATATACTAGGTTTGAAATCTGCCCGGCAAACCTAGTGTATGCTGCTGCAGGACAAGAATGTGACAAGATGGGGTGGGGGGAGAATGTGACAAGGGGGGGAATGTGACAGGGGGGTAATGTGACTGGGGGGAATGTGACAAGGGGGGGATGTGACAGAGGGGGGAATGTGACAGGGGGGAATGTGACAGGGGGGGAATGTGACAGGGGGGGAATGTAACATGAAGGGGGAGAATGTGACAAGGAGGGAATGTGACAGGGGGGGAATGTGACAAGGGGGGGATGTGACAGAGGGGGGAATGTGACAGGGGGGAATGTGACAGGGGGGGAATGTGACAGGGGGGGAATGTAACATGAAGGGGGAGAATGTGACAAGGAGGGAATGTGACAGGGGGGGAATGTGACAAGGGGGGGATGTGACAGAGGGGGGAATGTGACAGGGGGGGGAATGTGACGGGGGGGAATGTGACAAGGGGGGGAATGTGACAGGGGGGATGTGACAGGGGGGGGAATGTGACAAGGGGGGGAATGTGACAAGGGGGGAAGAATGTGACAAGGAGAGGGGAGAATGTGACAAGGAGGGGGTAGAATGTGACGGGGGGATGGGAAATGGGCGGGGGGGGAGATGTGAAATTCAGTGCAAAAAATTGTACCGCTTTTGGTGCAAATTTCCAGACCTGTTCTGTGTCCCCTGTAGTTATCTATGGGATTTTGGCAGCTCCTTTGGCCCCTAGTGTCTTCTAAATACTTTTTTTTTCCTTGTATGAAGCACAGACTACAACTCCCAGAAGTCTGTGCAGCTCTGTGTAATGTCTTTCTGCCAATTGCTTTCACTATCTGTTTGCATGCTGTGTTGTAAACAGTCAGCCTCACACGCTAAATGACTTCTCTTTCAGACAATCCTTTCCCCCAGCAATAAATCATGCTGTGCTCTGAAGGACAGCAGTCAGTAGAAAACAAGCAGAGCTGAGGAAACAGGGAATCTTCACTGAACTTCTCTCACAGCACACTGGGAGAGGAGGGGGAGGGGAAGGAGAGAAGGGGGAGGTGAGGTGTGGCTGTACAGCCAGATCTCTAGACCAGACAGAATCATGTGATGTTGTCTTGAAGGGAGGGGTATGCTCTCACTGAGGAGACAGACAGGATCTGAAGATTACATTTTTCTCACACTCCTTGTAGGAGCTGAAAAGCTAAAAGAGGAAAACTGCTCTATATAGCTAATTAATGATATTTAGACAAATACATAGCTTGATGAGAGGGAAAGGATGAGCTATGGGTTTAGTTCACAGGAGTACCTCTTTAATATTTTGTCAAGATACATATATAAGAATTTGGATTCTGACAGTGCCCATTTAAGTAATTAAAACTTTAAAACACAAGTTCTATAGAACATTTTGGGATTGGGTTATTATTATTATTATTATTTATTTATTTATTTATTTATTTAATTCTGCCTATTAAACCCTCATTGTATAACCAACTATGCAAGTCTATGGGAAGAGGCATTGAGGGGGGGGGGAATGATATCATGAGTGGGCTCCAGTGCTCAGAACAGTTTGTTCCAAATGCTGAGCAGCGGAGTACCCTTTTAACCCCTTAAGGACCAAGGGCGTACAGGTACGCTTTGCTCCCTGATACTTAAGGACCAAGGGCGTACCTGTACCGCGCGCCGCGCTCCGGGCGGGGACCGGACCAGGGTGACTGCTGATATCTATCAGCAGGCACCCCGCGCAAATGCCCAGGGGGGTCATCAGACCCCCCCATGTCAGCGATCGGCGCAAATCGCAAGTGAATTCACACTTGTGATTTGCGCAATTCCGGGTCATTACGGGTCTATGGTGACCCGGTGACCCGGAATAGAAGGGGGATCGCAGGTGTCCGTGAAACCCACGACCCCCCTGAAGAGATAGGAGGGAGGTGGCAGGGGTGCCACCCCTCCTATCCCTGCTATTGGTGGTCTAGACGCGACCACCAATAGCAGATCGGGGGCGGGGGGGTTAACTTTCGTTTTCCCCGTTCTGCCCACCCACAATAGGCGGGGCAGAATGGGGAAACGACGGGGACCGGCACCGGAGTCCACTTACCGATCTGCGGAGGCTGCTGGCGACGATCGGTGTCGGAGATCGGCGGGCGGCGATGTCATGCAGCAAGCTCCCTTTGTCCGACGGAAGCCGGTAAGTTGCCTAGCAACATCTGGAGGGCTGCAGTCCGAGACCACTATATAGTGGTCTCTATACTGTAGCACTCCAGATGTTGCAAAACTACAACTCCCAGCATGCCCAGACAGCTGTTTGGGCATGCTGGGAGTTGTAGTTTTGCAACAGCTGGAGGGCTATAGTTTGAGACCACTATATGGTAGTGTCTGAACTATAGCCCTCCAGATCTTGCAAAACTACAACTCCTAGCATGCCCACAAAACTGTTTGCTGTCCGGGCATACTGAGATTTGTAGTATTGCAGCATCTGGAGGGCCACAGTTTGCAGTGGTCTCTATACTGTAGCTCTCCAGATGTTGCAAAACTGCAAATCCCAGCATGCTGGGAGTTGTAGTTGCGATCCCTCCAGCTGTTGCATAACTACATCTCCCAGCATGCCCTTCGGTGATCAGTACATGCTGGAAGTTGTAGTTTTGCAACAGCTGGAGGCACACTGGTTGGAAAATATTGAGTTAGATAACAGAACCTAACTGAAGGTTTTCCAACCAGTGTGCCTCCAGCTGTTGCAAAAGTACAACTCCCAGCATGCACGGTCTGTCAGTACATGCTGGGAGTTGTAGTTTTGAAACAGCTCGAGGTTTGCCCCCCATGTGAATGTACAGGGTACATTCACACGGGCAGGCTTACAGTAAGTTTTCTGCTTCAAGTATGAGCTGCGGCAAATTTTTCGCCTCAGCACAAACTCCTAGCAGGGAACTCACTGTAAACCTCCGCTAGTGTAAATGTACCCTAAAAACACTACACTACACTAACACAAAATAAAGGGTAAAACACTACATATACACCCCCTTACACTGTCCCCCCCCCAATAAAAATGTAAAACTTATTTTACAGCAGTGTTTCCAAAACGGAGCCTCCAGCTGTTGCAAAACAACAACTCCCAGCATTTCTGGACAGCCACTGACTGTCCAGGCATGCTGGGAGTTTAGCAACAGCTGGAGGCACCCTGTTTGGGAATCACTGGCGTAGAATACCCCTATGTCCACCCCTAGGCAATCCCTAATTTAATCCTCAAATGCACATCCTCTCACTTCGGAGCCCTGTCATATTTCAAGGAAACAGTTTAGGGCCACATATGGGGTATCTCCGTACTCGGGAGAAATTACACTACAAATTTTGGTGGGCTTTTTCTCCTTTTACCCCTTATGAAAAGGAAAAGTCGGGATCTACACCAGCCTGTTAAAAAAAAAATGTTTACACTAACATGCTGGTGTTGCCCTTTACTTTTTATTTTCACAAGAGGTAAAAGGAAAAAAAGACCCCCAAAATTTGTAACACAATTTCTCCTGAGTACGGAAATACCCCATATGTGGGCGTAAAATGCTCTGTGGACAACAAGGCTCAGGAATGAGAGCGCACTATGTACATTTGAAGCCTAAATTGGTGATTTGCACAGGGGTGGCTAATTTTACAGCGGTTCTGACATAAACGCAAAAAAATAAATATCAACATGTGACCCCATTTTGGAAACTACACCCCTCACGGAATGTAACAAGGGGTATAGTAAGCATTAACACCCCACAGGTGTTTGACAAATTTTCTTTAAAGTTGGGTGGGAAAATGAAAAAAAAAAATTTTCAATAAAATGCTGGTGTTACCCTAATTTTTTCATTTTCACAAGGGAAAATAGGAAAAAAGCCCCCCAAAATTTGTAACCCCATTTCTTCTGAGTAAGAAAATACCCAAATGTGGATGTAAAGTGCTGGACGGGCGAACTACAATGCTCAGAACAGAAGGAGCGCCATTGGGATTTTGAAGAGAAAATGTGTCCGGAATTGAAGGCCACGTGTGTTTACAAAGCCCCCATAGTGCCAGAACAATGAACTCCCCAACATGTGACCTCATTTTGGAAACTCACGTAATGTAATAAGGGGTGCAGTGAGCATTTACGGCCCACAGGTGTCTGAGATTTTTGGAACAGTGGTCTGTGAAAATGAAAAATTAAATTTTTCATTTGCTCAGCCCACTGTTCCAAAGATCTGTCAAATGCCAGTGGGGTGTAAATACTCACTGCACCCCTTATTAAATTCTGTGAGGGGTGTAGTTTCCAAAATGGGGTCACATGTGGGGGGCCCACTGTTCTGGCACCACGGGGGGCTTTGTAAACACACATGGCCCCTGACTACCATTCCAAACAAATTCACTCTTCAAAAGCTCAATAGCGCTCCTCCTCTTCTGAGCATTGTAGTTCGACCGCAGGGCACTTGACGTGCACACATGGGGTATTTCCATACTCAGAAGAAATGGGGATACAAATTTGGGGGGTATTTTCTGCTATTAACCCTTGCAAAAATGTGAAATTTGGGTGGAAACACACATTTTAGTGACTTTTTTTTTTTTTTTTTACATATGCAAAAGTCGTGAAACACCTGTTGGGTATTAAGGCTCAATTAATTCCTTGTTACGTTCCTCAAGAGGTCTAGTTTACAAAATGGCATGCCATGTGTTTTTTTTTTTGCTGTTCTGGCACCATAGGGGCTTCCTAAATGCAACATGCCCCCCAAAAACCATTTCAGAAAAATGTACTCTCCAAAATCCCCTTGTAGCTCCTTTGCTTCTGAGCCCTCTACTGCGCCCGCCGAACAATTTACATAGACATATGAGGTATGTGCTTACTCGAGAGAAATTGGGCTACAAATACAAGTATACATTTTCTCCTTTTATCCCTTGTAAAAATTCAAAAATTGGGTCTACAAGAACATGCAAGTGTAAAAAATGAAGATTGTGAATTTTCACCTTCACTTTGCCGCTATTCCTTTGAAACACCTAAAGGGTTAAAACGCTGACTGAATGTCATTTTGAATAGTTTGGGGGGTGCAGTTTTTATAATGGGGTCTTTTATGGGGTATGTCTAATATGAAGACCCTTTAAATTCACTTCAAACCTGAACTGGTCCCTGAAAAATAGTGAGTTTGAAAATTTTGTGAAAAATTGGAAAATTGCTGCTGAACTTTGAAGCCGTCTGGTGTCTTCCAAAAGTAAAAACTTGTCAATTTTATGATGTAAACATAAAGTAGACATATTTTATATATGAATAATAAAATTATTTGGAATATCTGAAAAAAACAATCTCGGAATCAGAATGATAACTAAAAGCATTCCAGAGTTATTAATGTTTAAAGTGACAGTGGTCAGATGTTCAAAAAACGCTCTGGTCCTAAGGTGTAAAATGGCCTGGTCCTTAAGGGGTTAAGCGCCAGGCCAAATTTTTTTTTGCATTTTTGTTTTTTTCCTCCTCGCCTTCTAAAAATCATAACTCTTTTATATTTTCATCCACAGACTAGTATGGGGCTTGTTTTTTGCCCGATCAGTTGTCCTTTGTAATGACATCTCTCATTTAACCTTAAAATGTATGGCGCAACCAAAAAAATACTAATTGTGTGGGGAAATTAAAAAGAAAACCACAATTTTGCTAATTTTGGAAGGTTTTGTTTTCATTCTGTACAATTTATGGTAAAAATGACATTTGTACTTTATTCTGTGGGTCATTGCAATTAAAATGATATCCATGAATCCATACTTTTGTATTACTATTGCGCTTAAAAAAAACTTTTTAACCAAATTAGTACGATAAAAATCCCTCTATTTTGACGACCCATAACTTTTTCATCTTTCTGTATAAGCGGCGGTATGAGGGCTCATTTTTTTGCACTTTGATCTGGACTTTTTATTGGTACTATATTTGTGCATGTAAATCTTTTATACATTTTTCATTAAAAATTTTTTTTATAAAATGTGGCAAAAAAAGCAATTTTTGACTTTTCTTTTTTTTAACGTTCACCCCATATGGGATCATTAACATTATATTTTAATACTTCTGACATTTACGCACATAGCGATACCAAATATGTTTATTATTATTTTTATTTTTTTTACTTTTGGGGGGTAAAATGGGAAAAAAGGGACATTTAACATTTTTATTGGGGGAGGGAATTTTTACAATTTTTTTCCTTCTCTTTTTTACACTTTAATATTCCCCATAGTGGACTATTTATAGAAATCAGTTGATTGCTAATAATCTTCAGTGCTATGCATAGGCCATAGCACTGATCAGTGTTATCAGCTATCTTCTGCTCTGGTCTGCTCGATCTCAGATCAGAGCAGAAGAAGCAGGGAAGGCAGTGGAGGCAGGTGAGGGGACCTCCGTCTGCCATGTTAGCTGATCTGATCCCCGCAGCCGTGCCGCGAGTGATCAGATCAGCATAAAATGTAGCTGCGCTCCCGAAGATGCCGTAATCTGTATTATAGCATCTGAGGGGTTAACGGCAGACATCCACACGATCGCGGATGTCGGCCATTACCGGCAGGTCATATGTATCAATAAAGAGATATTTTATTTTTATATTGCAGAACATTTATTAGATATTTCAGTATGATTATTTTTTTTCTTCTGTAGGTCACATCAAAGGAGATGTCCTGATAGACCTCAGCTCTGGTTCCCTGGTTCATCATCTGTATTCGGCCTGTGAGTTTTTCAGACACATCATAGTCCTGAAGGTCAGTGACAGATGCATCATGGAGCTGAAGAGATGGCTGGACACACGGACAGGAGCATTTAATTGGGGACATGCGACAAAACTTCATTTAGAGAAAGAAGATAAAAGGTGAAGTATTTGGCTCAATATTAGTGTAAAATCACTGATGATGTTGATACTGCACAAGAGATATGAAAAATGATCTTGGATATAGATGAGCGAAGTGAATTCCCCAACTTTTACCAGTTCGGCTCGCGCAAGCCTGTAAATAGCACAAAAAAAATGTGAAAGCATGTTTTTTGGGGGAACGGAAGGAGCAGGACGGGCAGGGTCGGTGAGATGAAGTAGGGAAAGCAGTAGATCACATGATAACCCTGGTCTACCATGTGATTGGCTGCTTTCATTTGTCAATCAGCACAAAGGCCAATAGGACACAACTGGGGACACAGTTAAAAGGTCAGTGACATCGCCCACAGCGCTGGAAAGTTGTGCAGCGAGCAGGAACAGAGAGGAAGAGAGGCAGACATAGGGGAAGTCAGTGGTTATAAAGATAGAGATACAGATTAGAAAAAGAGGTCAGCATAAAGAGGTCTGTGTGTTTGAAGAGCGTTCAATACCCACACAAAAATCCTATAGGGGCTCCTATACACCAACACAGCATATAAGGGGACAACCTAATCAAAGCCTCTGAAGGGCTCATCTGTTGCTATCAAAAATCCAAAACCTTTTTCAAGGCTCATGCCGGCATATACCTGAATTGAATAGTGTTCCTGAACCAGCTACAGTGAGGTGCATTGACAATATATGCCTATAGGGCCTATGAAGACAGTAGTAATTTGTGACTCTAATAGTGTTCCTGAACAAGCTACAATAGCCAGTAAGGTGCAATTATCTGTGCAACCCACAAAGCATATTCAAGTGGTACTTATATATGCCTATAGGGCCTGTGAAGTCAGTAGTGAATATAATAGATTTTCATAAACACCTTCAGTACTCATTATGCTGTCATTTTGGCCACTCAAAAAGTGTGTTGATTAGTTACACGTATATAGCATGAAGTGTTAATACAGGTCTGTTGCATTTCATATTGTTCTGCAAACACCTTCAGTACTCATTGTGCTGTCATGCTAAATTGTGTTCCTCTGACACGTACAGTAACCCCCCGACCTGCGATGGCCCCGACATATGACAAAATCGACATACGATGGCCTCTCAGAGGCCATCGCATGTCGATGTCAGCATCGACATACGGTGCTTTTATATGTCGGGGCCATCGCATTAACTGCTATCCGACAGCGCAAAATGCTTAAGCTGCTTTCGGATAGCAGTTTAAGCATCCCGGGCAGGTTCGCTTACCTATTCCCGCTGCTCCGGGTCCACTTTGTGATCCTCCGGCGTCTTCCGCATCTTCTCCAGGGTCCGGGCCTCGCATTCCGGCATTGTTATTACGTCACTACGCACGCCGTGCCGGCGCAGCAGCGTAATAACGTCACCAGAAAGCGTGGCCCGGACCCTGCAGAAGATGCGGAAGAAGCAGGAGGATCGCGAAGAAGACACCGGAGCAGCGGGACAGCATCGGGAGCCCCTGGGACAGCATCGGGAGTGGTGAGGACCTGGTCCGGAGCGGCGGGGGACAGGTGAGTACAGCTTCCTATACTTTACATTGCACGGATCCCTCAACATTCGATAGATTCGACAAACGATGGGTCGTTTGGAATGAATTACCATCGTATGTTGAGGGACCACTGTATCTGGCCTATTAACAACAGTTTTGTTGAATTTCATATTTTCCCGCAAACACACCTTATGTCTTTCTAGTTGTGTACACGCAAACAAGCATTATGCTAAAAAGCCTGTGCATTCCAAACATTTCAGGCTTCTAAAGCGACTACATTTTTTAAATTTTGTTTTCTATTAAACTTGCCTTATACGCACCTTGTTGTAAGATAAATGCAGTTCAAAGCATTAAAACTTAAAGTTGACAAGTAGGTTGGTGAAAAATCACCCAAAAAAGATAAAATGAGATCCTTAAAAAAACATGTCTGGTAAAGGAATTGTCCGTCCTAGAGAGTCTGTTTGCTCATCTCTGTCTTTGCTTCCCGCCTACTGCTATGCAGAAGGTTAGCACTAGCCATAAGGAGGAGTTGGGTCATGGTTAGCCTTTGGAGCATGTTGCCGAGTTGGGGGAAGGGGCTACAGGGGCTGAGCCTAGCACTAGTGGGACTGTTTGTAGTTGTGGTAACGATTCTGGATGGCATCATTGTAGATGTGGTGTGGGGGAATGAGGATGCCACGATGACACATCAGAAGTGCTAACTGAGACGAGTGGTGGGGATGATGAAGAGAAGTTTAAATAGAAGGATGTCAGCGGGACTTCTGGTCTGAGCAGCTCAGGAGCAGGTGACGGTGACACTGGTGCTGGATCGGAAGGCTTGAGAAAAGAAGAAGGCACGGTGCTGTCTCTGCGGAGAGAATGCTAGGTAAAGGCAGGGTCCAAATTTTGGAATTAGGCCTCTACGTCAGCACCTCACGTATCACAAAACCTGGGTAGAAATATACCTATTCTACCAATTCCTGCTTTCTG
Source organism: Hyla sarda (assembly GCF_029499605.1). NCBI lineage: Eukaryota > Metazoa > Chordata > Amphibia > Anura > Hylidae > Hyla > Hyla sarda. Next base: position 132,994,074 of record NC_079198.1, on the reverse strand, counting down.
CTGGCTAGAGATAACCTCCCACCGTCTGCTATACGCTGGCTACTACTAGTAACACCAATCCACCATCACCTTACTTCCAGCAAGGCCTACACGTACACAATCCATCAACCACAATAAAAAGGATAATATTTGGCACGCTTGAAAAAATCCATGGCATCTTCTTTACTTGCTAGACTTACAACCTGTAGTTACTCCTAAAAAAAAGGGATAATTTTTGACCCGCTTGAAAAAATCCATTCCGTCTTAAATTTTCATTTAAGTACATGCGTTGAACCTGAACTGGAATATAAAGGACAGCTCGCTAATTTGTGATTTAATGTGGTAATATTCTGGACTGGGGTGTGTGTGTTGAGATTGTGGTGGGTTGTATTAAGTACATTTTTTGTAACTTGTGGTTAGTGATAGAATTAAAATGTCCCCAAAAAGGAAATCTACAAGCCCGTTAAAAGAAAATAAGAACATGGGGAAGATGGATAAATATATGGCATCACCAACATTAACTTAGAGAAACAAGCAGGGAAAGAAAAATGTAAGGGAGAATATGATGGAGGAGGAAGAAGAGGGCCCAACAGTGACAATGAAAGTGATATTGGAGGCGATAGGGAAATGTAATATATATTTTGAGGGATTAGCTGATCAGATAGGAAGTATAGGGTCAGAAGTAACATTAATAAGGGATGATATGGGAAAACTTAGGGAAACATGTAAAGAAATGGAAGAAAGAGTGACAGATTTACAGGAGGAAGTGCAAATATTGAAAAAAATGGTAGAGAAAAGTCAGAATGAGAAAACATTTCTAACACAGAAAATAATAGAAATGGAGGATAGATCTGGGAGAGGGAATCTAATATTGTTGGGCTTCCCGGAGGGGAAGGACCCAGTGGGCTTTATGCAAAGATGGATACTTGAGGAATGTGGAGAGGGGAAAATATCTCCCACATTGAGTATTGAGAGAGCTCACAGGGTCCAGACACGTTCGCTCCCACTGGGTAGTAAACCTAGAACACTATTGATAAAATTATCAAATGAAGGAGATAGAGAAAAGATATTATGAGCACTGAGGGAGAAGAATAATGTCATGTATAATAATAACAAAATAATGGCATTTCTTGATTATTCATTTGAAACACACAAAAAAAATGGCCTTTAAGGAAGTTAAAAAAAGAATGCAATTTAATAGAATTAGATTCTCCCTTATATTTCCAGCAAGGATGTGGGTTGTATACAAGGAAAATACTTTGTTTTTACAAAATCCGGAGGAAGTTGTAAATTGGGTGGACAGTCAAGGTGTAGAAAATGGATAAATAAAGGTATTGGGAGGGTAGAAATATTAATGTAAAATTGGCATGGGGATATGAGGGGAGGGGGGTACATGTTAGGATAGGAACTTGTCAGGTTTTGGGACAGGTCAAATGGGGGCATAGGGGGTGTTACGCCGAGCGCTCCGGGTCCCTGCTCCTCCCCAGAGCGCTCGCGGCGTTCTTCAGTGTGCAGCGCCCCGGTCAGACCCGCTGACCGGGAGCTCTGCTCTGTTATCACCGGCTTGGATGCCATCCGCGTAGCGGGATGCGCCCGCCCGCGGGTCACATCTCAATTTTCTCACTTGCCCCGTCCTACTGCTGTCCTGTCCCGGCACGCACGGCCCCGCTCTCTAGGGCCGGCTCTCTGGAATTTAAAGGGCCAGTGCACCATTAATTGGTGCCTGGCCCAATCAGTACCAATCACTTCCCACATTATAAAAGCCCACCTCCCCTTCCTGTCCTTGCCGGATCTTGATGCCTAGTGCCCTGAGAAAGCATTCTGTGTGTTCCCAAGCCTGTGTATCCAGACCCTTGCCGTTGCCCCTGACTACGAACCTTTGCCGCCTGCCTTAACCTCTTGCTACGTCCGACCTTGCCTTCACCTTTTCCTTGTATACTACGCCTATCTCAGCTGTTAGTGAGGTTGAGTTGCTATCGGGGGATACGACCCGGGAGTTACCGCCGCAGCAAGTCCATCCCACCTTGCGGCGGGCTCTGGTGAAAACCAGTAACTTCTTAGAAACGGTCCCCTGGTACGGCCCACGCCATCGCCTCACTGACGCAGAGGATCCACTACCCGCTTCCAGTCCGGTTCCTGACAGGGGGGGATGTGGGTGGTAAGGGGAAGTCCTGCGGACAGAAACAGTTTTTTTCTTTTCTCCTTCTCTGTCTCTTGTCCTCTTCCTCTCCATTTGGAAGAATTAATGACTGTATTGGGAAGATTGGATGTGTATGAGCATACTGCAAGGGAATGTAAGTGGTTTGGGGGATAAGCACAAAAGAATAGCTATAGGAGATATTAAACAAAAACTATTACCTGGGATAATTTGTTTACTGGAAATACACTTAAAGGGGTACTCCGCCCCTAGACATCTTATCCACTATCCAAAAGATAGGGGATAAGATGTCAGATTGCCGCGGTCCCGCTGCTGGGGAGGCCCGGGATCCACGCTGCGGCACCCCGCTATCATTACTGCACAGAGTGAGTTCGCTCTGTGCGTAATGACGGGCAATACAGGGGACGGAGCATCTTTACGTCACGGCTCCGCCCCTCATGACATCACGGCACGCCCCCTCAATACATGTCTATGGGAGGGGGCGTGGCAGCCCCCTGTCATAGACTTGCATTAAGGGGACAGGCCGTGATGTCACGAGGGGCAGAGCCATGACGTCACGCTGCTCCGTCCCCTGTATCGCCCATCATTACACACAGAGCGAACTCGCTCTGTGCTGTAATGATAGCGGGGTGCCGCACCGGGGATCCCGGGCCTCCCCAGCAGCGGGACCACAGCGATCTGACATCTTATCCCCTATCCTTTGGATAGGGGATAAGATGTCTGGGGCAGAGTACTCCTTTAATTAAGGAAACATCACAGTGAATTAAAAATAATTATTTTTCACATTATTATCACTCTTTTTTCACCCCATGTTCTAGAGGGGTTACAGTTAAGATACACAAAAAAGTTAAATGGGAGTTATATGATAAATGAATTGACACAGAAGGAAGATTTGTAATACTATATGGGAAATTGGAGAAATTAATATGCACTTTGGCATTTGTATATATACCTCCGCCGCGTACACATCCGGTATTCTTAAAAATGTAATTAGGTTTTGGCAAGGGAAGATAGAAAGTCGGCTATTCATTCAAGGGGACATAAATTGTGTGATGAATGAAGATGTAGATAGATTAAGATTGGGAAAGGTAAGAAAGAACTACGGACTAGTGTTTCTCGCGAATATTCGCAATGCGAATTTTATTCGCGAATATCTCATATTCGTGAATTCGAGAATATGCGCGAATATATAGCACTATATAGTCGTAATTACGAATATTCTTTTTTTTCTTTTTTTTTCACAGTACACATCACAGTGATCACCCCTCTCTGCTTCCAGCTTGTGTGGTGTAAAGAAGGCTCTAATACTACTGTGTGAGACTGGCGTGCGAATTTTCGCATATGCTTATGCTAATTTTTGTATATGCTAATTTTTGCATATGCTAATTTTCGCATACGTGAATTTTCGCATTTGCGAAAATAAAACGCGAATATTACGAATATGCGAATTTAGCAAATATGACAAATATTCGTCCATATATTCACGAAATATCGAGAATTCGAATATGGCCTATGCCGCTCAACACTACTACGGACAAACCCCCATGAAGAAGCTTTACGATGAAGCAGGACTAATAGATACATGGAGAGCCCGCAATCCAGGGAAAAAGTATATATTCATGTTGGAATAAAACCAGTAAAACGATGTCTCGCATAGATTTGTGTCTGAGCAATAAATTGCGGAGTATAAAGATGAGAAAGATTAATTATTGCACTCGCTGTATTTCGGACCACTCCCCGTTAAGTATTAAAATTGACACGGGAGTGGGAAATTTAGCAAGGACATGTAGAATTAAAGGAGTAGTCCAGTGGTGAACCCAGTGGTGAACAACTTATCCCCTATCCTAAGGATAGGGGATAAGTTTCAGATCGCGGGGGGGGTCCGACCGCTGGGGCCCCCTGTGATCTCCTGTACGGAGCCCCGGCAGCCCGCGGGAAGGGGGCGTGTTGACCTCCGCACGAAGCTGCGGCCGACACGCCCCCTCAATACAACTCTATGGCAGAGCCGAAGCGCTGCCTTCGGCAATCTCCGGCTCTGCCATAGACATGCATTGAGGGGGCGTGTCGGCCGCCGCTTCGTGCAGAGATCGACACCCGCTATCTGGCCGGAGAGCCTGGCCCCCGTACAGAGAGATCGCAGGGGGCCCCAGCAGTCGGACCCCCCGCGATCTCAAACTTATCCCCTATCCTTAGGATAGGGGATAAGTTTTTCACCACTGGACTACCCCTTTAATGCATATTGGTTAGAATTTTTGGATAATGAAGCAATAAAACAGCAGTTAACTGAATTTTTTTTATAGGAATTGGGAAACAGCCTCGTACCAGATTGTGTGGGAAACAGGAAAAGCAATTTTATGGGGGGGGACTAATAAATGCAATTGGAAACAAGAAAAAAGAGTTTAATAAGAGTGAATAAAAATTAATGGATATAGTAAAAGAAGCAAAGGAAAAATGTATAATAGATGGATCAAAGGGCAATAAAAAAGAATGGGAAGATAAACAGGAAAAATTAGGAATTTATTTAAATGAGAAAAGTAGAAGAAAAGCTCATTTTAAAGGTCAACAGAGATTCATGGAAATAGAAAAGCCTAATAAAAAACGTGTAGCCCTAATTAATAATCAAAAAGGGAATAGAAGTATTCATGCCATTAAAGAAAGGGATGGGGTGATACAGAATAACCCAGATAATATAATTCAAGAATTCAATACATATTTTGAGGCATTATACAAAACAGAGTCAAAATTTAGTCACTGCCCCACTGACGGTGAACGAATTATACAAAGCATTGTGAACTATTGAGGGGAACACGTCTCCAGGAGGAGATGGGTTCCCCTTTGAAATTTATAAAAGGTACAGTGTGATTCTTATCCCAGCTTTGGTTAGACTTATAAATAGTTCTCTCAAAAATGGTGCATTGCCAAAATCAACGAGTGAGGCCAATATAATAATATTGTTAAAACCAGAAAAAAAGGAGGAAATAAAGTCATATGGACCTATATCACTGTTGAATACAGATATTAAAATTGTAGCAAAAGCTCTAGCCAATAGAATACAGATAATCATATCAGAATTAATAAATAAGGATCAATGTGGGTTTATACCTGGAAGAATTAGAAAACATAATATTCTTAGAGTACTCACGAATATACAGCTAGGTGAGGGTTGGAGTTCCCAGATGGTATGAGCTCGAAGGGATTTGGGTTGGCTAGGGGCATCAGGCAGGGGTGTCCCCTCTCCCACCTTTATTTACGATGGTTTTAGACCATTGGCGAGTAGTATTAGAAAAATTGAATTAATAGAAGGATTTGGAGGGGACAAAATTACAATGTATTCAGATGATATTCTGATGTTTCTTTAGGATCCAAAAAAATCCTTGCCATGAGTGATGGAGATAATAAATAATTATGGCTGATTTTCTGGACTGGCAATAAATTGGTCGAAAACAGTTGGAGATGGTAATATAGGGCAGACATATTGGTTAAGGGTAATAAATGATGGTGAAATTTTTTTATATTTTGTGATATATATATATATATATATATATATATATATATATATATATATATATATATATATATATAAAATGAGATAGGAAAATATCATCAGTTAAGCACTTTAAAACTAATAAAGGATATAGAAAAGAAGGCAAATATATGGAATGATTTGAACTTATCACAAGCGGAAAACATTGTATTAATTAAATTAGTCTTGATCCCAAAGATTTTGTATGTATTTGGGTCTGCACCAATTTGGTGCGAGATGAAGCTGTTTAAAAAAAAAAATTATTTAAATTTTTAATTCATTAATCTGGGGTAGAAAGAGAATGAGAATCAAACTAGAATATTTTTTTCCAAACGAAGGAGAATGGTGGGATAGACTTTCCGGATATATATATATATATAAGTACTTCTTGGCAGGACAAATACATTTTTTGACTAATTGGAAAGAATTTGCCTTTTTTGAGTTTTTGTTATCTGCCAGTGGTGTGACCTTTATAGATATTTTCCAGTTGTTGGAATCGGGGAAGTAAGAAGGTGAATGGAGGAAGATGTTGATGATTAAAAGTTTGGTTAAAACATGGAGGGTGTTTAGGATAGAGATGGATATAAAAGGAATACTGGAAGAGGCACCTTTGCTGGATAACTTAAATATACCCGAAGTGAGAGAATTGGGAGAGATAAGCCTACTTAGAAATACGAGGCATGTTAAGATAAAAGATGTATGGAAGAGAGGCAAATTCAAGATTTGGATAGAATTGAAAGACAAATTGAATCTGAAGGAGGGTGGATGGTTGGAACACATTGGTTTTAAAAAAGTGTTTCTTGAGTTTATTGACAAAGAAGGTTACATACATTCAGTTTACCCTGAGATTTTGGGGAAAATAGAGTCTTGGTAGGCATGTCTAAAAATAAATTATTCCTCAAGAGCTTTCAACAATGACAGGAGGAGATTGGCTCTAGTGAATCAATAAACTGGGGCAGTGTACGAAAAAATATTAATTTGGTATCTCCAAACTTGAATTACAGATTAACACAATTAAATATTTTGCATAGCCTTTATTACACATCCTATTTTTTTTTTTTAGAAAGGATAGGTATAAGAAAAGGAAATAATTGTAATAGATGTAACATAGAGAAGGCAGGTCCATTACAAGTATTATGGAGTTGTCGCGAGATAGTTAAGTAATGTCGAGAAATATATTGTAGAATCGAGGAGTTAACTGGTATATGTATGGAGTTTTCCCCCTGCTGGCTGTTCTGGGTGATGACTCGGGCATAAAAGCCAGATAAAAGGAAAAATTAAAATGTTTAAGAATGCTATTCTATGCTCGTCTGTTGATTGGATTTCCCCTAGGAGTCCTAATTGCGTTGACTGGTACAATATTATGAGGAAGATAGAAGGTAACATTGTAGGAGAGATAGAGTTATTTTTTTTTTTTTTCTCCCGTTGTTTGTGTATTATGGTTTGAGAGGGGGCATGGAGTTAGGAGGAAAGGTGGAATAAGAGTGAAGGAGTTGAATGGGAGTCATTGGAAGATAAGTTATTAAAATAAACAACTAGACATATATTTACACAAGTGGAAGTTACAGGGGAGGGGGAACTGAATGTTATTTGGTTATTATCGGTCCTCCTAACTTCCTGCCCTCAAAACGAGTTATTTATGTAGGACTGGGGATGGAGAGCGTGTGGGGGGGGGGGGGGGTGGATAAGGGTTTTAGTTTATGTATAATAAGGAAAGTTAAATAGGAGGATTTTTTTTTCTCCCCTTTTTTTTGTAAATTGCAAAATGAAAAAATAAAAATAAAAAAAATTTAAAAACTTTACCCCCAACTAACAGCCAGGAGTCTTCCATAGGCAGCCCATTTTTGGAATGTTCCTTATATGTGTTGTGCCACGCAAGGATAAAGCCATGGCGTCTTCCTATGTCTCACTGTGTCAGGCATCTATCAACAACCAGGAATACTTTATGTCCCTTTATTTTGGTGTGAATAAGCCTAGAGGATATTGTGCATGTGGATGGTGAGGGGGGTAGATGTGTTCTTAGTTCGCTGTATGAGGGGGGGGGGGGGGGAGAACTGTATGTTGGTTGCTACCTAACTTACTCAGAAAGTCCCTTCTTTATAATGTTTATATGGGGCCCTAGTTGCTGTTCCCGAACCTTTTTCAAAAACTACAACTCCCATCATGGCCTGACAAGCTATAAGGGCATGCTAAGAGTTGTGGTTTTGAAACAGGTAGAGCAGTGTTTCCAACACAGTGTGCCTCCAACTGTTGCAAAACTACAACTCTCAGCATGCCCGGGAAGCTTAAGTTGTAGCTTTAAAACAGCAAGAGGCACACTGTATGAAAAACACCAAGCTAGAGAAGCCTAGGTCTATCAGGACATGTGGAGCTTGATGTTTTGCACGAAAGGGCATGATGGGAGCTGTAGACAGAACCTGCTGCTGTCAGGGAATGCTGGGAATACTAGTTTTGCAACAGCTGGAGAGTCTACAGCATTTATAATATGCTGGGACTTGTAGTCTTGCTGAGGTTGGCAAAACTGCAACAGTTACAAAGCCTGCAGCTGTCGGGGAATGCTGGGAGTAGTAGTTTTGCAAAAGCTAATGAGCCACAGCATAGGTAACACTGCTCTAACTTACCTCTGAGGGTTTTCCGAACAGTGTGTCTCCAGCTGTTGCAAAACTACAACTCTCAGCATGCCTGGACAGCTCAGATAAAACGGAATAAACAGTGGAGGCTAATGGGAGATGTAAATTACACCTCTATATATGCCAGTGCACAAGACTACAGCAAAAATAATCACGAGATTATAAAGTTGTAGAGCAGAGTAAGCCTCCTTCATCCAAAATTTCACCCAAAAATGTCTTCTTCTGTCATCACACTATAGAAGAAGCCATTTTTGAGCTTAACACCTTAAAGGACACAGCAATTTTTTTATTTTGAACTTTCATTGTTTCCTCCTACCCTTTTAAAATCCGTAACTCCTATTTTTTTCACCTAAAGACCATATGATGAATTGTTTTTTGCGTGAAAAATTGAACTTTGTAATGACATCACTTATTTTCCCATAACATGTACAGTCCAATCAAATTTTTTTTATTTGTGGGCGGAAATTTATAAGAAAACTGCAATTTTGCTTTCTTTTTGGAGTTTGGTTTTTACACAGAGCACTTTATGAAAACAATACTACATTATTTTTATTCTGTAGGTGTCACGATTCGGCTGACGGGTTGTGGATCCGCTGTGTCAGCGAGGGATTGGCGTGGACCGTGTTAGTGGACCGGTTCTAAGAGGCTACTGGTTTTCACCAGAGCCCGCCGCAAAGCGGGATGGTCTTGCTGCGGCAGTAGCAACCAGGTCGTATCCACTAGCAACGGCTCAACCTCGCTGACTGCTGAGAAGGCGTGGGACAGAAGGACTAGGCAGAGGCAAGGTCAGACGTAGCAGAAGGTCGGGGGCAGGCGGCAGTCTGGATGGATAGCAGAAGTTCAGGTAACACAGGCTTTGGACACACTAAACGCTTTCACTGGCACAAGGCAACAAGATCCGGCAAGGGAGTGCAGGGGCGGTGAGCAGATATAGTCTGGGAGCAGGTGGAAGCCAATTAAGCTAATTGGGCCAGGCACCAATCATTGGTGCACTGGCCCTTTAAGTCTCAGAGAGCTGGCGCGCGCGCGCCCTAGAGAGCGGAGCCGCGTGCGCCAGCACATGACAGCAGGGGACCGGGACGGGTAAGTGACCTGGGATGCGATTCGCGAGCGGGCGCGTCCCGCTGTGCGAATCGCATCCCCGACGGCCATGACAGTGCAGCGCTCCCGGTCAGCGGGACCGACCGGGGCGCTGCGGGGAGAGAGACGCCGTGAGCGCTCCGGGGAGGAGCGGGGACCCGGAGCGCTAGGCGTAACAGTACCCCCCCCCTTAGGTCTCCCCTTTTTTTTGTCCGATAACTGCCTCCCCTGGGATGAGGACACCGGGAAAGAATGGAGGGTTTCCTCAACGGCAGGCAGCACAGCAGGAGTGGGAATGGGGAGGGAGGGCAGAGGGCGAAGCCCGGCACGGGGCAGTGTGACACCAGGACGGGGGCCATGAGGAGGCACTGAGGCTTGCCCGACGGGACTGGGAGGGGGGGAGAGGCACTTCCTATGGCAGGCAGAGTCCCAGTTCTTGATCTCCCCGGTGGTCCAATCAAGGGTGGGAGAATGAAGCCGGAGCCATGGCAGACCGAGGAGGACCTCAGAGGTACAGTCGGGGAGGACGAATAACTCAATCCTTTCGTGGTGGGGTCCAATAGACATCAGGAGGGGTTCTGTGCGGTAACGCACGGTGCAATCCAATCTGACTCCGTTGACCGCGGAAATGTAGAGCGGCTTGACGAGACGGGTCACCGGGATGCTGAATTTATTCACAAACGACTCCAAAATAAAATTCCCAGAGGCACCAGAGTCCAAGCAGGCCACGGCTGAGAGGGAGGAGTTGGCTGAAGGAGAAATCCGCATGGGCACCGTGAGACGTGGAGAAGCAGACTTTGAACCAAGAGACGCCACACCCACGTGAGCTGGGTGCGTGCGTGCGTTTCCCAGACGTGGAGGACGGATAGGGCAATCCACCAAGAAATGCTCGGTACTGGCACAGTAAAGACAGAGATTTTCTTCCCTACGGCGATTCCTCTCTTCCTGGGTCAGGCGAGACCGATCCACTTGCATGGCCTCCTCGGCGGGAGGCCCAGGCGTAGATTGCAACGGATACTGTGGGAGAGGTGCCCAGAGATCTAAGTCTTTTTCCTGGCGGAGCTCTTGGTGTCGCTCAGAAAAACGCATGTCAATGCGGGTAGCCAAATGGATGAGTTCTTGGAGGTTGGCAGGAATCTCTCGTGCGGCCAGCACATCCTTGATGCGACTGGATAGGCCTTTTTTAAAGGTCGCGCAGAGAGCCTCGTTATTCCATGATAACTCGGAAGCAAGAGTACGAAATTGGATGGCGTACTCGCCCACTGAAGAATTACCCTGGACCAGGTTCAACAGGGCAGTCTCGGCAGAAGAAGCTCGGGCTGGCTCCTCGAAGACACTCCGGACTTCAGCGAAGAAGGACTGGACTGTGGCTGTGGCAGGATCATTGCGGTCCCAGAGCGGTGTGGCCCAAGACAAGGCCTTTCCTGAAAGAAGGCTTACTACGAACGCCACCTTAGACCGTTCTGTAGGAAACAAGTCCGACAACATCTCCATATGCAGGGAACACTGAGACAAAAATCCACGGCAGAGTTTAGAGTCCCCATCAAATTTGTCCGGCAGGGACAAGCGGAGGCTAGGAGCGGCCACTCGCTGCGGAGGAGGTGCAGGAGCTGGCGGAGGAGATGGTTGCTGCTGTAGCAGAGGCAGAAGTTGCTGTAACATGGCGGTCAACTGCGACAGCTGCTGTCCTTGTTGGGCAATCTGCTGCGATTGCTGAGCGACCACCGTGGGAAGGTCAGCGAGACTTGGCAGCGGCACCTCAGCGGGATCCATGGCCGGATCTACTGTCACGATTCGGCTGACGGGTTGTGGATCCGCTGTGTCAGCGAGGGATTGGCGTGGACCGTGCTAGTGGACCGGTTCTAAGAGGCTACTGGTTTTCACCAGAGCCCGCCGCAAAGCGGGATGGTCTTGCTGCGGCAGTAGCAACCAGGTCGTATCCACTAGCAACGGCTCAACCTCGCTGACTGCTGAGAAGGCGTGGGACAGAAGGACTAGGCAGAGGCAAGGTCAGACGTAGCAGAAGGTCGGGGGCAGGTGGCAAGGTTCGTAGTCAGGATGGATAGCAGAAGTTCAGGTAACACAGGCTTTGGACACACTAAACGCTTTCACTGGCACAAGGCAACAAGATCCGGCAAGGGAGTGCAGGGGCGGTGAGCAGATATAGTCTGGGAGCAGGTGGAAGCCAATTAAGCTAATTGGGCCAGGCACCAATCATTGGTGCACTGGCCCTTTAAGTCTCAGAGAGCTGGCGCGCGCGCGCCCTAGAGAGCGGAGCCGCGCGCGCCAGCACATGACAGCAGAGGACCGGGACGGGTAAGTGACCTGGGATGCGATTCGCGAGCGGGCGCGTCCCGCTGTGCGAATCGCATCCCCGACGGCCATGACAGTGCAGCGCTCCCGGTCAGCGGGACCGACCGGGGCGCTGCGGGGAGAGAGACGCCGTGAGCGCTCCGGGGAGGAGCGGGGACCCGGAGCGCTAGGCGTAACAGTAGGTCAATGCGATTAAAACAATGCACAATTTATATAGCTTCTCTTTTATTGTGCTATTTTAAAAAAATGCTAACTTTTTTTTAGAAATTGGTATGCATAAAATTGTTATTTTCTGACCTCTGCAACTTTTAGATTTTTCTGTATACAGGGGAGAGGGCTCATTTTTTGCACTGTGATCTGTCCTTTTTACTGGTATACTTTTTGTTTTGGTGTGACTTTTTGATCGCTTTTTATAATTAAAAAAATCCAACATATGATGTGAATAAAAATTTGTATTTTTGGTGTTTTGTTTTTTCTGTTTGTGTAAAATGAGAAAATAAGTGGGATTTTTTATTTTTTTTTCTTATTAAGGGACTTTTATATTTTTTATTAGGGGACTTTTATATGCAATCATTGGATTGCATATACTGTATATATATTTATATATATATATATATATATATATATATATATATATATATATATATATATACACAGTGGGGTTCAAAAGTTTGGGCACCCCAGGTAAAAAAAAAAAATATTAATGTGCACAAAGAAGCCAAGGAAAGATGGAAAAATCTCTGCAAAGGCAAAAAAATTCAGATTAGACATTCTTGTATGTCAACAAAAGTTCGATTTTATTTCCATCATTTACACTTTCAAAATAACAGAAAACAAAAAAATGACGTCTGCAAAAGTTTGGGCACCCTGCAGAGTTAATTTCTTGTACTGCCCCCTTTGGCAAGTATCACAGCTTGTAAATGCTTTTTGTAGCCAGCCAACAGTCTTTCAATTCTTGTTTGAGGTATCTTTGCCCATTCTTCCTTACAAAAGTCTTCCAGTTCTTTGAGATTTAGGGGCTGTCTGTCACTCTTTTAAGGTCTATCCATAGATTTTCAATTATGTTGAGGTCAGGAGATTGGGAAGGCCATGGCAAAACCTTCAGTTTACGCCTCTTGGTGTAATCCCCCGTGGATTTCGAGGTGTGTTCAGGATTATTATCCATTTGTAGAAGCCATCCTCTATTTAACTTCAGCTTTTTCACAGATGACATCAAGTTAGCATCCAAAATTTGCAGAAATTTTATTGAATCAATTTTTCCTTCTACTCATGAGATGTTCCCTGTGCCACTGGCTGCAATACAACCCCAAAGCATGATTGATCCACCCCCATGCTTGACAGTTGGACAGAGGTTCTTTTCATTAAATTCTGCTCCCCTTCTTCTCCAAACGTAGCTTTGCTCATTCTGGCCAAAAAGTAAAATTTTAACCTCATCAGTCCAGAGAACATGTTTCCAAAATGCATCAGGCTTGTCAATATGTTAATTTGCAAAGTTCAAATGCTGATTTTTGTGGTGAGGACGTAGAAGAGGTTTTCTTCTGATGTCTCTTCCATGAAGACCATATTTGTACAAGTATCTCTTTATAGTGGAATAGTGTAACACAACTCAAGTGTCTGCCAGATCTCTCTGGAGGGATTGTGCAGTCAAACGTGGGTTTTGAATTGTTTTTCTCACAATCCTGCAAGCTGTTCTGTCTGATATTTTTCTTGGTCTTCCAGATCTTGCTTTAACTTCCACTTGTCACGTATGGGCAGGGAAGGAGTGCTCGCTAAGCTCACCCACGCCCCTGTCCCTGCCTACTTGTCCGCCTATCCTAAATGATAGGCCGGCAACTGGCCGACAATCCCTTTCTAAATAAGTGAGGGGAGTCAAATGTCAACACAATAAAATACAAACCTGTCAGTTGTCAGGAGCAACAGGGAAACAAGCAACTAACAAAGACAAACTAAACATACACACATAAAGTCGATGTCAGTCAAACCGAGTCAAGCCAGGAGTGGGAAGAGGTGCCGAATCGCTATAACCAAAGAGAAGTCAGATAAGAAGCCAAAAGTTAAGTTGCCGGGTATACAAGAAAATAGGGATTGATAGTTATTTGGGTAATGACTGGTTTCACAGGCATCTTCCCAGAGACTGATGCCTGGTAATATAGGGAGATGCACATGTGGTCAATCAGTAGCTAGCCACTCAGACAACAGGATGTAACCCGGCAACCTTGCAACAACACCTTGTCAGCACCTGTTAACCCTGCTGGTGCTGACAGTACCCCCCCTTTTAAGAGGGGCCACCAGACCCTTAAAACTGGGTCTAGGTTTGTCCGGGTGAGAATCGTGGAATTTCTTAATTAAAGTGACCGCATGGACAAAAGAGGCCGGAACCCACAATCTCTCCTCTGGACCATAACCTTTCCAATGAACTAAGTACTGGACAGAATTCTGTACCCTTCTGCTCTCTAGTATTCTAGCAACCTCATACTCAATCTCTCCGTCAACCTCAACCGGAGGAGGCGGACTCAGGACTGGAGACTGAGTAGGAACATAACGTTTTAACAAGGAGCAATGGAACACATTATAAATCTTAAAAGAATATGGTAATTTTAATCTGTAACTCACAGGATTAATAACTTCAATTAGCAATAAGGTCCAATGAACCAGTTTCTTAGACGGAGCCTTGAGACAAAGTTTTTTCTTACATAACCCCACTATATTCCCAACTTTAAATTTTATGCCACAAGTACGTCTCTTGGCGGCCGATTTCTTTTGTGGTACTTGGGCGTTTTTCAGGTTCTTCTGAACCTGAGCCCAAACTGTGCACAGTTTACTCATAGTGGTGTTGACCTCAGGTTTACCACTATCAGTATAGGTACAGGAAAAAAAACGTGGATTAAATCCATAATCACAAAAGAATGGTGACATACCGGTAGAAGAATGTTCTTGATTACTCAAGGCAAACTCAGCTAGAGACAGAAAGGACACCCATTCATTCTGCCTGTCTGCCACATAACATCTCAAGTATTGTTCCACACTTTGATTCAACCTTTCAGTTTGACCGTTAGATTGCGGATGAAAAGCGGAGGAAAAAGATAACTGAACACCTAATTTTTTACAAAAAGCTTGCTAAAAATTTGAAACAAACTGTACTCCTCGATCTGATACAATATTTTCTGGTAATCCATGGTACCTAACAACATGCCTTATAAATAAGTCAGCAAGAATCTTAGCTGATGGAAGATTTTTCAAAGGAATAAGATGGCACTGTTTGCTAAACCTATCCACCACCACCCATAAAACAGTTTTTCCATCAGATGGTGGCAGATCTGTCATAAAAGCCATAGAAATATGAGTCCAGGGTCTCTTAGGAATAGATAATGGACACAGCTCCCCTGCAGGACGAACCCGAGGAGTCTTAGCTCGGGCACACACATCACAAGAAGAAACAAAAGCTTTCACATCCCTGTTCAGGGTTGACCACCAAAATCTCTTTTGAAGCAATCTCCTTGTACCATGGATACCAGGATGACCTGCTAACGGCGAACAATGAGATTTCTCGATTATACGGAGGCGAAACTGACTAGGTACAAAGATTTTGCCTCTAAGAGTCTCTGGAGGAACCAAACCTTGATTACTCAAAATTTCCGATGTTAAATCGGCAGATACTGCAGAGATAACCGCACCTTCTGGAAGAATAGTCTCAGGATTAGAGTCTATAGGCTGAGAAGTGCTGAAACTTCGAGACAAGGCATCAGGTAAAAGTTCAATAGTCAAGTTGCCGGGTATACAAGAAAATAGGGATTGCTAGCTACTCAGGTAATGACCGACCGCTTTCCAGAGACTGATGCCTGGTAATATAGGGAGATGCACATGTGGTCAATCAGTAGCTAGCTACTCAGACAGCAGGGCGTAACCCAGCAACCTTGCAACAACACCTTGTCAGCACCTGTTAACCCTGCTGGTGCTGACACCACTGTTCCTGATGACTGCCATTTCTTAATTACATACCGAACAGAGGATATTGACATCTGAAAACATTTTGTTATCTTCTTATAGCCTTCTCCAGCTTTGTTAGCATCAACTATTTTCAGTTACATAGTATGGTTAAAAAATCATGTTCAGCAGCCTTCAAATTTTCTAATAGTACTAGAAAAACAAACAAATTAACTTCTAAGCTTTTATGCTGCTCTAACTGATGTGGACTGTCCATATTTTTTATCTTTTTAGTGACCAATTACAGGAAACAGAAGGAAAAGTTAGATCGGCCGTTCAACATGTTATGAAATGTGACTTTGAGAAAGAAAATATGACGGATCCGATAGTCTTACCACCAGCAGATTGTATCATCAGCGCTTGGCTCCTAGATGTTATCTGCAAAGACCAAGATGATTATATAAGATATCTGAGGAAGTTCTCCAAGCTGCTGAAACCTGGAGGACACCTCATAATAATTGGGTGTTTAGATACAACATATTACACAGTCGGGAAAGACAGGCTCCATTATCTCACATATGATGAGGATTTGGCCAGGAAAGCTCTAGTTGGAGAAGGATTTGTTATAGACGGCTGTAAGGTTAAGAAGAGAACGGCTGTGAGTGACCTTGTTGATTATAAGTCTCTCATATTCATTACAGCTCACAAGGAGAAGTAGAAATTGGAAACAAGCAAATTAGACTAAGTTCACATATTGTAAAATCACTTGAAAAACATGAAATGGAGTGGGTAATAATATTTCATGTAATATTGTTCTCTGTGAAACTCTGTGGAAAAGGAGGCATCAGTGTGAATACTGTCCTAATTCCAATGTAATTTTACAATGTGTGAACCTGGCCTTAGGCTCTGCCTAGATTGTATTCAGGTCTAAGATTTCCCAATATATAGTGCAAAAGAAATGCACTGGTTTACTTGAATAACAAAGCTCTAATCTTTACAATATATGATTTTAAAAAATCACTGCAGCATTATGGACCTATTTAGAATCAATAAAAAATATGGCTCCAGGCTCCATATTTACTGCTCCTTATACTTCTGAATATACACGACTTACACATAATGATAGGCAGACATGTACTAAGAAGCACAATGGGGGAGATTTATCATTGCTTTTAGAGCATTTTTTTTGTCTATGTTTTGGCGCAGTTCAGGCACAAGCAGCATATTTAGCGACTTTTATGCACCTTTTGATATAGACAGTTTCACTCTTTTTGCCTACCTGTATAACTTTTTCTTTTTGACTATGCAGTGGTCATGTTTTTATCGTTTGTGACTTTTGTCAAAAGGGGCTATTTTGTGCGCAAAGGTACAGCGTCCCACTCCCCTTCTATGACACGTGCTAAGGAGCTCAGCATGGGTCATAGCTGGGTGGTCCCGGCAGCTGTCTGCCACCAGGACCCATCTCTAATACCAGACATCACTGATCATGGTGATGCCCGGCTTTAACCCCTTTGACACCGCAATCAAATTTCATTGTAGCGTCTAAAATGCAAGTTAAAATGTCCCGGCAGCTCTGTGAAAGTAAGTAAAAACACCTAACCTTCCAAATTTAGGATCCAGGAAAGTGTCTTCTTCCCTCCCTCACAAGTGTCTAGAAAAAGTGTATGTGGTAGAGCTTTTCCCACCACAGCAGAGTTGCTAAAAATTCATCATCCTGCTGCACTTTGTTGATAAATAAGATGCACTCTAGTCAAACCCACCACCCAAATAAACATGGGAAAATATCTCTACCGTAGACATTGTTTGATAAATCTGGGCCAACAGGCTTTGCTATGATTGAATATGATTTTTAATTCAAATTTCTTGTTAAACAATCTGTCTTCTTCTTGGACATCATGGTGTATTACGAGGCTTCTGGTTATTTGCATTATACCAACAGTGTAATAAAGGTAAATATATAACACTGGACTTTCTGCACTTTTCTTGAGGAGGATTTGTGTTTTTCCTCTTCTCCTTAGAATAAGAATTATGATCTAGATTTCTGTGTCATAAATTTCTATTACGTCACAAAGCAAATGAACAAAATGTGAGAAACATTTTCGATTAATTTTCCTCATACATAGAGCCCAGGCGCACTGACCTATTATAGATTTGTTTTGTATACATATATAAAAGTCTTTAATAGAGATACTTAAGACCTTTAGGCTGAGTGGAATTCCACTTAGATAGTCTGCTCGGAATTTCTGCTGTAGTAGAGCCCCATGAATTTCATGGGATTCTGCTACAATGTGACATGGTGGAAATTAGAGAGGAGTGAATCAAATCTGACAAATCCGAATTTGTTACGAATTTCATGAAAAATTCCATTTGTAGAAAATACGAATATCGCCGCAATTCTATCGCATGAATCGCTTCATTAAACTCCATTTAGTGCGGTCCAGGCTCCAGGGCATCTAAAATGGTGGATCCACATCTCAGTAAATGGGGCAAGGAATGCTGGGAAGGCTGGAAGGCAAGGCGGGAAGGCAGGTAGGCGGGATGACCCTGAATCACATGCAGGATGCAGCTTATCAGCAGCAGGTCACCCCTGTGATGTCACCGCCCTATATAATCGGCAGCCATATTCCGGCTAGTCACTTCATTCATTAAACTGCAGAGAGATAGGACAGACAGTGCAGTGTGTTACACAGAAAAGCTTTTTCCAGCAGTGTTTCACTTCATAGTCACATCAGCATTCTTTTGGACAGAGAGCAGTGTGTTTTTCGCAGAAAATAATTCTTACTGCAGTGATTAACCTCCCAGTCACTGTCTACAGCGTTGTATTACAGAGAGGGGCAGAGAGCTGTGTGTTGCCTCATACATTTGAACAAGCTGGCTCAGCTGGAGAAACGTTAGAAGAGGAGGGAGGAATAAGCTTATAGGGCAACTCTGTGTCTTTGTTCCACAACAAATGGTCTTCTGGTTATACTAGTCTGTAGACGTATAATACATACCCAGCAGTCCATTCCTAATATTCTGTGTAACAGGCTCAAAAGAAATGTATTAGATGAATGTTTAAAGTACACAGTAGATGTAATTTTAAAGCACCATTGCCATCTAGTGGCCAGGGAGCACATTTTTTCAAACTCTCAAGGGCCCATATACTGTGAAAGTCCAGGCAAAATAACTCACCATATACCTACATCTAATTAGTGTATTATTGTTTACCTGTTAAACTCAAGGGCCTAGATACTGTAAAAGTCCAGGCAAAAGTAATCACCGGCTTGTGTTGTACACAAATGCTTTTTAAAGCGTTTTGTAGTGCATAAGTGCATAAGCGCATAAGTGCATACCACATACTTAAATATAAGTTTCCACTCCGGTGGAAAACTTTTTTTTATGAACTGGTGCCAGAAAGTTAAACAGATTTGTAAATTACTTCTATTTAAAAATCTTAATCATTTTAGTACTGTTTAGCAGCTGTATGCTACGGAGGAAAATCTTTACTTTTTGAATTTCTTTTTTGTGTTGTCCACAGTGCTCTCTGCTGACACCTCTGTCTTTGTCTGGAACTGTCCTGAGCAGGATAGTTGCTGATAAGGGCATCAGGTGTCAGCAGAGAGCACTGTGGACAACACAAAAAGGAAATTCAAAAAATAAAGATTTTCCTCTGTTGCAAACAGCTGCTAAAAAGTGCTGAAAGGATTAAGATTTTTTAATAGAAGTAATTTACAAATCTATTTAACTTTCTGGCACCAGTTCATTTAAAAAAAGAAGTTTTTCACCAGAGTACCCCTTTAAACTCTCAAGGGCCTAGATACTGTGAAAGCCAGGGAAAAGTACTCACCGGCTGGTGTTGTACTCAAATACTTTTTAAAGCATACTGTAGCACATTTTTCTGCCCTCATAAGTGCTTATCACATAACTACATCTAAGTGGTGTACTTTTTTGTACCTGTTAAACTCTCAAGGGCCTAGATATTGTGAAATGACAGTCAAAAAGTACACAACTGCTGCTGTTCTAGACAAATACTTTTTTAAGCGTAGTGAAGCATATTGTCATCTCCTCATATATACGCACTAAGTATGTCAGGCAGAGAAGTGCCAGGATGTGCACAGAGAAGTGGTAGAGGCATTAATTCATCAAGCGCAGGCAGAGGTTGCAGCAGACTAGGGGTGAATGGCAGCAGGAGTAGCAGCAAGAGGCCTGAGCTCCCATTATCATCTAGCGGACATGCCTCAAGCAGCAACCCATCTCCCATCAAAGATTGGTTAACATGGTTATCCACTTTATCACAAGTGACATCTGATACATCCAGTCAACAGTCGGTGGCATGGCCTGGGAGCAGTCCCTGTCCTCCCATTGCCTCTGTCCTATGCTGTTCTCTCCTCCACAGAAGTATCTTATGCTATGGGTTCAGCTCCACTATTCAGTGAGGACAATCTAATAGAGGACAGTCAGCAGCTACTGCCCAGCCAAGAAGTGGAGGAGACATCCTCCGCTTCCTCCACTAGGAGGACAAGTAGTGATGAGGAGAGTGATGTGGTAGGCGGTGTTGCCAGCGTTCAGGGTCCTAAAGCAGACACTGTTGAGGAACCTGAGGAGGACATCAGTGACATACAGACACTTGTTGATGATGATGAAGCAGATTGCAATTAAGAGCCAGGTGCAGAAGGGGCTTAATCATCATCAAGAGAAGAGGGTTGCAGGTTGCCCGTTAGGCAGCAGCTAAGCCAGCAAGGTGGTATCATGGTTGGCAGTCAGCATGGTGGCAGAAGTGGAAATTCTGGAGCCAAACGTGCCTGGGGAGACCACCTGCTTCGCAGCAGCTTACCTTCCTGGGATGTAGTGGAACGGTTCCTGGAGACGGCGGCAGTAGCAGTCAATTAGTGCAGACTGTTGGTGGGAAAATCAGCTACTCGTCGGTGTGGCAGTTTTTCCTCAAGCATCCGGAGGAGGTTAACATACAAAATGTGTCGGCAGAAGTTGAAGCTTGGCCATGGTCCCAATGTTGAAAACAACGGCCCTGCGACAACACATGCTTCACTACCATGAAGCGGTCTGGGAGAACCATGGCTCCGATGTGGTGGTCCAGCCTGCTGCATCACCCAGCGGCACGCCGCTCCCTCTTTCAGCCAGCCAAGGCTCCACCACCTCAGACAAAGGGAGCTGTGTGTCACACCCTCCTTCTGTTGCTCCAGATGCTACAGATGCTCCTGCTCCTCCTACTTTTAGTCAGTCATTCAGCCAACAATCCATCCGCGAAGCCATGTCCAAGAGACAACAGTATGCACCCACTCATCCAACGGCGCAGAAGCTGAATGTGCTCCTGTCCAAATAGCTGGTGCTGCAGTCCCTCCCTTTCCAAGTGGTGGACTTGGCACCTTTCAGAGAACTGATGGCTTGTGTCGAGCCAAGGTGGAAAGTCCCAAGCCATCATTTCTTGCGAAGAAGACAGTACAGGCCCTGCACAATTTTGTGGAAGAGATGGTGGGCCAGTCCTTGAGCCAAACAGTGTGTACAAAAGTGCACAGCAGCGCCAACGTCTGGAGCTGTAACTTTGGTCATGGACAATGCATGTCCTTTATGACCCACTGGGTGAATGTGGTTCCTGCACAGCCACAACACCAACTTGGACAGCTTACAGTGATTCCTTCTCCACGCTCTCAGGCTCCGCTTCCTCATCCTCCACCGTGTCCTCAGCCTCCACTGCATGGACAAGTCTCAGTGCCCATCAACATATCATGTGTGCAGGGCACGGCGGTGTCAGGCTGTTCTTCACATGGTTTGTCTTGGCAAAAAGAGTCACACAGGGGATGAACTGCTAAAAGTCATTTGTAAAGAAATCAGAGCATGGCTTACTCATCAAAAACTGGAAATGGGAACCATGGTGACCGACAACGGGAAGAACATTGTGGCCGCACTGCAACAAGGAAGGGTGACCTATGCACCCTGCATGGGACACGTGTTAAATCTGGTTGTCAAGCAGTTCCTGAAGTGTCCCCCCATTTTCTAGATATCCTAACAATGGAAAGGAAACTTTGCATGCACTTCAGCCACTCATACACCACAAAGCACTCCCTCCTTGAGCTGCAGCGTCAGAATCGTATCCCCCAACACAGTTTGATTTGTGACATTGCCACACGTTGGAATTCCACCCGGCATATGTTGGACCGACTGTACGAACAGAGAAAAGCCATCACTGGTTTCTTGATGATCCAAGCGGATAGGGGTCATCTCGTGTGTAACTTCAATGTGAACCAGTGGCAGCTCATACGTGACACCTGCCGTTTGCTCAGGCCCTTTGAGGAAGCCACATTATATGTAAGTCGCCAGGATTACGGGATAAACAACGTCATTCCTCTGCTTCATATCCTACAACAAGTGTTGGAAAAGATGGCTGCTCATGGCAATCGAGACGTTGCGCCTACATCTTACGGCCACATGATCCCTGTGGGGGATGAACTAGAGTAGAAGGAGGAGGCTGAGGGGCACAGTGGAGCACAGTTTAGGTTTGATGAGATGGGTGGTGTTTCTAGTCATCTGACAGGAGAGGAGGAGCATGATCAACTAGAAGAGCTAGAGGGTTATGAGGAAGGCGAGACAGAGGACCCAGACACACCGCAGCAGTATGCAGTGGAGATGGAGGCAGCTGACTCCCTCCGAATCACTTGCACAAATGGCACGATGCATGTTCACTTGCTTGCGCAGTGACAGTCGAATTGTCACCATTCAGCAGCGGGTTGACTTCTGGGTCTCCACCTAATTGGATCCTCCCTACCGGTGCAAAATAGGGGCCTTTTTTACACCCACTGAGAGGGGGGACAAACTGACCTACTACAGAGAGATCCTACATAGTCAGTTGGCGCCATCGTCAATCCACTAGCAGGCCTTACTCGGGGGGGCCCTCTGCACTCACCTTTCACTGTCATGGCTGCTGGGGAGGGGTGGCAGGAGCAGTACCAGCTCCATCAGTCTACAGTCGCTGATGAGTACCTTTCTTCACCCACATAGTGAAGCAACTCATCAGCAGCAGGTAGACATGGAGCAGGACCTGAACCAGCAGGTGGTGGCATACCTTGACATGCCCATGCCAACACACCTTGAAGATCTGCTGGACTTCTGGGCAGCCAAACTTGATTTGTGGCCGCAACTTGCAGAGTTTGCCCTGGAAAAGCTGTCCTGCCCGGCCAGTAGTGTGGCATCGTAGCGGGTGTTTAGTGCTGCGGGGGCCATAGTCACCCCAAGGAGAACTCGTCTGTCCACAAAAATGTGGAGAGACTGACCTTTGGGAAGATGAATAAGGCTAGGATCAGCTAGGATTTCCACCCACCAATGCCAGATGCATCAGAGTAGATTGGTGGCAATTTCTTTTGAGCCTGTTACACAGTGCCATTCAGACACTGTATGGTCTCCTACTACTGATGCCACCTTCAGGCTGTCATTGTGCTGACATGTGACATGGGACTCCTTGTTAGATTAGGTCCTTTGTACCCACATGCCAGGCCCCGGGACACTAAAACTTGGGAGTTAAAAGTTCCATTTCAAAATCCTCAATTTCAATTCGAAAATTTTAGATTTCTATTTAAAATTCTTGTATTTCAATGGTCTCCTCATGCTTCAGCCACCTTCAGGCTATACCATTCAGACACTACATGGGCTACTTATGCTTTCCCCACCTCCAGGCTGTGTCATTCAGCCAATATATCATTTTCTGATGCTACTGGGACTGGGACATGAACTCCAAATATGTTCTGGAAGCACTAGCTAACATACATGCTTAATTGAGACTTCAAGATTGATCTTTCAATGTAAAGGTGTTATGAAAACCTCGGGTGTACTGCTGATGCCTGCTCCTGACTGCTTCTGTGTCATTCAGGAACTACTTGGCTCAATGATGCTTCTGGGCTTGGGCCTTACATTTTTGGATGTTTAGCACGAGCTAAATACTGTTACGCCTAGCGCTCCGGGTCCCCGCTCCTCCCCGGAGCGCTCACGGCGCCTTTCTCCCTGCAGCGCCCCGGTCAGTCCCGCTGACCGGGAGCGCTGCACTGTCATGGCCGTTGGGGATGCGATTCGCACAGCGGGACGCGCCCGCTCGCGAATCGCATCCCAGGTCACTTACCCGTCCCGGTCCCCTGCTGTCATGTGCTGGCGCGCGCGGCTCCGCTCTCTAGGGCGCGCGCGCGCCAGCTCTCTGAGACTTAAAGGGCCAGTGCACCAATGATTGGTGCCTGGCCCAATTAGCTTAATTGGCTTCCACCTGCTCCCAGACTATATCAGATCACTGCCCCTGCACTCCCCTGCCGGATCTTGTTGCCTTGTGCCAGTGAAAGCGTTTAGTGTGTCCAAAGCCTGTGTACCTGAACTTCTGCTACCCATCCTGACTACGAACCTTGCCGCCTGCCCCCGACCTTCTGCTACGTCTGACCTTGCCTCTGCCTAGTCCTTCTGTCCCACGCCTTCTCAGCAGTCAGCGAGGTAGAGCCGTTGCTAGTGGATACGACCTGGTTGCTACTGCCGCAGCAAGACCATCCCGCTTTGCGGCGGGCTCTGGTGAAAACCAGTAGCCTCTTAGAACCGGTCCACTAGCACGGTCCACGCCAATCCCTCGCTGACACAGAGGATCCACTACCTGGAAGCCGAATCGTGACAGTAGATCCGGCCATGGATCCCGCTGAGGTGCCGCTGCCAAGTCTCGCTGATCTTCCCACGGTGGTCGCTCAGCAATCGCAGCAGATTGCCCAACAAGGACAGCAGCTGTCGCAGTTGACCGCCATGTTACAGCAACTTCTGCCTCTGCTACAGCAGCAACCATCTCCTCCGCCAGCTCCTGCACCTCCTCCGCAGCGAGTGGCCGCTCCTAACCTCCGCTTGTCCCTGCCGGACAAATTTGATGGGGACTCTAAACTCTGCCGTGGATTTTTGTCTCAGTGTTCCCTGCATATGGAGATGTTGTCGGACTTGTTTCCTTCAGAACGGTCTAAGGTGGCGTTTGTAGTAAGCCTTCTTTCAGGAAAGGCCTTGTCTTGGGCCACACCGCTCTGGGACCGCAATGATCCTGCCACAGCCACAGTCCAGGCCTTCTTCGCTGAATTCCGGAGTGTCTTCGAGGAGCCAGCCCGAGCGTCTTCTGCCGAGACTGCCCTGTTGAACCTGGTCCAGGGTAATTCTTCCGTTGGCGAGTACGCCATACAATTCCGTACTTTTGCTTCTGAACTATCCTGGAATAATGAGGCTCTCTGCGCGACCTTTAAAAAAGGCCTATCCAGTCGCATCAAGGATGTGCTGGCCGCACGAGAGATTCCTGCCAACCTCCAAGAACTCATCCATTTGGCTACCCGCATTGACATGCGTTTTTCTGAGCGACACCAAGAGCTCCGCCAGGAAAAAGACTTAAATCTCTGGGCACCTCTCCCACAGCATCCCTTGCAGTCTTCGCCTGGGCCTCCCGCCGAGGAGGCCATGCAAGTGGATCGGTCTCGCCTGACCCAGGAAGAGAGGAATCGCCGTAGAGAAGAAAATCTCTGTCTTTACTGTGCCAGTACCGAGCATTTCTTGGTGGATTGCCCTATCCGTCCTCCACGCCTGGGAAACGCACGGACGCACCCAGCCCACGTGGGTGTGGCGTCTCTTGGTTCCAAGTCTGCTCCTCCACGTCTCACGGTACCCGTGCGGATTTCTCCTACAGCCAACTCCTCCATCTCAGCCGTGGCCTGCTTGGACTCTGGTGCCTCCGGGAATTTTATTTTGGAGTCCTTTGTTAATAAATTCAGCATCCCGGTGACCCGTCTCGTCAAGCCGCTCTACATTTCCGCGGTCAACGGAGCCAGATTGGACTGCACCGTGCGTTACCGCACAGAACCCCTCCTGATGTCTATCGGACCCCACCACGAAAGGATTGAGTTCTTCATTCTCCCCAACTGTACCTCTGAGGTCCTCCTCGGTCTGCCATGGCTCCGGCTTCATTCCCCCACCCTTGATTGGACCACCGGGGAGATAAAGAACTGGGACTCTGCCTGCCACAGGAAATGCCTCTCCCCCCCTCCCAGTCCCGTCAGGCAAGCCTCTGTGCCTCCCCATGGCCCCCGTCCTGGTGTCACACTGCCCCTTGCTAGGCCTCGCCCTCTGCCCTCCCTCCCCATTCCCACTCCTGCTGTACTGCCTGCCGTTGAGGAAACCCTCCATTCTTTCCCGGTGTCCTCATCCCAGGGGAGGCAGTTACCGGACAAAGAGAAGGGGAGACCTAAGGGGGGGGGTACTGTTACGCCTAGCGCTCCGGGTCCCCGCTCCTCCCCGGAGCGCTCACGGCGCCTTTCTCCCTGCAGCGCCCCGGTCAGTCCCGCTGACCGGGAGCGCTGCACTGTCATGGCCGTTGGGGATGCGATTCGCACAGCGGGACGCGCCCGCTCGCGAATCGCATCCCAGGTCACTTACCCGTCCCGGTCCCCTGCTGTCATGTGCTGGCGCGCGCGGCTCCGCTCTCTAGGGCGCGCACGCGCCAGCTCTCTGAGACTTAAAGGGCCAGTGCACCAATGATTGGTGCCTGGCCCAATTAGCTTAATTGGCTTCCACCTGCTCCCAGACTATATCAGATCACTGCCCCTGCACTCCCCTGCCGGATCTTGTTGCCTTGTGCCAGTGAAAGCGTTTAGTGTGTCCAAAGCCTGTGTACCTGAACTTCTGCTACCCATCCTGACTACGAACCTTGCCGCCTGCCCCCGACCTTCTGCTACGTCTGACCTTGCCTCTGCCTAGTCCTTCTGTCCCACGCCTTCTCAGCAGTCAGCGAGGTAGAGCCGTTGCTAGTGGATACGACCTGGTTGCTACTGCCGCAGCAAGACCATCCCGCTTTGCGGCGGGCTCTGGTGAAAACCAGTAGCCTCTTAGAACCGGTCCACTAGCACGGTCCACGCCAATCCCTCGCTGACACAGAGGATCCACTACCTGGAAGCCGAATCGTGACAAATACATGCTTAATAGAAATTTCAACATTGATCTTTTAATGTAAGGGGTTGTGAAACCCTCTTGGGTACTGCTGATGCCTGCTCCTGACTGTGTGTTTCAGGAACTACTTGGTTTATTGATACTTCTGGGCTTGGGCCTTAAATTTTTGGATGTTTAGCACTAGCTAAATACATGCTTAATAGAAATTTCAACATTGATCTTTCAATGTAAGGGGTTATGAAACCTTCTTGGGTACTGCTGATGCCTGCTCCTGACTACTCCTGTGTCTTTCAGGAACTACTTGGCTTACTGATGCTTCAGGGCTTGGGCCTTAAATTTTTGGATGTTTTGCACAAGCTTTAATACATGCTTAATTGAGATTTCAAAATTGATCTTTCAATCTTAGCGGTTATGAAATCCTCTTGTGTACTGCTGATGCCTTTTCCTGACTCTGTTTTTCAGGAACTACTTGGCTTACTGATGCTCCTGGGCTTGGGCCTTACATTTTTGGATGATAGCACTACCTAACATGCATCTTCAACATTCACCTTTTAGGAGTTGTGAACACTCTTGTATACTCATGCTGCTTCCTCTTGGTCCTCTAACAGTGTGCGACTCCGCCTCCTCATCCTCCACTGTGTCCTCAGCCTCCACTGCCTGGACAAGTCTCAGTGGCCCTTCAGCATACCATGTGTGTAGGGCACATTTAAATTAAAAAAATTATACATTTCAATGGTCTCCTCGTGCTTCAGCCAACTCCAGGCTTGTCATTCAGGCAATATATGGTTTACTGATGCAGCTGCTGGGTCTGGGAATAAAAATTTTGTTATGGTAGGTAGCACTAGCTATCCAAAATTTCCATTTTGAATTTCAAAAATTCTTATGTTTTTTGGGGGGATTGTGAAGCCCTGGGGTCACCTCATTGTTCAGCCAACTCCAGGCAGTGTCATTCAGGCAATATATGGTTTACTGATACTGCTGCTGGGTCAGGGAATAAAAAATGTGTTATGGTAGGTAGCACAAGCTATCCAAAATCTTCATTTTAAATTAAAAAAAATTCTTGTGATTTTTGGGGGAGGATTGTGAAGCCCTGGTGTGTACTCATGCTTCAGCCAACTCCAGGCTGTGTCATTCAGGCAATATATGGTTTACTGATACTGCTGCTGGGCCAGAGAATACAAATTTTGTTACGGTAGGTAGCACTAGCTATCCAAAATCTTCATTTTACATTTCAAAAAATCTTATGTATTTTTTTTTTTTTTTTTTTGGGGGGGGGGGGGGGGATTGTGAAGCCCTGGTGTGTACTCATGCTTCAGCCAACTCCAGGATGTGTCATTCAGGCAATATATTTTTTTACTGATACTGCTGCTGGGTCTGGGAATGAAAACGTTGCTATGGTGGGTAGCAGAAATATTTGTTTTTAACATAGATCCGCCGCAAATAAATTTGAATCAAAAGAAATTTTTTCGGAAAGTTCGGCGAATCGGCCAAATCAAATTTTTGAAAAGTTCGCTCATCTCTACTCTGTGCATTGAGGACAAGTAGGACTCTGTACAATGAGGACAAGCAGGGCTCTGTACAGTGAGGGCTAGCAGGGCTCTGTACACTGAGGACAAACTGGGCTCTCTACACTGAGGACAAGCAGGGCTCTGTACACTGATGACAAGCAGGGCTTTGTACACTGAGGACAAGCGGGGCTCTGTACACTGAGGACAAGCAGGGCTCTATACACTGAGGACAAGCAGGGCTTTGTACACTGAGGACAAGCAGGGCTCTGTACACTGAGGACAAGCAGGGCTCTGTACACTGAGGACAAGCAGGGCTCTGTACACTGAGGACAAGCAGGGCTCTGTACACTGAGGACAAGCAGAGCTCTGTACACTGAGAACAAGCAGGGCCCTGTACACTGAGGACAAGCAGGGCTCTGTACACTGAGGATAGGCAGGACTCTGTACACTTAGGACAAGCAGGGTCTGTACACTGAGGACAAGAAGGGCTCTGCACAGTGAGGACAAGCAGGACTCCCAGCTCATGCAGCAGGCTGAAGTTCTGCCAAATTGAATTTATATATTTTAGACAGATGTTTTTTTGGTTATAATCAAAATAATATTTATAAGTTTTTTAAATTTTATTGACAACTACTTCAAGTTCATGCAGATACTCAATATTTACAGTGCTGACTAAAGATGATCAAACTTTTCAATGTTTGGTTCTGCAAATTCGCCAGACTCTGTCTGAACCTGCACTTCACCAATAACCCAAAAATGTGTGCATAACATTGCCTAAGAGCCCTAAAAGCCATGTATAAAACTGTTCGGTCATTTAGGAGTCGAGGTTCCTCTGAGTTGTTTGTGACGAAGCCACGGGGTGTCTCGTGGTGCGATGGTGTGGTGTATGGGGAAGCTACTGTAGCAAGGTGTTATTAACCCCTAAATGTCCGTGACGCCAGGGCGTGTCTTTCCCAGTAACCACCCGAACGGCTGTACCGCTATCCCAATGTTAGACAGGGCAATAATAATCCAAGACCATTTAAGTCTTCACAGCTAGGCCAGGATCCCAGGGAGGTGGCCAGTAACACAGAAGGACCTTGCAGCTTGCTGGGACTTGTAGTGACTTTGATAGACTTTAGTTCAGCCATGCAGACTATAATAGACTTGACTTTAGGAATGACTTTAGACTGGACTGGGTTGTAGATAGTGACAGCAGACATAGAATTGACTTACTGGCATGTGGCTGTAGGTAGGCTTGAGGCCTCCAGATATGCTGGACACTAGCTCTGAAATGTCTGGTCTTTACTGTACCCCAGCAGAAAGAGAGTGCTTGTAATGGCTGCCACTCTTATAAAGGGGGCGGGGGCTGAGCCAGAAGCCCATAGATCAAGCTGCAGGTCACCTGGTTAGCTTGTGCTCTCTAGGTAACAAATACATAATGTAAACACATTATCATGTGACAACTCAAAGGTCCTTAAAGGTCCTTTATACATAACACACATAACACTATACATTGTACATATTACTATGGGGGAGACACAGCAGGAGATCCCTTAGGACACAGAGGGACTCAACCTGACAGGGCCTAAGTACTTTACGGGACTATATCCCGTACTGGGACATTATATATTTTTAAAGCAAAGTTTGTTTCAAGGTTACGGAAACATGTGTGTCTATCAGTAAACAGTTGGTACCTGGTGGTACCTAACAGGTTGAATAACAACACACTGCACTAATGGATTTTTTACGCCCTTGTCCCCCTTCCCTTCTATGATTTGGGACCCTTGGCTAATACAGGACATCACCGATCCTGGTGATACCCGACATTGACCCCGACATTGCAGGGTCTAACATACCGACATTGCAGGGTCTAACATAAAAAAAATCTATCCCGGCAGCTCAGCGGAGCTGATCGGGACCACCACAGTGGAACCGCAGTGTTTCGATCAGCTTAGAGGACAGAGGGCCCTTACCTGCCTCCTCGCCATCCGATCGTTGGTCTGAAGCTCCAGTCTGCCTAAGCAGTCTGGAGCAGCAGAACACCAATAACACCAATAACACTGTGCCACAGCACAGCACTGAACAGTGTATGCAATCATAAGATTGCATGTAATAGTCCCCTATGGGGACCATAAAATTTTGTTAAAAAAAAGTAAAAATATAAAGTAAATAAATGTGAATTAACCCCTTCCCTAATAAAAGTTTGAATTACCCCCTTTTTACATAAAAAAATATGTAAACAAAAATAAACATACGTATTATTGTCGCATTCGTAGATGTTGTAACTATAAAAATATTATGTTAATTAAACTGCTCGGTCAATGGCGTACATGTAAAAAAAATACCGAAAGTCAAAACAGCATATTTTTGTTCACTTTGTCTACCCTAAAAAAATGTATAAAAAGCGATCAAAAAGTCCCATCAAAACAGTAATGTAATTATAAAAATTTCAGATCACGGCGCAAAAAAATGAGCCCTCATGCAGCCCCATATATGGAGAAATCAAAAAGTTATTGGGGTCAAAAGGTGACTATTTTAAACATAAAAATGTTGGTGCATGTGGTTATATTTTTTTTTAAGTAGTAAAATAAAATAAAGCCTATATAAATTAGGTATTTTTGTAACCATATGGACCTACAGAATAAAGATATGTTGTCATTTTTACCAAAAAGTTCACTGCATAGAATCGAAAAATCCCCAAAAGTTACAAAATTGTGGGTTTTTTTTTCTTAATTTTGCCCCACAGTTTTTTTTTCTGGTTTTGCCATAAATTTGTGGTGAAATGATTGAGGGTATTACAAATTAAAATTGGTGGCGCAAAAAACAAGCACTCATATAGGTCTGTAGGTGGAAAATTGAAAGTGTAATGATTTTTTGGGACCCTTAAGGGGTTAAAACTAAATCCAAATTCTAGAAAATAAATTAATAAGGCAAACCCACACCTCAGGGACAGTGATACTGAATGATTATTTAGATCCACAAACTTGCATAATAATTGATGGTTGAGACCGTGCTTCAAATGTCAAATGAATAAAATTTTATAAAATACAAAGTGTATATAAAAGTATATATAAATATATTCGTAAAGGGAAAACACAGATGCTGGCACTGGTAGGATCAATAGTGAGTGTGTTGAGAAATTCAATGGTTGATGCAGCAGCAGGATTTCACTTCCACCAAACTGATCCAGAAGGTGCTCCAGCCGTTTAGAGAAAAAGCAATCTCAATGTGAACAAGTTCATGAAAAACACGGGGGCACTCATGTCTCGTGGATCAGTTGCTGGCTTCTTTATTCGTTTAAGGTGCTGTGAAACACATGTTCCGGCGGGGTGCCAGGAGAAAACGCGTGGTCACGATAGCTATTTTGTGCTGATCCAGGCACTTCCTCACAGGTCCTGTGTGCAAATATATAAAATAGTATGAGATAGTAGACTGCCAAATAATCCGGCAATGGGACTGATACTCCGGCAATCTTGATTAAATAATAGTCAGAGATAATACCAAATGATAGTCCAGCAATGTGAATATTAGTGAAGTAATAGTAGAATTATGTATTCAAACAGTACTGTACAGTTAGCCACTGGTGGAAATAAATATTATGTTACCGTCTCCTCTCGCTGGCTAGCGGGGATGTGCTCGCATCTAGGATTTGCAGGCTGACCTGAATGCGCTAACGAGGCTGATCCAGACTGCGCAGGACACGGTAAACGCTGTGCTGTGTCTCCAAGGGTCTGTGTGAGCAGACTGTTGGTATACCTCGTGGTGGTGGTGGTGTCTGACGTCAGCGGTCAGCGGAAGATGGAAGTGGATAATGGAAGCACAGGAGTGGCAGGTAGATCAGCCACAGGAGCGGTGTATGAGTCAGGTGGCAATAGGTGGATCCCAATTGTAGCGGATGGATCCTAATAGAAACAATGGATCTCTGGATCAATGTCACTGGAGCCGGTATAGGACAGATGGTAACTTAAAGTCCGTGGTGTTGTCACACTGCATTCCTTCGGCACTTGGCTAAACACGTTTCGGGGTGCTCTAAACAAAGTATTCAACCCCTTCCTCAGTAGCTGGAAATAGCTACTGGTTTTGTACTTGGAAAGTGAAGAAGCCTTTTCACAAGTATTATACTTAACCCATAGAGGACGCAGGGCATACAGGTATGCCCTGGGTGCTTGGGACTCACCTGTACCTGGACTTACCTGTACCTTGACTTACTTGCACCACATCTCGCCACGGCTACGACACGAGTGCAGGAGCTGCGCTCGCATCATAGGCTGCGGGTCTCGGCTGTTATCGGCAACCAGGGACCCGCCGGTAATTGCGGACTACAGTGATTGCCCTGATGTCCGTCATTTACACCTCAGATGCCGTGATCAATATTGATCAATGCATCTGCGACTAAGCGGTGGTTCCGGTGGATGATCTGATCAATAAGTACTCTAAAGAAGTCGCAGCACCCCCAGGTAGCATATGGTGCAAAATAAGTGAGCTTTTATTGGCCCATGTTATGCAACATTTCGATGGTATCAAACCATCTTTATCAAGCATGCTTGATAAAGATGGTGTAATACCATTGAAACGTTGCATAACATGGGCAGATAAAAGCTCACTTATTTTGCACCTTATGCTACCTGGGTGTGCTGCGACTTCTTTGGAGTACTTATCGATGGACACGGTCTGCGACTGGGACCACAGTCATCGCTTGCACCCCTGATTATTTCAGCTACATATCTAAGGTTGTGCTACCTACCTTGCATTTGTGGATGATCTGATCGCCCGCAACATGGCCGTGGAGATCAGATCAGCTAAGATAGTGGCTGGAGGTCAGCTTACCTGCTTTCTGATGACATCATGGGGTTTTCTTCTTTAGTGTGCCATCGAGCAGACCAGAGAAGTAGCACGCCAATAACGCTGATCAAGGGTATGCATCTGTATAGCACTGATCAGTATCTGCAATCTAATAATTGCAATATATAGTCCCCTGTGGGGAATATGAAATTGTAAAAAAAGAGTAAAAATAAATACTTGGTATCACCGTGGGTTGAAATGTCAGATCGGTAAAAATATTAGGTTAATGATCTGGTACGATGAACGGTGTAAACATAAAAAAATGCCAAAGTCCAAAAATATCATTTTTAATCACATCATTTATCAGAAAACAATATATAAAATAAAAACATCAAAACAAGAACATTACCAATAAAAACTATAAATCAATGAGCCCTCATACATCTCCGTATATGGAAAAATAAAAGAGCCATAGTGGACATAAGAGGGCAATTTTAAACATTCTGATTTTGATCAATAAAATTTGAGACCTTATAAAAGTAGTACAATATTAGAAAAACATCATAAATTGGGTATTGTTTTAATTGCATTGAGCTACAGAATAAAGAGAACATATCATTTTAACGCTAAACTGCACTGTGTAAAAAAAAAAAAACTGCCAAAATTTGCTAAATAGTGGCTTTCTTTTCAATTTCCCCCCACATATAACACTTTTTTGGTTTTGCCTTATTTTTTATGGTCAAATGAAAGGTGCTATTAGAAAGTACAATTGGTCATGCAAAAACATGCCCTCATATGGGTCTGTAGGGGGGAAAATAGAAAAGTTATGACGCAAAAATTGATATTTCCTGTGTCCTCAAGCGACACAGATAAAAGGGCAGTGACATCACCCACAGCGTTCACAGTGCTGGGAACTTCTGCACAGAGAAGACAGAGAAAGAGAGGGAGACAGACATAGGTGCAGTTAGGGGTTATAAAGATAGAGAGAAAGAGATACAGATTACAAAGAGAGAATAGGGACAGCTAGTGATTAGAAAGAGAAAAACAGATTAGAAAGAGAGACCTTTTAGGTGTGTGTATGTGTGTGTGTGTGTGTGAACAGGATGCAATCCCCATACAAGAATCTTATAGTGGTATAATGTCCATTTATCTGTATTTTGCATTTTTTGGCTTTGAGTCCTGTTCATATATTATGTTTATGTCTGAATAGTTTTTATGTTTATTTTCACTGGTTTGGGAAGAGTTAATGCTTCCAGCCCTCCAGCACTGGGAGGCTATATAAGGCCTCTTCAGGTGCTGCTCTGGGCTGGTAATTACACCTGTTTCTCTGACTATGTTTGCATTATGTTCACTATGTCTATCTGAGCACATGTATCCTGAGAATTAACCATGGTTATCTGTAAATTATTCGTGTTTTGTTCGTTCTGCATATGCTTTGTTTTTCCTGAGTCCGTATTCACACTGTGCATTTTGTCAGTCCTGTTTGGACCTTGTTTGATCCTGGATCTCCTAGGATAGAATCCTTTTCTGCACCATATGCTAATCCGTCTATCTAGGAGTGAGTGAGTCTTGTGCCTGTATCCGTGTTTGCTTGTATTTAGGATTTTTGTTCCCTCTTAGGTTAGTATCCTGTTCACCGTGGAGTGTGCCCACTAGCTAGGAGCAAATTTGGCTTTAGAATTGTTGTCCATCCATGATTGGAGTGGGGTGTCCAGTGTGCTCCTTGTTCAAGTCTAGTGTGAACAGTGCTCTTGATTTCCTGGCCCGTTTAGTGTTCTGACATTCTGTTAACCTGTTCATCCCCTGCATCTCCTGGTTTTGTCTGCTATATACTTATCCTCATATCTAGTCTTGATCATATTATCATATCTGCCATTATACTTGTTCCTGGTTTCTGAACTGTTTGTTAGTATGCTATATATGTATATATGTTTTGTTTGACTCTTACTCCCATGCACTTTAGTGCAGTATAGGGTCAGTCCTCATGTTTGTCTTTTTGTCATTTGGAGTGGATGGGCAATAGGAAGAGACAGTGGTTGTAGGGACAGTTAGAGCTCACTTACTCCCTGTTCCCTGCCCCTGCTACCACAAATCTGCTCTGGGCTGGAAATTACACCTGTAACTCAAACCATGTTTGCATTATGTTCACATGACCTTTATACCCATAGGGCCTGTCAAAACAGAAGTGAATATAATAGATTTCCGCGCACATCTTCAGTACTCATTGTGTTGTCATCTTTGCCATGCAAAAAGCATGTTGAAGTAACACATATCTAGCCTGTAGTGTTATATGGTTCTGGTGCATTTAATATTTTTCCGCAAACACCTTCAGTACTCATTGTGCTGTCAACCCTGCCACGCAAAAAGTGTGTTGAAGTTACATGCATCTAGCCTATAGTGTTACACAGTTCTTGTGCATTTAATACTGTTCCACAAACATCTTCAGTTCTTATTGTGCAATCATCCGTGCCACGTAAAAAAAATGCATGTTGAAGTTACACATATCTAGCCTGTAGTGTTATGCGGTTCTGGTGCATTTAATGTTGTTCCACAAAAACCTTCAGTACTCATTGTGCTGTCATGCCTGCCATACAAGAAGCGTGTTGAAGTTACGCATATCTAGCCTGTAGTGTTACACGGTTCTGCTGCATTTTATATTGTTCTGCAAACATCTTCAGTACTTGTGCTGTCATTCGTGACACGCAAAGAAAAAAGTGTGCTAAAGTTACACATATCTAGCTTGTAGTATTATACGGTTCTGATGCATTTAATATTGTTCTGCAAACACCTTCAGTTCTTGTTGTGCTGTCATCTCTGCCATGCAAAACACGTTCAAAGCGTTACATAGTTACATAGTTAGTACGGTCGAAAAAAGACATATGTCCATCAAGTTCAACCAGGGAATTAAGGGGTAGGGGTGTGGCGCAATATTGGGGAAGGTATGGGATTTTATATTTCTTCATAAGCATTAATGTTATTTTGTTCCATGAATGTATCTAATCCTGTTTTAAAGCTGTTAATTGTTCCTGCTGTGACCAGTTCCTGAGGTAGACCGTTCCATATATTCACAGTCCTCACGGTAAAGAAGGTGTGTCGCCCCTTGAGACTAAACTTTTTCTTCTCCAGACGGAGGGAGTGCCCCCTCGTCCTTTGGGGGGGGTTTAACCTGGAACAGTTTTTCTCCATATTTTTTGTATGGGCCATTAATATACTTACATACGTTTATCATATCCCCCCTTAAACGTCTCTTCTCAAGACTAAACAATTGTAACTCCTTTAATCGCTCCTCATAGCTAAGATGTTCCATGCCCCATATTAGTTTAGTCGCGCGTCTCTGCACCCTTTCCAACTCCGCAGTGTCCCTTTTATGGACAGGTGCCAAAAACTGAACAGCATATTCCAGGTGAGGCCGTACCAATGCTTTATAAAGGGGGAGTATTATGTCCCTGTCCCTTGAGTCCATGCCTCTTTTGATACATGACAATATCCTGCCGGCTTTGGAAGCAGCAGCCTGACATTGCATGCTATTCTGTAGTCTGTGATCTACAAGTACACCCAGATCCTTCTCTACCAGTGACTCTGACAGTTTAATCCCCCCTAAGACATACGATGCATGCAGGTTATTAGTACCCAGATGCATAACTTTACATTTATCCACATTGAACCTCATTTGCCAAGTGGATGCCCAGACACTTAGTCTATCCAAGTCATCTTGTAACTTATGCGCATCCTGTATAGACTGTACCGTGCTACAAAGCTTGGTGTCATCTGCAAAGATAGAAACAGAGCTGTTAATACCATCCTCTATATCATTGATAAATAAATTAAACAACAGCGGGCCCAGTACTGAACCTTGGGGTACACCACTAATAACCGGGGACCAATCAGAGTACGAATCATTGACCACCACTCTCTGGGTACGATCCATGAGTCAGTGTTCAATCCAGTTACAAACTAAAATTTCCAAACCCAAAGACCTTAACTTACCTGTCAGACGTCTATGAGGGACGGTATCAAACGCTTTAGCAAAATCCAAAAACACTATATCCACAGCCATTCCTCTGTCAAGGCTTCTACTCACCTCTTCATAAAAGCAAATTAGATTGGTTTGACAACTTCTATCCTTAGTAAACCCATGCTGGCTATCACTTATAATACAATTATCCCCTATGTATTCCTGTATGTAATCCCTTATAAGTCCCTCAAACAATTTACCCACAATGCACGTCAAACTTACTGGTCTATAGTTTCCTGGGGAAGACCTAGAGCCCTTTTTGAAGATTGGCACCACATTCGCCTTGCGCCAGTCCCTTGGCACAATACCAGACACCAGAGAATCTCTAAATATCATGAACAGGGGTACAGATATTACTGAACTTACCTCTCTAAGAACTCTTGGGTGTAGTCCATCCGTTTCTGTGGATTTGCTTACATTTATATCACTTAACTTACCTTGTACCATCTCTACATTAAGCCAGTTCAGTACATTACATGATGTGTTACCATCACTGACCTGGCCAATGTCAGCTCCTTTTTCCATAGTGTATACAGAACTAAAGAACCCATTCAGTAGCTCCGCCTTCTCTTGATCGCCCGTGACAACCTCCCCATTATCATTATTAAGGGGTCCTACATGCTCTGTCCTTGTTTTTTTTGCATTTATATATCTAAAAAAATATTTAGGATTGGTTTTGCTTTCTTTGGCCACCTGTCTCTTGTTTAGAATTTTTGCTGTTTTTATTACATTTTTACAGATTTTATTAAGCTCTTTGTACTATTTAAATGTTATCGCTGACCCATCAGATTTGTATTTTTTGAAGGCTATTTTTTTGTTGTTTATTGCTCTTTTAACATCATTTGTCAGCCATGTAAGATTTAGTTTTAATTGTTTATATTTGTTCCCCTTTGGTATATATTTAGATGTATAGTTATTTAGAGTTGATTTAAAGATGTCCCATTTACCTTCTGTATCAGTATTTGAGAACACCTCCCCCCAGTCTATGTCCTGTAGTGCAGCCCTCAGCCCAGGGAAGTTTGCCTTTTTAAAGTTATATGTTTTTGCCTTCCCCGCCTGTCTTTGTTTTTTACATTTTAAGTCAAAAGTAACTATATTGTGGTCGCTAATACCAAGGTTTTCCCGCACAGTTACATTACCAACCAGCTCTGCGTTGTTGGAAATGATCAGATCCAACAAGGCATCACTTCTGGTTGGGTCCTCCACAAACTGGCCCATAAAATTATCCTGCAATAAATTTAGGAATTGTCGCCCCTTTGTAGTTTTAGCCAACCCCGGACCCCAATCTATATCTGGATAGTTAAAATCTCCCATTATTACCACTGTACCTGCCCGGGCGGCCCTCTCTATTTGTTTATGAAGCCGAACTTCTATCTCTTGAAACTTAGATTGAAACTTAGATTTGACAAGTAGGTTGGAGAAAATTCACCCAAAAAGGATAAAAGTAACAAAAAATAAATGTCTGGAAAAGTAGTTGGTGGACAGGGTAGGGGGCAGAAGACCCCCGCAATGTTATCTGCCAGTAAGAATGTTGTGTAAGAACATGGCAGTACAAGTACAGTACTGATATGGCAGCAAGGAAAACAGTGACATTGGGGATGCAATGCCTCTGAAATTCCTTTTGGAGCAGATGCTGTTGGCGATGATGGAAGAAGGAGGGATAGAGAAGACTACATGTCTTGATGACAGAATCACGGATGTTCTTTAGGAGGATGAGTTTGATGAGGAGGTACTGGGACCTGAGGAGGAGGATACGGAGATGGACTCTATGGAAGAAAGAGGAGATGAGGAACTTACACAAGGCAACTGTTACGCCGAGCGCTCCGGGTCCCCGCTCCTCCCCGGAGCGCTCACGGCGTTTCTCTCCCTGCAGCGCCCCGGTCAGACCCGCTGACCGGGAGTGCTGCACTGACATTGCTGGCGGGGATGCGATTCGCATAGCGGGACGCGCCCGCTCGCGAATCGCATCCCAAGTCACTTACCTGTCCCGGTCCCCGGCTGTCATGCTCTGGCGCGCGCGGCTCCACTCTCTAGGGCGCGCGCGCGCCAGCTCTCTGAGATTTAAAGGGCCAGTGCGCCAATGATGGTGCCTGGCCCAATCTTCCTGATTAGGTTCCACCTGTGCACTCCCTACTTATACCTCACTTCCCCTGCACTCCCTTGCCGGATCTTGTTGCCCTTGTGCCAGAGAAAGCCTTTCCTTGAGTGTTCCTAGCCTGTGTTCCAGACCTCCTGTCGTTGCCCCTGACTACGATCCTTGCTGCCTGCCCTGACCTTCTGCTACGTCCGACCTTGCTCTTGCCTTATCCCTTGTACCATGCCTATCTCAGCAGTCAGAGAGGTTGAGCCGTTGCCGGTGGATACAACCTGGTTGCTACCGCCGCTGCAAGACCATCCCGCTTTGCGGCGGGCTCTGGTGAAAACCAGTAGCTACTTAGAACCGGTCCACCGACACGGTCCATGCCAAACCCTCACTGACACAGAGGATCCACCTCCAGCCTGCCGAATCGTGACAGTAGATCCGGCCATGGATTCCGCTGAGGTGCCGCTGTCAAGTCTTGCCGACATTTCCACGGTGATTGCCCAGCAATCCCTAATGATCACCCAACGAAATCACCAGCTGGCATACTTGACCACCGTGACACAGCAACTTCAGTCACAGATACAGCAGCTGCTGCCGCAGATACAGCAACTTCAGTCACAGACACAGCAGCTGCAACAGCAACAACCATCTCCTCCGCCGGCTCCTGCAACTCCTCCGCAGCGACCGGCCGCTCCTAACCCCTGCTTGTCCCTGCCGGACAAATTTGATGGGGACTCTAGACTCTGCCGTGGTCTCCTGCCTGGGAAGGCCCTGCCATGTGCCACACCGCTCGGAGCACCTCTCTCACAGTATCCTTTGCAATCCACCCCTGTGCCTCCCGCCGAGGAGGCTATGCAAGTGGATCGGTCTCGCCTGACCCCTGAAGAGAGGACTCGCCGCAGAAAGAAAGAAGATTTACTTCTATACTGCACTGTGCGTTACCGCACAGAACCCCTGCTCTTGAGCATGGAACTTTTTGTTTTGCCCAAATGCTCCTCTGAAGTCCTCCTCGGTCTGCCATGGCTCCAACGCCACTCCTC
Source organism: Hyla sarda (assembly GCF_029499605.1). NCBI lineage: Eukaryota > Metazoa > Chordata > Amphibia > Anura > Hylidae > Hyla > Hyla sarda. The sequence goes on along the minus strand of NC_079198.1, from coordinate 132,954,131 downwards.
TACCCTTGTCTGGACCACCGGGGAGATCATGAGCTGGGGTGCTTCTTGCCACAGAAAATGCCTCACGTCTGCTCCCAGTCCCGTCAGTCAAACCTCTGTGTCTCCCCCTTTACCTGGTCTCCCCAAGGCTTATCTGGACTATGCTGTGTCTCCTCCTCACAGCCCCCGTCCTGTTAACACTCTGCCCCGTGCCAAGCTTGACCCTCTTCCCTCCCTCCCCACCCCCACGCCGTCTTGTGTGCCCGCTGTTGATGTGGTTTCCCGGGGCTTCGCCACCGTCTGGAAAAAGACTCTAAAATTCCTCATACTAGCCTCATCCCGGGTGAAGAAGCTTGCCGGAAAAAAGAGAAGAGCTCCTCCTGTTTTTGTGTGGCTCTCCGCCAAGTATATCCGCTTCCGTGTCCCCAGTTTTTATCTGGGACCACGTTACCTTGGACCCTTTGAAGTGAAATGCCTAGAGGAAGCTACTCCGGTCTCCGGGTCCTCAGACGTCTTCCGGATTAAAGAATTTTCAGGTCCCAAAAAGAGGGGGAGACCCAAGGGGGGGGGGGGTACTGTTACGCCGAGCGCTCCGGGTCCCCGCTCCTCCCCGGAGCGCTCACGGCGTTTCTCTCCCTGCAGCGCCCCGGTCAGACCCGCTGACCGGGAGCGCTGCACTGACATTGCTGGCGGGGATGCGATTCGCATAGCGGGACGCGCCCGCTCGCGAATCGCATCCCAAGTCACTTACCTGTCCCGGTCCCCGGCTGTCATGCTCTGGCGCGCGCGGCTCCACTCTCTAGGGCGCGCGCGCGCCAGCTCTCTGAGATTTAAAGGGCCAGTGCACCAATGATGGTGCCTGGCCCAATCTTCCTGATTAGGTTCCACCTGTGCACTCCCTACTTATACCTCACTTCCCCTGCACTCCCTTGCAGGATCTTGTTGCCCTTGTGCCAGAGAAAGCCTTTCCTTGAGTGTTCCTAGCCTGTGTTCCAGACCTCCTGCCGTTGCCCCTGACTACGATCCTTGCTGCCTGCCCTGACCTTCTGCTCCGTCCGACCTTGCTCTTGCCTTATCCCTTGTACCATGCCTATCTCAGCAGTCAGAGAGGTTGAGCCGTTGCCGGTGGATAAGACCTGGTTGCTACCGCCGCTGCAAGACCATCCCGCTTTGCTGCGGGCTCTGGTGAAAACCAGTAGCTACTTAGAACCGGTCCACCGACACGGTCCACGCCAAACCCTCACTGACACAGAGGATCCACCTCCAGCCTGCCGAATCGTGACAGCAACACTGATGAAGACGAGGAGCATGACCAACCTTGGCAGTATGGGACAGATGTGGAACAAGCTAAGCCATCAGAACAGCTGGCAATGATGGCTAGGTGTATGCTTTCCTGCTTGTACAATAAAAAGCATATTGAGGGCTGTAAGGGAAGAGAAGAGTACTGGATAGCCATACTCTTAGACCATTGGTATAAACTCAAAATGGGGTATTTTTTTTTAGCCTACCTCAGCAGTGTCCTATCTCTGACAGACACCATGAGCCCAGACATCATGGACTTCTGGCTCACCAGATTAGACCATTGACCAAAACTGTAGGCCAAATTCTAATCGATTTTTTTGAAAACCTGCTACTTCCTGCCAGGCCTGGGCTGCCTTGCTTGCTGGGGTAAATTCAAATTGATTGTGGTTGTTTTTGCAAACACCCTGTGGCCAGACAAAGCTGCTTGCCAAATTTAAATTGATTTTTTGGAAGCCTGCTGAACGGGGGTCCAGTCTCCACTCCCCGCAGAGTCAACACTCCACTACCTCTGCCAGCAAAATTCAAATTGATTGCGGTTGCTTTTGCAAACACTCTGCAGCCAGACAAAAATAGATTCAAATAGATTTTTTTGAAACCTGCTACTTTCAACCAGGTTTGGGTCACCTGGCTGGGGCAAAATTCAAATTCATTTTGAAGATTTCTCAACCTGCTACTGTATGCAGGAAACTATAACTTCCTCCAGTAAATTACTGTGACATGCTGAAGGTTGCTATTGCAACATCCCTCAAGCCAGATAGGCCTGGTCACCTGGCTGGCCAAATTTAAATTCATTTTAATGTTTTTTTTAACCTACTGCTGCATGCAGGAAACTACACTTCCTCCAGTAAACCACGCTGTTGCAACCTCCCACCAGCCATGTAGGCTTGTGTAACTGGCTGGCCAAATTTGAATGAAACTTAATGGTTTATTAACCTTCTGCTTTAAGCAGGATTCTCCACCTTCCTCCAGAAAACAACTGTGACATGCTGAAGGTTGTTTTTGCAATCTCCCTTCAGCAAGCCAGGCTGGGGTCACCTGGCTGGCCAAATTTGAATTAAGTTTAATGGTTTCTCAACCTGCTGCTTTACGCAGGTTACTACGAATTCCTCCAGTAAACCACTCTGAACTGCTGAAGGTTGCTGTTGAAACTTCCCTGTAGCCAGCCAGGCCTGGGTCACCTGGCTTGCCAAATTTAAATTGATTTGAAAAGTGTCTCAACCTGCTGCTTTACGCAGACTACTACTACTTCTTCTAGGAAGCCACTATGACATGTTCTGCTGGTAGTTTCAGCTAGGTCTACGCATACACCACTCAGGCATGTCAGCAACACCAGTCCGGGAACCATATAATAGAATTTTTTTTTTTTTCAAAATTAAAAAAAAACTTTATTGAAACATTTTCTAATTTAATTTATAAACCACCACCTTCCTGCTACTACAAGCCTGTCATCTTCTGCTGTACACTATTGACATCAGTCTGCCTCCACCTTCTGGATACTACTAGTAACACCAATACTTCCAGACACGCCTAAACATACACATTAGTGATGAGCTGACTATACGAAATGAAATTCGCATAGTGCGCATGCGCAATTATATCTTTCACCTACAACAGGGGTCTCAAACTCACGGGCCGCAGAATGAAATTTTGCGGCCCGCTGCACAGTGGTGAAGCAAGGGGCGGCATACTCTAGCATGAGTGGCACATAACAGTAGCATTATATGTGAGGGGCACATGATGGGGGCATTATATGTGAGGGGCACATGATGGGGGTATTATTTGTGAGGGGCACATGATGGGGGCATTATTTGTGAGGGGCACATGATGGGGCATTATTTGTGAGGGCGCATGATGGGGGCATTATATATGAGGGGCGCATGATGGGGGCATTATATATAAGGGGTGCATGATGGGGGCATTATATATGAGGGGCATATGATGGGGGAATTATATATGAGGGGCATATGATGGGGGCATTATATATGAGGGGCGCATGATGGGGGCATTATATGTGAGGGGCGCATGATAGGGGTATTATATGTGAGGGGCGCATGATGGGGCATTATATGTGAGGGGCGCATGATGGGGTATTATATGTGAGGGGCGCATGATAGGGGCATTATATGTGAGGGGCACATGATGGGGGCATTATATGTGAGGGGTGCATTACAGGGGCATTATATATGAGGGGCGCATGATGGGGGCATTATATGTGAGGGGCGCATGACGGGGGCATTTTATGTGAGGGGAGCATTAAACATTATGGGGGCATTATTTGTGAGGGGCATATTATGGGGGCATTATTTGTGAGGGGCGCACACATTATGGAGGCATTATATATGAGGGGCGCATGATGGGGGAATTATATATGAGGGGCACATGATGGGGGCATTATTTGTGAGGGGCGCATGATGAGGGCATTATATGTGAGGGGCGCATGATGGAGACATTATATGTGAGGGGCGCATGATGGGGGCTTTATACGTGAGGGTTACATGATGGGGGCATTATATTTGAGGGGCGCATGATGGGGGCATTATACGTGAGGGGCGCATGATGGAGGCATTATATGTGAGGGGCGCATGATGGGGGCATTATACGTGAGGGGCGCATGATGGGGGAATTATGTTTGAGGGGCACATGATGGGGGCATTATATGTGAGGGGCGCACGATGAAGACATTCTATGTGAGGGGCACATTATGGGGACAATATATGTGAGGGGCGCATTATGGGGGCATTATTTGTGAGGGGCACATGATTGGGGCATTATATGTGAGGGGCGCATGATGGGGGCATTATATACGAGGGGCACATGATGGGGCATTATATGTGAGGGGCGCATGATGGAGGCATTATATGTGAGGGGCACATGATGGGGGCATTATATTTGAGGGGCGCATGAAGGGGGCATTATGTGTGAGGGGCACATGATGGGGGCCTTATTTGTGAGGGGCGCATGATGAGGGCATTATATGTGAGGGGCACATGATTAAGGGGCATTATACATGAGGGGCACATGATGGGGGCATTGTGAGAGGCGCATGACTAAGGGGGCATGCCCCCGAAATGCCATTGCATCCAAGGTGTTGAGCAGATGGAAGATCATATTTGTCCGTTTATCAGCTTTGCTCCACTTTGTAAGAAGATTAAGAAAGAAGTAATGAAAATAAATAGCTTTTGAAAACTTCTGATACGAGCTTCAAAATCGCGAGTTACTACCCTGCTGGGTCTTTGAAAATCATGGACATTGCCCAATACATTGTCTCAGCCCACTGTGTGTTACTTTATCCGGGTGCATGATGGGTTCATTATATGTGAGGGCCGTATGCGGCCCAGCCTCACCCAACTCCTACCCCTAGAGGCCCCCAAATAATTAGAGTTTGAGACCCCTGACCTAAAAGAAGGGAAGGATCAGTGTCCAGTCTGGAAGTACTGATATTCGCATAAATATTCGCATTAAAAAAACACACATGAATATTCATCATTACAAATATATCTCACTATATTCTAAATATTCACAAAATCACGAAGTGACGATATTTGCGGTAAAAATTTGCATTTCAAATATTAGTGCTCAACACTAGTACACAAACCATCAACCACAAAATAAGGGTTACTCTTTTGTAAACTTGAAAAAGATACTGCGTCTTGCCATGCCCCTGTGTGCATATTAACGTGATTGAAGCGCTCTGTCTGAAGAGCGAATGCACCGCTATATTTTCCCCAGCTCTCACTTCCTGATGACGTGAGAGCTGGGGAATGTGAAAGCTGGGAAAAATATAGCGGTGCATGAGCTCTTCAGACAAATCTCGGTGATCACATGATGTGGGACTCCACATCACTAGGACGTTTTGTTGAAACCAATGCATATGCATAGTGGAGGGACGGGATTAGGAGCCTTACTACGGGAGCGAGAGGCGGCTAGCCGGCGGGGGAGATGCCTTCAATGTGCTTATTCTCCTTTGAAATCCTGGTACTTCAGAACAAGATATCTTGGCGGCCTGTTGACGAAAATAAGTGAGGGACCCCTCGTTGGACTCCTGTTCACCCACACTATAACCCAGTTTATTAGGTTTAGTGTGGGCGAACAGGCTGACAGTTTTCCTTTAAATGTATAAATATATAAAAACTAGTTTGTTTAATTCAACACATGAATCTATTATCAAAATTTTCCCATGACTGACTCATGAATATAATATCTCATAAACCTGGGCTCCGGTGTAGAGATAGTCACCTGTCTGTGATAGAAGATTAGACGATGGATCCCAGCACCAATAAGATCTATCATGTACACGGTTTTGATTCCAGACAAGCCCTGGACCATTATTTTTCGGATAAACCTGAAATGGTCTTTGCAGAGGATTCATTGATATTTCCCATTGAAAATCTTACGAAAACCTTTACAGAGGGTATGTATCTTAAATTTTCTATAGTTAATTAGTTTTAAAAATTCATAAACAAATGATAAAGACCAGATAGATTTTTTTGGGGTGTTGCAGATTAGAAGGGGGCGACCGCATGGTCCGAATATCTTCTCAAATATAGAGAGCAAAGCAAAGTCTTGGTCGCTGAATATGAGAAGAGATGTCAAGTTATGAGGTTTAGTGAAGTCATTGTTTTACCTTCTATAATTACCAGAACTCTGGGAAACCTGAGATTGTTATAACTTTTGAGTATAAACACTGTGTATTTGACACACCAGCATATTTCTGTGCTAGCAAACCTATGGGAGTAATAATAAACACCCATATACTTTGTTAGCACTGAAATACACAGGCGCGTCAAATGCGCATGTGCAACAAATACGCAGCGTTTATGCTACATTTTACCCTACCCTTAGTCGGTTCTGTAATGGGAATTTTTTTGTTTACAAGTTTGTACCCGTGCCACTTCTTGGTCTCTTTTAACATCGATAGAGGTTCAAGGGTTTTCCCATTAGGATAAATAGGTTTAAAAAAAAAAAATATTTGAATGGACAAGCATTTTGGAATATGTACTCTTTGAGAGATACAGTATATACCTACAGTACTAATCCCCCACTTAACGGCATCCACCATGGAGATCTGACAAGATCAGTTTAATTGTAATATACTGGTTTGTCCCATAAGTATTAAAAGTTATTCTACACAGTATATGCAATTGAGAAGTATTTTGAGAAAGCATGTGCATCCAATCACTGCAGGCTGCTCGGTAACCCCCCTCCTTTCCATTTTCAGACAGGAGACTGATAGGACAGGAGTGAGCACAGAGGAGTGTTTGCCCACCTCCCCCTTCACTTCCTGGGCTTTGTCTCATTCTGTGCTTCATCTGGGACAACAATGATGCTGCACTCGGACAAAATTATGTCCTGGATGGTATGGGGACTCCTAGTGGGCTATTAATAAGCCATAATTACTATAAAAAGGAGAAAAAAAATATGAGGTACTCCGGGGAAGTTAATAAAAGTAAAAATGCCCCAAAGCCACCACAATACCTGTTCTGTGTCCCCTTTAGTTATCCATGTGGTTTTAGCAACTCCTTTGGCCCCTAATGTCTTCTAAATACTTTTTTTCCTTGTATGCAGCACAGACTACAACTCCCAGAAGTCAGTGCAGCTCTGTGTAATGTCTGCCAGCCAATTGCTTTCACTTTCACTATCTGTGTGCATACTGTGTTATTAGCAGTCAACCTCACATGCTAAATGACTTCTCTTTCAGATTATCCTTTCCCCCAGCAATAAATCAGGCTGTGCTCTGAATTGCAGCAGTCAGCAGAAAACAAGCAGGGCTGAAGAGATTTCACTGAACTTCTCTCACAGCACACAGGGAGAGGAGGTGGGAGGGGAAGGAGAGGAGGCAGAAGGGGAGGAGAGGGGGAGGGGAGGTGTGGCTGTACAGACAGAGCTCTAGACCAGACGGAATCACGTGATGTTGTTTTGAAGGGAGGGGGTGCTCTCACTGAGGAGACAGACAGGATCTGAAGTTGACATTTTTCTCACGCTCCTTGCACTCCTTGCATGTAAGAGCTGAAAAGCTGAAAGAGAAAACTGATCTATATAGCTAATGAATGATATTAAGACAAATACATAGCTTGGTGAGAGGGAAAGGATGAGCTATGGGTTTAGTTCCCCGGAGTACCCCTTTAACCCCTTCAGGACCAAGCCCATTTTGGCCTTAAGGACCAGAGTGTTTTTTGCACATCTGACCACTGTCACTTTAAACATTAATAACTCTGGAATGCTTTTAGTTATCATTCTGATTCCGAGATTGTTTTTTCGTGACATATTCTACTTTAACATGGTGGTAAATTTTTGTGGTAACTTGCATCCTTTCCTTGTGAAAAATCCTAAAATTTGATGAAAAATTTGAAAATTTTGCATTTTTCTAACTTTGAAGCTCTCTGCTTGTAAGGAAAATATATATTACAAATAAAAAAATGTTTTATTCACATATACAATATGTCTACTTTATGTCTGCATCATAAAAGTGACGAGTTTTTACTTTTGGAAGACACCAGAGGGCTTCAAAGTTCAGCAGCAATTTTCCAATTTTTCACAAAATTTTCAAACTCACTATTTTTCAGGGACCAGTTCAGGTTTGAAGTGGATTTGAAGGATCTTCTTATTAGAAATACCCCACAAAAGACCCCATTATAAAAACTGCACCCTCCAAAGTATTCAAAATGACATTCAGTCATCATTTTAACCCTTTAGGTGTTTCACAGGAATAGAAGCAAAGTGAAGGAGAAAATTCACAATCTTCATTTTTTACACTCGCATGTTCTTGTAGACCCAATTTTTAAATTTTTACAAGGGGTAAAAGGAGAAAATGTATACTTATATTTGTAGCCCAATTTCTCTCGAGTAAGCACATACCTCATATGTCTATGTCAAGTGTTCGGCGGGCGCAGTAGAGGGCTCAGAAGGGAAAGAGCGATAAGGGGATTTTGGAGAGTACGTTTTTCTGATATGGTTTTTGGGGGCATGTTGCATTTAGGAAGCCCTTATGGTGCCAGAACAGCAAATAACCCTCACATGGCATACCATTTTGGAAACTAGACCCCTTGAGGTACGTAACAAGGAATAAAGTGAGCCTTAATACCCCACAGGTGTTTCACGACTTTTGCATATGTAAAAAAAAAATATTTTTTTTCACTAAAATGTGTGTTTCCCCCCAAATTTCACATTTTTCCAAGGGTTAATAGCAGGAAATACCCCCCAATATTTGTAACCCCTTCTCTTCTGAGTATGGAGGTACCCCATAAGTTGACCTGAAGTGCACTATGGGCGAACTACAATGCTCAGAAGAGAAGGAGTCATATTTGGCTTTTTGAGAGCAAATTTTGCTCGGGGGCATGTCGCATTTAGGAAGCCCCTATGGTGCCAGAACAGCAAAAAATACCCACATGGCATACCATTTTGGAAACTAGACCCCTTGAGGAATGTAATAAGGAATAAATTGAGCCTTATTACCCCACAGGTGTTTCATGACTTTTGCATATGTAAAAAAAAAAAAAAAAAAATTCCACTAAAATGTGTGTTTCCCCCCTAATTTCACCTTTTTGCAAGGGTTAATAGCAGAAAATACCCCCCAAAATTTGTAACCCCATCTCTTCTGAGTATGGAGGTACCCCATAAGTTGACCTGAAGTGCACTATGGGCGAACTACAATGCTCAGAAGAGAAGGAGTCATATTTGGCTTTTTGAGAGCAAATTTTGCTCGGGGAGCATGTCGCATTTAGGAAGCCCCTATGGTGCCAGAACAGCAAAAAAAAAACACATGGCATACCATTTTGGAAACGAGACCCCTTGAGGAACGTAACAAGGGGTACAGTGAGCATTTGCCCCCCACTGGTGTCTGACAGATCTTTGGAACAGTGGGCTGTACAAGTTTTGATTTTCATGGACCACTGTTCCAAAGATCCGTCAGACACCTGTGGGGGGTAAATTCTCACTGAACCCCTCATTACATTCCGTGAAGGGTGTCGTTTCCGAAATGGGGTCACATGTGGGGTTTTGTTTTTTTTGCGTTTGTCAAAACCGCTGTAACAATCAGCCACCCCTGTGCAAATCACCTCAAATGTACATGGTGCGCTCTCCCTTCTGGGCCTTGTTGTGCGCCCCCAGAGCACTTTGCGCCCACATATGGGGTATCTCTGTAGTCGGGAGAAATTGCGTTACAAATTTTGGGGGGCTTTTTTCCCTTTTACCTCTTGTGAAAATGTAAAGTATAGGGCAACATCAGCATGTTAGTGTAAAAAATAAAAAAAATTTACACTAACATTCTGGTGTAGACCCCAACATTTCCTTTTCATGAAGGGTTAAAGAAGAAAAAGCCCCCCAAACCTTGTAACGCAATTTCTCCCGAGTACGGCGATACCCCATATGTCGCCCTAAACTGTTGCCCTGAAATACGACAGGGCTCCAAAATGAGAGCGCCATGTGCATTTGAGGCCTAAATTAGGGATTTGCATAGGGGTGGACATAGGGGTATTCTACGCCAGTGATTCCCAAACAGGGTGCCTCCAGCTGTTGCAAAACTCCCAGCATGCCTGGACAGTCAACGGCTGTCCGACAATACTGGGAGTTGTTGTTTTTCAACAGCTGGAGGCTCTGCTTTGGAAACAGTGGTGTACCGGACGTTCTTATTGGGGGAGGGGGTCTGTGTACCCTGTACATTCACGGGGGGTGGCGGGGCGGGGGGGGGGGGGCTTGCATCAGCTGTTGCAAAACCACAACTCCCAGCATGCATGGTCTGTTAGTGCATGCTGGGAGTCATAGTTTTGCAACAGCTGGAGGCACACAGGTTAGGAAACACTGAGTTAGAAACAGACAATGTTTCCCAACCAGTGTGTCTCCAGTTGTTGCAAAACTACAACTCCCAGCATGCCCAGACAGCTGAAGGGCATGCTGGGAGTTGTAGTTCGGCAACATCTGAAGGGCCAGATGTTGCTGAACTAAAACTCCCAGCATGCCTGGACAGTCAGTGCATACTGGGAGTTGTAGTTTTGCAACAGCTGGAAGAGCACAGATTGGAGACCATTATACAATGGTCTCCAAACTGGGGCCCTCCAGATGTTGCAAAACTACAACTCCCAGCATGCATGGTCTTTTAGTGCATGCTGGGAGTTATAGTTTTGCAACAGCTGGAGGCACACAGGTTAGGAAACACTGAGTTAGAAACAATGTTTCCCAACCAGTGTGTCTCCAGCTGTTGCAAAACTACAACTCCCAGCATGCCCAGACAGCTGAAGGGCATGCTGGGAGTTGTAGTTCGGCAACATCTGAAGGGCCAGATGTTGCTTAACTAAAACTCCCAGCATGCCTGGACAGTCAGTGCATGCTGGGAGTTGTAGTTTTGCAACAGCTGGAAGAGCACAGATTGGAGACCATTATACAATGGTCTCCAAACTGGGGCCCTCCAGATGTTGCAAAACTACAACTCCCAGCATGCCCAGACAGCCAAAGGCTGTCTAGGCATGCTGGGAGTTGTAGTTTTCAGACTCCTAGAAGCAGCAGTGAAGATCTTCACTGCTGCCTCTGAGGACTACATACTTACCTGCTGGTCCCGTCGCTGCTCGTCCTCGTGGCCGGCCGGTCCTGCCGCTGATCCTCGGTCCTGCCGCTGCTCCAGGTAAGTCCGCCGGTCCCCACGTGTTCCCCCCCTATGATGCAGGTCCCCACGAGCCCCTGCAGCCTTCGTCCCCCGTTCTGCCCGACTTCCAGGGGCGGGCAGTGCGGGGGATCTGAACTTTCACCCCAGATCACTGTGATTGGTCCACAGGGACCAATCACAGTGATCGCTGACCAGGACCATCAATTGATGGTCCTGGGGGTGAAGCAGAAGTTGTCCCCTGCTGGAAACAGCGGGACTTCTGCCAGTTAACCCGTGCGATGCTGCGCATCGCCGGGTTAACTGAATGTCATTTATAAACGCCGGGATGCGCGAACGCACTGCACAACCCGGCGTTTATATATGACATTCTGCGGGAAGGGGTTAATGTTTTGTCAAGATACATATATAACAACAGTTTGTAGAAGGGCACCAGACACTATCTATCCAAAATGCAAAGTACAACTATGTATAGCCGAACTACACCTCTGCCATTGGATGCTGTGTATACGCCGTGAGAGTCTCTACATCACATAGACAACAGTGTCCATTCATTTCAATAGAAGGATAATGAAAAGACGGCTCACTCACCACGTCAGCGTAGAAAAAATGACTTTTATTCTTGCAGTCAGCAGCAGTTCACGACACAACAAGGCAGAGGGGTGGGGGGGGGACGCTCCGGAGGAACGCTGGGTCAGAGGAGACCGAAACGGTCGTTTAATCTCCTCTGACCCAGCGTTCCTCCAGAGCGTCCTATCCCCACCCCTCTGCCTTGTTTTGTCGTGAACTGCTGCTGACTACAAGAATAAAGTCATTTTTTCTACGCTGACGTGGTGAGTGAGCCGTCTTTTCACTATCCTTCTATTGAAATACATATATAAGGATTTGGATTCTAACAGTGCCCATTTAAGTAATAGATTAAAACATACAAAGTTCTATAGAACATTTGGGGATTGGATTATTTTTATTATTATTTATTTAAATAATTAATTAAGTAATTCTGCCTATTAAACCCTCATAGTACAACTAACTTACTAAATATTTAGTGCTCAGTATCAGTCTAATGGTATACTCTAGAGGTGCACCGAAATGGAAATTTCAGAACCGAAACGAAACCGAAATTTAAAAAAAATGTCCGGCCGAAACCGGTACCGAAAATGACTTCTCCCCGTCTTCTGGTAAAATGCAGCGCTCCGGTCATTAGATTAGATTAGATTCCCCCACATTAGATTGCCAGCTCCCCCACATTTGGTCGGGAGTTCCCCGACAATAGTAGGCAGCTCCCCCACAATAGTAGGCAGCTCCCCCACAATAGTAGGCAGCTCCCCCACAATAGTAGGCAGCTCCCCCACAATAGTAGGCAGCTCCCCCACAATAGTAGGCAGCTCCCCCACAACAGTAGGCAGGTTCCCAAATTAGGTCAGCATTTCCCCCACAATAGTAGGCAGGTTCCCCACAATAGTAGGCAGCTCCCCCCAACAATAGTAGGCAGTTCCCACACAATATTAGGCAGCTCCCCCCAACAATATTAGGCAGCTCCCCCCATAATATTAGGCAGCTCCCCCCCCCATAATATCAGGCAGCTCCCCCCCCACAATATTAGGCAGCTCCCCCCCCACAATATTAGGCAGCTCCCCCCCCCCACAATATTAGGCAGCTTCCCCCCCCCCCACAATATTAGGCAGCTCCCCCCCCCCACACACACACACATTTGTAGGCAGCTCCCCCCCACATTAGGTCAGCAGTTCCCCCACCCCACAGACATACAGCTTCCAGCCATATACAGTGTATGGCTGGAGGCTGTATGTCTGTACTGCTGCCCCCACAGTGTTCCGGTCACCGCTCCTCCGGCCCGGGGTCACATCTACTGTTATGGCCTATGGACCATAGCAGTAGGTGCCGGGACCGAAGGAGCGATGACCGTAACACTGAAGAAGATGACACGGTCACTTACCAGGCCCCGGCCGGCGTGCGTTCTCCTGCGACGATCCTGCGGTCCTCCTGCGTCTCTATGGTTGTACGCACGGGACGTCAGTGACGTCCCGTGCGTACGACCATAGAGGCGGAGAAGCGAAGGACCGAAGGAGGATCGCGGGAGGATCGCAGGAGGACGCCGGGGAATGGTGAGCGACAGCCGGACATCCTTATGTCCCGAAAAGATTTTTCGGGACACAGGGATGTCCGGGATAGGATTAGGAATACTTATTTTTATGTGCCCAGGCCGGCTCCTGTGTGTGGCTGCAGGCGGGGGCCGACCAGAGCATATAAAACCTAATACTGTATGCTAAAAACCAGGGGGCCTCCAGCTGTTGTGAAACTACCACTCCCAGCATGCTCGGACAGACTTTGCCGGTCTGTGCATGCTGGGAGTTGTAGTTTCACCACAGCTGGAGGCCCCCTGGTTTTTAGTATACAGTATTAGGTTTTATATGCGCTGGCCGGCCCCCGCCTGCAGCCACACACGGGAGCCGGCCCGGGCACATAAAAAGAAGTATTCCTAATCCTATCCCGGAGAGCACAACCCACCCCCACCCTCCCTCCCCAGATGTTGCGGCCGGCCCCCCCTGCACCCCCCACGAGTGCCTCTGCCACTGGCAGTGTTTGCAACTTGTGCTGTGGGCGGGCAGGGGAGGTGGGTCATTATCGGCAGATTTTTAGTTGTTTCGGCATTTTGCCGAAATAGCTATTTTCGACCGATATGTATCGGCCGCCGATATATCGGTGCATCCCTAGTATACTCCTTAACCACTTAAGGACCAAGCCGATTTTCACCTTAAAGGGGTACCTTAAACACTGAACAGTACCCCTGAGTGCTTACACATCTTACCTGATCGCTATCACGCCCCCTCCCGTATGCTTGCATTTAGGGGCGGAGCATGACATCGCACGGGGGCGGAGGCGTGACGTCACACGCCGCCGGCCCTGCGGTCAACCGTAATGAGACCCAGAGCGAACATGCTCCGGGGACTGATTACAAACTGGGTGCCGCGTGCATGATCACAGGCGTCCCCAGCTGCGGGACTCCGTGATCAGGCATCTTATCCCCTATCCTATGGATAGGGGATAAGATGTGTAAGCACCGGAGTACCCCTTTAAGGACGAGGCCAATTTTATTTTTGCATTTTGTTTTTTTCTCCTCGCCTTCTAAAAATGGTAACTCTTTCATATTTTCATCCACAGACTAGTATGGGCCCTGTTTTTTGAGCGACCAGTTGTTCTTTATAATGGCATCACTCACTTTACCATAAAATGTATGACGCAACCAAAAAAATACTATTTGTGTGGAGAAATTAAAAAGAAAACCGCAATTTAGCAAATTTTGGAAGGTTTCATTTTCACGCCGTACAATTTACGGTAAAAATGACGTGTTCTTTATTCTGTGGGTCAATATGATTAAAATGATACCCATGATTACATACTTTTCTATTATTGTTGCGCTTAAAAAATTAGTACGATAAAAATCCCTCTATTTTGACGACCTATTTTTTCATTTTTCCATATAAGCAGCGGTATGAGGGCTAATATTTTGCACCATGATCTGTACTTTGTATTGATACCACATTTGTGTAAATAAAACTTTTCTTAATTTTTTTATTTAATTTTTTTTAAATAAAATGTGACAAAAAAGCAGCAATTTGGGATTTTATTTTTTTTATTTTTTTTAAGCTCACACCGTACGGGATCATTAACATATTTTAATAGTGAGGACATTTACCCACGCGGAGATACCAAATATGTTTATACATTTTTTTTTACACTTTTTCAGGGTAAAATGGGAAAAAAGGGACATTTTAAATTTTTATAGGGGGAGGGAATTTTTCAAATTTTTTAAAAACTTTTTTTTACTTCTTTTTTTACAGTTTAATAGTCCTCATAGGGGAATATTTATAGCAATCAGTTGATTGCTTATACTGTTCAGTGCTATGCATAGGGCATGGTACTGATCAGTGTTATCGGCTATCTTCTGCTCTGGTCTGCTTGATTTCAGACCAGAGCAGAAGAAGCCAGGAAGGCAGCGGAGGCAAGTGAGGGGACCTCCTTCCGCCATGTTAGCTGATCTGATCCCCACAGCCCTAACATGGGCGATCAGATCAGCATAAAATGTAGCCACGCTGCCGCAGATGCCATGATCTGTATTGATCACGGCATCTGAGGGGTTAATGGCAGACATCCGTGCGATCGCACATGACCCGATCATCGCACTGATGCTCGCGGTCATGTACAGGACATAAATGTACGTCCTGGTGCGCTAAGTACCGCCGCACCAGGACGTACATTTACGTCCGTGGTCATTAAGGGGTTAATGCATACCAACCAAAACAGAAAAAACATGGAAAAATTTCACGATATGAAAATAAAATGTATCTTTATTAAAACATTTAAAATTGCATAAAAAGGAAGATGCAAATCCCTCTCTCCACGAACTTCCAGGTCACGTATCACATGTACACACCACATGTTAAAGGGGTACTCCACCCCTAGACATCTTATCCCCTATCCAAAGGTTAGGGGATAAGATGTCTGATCTTGCGGATCCTGCTGCTTGATCCCCCGCTATCTCCAGCCCTGCACCCTGGCTTTCTGAACATTTATGTTCAGAACGCCGGCTTTGGACGGCCATGGTCATGAGGTCATGCTCCCTTCCATAGACATAAATGGATAGGGAATAAGATGTATTGGGGCAGAATACCCCTTTAAGTCATGAGATAAATTCATATATTGATACAAGCCCAGAAAAAGCACATTGTTTGGTATCTGTAAATGTTTTTTACTCCCTCTTTTATTTATCCAAAGCTTGGTAAGGACATGTTTATGGTATATTGGGGGTAAATTAATTGCTGCCCTTCCGTTGAGAGGGCTTTGTATCTCCTTTTGTAAGTAATTTTACAGGTATCAATAAAGAAAAAAAAATATTTTTATATTGCAGAACATTATTAGATATTTCAATATGATTTCTTTTTTCTTCTGTAGGTCACATTAAAGGAGATGTCCTGATAGACCTCAGCTCTGGTCCCATGGTCCATCATCTGTTTTCTGCCTGTGAGTTTTTCAAACACATCATAGTCCTGAAGGTCAGTGACAGATGTATTCTGGAGCTGAAGAGATGGCTGGATACACGGACGGGAGCATTCGATTGGGGACATGCCACAAAACTTCATTTAGAGAAAGAAGATAAAAGGTGAAGTATTTGGCTCAATATTAGTGTAAAATCACTGATGATGTTAATATTGCACAAGAGATATGAAAGAAGATCTTGGATATAGATGAGAGAGGTGAACCCGGATTCAACCCGAACTTTAGGATTTTTCCACGTCGGTGAAATCCCCAACTTTTACCAGTTCGGCTCGCACAAGCCTGTAAATAGCACGAAAAATGTGAAAGCTTGTTTTTTTTTTGGTGGACGGAAGAAGCAGGACGGACAGGGTCAGTGAGATGACGTAGGGAAAGCAGTAGATCACATGATAACCCTGGTCTATTATGTGATTGGCTGCTTTCATATGTCAATCAGCACATAGGCCAATAGGACACAACCAGGGACACAGTTAAAAGGCCAGTGACGTCACCCACAGCATTCACAGCACAAGGAAGTTGTGCAGCGAGCAGGGACAGAGAGGGAGAGGCAGAAATAGGGGCAGTTAGTGATTAGAAAGATTGAAATCACTGCCTCTGAAGGGCTCATCTGTTACTACCACAAATCCAAAGCCTATTTCAAGGCTCATGCCTGCATATAACTGAATTGAATAGTGTTGTTCTGAACCAGTGAGGTACATTGTTCCACCCACAAAGCGTATTCAAGTTGCACCTATATATGTCTATAGGGCCTATGAAGACAGTAGTAATTTGTGACTCTAATAGTGTTCCTGAACAAGCTACAATAGCCAGTAAGGTGCAATGATCTGTGCAACCCACAAAGCATATTCAATTGGCACTTATATATGCCTATAGGGCCTGTGAAGTCAGTAGTGAATATAATAGATTTTCCCAAACACCTTCAGTACTCATTATGCTGTAATTTCTGCCACCCAAAAAGTGTGTTGATTAGTTACATGTATATAGCATGTAGTGTTAATACAGGTCTGTTGCATTTCATATTCAACACCTTCAGTACTCATTGTGCTGTTATGTCTGGCAATCAAAATTGTGTTACTCTGACACGTATCTGGCCTGTTAACAACAGTTTTGTTGAATTTCATATTTTTCCGCAAACACACCTTATGTCTTTCTAGTTGTGTACACGGAAACACGCATTATACTAAAAAGCCTGTGCGTTCCAAACATATAAGGCTACTAAAGCGACTGTATTTTAAAAATTTTGGTTTTATTAAACTTGCCTTATACGTACCTTGTTGTAAGATAAATGCAGTTCTAAGCATTGAAACTTAAAGTTGACAAGTAGGTTGGTGAAAATTCACCCAAAAAAGATAAAAGGATCCTTTAAAAAATATGTCTGGTAAAGAAATTTGCTTCCCCCTGAACTGCTATGCAGAAGGATAGCACTAGCCATGAGGAGTTAGGTCATGGTCAGCCTTTGGAGCGTGTTGCTGAGTTGGGGAAGGGGCTACAAAGGCTAATCATAGCACTAGTGGGACTAATGGTAGTCGTGGTGAGGATTCTGGAAGGCATTACAATGACACATCAGAAGTGCTGACTGAGAGGAGTGGTGGGGATGATGAAGAGGCGTTTAAGTAGGAGGATGTCAGTGGGCCTTCTGGTCGTCAGAGCAGCTCAGGAGCAGGTGACGGTGACACTGGTGCTGGATCTGAAGGCTTGAGAAAAAACATTCTAGAACAGGGGCACAGTCGGGTGGTGATGAACCTAGCTATTTACAGTTTCCCGCCATGTGGAAATTCTTTACTATGTTACCAGATGCAGGTTAGAAGGCACGGTGCTGTATCTGCAGAGAGAAAGTGAGGTAAAGTGAGAGTCCAAATTTTGGAATTAGGCCTCTATGTCAGCACCTCAATTATCACAAAACCTGGGTAGAAGTATACCTAGTCCACCAAATGCCTCCTCTCTGCTGGCTAGAGATAACCTCCCACCATCTGCTATACACTGGCTACTACTAGTAACACCAATCCACCATCACCTTACTTTAAGCCAGGCCTACATGTACACAACCCATCATCCACAATGAAAAGGATAATTTTTGTCACGCTTGGAAAAATCCATGCAATCGTCTTTACATGCTAGATTTACAACCTGTTGCTTCTCCTAAAAAAGGGATAATTTTTGGCACACTTGAAAAAATCCATGCTGTCTTTTTCACTTACTAGACTAAGAACCTCTTTCTACTCCCAAAAAAGGATTTTTGACACTCTGAGATAAAGCCATACATTTTCTAAAGTTCGCTCAACTATACTCCCAACTAATAGCCAGGCCTCTTCCATAGGCAGCCCATTTTTGATATTGCCTCATCTGTGTCGTGCCCTCCTCCGTCAATTATCCATTGGGGAACCCATGTCTCCCAGACAACAGTGTTCTACCAGTTACACTGTTGCTTTTGCAACCACCCTGCGGCAAGCTAGGATTGCTGGCTAAATTTAAATTAGTTGTGTTTGCTTTTGCAACCAACCTGCGTCCAGCTGCTGGCAAAAATGAGTATCTAGTCAACATTATTTTGCTGAGACAACGTACTCTTCATGCCACAGTTTATACGTGGAGTTGTACTCACAGCCATGGGCAATATGTGCCCCCCCAAAAATGTGCTCCATTCATTGCTTTTCCTTCCATTCAGACCTGAGCCATCTGGACCAAATCCAATTTGCAACCATCTTGCAGCCAGCCAGGGCTGCTGGCCAGGTTCAAAATTGTTGCATTTGCTTTTACAACCACCCTGCGGCCAGCCAGTGCTGCTGACCAAAATGAAATTGACTTTTTGGCAAACCCAAAAAAGGAATAATTTTTGGCAAGAATAAAGCCACGGCATCTTCTCATGCCTCTGTGTGCATATTAACACTGTCAGGCCTCTATCAACAACCAGGGATATGCTATGTCACTTTATTTTGGTGTGAATAAGTCTAAAAAATGGGCGATCTGAAATAAATACCATGGGTTAACGCATGTTGCCATATATGAGCCTTAAAAGCATTTTAAACTGCTTGCATACATTTCTTACAGTATTAGACAGACATTTAGAGGGGTTAGACAGTGTTTAGAGGCTTATTTCATGACTAAATTTGAATTGAACCATGCCGACCCGAACTTGCAATTTCCGAAAATTTCGGAAAGTACGGTGAACCAAACTTTTCAAAAGTTCACTCATTATTCAGGCTGTATATTTTCTGGACACTTACTTGTAACACACACCTGTCTGGGCTCCAGCGCCGTCTCCAGTCTTCCCTTGGAGCTGTCTGTGTCTCTTGTCATCCTGATGACACTCTTGCCTTGACGTGGCGAGTTGGCATGCACGTTTTGATCAAAAGGTACACCTATTAGTTTTTTAAA
Organism: Hyla sarda; assembly: GCF_029499605.1. Lineage (NCBI taxonomy): Eukaryota > Metazoa > Chordata > Amphibia > Anura > Hylidae > Hyla > Hyla sarda. Next base: position 132,934,813 of record NC_079198.1, on the reverse strand, counting down.
TTATGCTGGGAAGCAAATAGATCATAGTACAAGTTGTGTATGTGCGGCTGTGTTTCTGTTTCTTTTTTGTTTTACATTTGCACTTTGAGGCCATCTCACCCTATCAGGAGGTGAGAATGCTGGGCCCATTAGCTTTGTAGCCAGCACTCACACCTCCTGGTGGCAGGAGATTGAACTAGTCAGCTGCTCACTCCTATGCCCATGATTGTGAATTGTTCTTTTTAGTAGCATTTCTGTACCCTGTGCTATTCTGTGACCTGACCTCTGCATGTGACCTGATCTTGCCTCTTACCTGCTGATTTTGTACCATGCTAATTACTAGGTTTGACCCTTGCTTGTTCTGACTTTGCTCCTGGTTCTGATGTTGTACTATGCTGCCATATTGTTTTTTTGACTCTTTGACTTGTCCCTGGTTAACTGCTTGTATGCTGATTTTGTATAGTTTTGCCCATGTGTTGCTGACCTGGCCTATCTGACTTTTCTGATGCCCCTGTGCACTTGCTTCAGTGAAGGGACCATCACTCAGATGAGGGCCGCTGTTTAGGGTGGATTGTCCAAGTAGGTAGGGACAGTGGTTTGAAGCTAGCTCAGATCTGCAATCTACCCCAATGTGAGGTTGTTTAATAAAAAAAAAAATAGCAGGTTAACTAAAATTGGACATTTTGTTTTGCTGTCATCTGTCCTCTGCCTTATTTTTTAAATTAAGGATGTGAGTAGAGCAATTTGTGTTTACCCACATGGATTTCATTCTTTCTTCCATCTACAATGGGATTCCGTGTAATAATGGGTAATACTGGGGGAGGGGGGGGGGGGGGGGGCGACGCATTATAAGATTTATACTTATTATAGGGTAGTTACATAGTATGGCTAAAAAATCATGTCCAACAGAATTAGAATTTTCTAATAGTACTAGAAAAACAAACAAATTAACTACTAAGCTTTTATGCTGCTCTAACTGATGTGGACTGTCCATATTTTTATCTTTTCTAGCGACCAATTACAGGAAACAGAAGAAAAAGTGAGATCGGCCGTTCAACATGTTATGAAATGTGACCTTGAGAAAGAAAATATGACGGATCCGATAGTCTTACCGCCAGCAGATTGTATCATCAGCGCTTGGCTCCTAGATCAGATCAGCAAAGACCAAGATGAATACATCAGATATCTGAGGAAGTTCTCCAAGCTGCTGAAACCTGGAGGACACCTCATATTACTTGGGCTTTTAGATACAACATATTTCACAGTCGGGAAAGACAAGCTCCATTATCTCACATATGATGAGGATTTGGCCAGGAAAGCTCTAGTTGGAGAAGGATTTGTTATAGACGGCTGTAAGGTTAAGAAGAGAACGGCTGTGAGTGACCTCATTGATTATAAGGCCATCATATTCATTACAGCTCACAAGGAGAAGTAGAAATTGGAAACAAGCAAATTAGGCGAAGTTCACATATTGTAAAATCACTTGAAAAACATGAAATGGAGTCGGTAATAATATTTCATGTAATATTGTTCTCTGGGAAACTCTGTGGAAAAGGAGGCATCAGTGTGAATACTGTCCTAATTCCAATGTAATTTTACCATGTGTGAACCTGGCCTCAGGCTCTGCCTAGATTGTATTCAGGTCTAAGATTTCCCAATATATAGTGCAAAAGAAATGCACTGGTTTACTTGAATAACAAAGCTCTAATCTTTACAATATATGATTTTAAAAAATCACTGCAGCATTATGGACCTATTTAGAATCAATAGAAAATATGGCTCCAGGCTCCATATTTACTGCTCCTTATACTTCTGAATATACACGACTTACACATAATGATAGGCAGACATGTACTAAGAAGCACAATGGGGGAGATTTATCATTGCTTTTAGAGCATTTTTTTTGTCTATGTTTTGGCGCAGTTCAGGCACAAGCATCATATTTAGCGACTTTTATGCACCTTTTGAAATAGACAGTTTCACTCTTTTTGCCTACCCGTAGAACTTTTTCTTTTTGACTATGCAGTGGTCATGTTTTTATCATTTGCGACTTTTGTCAAAAGTCGCTATTTTGTGCGCAAAGGTACAGCGTCCCACTCCCCTTCTATGACACGTGCTCAGGAGCTCAGCATGGGTCATAGCTGGGTGGTCCGGGCAGCTGTCTGCCACCAGGACCCATCTCTAATACCAGACATCACTGATCATGGTGATGCCCGGCTTTAACCCCTTTGACACCGCAATTAAATTTCATTGTAGCGTCTAAAATGCAAGTTAAAATGTCCCGGCAGCTCTGTGAAAGTAAGTAAAAACACCTAACCTTCCAAATTTAGGACCCAGGAAAGTGTCTACTTCCCTCCCTCACAAGTGTCTAGAAAAAGTGTATGTGGTAGAGCTTTTCCCACCACAGCAGAGCTGCGCAAAATTAATCATCCTCCTGCACTTTGTTGATAAATAAGATGCACTCTAGTCAAACCCACCACCCAAATAAACATGGGAAAATATCTCTACCGTAAACATTGTTTGATAAATCTGGGCCAACAGGCTTTGCTATGATTGAATATGATTTTTAATCCAAATTTCTTGTTAAACAATCTGTCTTCTTCTTGGACATCATGTTGTATTACGAGGCTTCTGGTTATTTGCATTATACCAACAGTGTAATAAAGGTAAATATATAACACTGGACTGTCTGCACTTTTCTTGAGGAGGATTTGTGTTTTTCCTCTTCTCCTTAGAATAAGAATTATGATCTAGATTTCTGTGTCATAAATTATTATTACGTCACAAAGCAAATGAACAAAATGTGAGAAATATTTTCAATGAATTTTCCTCATCCATAGAGCCCAGGTGCACTGACCTGTTATAGATTTGTTTTGTATACATATATAAATGTCTTTAATAGAGATACATAAGGCATGAATCGCTTCATTAAACTCCATTTAGTGTGGTCCAGGCTCCAGGGCATCTAAAATGGTGGATCCACATGTCAGTAAATGGGGCAAGGAATGCTGGGAAGGCTGGAAGGCAAGGTGGGAAGGCAGGTAGGCGGGATGACCCTGAATCACATGCAGGATGCAGCCTATCAGCATCAGGTCACCCCTGTGATGCCACAGCCCTATATAATCAGCAGCCATATTCCTGGCTAGTCACTTCATTCATTAAAATGCAGAGAGATAGGACAGACAGTGCAGTGTGTTACACAGAAAAGCTTTTTCCAGCAGTGTTTCACCTCATAGTCACGTCAGCGCTCTGTTGGACATAGAGCATTGAGTTTTTCGCAGAAAATAATTCTTACTGCAACGATTAACTTGCCAGTCACTGTCTACAGCGTTGTATTACAGAGAGGGGCAGAGAGCTGTGTGTTGCCTCATACATTTGAACAAGCTGGCTCAGCTGGAGAAACGTTAGGGGAGGAGGGAGGAATACGTTTTTAGGGCAACTCTGTGTCTTTGTTCCACAACAAATGGTCTTCTGGTTATACTAGTCTGTAGATGTATAATACATACCTAGCAGTCCATTCCTAATAGTCTGTGTAACAGGCTCAAAAAGAAATGTATTAGAGGAAAATTTAAAGTACACAGTAGTTGTAATTTTAAAGCACCACTGCCATCTAGTGGCCATGGAGCACATTTTTCAAACTCTCAAGGGCCCATATACTGTGAAAGTCCAGGCAAAAGTATTCACCACATACCTACATCTAATTAGTGTATTATTGTGTACCTGTTAAACTCAAGGGCCTAGATACTGTAAAAGTTCAGACAAAAGTAATCACCGGCGGGTGTTGTACGCAAATACTTTTTAAAGTGTTTTGTAGCGCATTTTTCTCCCCTCATAAGTGCATACTATATACCTAAATATAAGTTTCCACTCCGGTGGAAATTTTTTTTTTTTTATGAACTGGTGCCAGAAAGTTAAACAGATTTGTAAATTACTTCTATTTAAAAATCTTAATCCTTTTAGTACTTTTTAGCAGCTGTATGCTACAGAGGAAAATCTTTACTTTTTGAATTTCTTTTTTTTTCTGTTGTCCACAGTGCTCTCTGCTGACACCTCTGTCTGTGTCTCGAACTGTCTAGAGCAGCATAGGTTTTCTATGGGGTTTTTCTCCTGCACTGTGCAGTTGTTGATAAGGGCATCAGGTGCCAGAAGAGAGCACTGTGGACAACACAAAAAGGAAATTCAAAAAATAAAGATTTTCCTCTGTAGCAAACAGCTGCTAAAAAGTGCTGAAATAATTAAGATTTTTTAATAGAAGTAATTTACAAATCTGTTTAACTTTCTGGCACCTGTTCATTAAAAAAAATAAGTTTTCCACCAGAGTACCCCTTTAAACTCTCAAGGGCCTAGATACTGTGAAAGGCCAGGCAAAAGTACTCACCGGCTGGTGTTGTACTCAAATACTTTTTTAAGCATACTGTAGCACATTTTTCTGCCCTTATAAGTGCATATCACATAACTACATCTAAGTGGTGTACTTTTTTGTACCTGTTAAACTCTCGAGGGCCTAGATATTGTGAAATGACAGTCAAAAAGTACACACCTGCTGCTGTTCTAGACAAATACTTTTTTAAGCATAGTGAAGCGTATTGTCATCCCCTCATATACAAACTAAGTATGTCAGGCAGAGAAGTGCCAGGATGTGCACAGAGGAGTGATAGAGGCATTAATTCATCGGGCGCAGGCAGAGGTTGCAGCAGACTAGGGGCGAGTGGCAGCAGGAGTAGCAGCAAGAGGCCTGAGCTCCCATTATCATCTAGCGGTCATGCCTCAAGCAGCAACCCATCTGCCATCAAAGATTGGTTAACATGGTTATCCACACTTTATCACAAGTGACATCTGATACCTCCAGTCAACAGTCGGTGGCATGGCCTGGGAGCAGTCCCTGTCCTCCCATTGCCTCTGTCCTATGCTGTTCTCTCCTCTACAGAAGTATCTTATGCTGTGGGTTCAGCTCCGCTATTCAGTGAGGACAATCTAATAGAGGACAGTCAGCAGCTACTGCCCAGCCAAGAAGGGGAGGAGACATCCGCCGCTTCCTCCACTAGGAGGACAAGTAGTGATGAGGAGAGTGATGTGGGAGGCGGTGTTGCCAGCGTTCAGGGTCCCGAAGCAGTCCCTGTTGAGGAACCTGAGGAGGACATCAGTGACATGCAGACACTTGTTGATGATGATGAAGCAGATCGAAATTGGGAGCCGGGTGCAGAAGGGGCTTAATCATCATCAGGAGAAGAGGGTTGCAGTTTGCCCCTTAGGCAGCAGCTGAGCCAGCAAGGTGGTATCATGGGTGACAGTCAGCATGGTGGCAGAAGTGGAAATTCTGGAGCCAAACGTGCCCGGGGGAGACCACCTGCTTTGCGACAGCATACCTTCCTGGCATGTAGTGGAACGGGTCCATGGAGATGGCGGCAGTAGCAGTCAATTAGTGCAGACTGTTGGTGGGAAAATCAGCTACTCGTCGGTGTGGCAGTTTTTTCTCAAGCATCCGGAGGTGATTAACATAGCCACATGAAACATGTGTTGGCAGAAGTTGAAGCGTGCCAATGTTGGCACCGCGGCCCTGCGACACCACATTCTTCACCACCATAAAGCGGTCTGGGAGAACCATGGCTCCGATGTAGTGGTCCAGCCTGCTGCATCACACAGTGGCACGCCGCTCCCTCTTTCAGCCAGCCAAGGCTCCACCACCTCAGGCGAAGGGAGCTGTGTGTCATACCCTCCTTCTTTAGCTCCAGATGCTCCTGCTCCTCCTACTTTTAGTCAGTCATTCAGCCAACAATCCATCCGCGAAGCCATGTCCAAGAGACAACAGTATGCGCCCATTCATCCAATGGTGCAGAAGCTGAATGTGCTCCTGTCCAAGTAGCTGGTGCTGCAGTCCCTCCCTTTTCAAGTGGTGGACTTTGCACCTTTCAGAGAACTGATGGCTTGTGTCGAGCCTAGGTGGAGAGTCCCAAGCCATCATTTATTTGCGAAGAAGGCAGTACTGGCCCTGCACAATTTTGTGGAAGAGATGGTGGGCCAATCCTTGAGCCAAACAGTGTGTACCAAAGTACACAACGTCTGGAGCTGTAACTTTGGTCATGGACAATACATGTCCTTTACGGCCCACTGGGTGAATGTGGTTCCTGCACAGCCACAACACAAACTTGGATAGGTCACAGTGATCCCTTCTCCACGCTCTCAGGCCTTTGGTCCTGTGACAGTGTATGACTCCGCCTCCTCATCCTCCACCATGTCCTCAGCCTCCACTGCACGGACAAGTCTCAGTGCCCTTCAACATACCATGTGTGCAGGGCACGGCGGTGTCAGGCTGTTCTTCACATGGTTTGTCTTGGCGAAAAGAGTCACACAGGGGATGAACTGCTAAAAGTAATTTGTAAAGAAGTCAGAGCATGGCTTACTCCACAAAAACTAGAAATGGGAATCATGGTGACCGACAACGGGAAGAACATTGTGGCCACACTGCAACAAGGAAGGGTGACCCATGTGCCCTGCATAGCACACGTGTTAAATCTGGTTGTCAAGCAGTTCCTGAAGTGTTCCCCGATTTGCAAGACATCCTAACAAAGGGAAGGAAACTTTGCATGTACTTCAGCCACTCATACACCGCAAAGCACACCCTCCTTAAGCTGCAGCGTCAGAATCGTTTGATTTGTGACGTTGCCACACATTGAAATTTCACCCTGCAAACTATGTTGGACCGAACAGAGAAAAGCCATCACCGATGGCTGCTCAGGGCAATGAAAATGTTGAGCCTACATCTTACGGCCACATGATCCCTGTGGGGGTTGAACTAGAGGAGGAGGCTGAGGGGCACAGTGGAGCACAGTTTAGGTTTGATGAGATGGGCAGTGTTTCTAGTTATCTGACAGGAGAGGAGGAGCATGATCAACTAGAGGAGCTAGAGGGTTATGAGGAAGGTGAGACAGAGGACCCAGACACACCGCGGCAGTATGCAGTGGAGATGGAGGCAGCTAGTCCCTCCGAGTCACTTGCACAAATGGCACGATGCATGCTCACTTGCTTGCGCAGTGACAGCCGAATTGTCACCATTCGGCAGCGGGATAACTTCTGGGTCTCCACCTTACTGGATCCTCTCTACCGGCACAAAATAGGGGATGCGATATTTATGAGGGGCGCATGATGAGGGCATTATATATGAGGAGCGCATGATGGGGGTAATATATGTGAGGGGCGCATGATGGGGCATTATATGTGAGGGGCGCATGATGGGGCATTATATGTGAGGGGCACATGATGGGGGTATTATATGTGAGGGGCACATGATGGGGGCAATATAAGTGAGGGGCACATGATGGGGGCGTTATATGTGAGGGGCACATGATGGGAGCATTATATGTGAGGGGCACATGATGGGGGAAATATAAGTGAGGGGCACATGATGGGGGCGTTATATGTGAGGGGCACATGATGGGGGCATTATATGTGAGGGGCGCCTGATGGGGCATTACATATGAGGGGGACATGATGGGGGCATTATATGTGAGGGGCGCATGATGGGGGCATTATAAGTGAGGAGTGCATGATGGGGGCATTATATGTGAGCGGCGTATGTGGCCCACCCTCACCCAGCCTCTCCCCCAGTGGCCCCCAGATAATTTGAGTTTGAGACCCCTGACCTAAAAGAAGGGAGGGATCAGTGTCCAGTCTAGAAGTGCAAATATTCACATAAATATTTGCATAAAAAAAAATTGCATATTAACACTGGCAGTGGCAGGCATCTACCGACGACCAGAGATACTTTATGTGAATAAGACTAAAATATGTGCAAGCTGTAAAATTTACCATGGGTTACCGCCTGTCACCAAAACAGAGCCTTAAAACACTTTAAAACTACTAGAATACATTCCTAACAGTGTTAGACAGGGGTTTAGAGCTGTTAGGCAGTGATATAAACGAGTTTAGGGGATTATTTTATTGCCAGTTCGAGTCGAACTGAACCGAACTTGCCATTTCCGAAAAGTATGTTAAGTCTGGCAAACCAAACTTTTCAAAAGTTTGCTCAGCTCTATTTATGACACTCTCATGTCTCTTCAGACCACTCTATACTATTTCTTTGTATGCCATATTGCATTTTACTGTTTTTTATATTAATCTTTTATTGCAACTAGTAAAAATAGTTAAAACATTTATACTACATTGTTACTTGTGTTCTCTTTTCTTTTATTGTATTACACTATAAGACATGCTAGGCTATTGCTATGTTGGAAAATATTTAAAGGAAAACTGTCAGCCTGTTCACCCACACTAAACCCAAGAGACTGGGTTATAGTGTGGGTGAACAGGATTCAAACGAGGGGTCATTTACTTATTTTCATCAACTGGAGATATCTTGTTCTGAAGTTTTGAGATTTCAAATAGGAATAAGCCCACTGAAGGTGTCTCCCCCGCTGGCTGGCCGCCTCTCGCTCCCGTAGTAAGGCTCCTAAGCCTGCCCTTCCACTATGCATATGCATTGGATTCAACAAAACGTCCTATCCCACATCACATGATCATAGCTCTCTGTCTGAAGAGCGCATGCACCGCTATATTTTCCCCAGCTCTCACATCCTGATGACGTGAGAACTGGGGAACGTGAGAGCTGGGGTAAATATAGCGGCGCATGTGCTCTTCAGACAGAGAGCTATGATCACGTGATGTGGGATAGGATGTTTTGTTGAAATCAATGCATATGCATAGTGGAGGGGCGGGCTTAGGAGCCTTACTACGGGAGCGAGAGGCAGCCAGCCGCTGGGGGAAAGATGCCTTCAGTGCGCTTATTCTTATTTGAAATCTCTAAACTTCAGAACAAGATATTTCGGCAGCCCGTTGACGAAAATAAGTAAGGGACCCCTCGTTGGACTCCTGTTCACCCACACTATTGTTACGCCGAGCGCTCCGGGTCCCCGCTCCTCCCCGGAGCGCTCGCAGCGTTCTCTCATTCGCAGCACCCCGGTCAGACCTGCTGACCGGGTGCGCTGCGATATTACTCCCAGCCGGGATGCGATTCTCGATGCGGGACGCGCCCGCTCGCGATGCGCATCTCGGCTCCCGTACCTGACCCGTTCCCCGTCTGTGTTGTCCCGGCGCGCGCGGCCCCACTCCTTAGGGCGCGCGCGCGCCGGGTCTCTGCCATTTAAAGGGCCGCTGCGCCACTGATTGGCGCAGCAGGCCTAATCAGTATTCTCACCTGTGCACTCCCTACTTATACCTCACTTCCCCTGCACTCCCTCGCCGGATCTTGTTGCCATTGTGCCAGTGAAAGCGTTCCCTTGTGTGTTCCTAGCCTGTGTTCCAGACCTCCTGCCGTTGCCCCTGACTACGATCCTTGCTGCCTGCCCTGACCTTCTGCTACGTCCGACCTTGCTCTTGTCTTCTCCCTTATACCGCGCCTATCTTCAGCAGTCAGAGAGGTTGAGCCATTGCTGGTGGATACGACCTGGTTGCTACCGCCGCTGCAAGACCATCCCGCTTTGCGGCGGGCTCTGGTGAATACCAGTAGCAACTTAGAACCGGTCCACCAGCACGGTCCACGCCAATCCCTCTCTGGCACAGAGGATCCACCTCCAGCCAGCCGAGTCGTGACAGTAGATCCGGCCATGGATCCCGCTGAAGTCCCACTGCCAGTTGTCGCCGACCTCACCACGGTGGTCGCCCAGCAGTCGCAACAGATAGCGCAACAAGGTCACCAGCTGTCTCAACTGACCGTGATGCTACAGCAGCTATTACCACAGCTCCAGCAACAATCTCCTCCGCCAGCTCCTGCACCTCCTCCGCAGCGAGTGGCCGCTTCCGGCTTACGATTATCCTTGCCGGATAAATTTGATGGGGACTCTAAGTTTTGCCGTGGCTTTCTTTCGCAATGTTCCCTGCACTTGGAGATGATGTCGGACCAGTTTCCAACTGAAAGGTCTAAGGTGGCTTTCGTAGTCAGCCTTCTGTCTGGGAAAGCTCTGTCATGGGCCACACCGCTCTGGGACCGCAATGAACCCGTCACTGCCTCTGTACACTCCTTCTTCACGGAGATCCGAAGTGTCTTTGAGGAACCTGCCCGAGCCTCTTCTGCTGAGACTGCCCTGCTGAACCTGGTCCAGGGTAATTCTTCTGTTGGCGAGTACGCCATCCAATTCCGTACTCTTGCCTCCGAATTATCCTGGAATAATGAGGCCCTCTGCGCGACCTTTAAAAAAGGCCTATCCAGCAACATTAAAGATGTGCTGGCCGCACGAGAAATTCCTGCTAACCTGCATGAACTTATTCATCTTGCCACCCGCATTGACATGCGTTTTTCCGAAAGGCGTCAGGAGCTCCGCCAGGATATGGACTTTGTTCGCACGAGGCGGTTTCTCTCCCCGGCTCCTCTCTCCTCTGGTCCTCTGCAATCCGTTCCTGTGCCTCCCGCCGTGGAGGCTATGCAAGTTGACCGGTCTCGCTTGACACCTCAAGAGAGGACACGACGCCGCATGGAGAACCTATGCCTGTACTGTGCCGGTACCGAACACTTCTTGAAAGATTGTCCTATCCGTCCTCCCCGCCTGGAAAGACGTATGCTGACTCCGCACAAAGATGAGACAGTTCTTGATGTCTACTCTGCTTCTCCACGCCTTACTGTGCCTGTGCGGATATCTTCCTCTACCTTCTCCTTCTCTGCTACGGCCTTCTTGGATTCCGGATCTGCAGGAAATTTTATTTTGGCCTCTCTCATCAACAGGTTCAACATCCCGGTGACCAGTCTCGCCAGACCCCTCTACATCAATTCTGTTAACAATGAAAGATTGGACTGTACCGTGCGTTACCGCACGGAACCTATCCTAATGTGCATCGGCCCTCATCACGAAAAAATTGAATTTTTGGTCCTCTCCAACTGCACTTCTGAAATTCTTCTTGGATTACCGTGGCTTCAACGCCATTCCCCAACCCTTGATTGGTCCACAGGAGAAATCAAGAACTGGGGTACTTCTTGTCACAAGGACTGTCTTAAATCGGTGCCCAGTACTCCTTGCCGTGACCCTGTGGTTCCCCCTGTATCCGGTCTTCCTAAGGCTTATATGGACTATTCTGATGTTTTTTGCAAAAAGCAAGCTGAGACTTTGCCTCCTCACAGGCCTTATGACTGTCCTATTGACCTCCTCCCGGGTACTACCCCACCCCGGGGCAGAATCTATCCTCTGTCTGCTCCAGAGACTCTTGCCATGTCGGAGTACATCCAGGAGAATTTAAAAAAGGGGTTTATCCGCAAGTCCTCCTCTACTGCCGGAGCTGGATTTTTTTTTGTGTCCAAAAAAGATGGCTCCCTACGTCCTTGTATTGATTACCGCGGACTTAATAAAATCACGGTAAAAAACCGCTACCCCTTACCTCTTATCTCGGAACTCTTTGATCGCTTACAAGGTGCCCACATCTTTACCAAACTGGACTTAAGAGGTGCTTATAATCTCATCCGCATCAGGGAGGGGGACGAATGGAAGACCACATTTAACACCAGAGATGGACACTTTGAGTATCTGGTCATGCCCTTTGGCCTATGCAACGCCCCTGCCGTCTTCCAAGACTTTGTTAATGAAATTTTTCGTGATCTCCTATATTCCTGTGTTGTGGTTTATCTGGACGATATTCTGATTTTTTCTGCCAACTTAGAAGAACACCGCCAGCATGTCCGCATGGTTCTTCAGAGACTTCGTGACAATCAACTTTATGCCAAAATGGAGAAATGTCTCTTTGAATGTCAATCTCTTCCTTTCCTAGGATACTTGGTCTCTGGCCAGGGACTACAAATGGACCCAGATAAACTCTCTGCCGTCTTAGATTGGCCACGCCCCTCCGGACTCCGTGCTATCCAACGTTTTTTGGGGTTCGCCAATTATTACACACAGTTTATTCCACACTTTTTCACTATTGTGGCTCCTATCGTGGCTTTAACCAAGAAAAATGCCAATCCCAAGTCCTGGTCCCCCCAAGCGGAAGACGCATTTAAACATCTCAATTCTGCCTTTTCTTCCGCTCCCGTGCTCTCCAGACCTGACCCATCTAAACCCTTCCTATTGGAGGTAGATGCCTCCTCAGTGGGAGCTGGAGCTGTCCTTCTACAAAAAAATTCTTCCGGGCATGCTGTGACTTGTGTTTTTTTTTTCTAGGACCTTCTCCCCGGCGGAGAGAAACTATTCCATCGGGGATCGAGAACTACTGGCCATTAAATTGGCGCTTGAGGAATGGAGGCACCTGCTGGAGGGATCAAAATTTCCAGTTATCATATACACTGATCACAAGAATCTCTCCTACCTCCAGTCTGCCCAACGACTGAACCCTCGCCAGGCTAGGTGGTCGTTGTTCTTTGCCCGTTTTAACTTTGAAATCCATTTTCGCCCTGCTGACAAGAACATTAGGGCCGATGCCCTCTCTCGTTCTTCTGATGCCTCTGAAGTAGAGGTCTCTCCGCAACACATCATTCCTCCGGACTGTCTGATCTCCACTTCTCCAGCTTCCATCAGGCAAACTCCTCCAGGGAAGACCTTCGTTTCTCCACGCCAGCGTCTCGGGATTCTCAAATGGGGACACTCCTCCCACCTCGCAGGCCATGTGGGCATCAAAAAATCCTTGCAACTCATCTCTCGATTTTATTGGTGGCCGACTCTGGAGACTGATGTTATTGATTTCGTGCGGGCCTGTACTGTCTGTGCCCGGGATAAGACTCCTCGCCAGAAGCCTGCTGGTCTCCTTCATCCTCTGCCTGTTCCTGAACAGCCTTGGTCACAGATTGGTATGGACTTTATTATGGACTTGCCCTCATCCCGTGGCAACACAGTTGTTTGGGTGGTCGTTGATCGATTTTCCAAGATGGCACATTTTATTCCTCTTCCTGGTCTTCCTTCAGCGCCTCAGTTGGCAAAGCAATTTTTTGTACACATTTTTCGCCTTCACGGTTTGCCCACGCATATCGTCTCAGATAGAGGCGTCCAATTTGTGTCTAAATTCTGGAGGGCCCTCTGTAAACAGCTCAAGATCAAATTAAACTTCTCTTCTTCTTATCATCCCCAATCCAATGGGCAAGTAGAAAGAGTTAATCAGGTCCTGGGTGACTATTTACGGCATTTTGTTTCCTCCCGCCAGGATGACTGGGCAGATCTTCTACCATGGGCCGAATTCTCATACAACTTCAGAGTCTCAGAATCTTCTGCCAAGTCCCCATTTTTCGTGGTGTACGGCCGTCACCCTCTTCCCCCCCTCCCTACTCCCTTGCCCTCTGGTTTGCCCGCTGTGGATGAAGTGGCTCGTGATCTTTCCACCATATGGAAAGAGACCCAAAATTCTCTTTTACAGGCTTCATCCCGGATGAAAAGATTTGCTGATAAAAAAAGAAGAACTCCCCCCATTTTTGCTCCCGGAGACAAGGTATGGCTCTCCGCTAAATATGTCCGCTTTCGTGTCCCCAGTTACAAACTGGGACCACGCTATCTTGGTCCTTTCAAAATCAAGTGCCAGATCAACCCTGTCTCTTACAAACTCCTTCTTCCTCCTTCTCTCCGTATTCCCAATGCCTTCCATGTCTCTCTCTTTAAACCACTCATCCTTAACCGCTTCTCTCCCAAAGTTGTTTCTCCCACTCCAGTTTCCGGATCTTCTGACGTCTTTTCTGTGAAGGAGATTCTAGCATCCAAAACGGTCAGAGGTAAAAGATTCTTCTTGGTCGACTGGGAGAATTGCGGCCCTGAGAAGAGATCCTGGGAACCTGAGGACAACATCCTGGACAAAAGTCTTATCCTCAGGTTCTCAGGCTCCAAAAAGAGGGGGAAACCCAAGGGGGGGGGGGGGGGGGTACTGTTACGCCGAGCGCTCCGGGTCCCCGCTCCTCCCCGGAGCGCTCGCAGCGTTCTCTCATTCGCAGCGCCCCGGTCAGACCTGCTGACCGGGTGCGCTGCGATATTACTCCCAGCCGGGATGCGATTCGCGATGCGGGACGCGCCCGCTCGCGATGCGCATCTCGGCTCCCGTACCTGACCCGTTCCCCGTCTGTGTTGTCCCGGCGCGCGCGGCCCCGCTCCTTAGGGCGCGCGCGCGCCAGGTCTCTGCCATTTAAAGGGCCGCTGCGCCACTGATTGGCGCAGCAGGCCTAATCAGTATTCTCACCTGTGCACTCCCTACTTATACCTCACTTCCCCTGCACTCCCTCACCGGATCTTGTTGCCATTGTGCCAGTGAAAGCGTTCCCTTGTGTGTTCCTAGCCTGTGTTCCAGACCTCCTGCCGTTGCCCCTGACTACGATCCTTGCTGCCTGCCCTGACCTTCTGCTACGTCCGACCTTGCTCTTGTCTTCTCCCTTGTACCGCGCCTATCTTCAGCAGTCAGAGAGGTTGAGCCGTTGCTGGTGGATACGACCTGGTTGCTACCGCCGCTGCAAGACCATCCCGCTTTGCGGCGGGCTCTGGTGAATACCAGTAGCAACTTAGAACCGGTCCACCAGCACGGTCCACGCCAATCCCTCTCTGGCACAGAGGATCCACCTCCAGCCAGCCGAGTCGTGACAACTATAACCAAGTCTGTAGGGTTTAGTGTGGGCGAACAGGCTGACAGTTTTCCTTTAAATGTACGAATCTATAAACACTAGTTTGTTTAATTCAACACATGAATCTATTATCAAAATTTTCCCATGACTGACTCATGAATATTATGTCTCATGGACTGATCAGTAATTCTTCCTTAGGCTTTGTGAAATTATATAAACCTGGGCTCCGGTGTAGATACAGTCACCTGTCTGTGATAGAAGATTAGATGATGGATTCCAGCCCCCGTAAGCTTTATCATGTACATGGATTTGATTCTAGACAAGTGCTGGACCATTATTTTTCGGATAAACCTGAAATGGTCTTTGCAGAGGATTCATTGATATTTCCCATTGAAAATCTTACAAAAACCTTTACAGAGGGTACGTGTCTTAAATTTTCTATAGTTAATTAGTTTTAAAAATCCATAAACAAATTATAACGACCAGATAGACTTTTTTAGGGTGTTGCAGATTAGAAGGGGCAACCACATGGTCCGGATATCTTCTCAAGTATAGAGAGCAAAACAAAGTCTTGGTTTTTGAATATGATGAGAGATGTCAGGTTATGAGGTTTAGTGAAGTCATTGTTTTACCTTCTATAATCACCAGAGGGTAGGGTCACATATAGTGTAAACACTGCGTATTTGATGCACCAGCATATTTCTGTGCTAGCAAACCTATCGGAGTAATAATAAACACCCATATACTTTGCTAGCACTGAAATACACAGGCGCGTCAAATACACAGTGTTTATGCTACATTTGACCCTACCCTTAATCGGTTCTGTAATAGGAATTTTTTGTTTACAAGTTTGTCCAAGTGCCACTTCTTGGTCTCTTTTAACATCGATAGAGGTTCAGGGGGTTTTCCCATTAGGATAAATAGGTTTAAAGTGATGCATAATGTGAAATGAAATATATTTTTTGAATGTACAAGCATTTTAGAATATATACTCTTTAAGTGATACAGTATATCCTTACAGTACTTATCCCCCATGTGCCTGCTTTGTGTTGCCAACCATTTATTACCACTTAACGGCATCCACCATGGAGATCTGAAAAGATCAGCTTAATTGTAATACACTGGTCTGTCCCATAAGAATTAGAAGTTATTCTACACTGTATATGCAATTGAGAAGTATTACAAGAAAGCATATGCATCCAATCACTGCAGGCTGCTTGGTAACCCCCCCCCCCTCCTTTCCATTTTAAGACAGGAGTCTGATAGGACAGGAGTGAGCACAGAGGAGTGCTAGCCCACCTCCCCTTCACTTCCTGTACTTTGTCCCATTCTGTGCTTCATCTGGGAAAACAATGATTCTGCAGTCAGACAAAATTATGTCCTGGATGGTATGGGGACCCCTAGTGGGCTTTCAATAAGTCACAATTACTATAAAAAGAAAGCAAATAAATTATGAAGTACAGGGTGGGCCATTTATATGGATACACCTTAATAAAATGGGAATGGTTGGTGATATTAACTTCCTGTTTGTGGCACATTAGTATATGTGAGGGGGGAAACTTTTCAAGATGGGTGGGGGACCATGGCAGCCATTTTGGAGTTGGCCATTTTGAATCCAACTTTTGTTTTTTTTTTCAATAGGAAGAGGGTCAAGTGACACATCAAACTTATTGGGAATTTCACAAGAAAAACAATGATTGGTGTTTGGTTTTCACATAACTTTATTCTTTTATGAGTTTCTGACCACTTATAAAATGTGCTGTCCATTGTGTTGGATTGTCAATGCAACCCTCTTCTCCCACTCTTCACACACTGATAGCAACACCGCAGGGGAAATGCTAGCACAGGCTTCCAGTATCCGTATACACTGCTATATACTACTATATACACCGCAGGAGAAATGCTAGCACAGGCTTCAAGTATCCGTATACACTGCTATATACTACTATATACACCGCAGGAGAAATGCTAGCACAGGCTTCCAGTTTCCATAGTTTCAGGTGCTGCACATCTCGTATCTTCACAGCATAGACATTTGCCTTCAGATGACCCCTAAGATAAAAGTCTAAGGGGGTCAGATCGGGAGACCTTGGGGGCCATTCAACTGGCCCACGATGACCAATCCGTTTTCCAGGAAACTGTTCATCTAGGAATGCTCGGACCTGACACCCATAATGTGGTTTTGCACCATATTGCTGGGAAAACTCAGGGAACGTGCAGTTTCAGTACATAAAGAGGGAAACACATCATTATGTAGCAATTTTGCATATCCAGTGGCCTTGAGGTTTCCATTGATGAAGAATGGCCCCACTATCTTTGTACCCCATATACCACACCATACCATCAATTTTTGTGTTCCAACAGTCTTGGAGAGATCTATCCAATGTGGTTAGTGTCAGACCAATAGCGGTGGTTTTGTTTGTTAACTTCACCATTCACATAAAAGTTTCCTCATCACTGAACAAAATCTTCTGCGTAAACTGAGGGTCCTGTTCCAATTTTTGTTTTGCCCATTCTGCAGCACCTGAAACTACTGATACTGGAAGCCTGTGCTAGCATTTCTCCTGCGGTGTGGCTATCAGTGTGTGAAGAGTGGGATAAGAGGGTTGCATTGACAATCCAACACAATAGGCAGCACATCTAAACTTGTAGCCCTCCAGATGTTGCAAAACTGCAAATCCCAGCATGTCCAAACAGCAAACAGCTGTCTCGGCATGCTGGGAGATGTAGTTGCATAACTCCAGCTGTTGCATAACTACATCTCCCATCATGCCCTTCGGCGATCAGTACATGCTGGGAGTTGTAGTTTTACAACAGCTGGGGGTACACTGGTTGGAAAATACTGAGTTAGGTAACAGAACCTAACTGAAGGTTTTCCAACCAGTGTGCCTCCAGCTGTTGCAAAACTACAACTCCCAGCATGCACGGTCTGTCAGTACATGCTGGGAGTTGTAGTTTTAAAACAGCTGGAGGTTTGCCCCTCCCCCCCCCCATGTGAATGTACAGGGTACATTCACGTGGGGGAGTTTACAGTGAGTTTCCTGCTTGAAGTATGAGCTGCGGCAAATTTTTTACCGCAGCACAAACTCCTAGCAGGGAACTCACTGTAAACCTCTGCCCGTGTGAATGTACCCTAAAAAAAACTACACTACACTAACACATAATAAAGAGTAAAACACGACATATACACCCCCTTACACTGTCCCCCCCAATAAAAATGAAAAACTTATTGTAAGGCAGTGTTTTCAAAACGGAGCCTCCAGCTGTTGCAAAACAACAACTCCCAGCATTTCCCGACAGCCACTGACTGTCCAGGCATGCTGGGAGTTTAGCAACAGCTGGAGGCACCCTGTTTGAGAATTACTGGTGTAGAATACCCCCATGTCCACCCCTATGCAATCCCAAATTTAGTCCTCAAATGCGCATGGCACTCTCTCACTTCAGATCCCTGTTGTATTTCAAGGAAACAGTTAAGTGCCACATATAGGGTAGTTTCGTACTTGGGAGGAATTGTTCTACAAATTTTATGAAAAGGATAAGTTAGGGGCTACACCAGCCTGTTAGTGTAAAAAAAAAAAAAATAAATTGCTGCCCCATACTTTTTATTTTCACAAGAGGTAAAAGGAAAAAAAGATCCCCAAAATTTGTAACGCAATTTCTCCTGAGTACGGAAATACCTCATATGTGGACGTAAAATGCTCTGCAGGCACAAAACAAGGCTCAGGAGTGAGAGCGCACTATGTACATTTGAGGCCTAAATTAATTATTTGCACAGGGGTGGCTGATTTTACAGCGGTTCTGACGCAAAAAAAAAATACCCACATGTGACCCCATTTTGGAAATGTCACCCTTCACAGAACTGAACAAGGGGTATAGTGAACCTTAACACCCCACAGGTGTATGACAAATTTTCATTAAAGTTAGATGGGAAAATGAAAAAAACTATTTTTTTTCACTAAAATGTTGGTGTTACCCCCAAAATTTGTAACCCCATTTCTTCTGAGTAAGAACATACCCCATATGTGGATGAAAAGTGCTCTGCGGGCGCAGTAAAATGCTCAGAAGAAAAGGAGCACCGTTGGGATTTTGAAGAGAAAATTTGTCCGGAATTGAAGGCCACGTGTGTTTACAAAGCCCCCATAGTGCCAGAACAATGGACCCCCCACATGTGACCCCATTTTGGAAACTACACCCCTCATGTAATGTATTAAGGGGTGCAGTGAGCATTTATGCCCCACAGGTGTCTGACAGATTTTTGGAACAGTGGTCCGTGAAAATGAAAAATTTAATTTTTCATTTGCTCAGCCCACTGTTCCAAAGATCTGTCAAACGCCAGTGGGGTAAATCCTCACTGCACCACTTATTAAATTCTGTGAGGGGTTTAGTTTCCAAAATGGGGTCATATGTAGGTGGGGGTCCACTGTTCTGGCACCACAGGGGGCTTTGTAAACGCATATGGACCCAGACTTCCATTCCAAACAAATGGGGTATTTCCATACTCTGAAGAAATGGGGTTACAAATTTTGGGGGTAATTTTCTCCTATTACCCCTTGTACAAATGTAAAACTTGGGAAAAAAACAGCATTTTAGTGAATTTTTAAAAAAATTTTCATTTACACATACAACTTTAACAAAAAGTCGTGAAATACCTGTGAGGTGTTAACCCCTTAAGGACTGAGCCCTTTTTCACCTTAAGGACTCGGCCATTTTTTGCAAATCTGACCACTGTCCCTTTAAACATTAATAACTCTGGAATGCTTTTAGTTATCATTCTGATTCCGAGACTGTTTTTTCGTGACATATTCTACTTTAACTTAGTGGTACAATTTTTTGGTAACTTGCATCCTTTCTTGGTGAAAAATCCCAAAATTTGATGAAAAATTTGAAAATTTTGCATTTTTCTAACTTTGAAGCTCTCTGCTTGTAAGGAAAATGGATATTCCAAATATTTTTTTTTTTATTCACATATACAATATGTCTACTTTATATTTGCATCATAAAATTGATGAGTTTTTACTTTTGTAAGACACCAGAGGGCTTCAAAGTTCCACAGCAATTTTCCAATTTTTCACAAAATTTTGAAACTCGCTTTTTTTCAGGGACCAGTTCAGGTTTGAAGTGGATTTGAAGGGTCTTCATATTAGAAATACCCCATAAATGACCCCATTATAAAAACTACACCCCCGAAAGTATTCAAAATGACATTCAGTAAGTGTTTTAACCCTTTACGGGATTCACAGGAATAGCAGCAAAGTGAAGGAGAAAATTCACAATCTTCATTTTTTACACTCGCATGTTCTTGTAGACCCAATTTTTGAATTTTTGCAAGGGGTAAAAAGGAGAAAATTTTTACTTGTATTTGAAACCCAATTTCTCTCGAGTAAGCACATACCTCATATGTCTATGTAAAGTGTTCGGCGGGCGCAGTAGAGGGCTCAGAAGGGAAGGAGTGTCAAATGGTTTTTGGGGGGCATGTCACCTTTAGGAAGCCCCTATGGTGCCAGAACAGCAAAAAACCCCACATGGCATACCATTTTGGAAACTAGACCCCTCGGGGAACGTAACAAGGGGTAATGTGAACCTTAATACCCCACAGGTGATTCACGACTTTTGCATATGTAAAAAAAAAAAAATGTTTTACTTAAAATGCTTGGTTTCCCTAAAGTTTTACATTTTTAAAAAGGGTAATAGCAGAAAATACCCCCCAAAATTTGAAGCCCAATTTCTCCCGATTCAGAAAACACCCGATATGGGGGTGAAAAGTGCTCTGCTGGCGCACTACAGGTCTCAGAAGAGAAGGAGTCACATTTGGCTTTTTTGAAGGAAATTTTGCTCTGGGGGCATGCCGCATTTAGGAAGCCCCTATGGTGCCAGAACAGCAAAAAAAAAACACATGGCATACCATTTTGGAAACTAGACCCCTCGGGGAACGTAACAAGGGGTAAAATGAACCTTAATACCCTACAGGTGTTTCACGACTTTTGCATATGTAAAAAAAAATAAAAAAATTTACCTAAAATGCTTGGTTTCCCAAAAAATTTACATTTATACAAAGGGTTAAAGCAGAAAATATCCCCCAAAATTTGAAGCCCAATTTCTCCCGATTCAGAAAACACCCCATTTGGGTGTGATAAGTGCTCTGTTGGCGCACTACAGGTCTCAGAAGAGAAGGAGTCACATTTGGCTTTTTGAAAGCAAATTTTGCTCTGGGGGCATGCCGCATTTAGGAAGCCCCTATGGTGCCAGGACAGCAAAAAAAAACCACATGGCATACCATTTTGTAAACTAGACCCTCGGGGAATGTAACAAGGGGTTAAGTGAACCTTAATACACCACAGGCGTTTCACGACTATTGCATTTGTAAAAAAAAAAAAAATAATTTTACCTAAAATGCTTCTTTTCCCAAAAACTTAACATTTTTAAAAAGGGTAAAAGCAGAAAATACCCCCCAAAATTTGAAGCTTAATTTCTCCCGAGTACGGCGATACCCCATATGTGACCCTTAACTGTTGCCTTGAAATACGACAGGGCTCCAAAGTGAGAGCACCATGCGCATTTGAGGCCTAGATTAGGGATTGCATAGGGGTGGACATAGGGGTATTCTACGCCAGTATTTCCCAAACAGGGTGCCTCCAGCTGTTGTAAACTCCCAGCATGCCTGGACAGTCAACGGCTGTCCGACAATACTGGGAGTTGTTGTTTTGCAACAGCTGGAGGCTCCGTTTTGGAAACCGTGGCGTACCAGACATTTTTCATTCTTATTGGGGAGGGGAGGGGGGTTGTATAGGGGTATGTGTATATGTAGTGTTTTTTACTTTTTATTTTATGTTTTGTTAGTTTAGTGTTTTTAGGGTACAGTCGCACGGGCAGGGGTTCACAGTAGTTTCTCGCTGGCAGTTTGAGCTGTTGCAGAAAATTTGCTGCAGCTCAAACTTGCAGCCCGATACTTACTGTAAGCCTCCGCCCATGTGAGTGTACCCTGTACATTCACATTGGGGGGGACATCCAGCTGTTGCAAAACTACAACTCCCAGCATGCGCTGACAGACTGTACATGCTGAGAGTTTTAGTTTTGCAACAGCTGTAGCCACACTGGTTATGTATCACGGCGTTTGTGACCTTACTCAGTGTTTAAAAACCAGTGTGCCTCCAGCTGTTGCAAAACTACAACTCCCAGCATGTATGGTGCATGGTGTAAGGTGACTGCTGGGAGTTGTAGTTTGCAACAGCTGGAGGCACACCGGTTGTGAAACACTAAGTTAGGTAAAAAAAAAAAACTCTAAGTTTCACAACCAGTGCGCCTTCAGCTGTTGCAAAACTACAACTCTCAGCAGTCACCGACAGCCAACGGGCATGCTGGGAGTTGTAGTTATGCAACCAGCAGATGCACCACTACAACTCCCAGCATGCACTTTAGCTGTTTGTGCAAGCTGGGAGTTGTAGTTATACAACAGCTGAAGGTACACTTTTCCATAGAAAAAATGTGCCTCCAGCTGTTGCAAAACCATAAGTCCCAGCATGCCCATAAGGGAATGCTGGGAGTTGTGGTGGTCTGCCTCCTGCTGTTGCATAACTACAGCTCCCAGCATGCCCTTTTTGCATGCTAGGAGCTGTTGCTAAGCAACAGCAGGAAGCTATCACTCACCTCCTGCTGCTGCTTCATCGCAGGAAAGTCCCTCGCCGCCGCCGTCGCTCCTGGGGCCAACGATTTCAGCAGGCATCCGGCTCCGGTCCCCAACCGGCTAGCGATGGGGACCGGATTTCCCACGGGCGTATGGATACGCCCTGCGTCCTTAAGGACTCGGAATGCAGGGCGTATCCATACGCCCTGCATCCTTAAGAGGTTAAGGCTCACTGTACCCCTTGTTACGTTCCTTGAGGGGTGTTTTGCTAATTTTGGAATGTTTCGTTTTCACGCTGTGAAATTTACAGTAAAAATGTGTTCTTTATTTTGTTTTTCAATAAGATTAAAATGATACCCATGTATACATACTTTTCTATTATTGTTGCGCTTAAAAAAATTGCTAACTTTTTAACCAAATTAGTAAGTTAAAAATCCCTCTATTTTGACGACCTATAACTTTTCTGTATAAGCAGCGATATGAGGGCTCATATTTTGCACTGTGATCTGTACTTTTTATTGATACCACTTTTGTGTATATATTAAGCATTTATAAAAAAATGTATTCATTTTTTTTTTAATAAAATGTGACAAAAAAGCAGCAATTTTGGCCTTTCTTTTTACGTTCACACCGTACGGGATCATTAACATTATATTTTAATAGTTTGGACTTTTACCCAGGTGACGATACCAAATATGGTTATTCCTTTTTTTTTTTTGGCACTTTTTGGGGGGGGGGGTAAAATGGGAAAATAGGGTCACTTTGCATTTTTATTGGGGGACGGGATTTTTTAAACTTTTTTTTAAACTTTTTTTTTACACTTTAATACTGCTAATACTGTTCAGTGCTATGCATAGGATCAGTGTTTTCGGCGATCTTCTGCTCTGGTCTGCTCGATCTTAGACCAGAGCAGAAGAAGCCGGGAAGGCAGTGGGGGCAGGTGAGGGAGCTCTGTCCGACAAGTTAGCTGATCTGATCCCCACGGCGGTGCCGCAGGCGATCAGATCAGCATAAAATGTATTGATCACGGCATTTGAGGGGTTAATGGCAGACATCCACGAACGTGCGAATGTCTGCCATTAACCCCTCAAATGCCGTTCGTGGATGTCGGCCATTACCGGCAGATCCCTGGCTGCTATCAGCAACCAGGACCTGACGCACATGACCCGATCATCGCTCCGATGCTCGTGGTCATGTACAGGACATAAATGTACGTCCTGGTGCGCTAGGTACTGCCGCACCAGGACGTTCATTTACGTTCATTTTAACCAAAACAGAAAAACTATGAAAAAATGTAAAATAGTAAAAATAAAATGTATCTTTATTAAAACATTTAAAATTGCATAAAATGGAAGATACAAATCCCTCTCTCCACGAACCTCCAGGTCAGGTATCACATGTACACACCACATGTTAAAGGGGTACTCCACCCCTAGACATCTTATCCCCTATCCAAAGGTTAGGGGATAAGATGTCTGATCTCGGGGATCCTGCTGCTTGATCCCCCACTATCCCCAGCCCTGCACCCCGGTTTTCTGAACATTTATGTTCAGAACGCCGGCTTTGGACGGCCATGGTCATGAGGTCATGCTCCTTTCCATATACATAAATGGATAGGGAATAAGATGTATGGGGGCAGAATACCCCTTTAAGTCATGTGATAAATGCATCAATTGATATAAGCCCAGAAAAAGCTCATTATTTGGTATCTGTAAATGTTTTTTACTCCCTCTTTTATTTATCCAAAGATTGGTCAGGACATGTTTATGGGATATTGGGGGTAAACTAATTCTGTTATTGTATTTTATGCTTTTATATATGTGGATGTATTGGGTGCTGCCCTTCCGTTGAGAGGGATTTGTATCTTCCTTTATATGTAATTTTACATGTATCAATAAAGATAATTTACATTTCTATTTTGCAGAACATTATTAGATATTTCATTATGATTTCTTTTTTCTTCTGTAGGTCACATTAAAGGAGATGTGATGATTGACCTCAGCACTGGTCCCCTGGTTCATCATCTGTTTTCTGCCTGTGAGTTTTTCAAGCACATCATAGTCCTGAAGGTCACTGACGGATGTATCCTGGAGCTGAAGAGATGGCTGGACACACGGACAGGAGCATTCGATTGGGGACATGCCACAAAACTTCATTTAGAGAAAAAAGATAAAAGGTGAAGTATTTGGCTAAATATTAGTGTAAAATCACTGATGATGTTGATACTGCACAAGAGATATGAAAGAAGATCTTGGATATAAATGAGCAAGGCGAATCCGGCGAACCCGGTTTCAACCCGAACTTTAGGATTTTTCCAGGTCGGTGAACTCCCCTACTTTTACCAGTTCGGCTCACGCAAGCCTGTAAATAGTGCAAAAAACATGTTTTTTTTTTGTGGACGGTAGAAGCAAGACGGGCAGGGTCAGTGAGATGACGTAGGGAAAGCAGTAGATCAGATGATAACCCATGTCTATCATGTGATTGGCTGCTTTCATGTGCCAATCAGCACAAAGGCCAATAGGACACAGCCAGGGACACAGCTAAAAGGCCAGTGACGTCACCCACAGCGTTCAGAGCGCTGGGAAGTTGTGCAGCGAGGAGAAACAGAGAGGGAGAAATGCAGAAACACGCATTATAATAAAAATCCAGCATACAGAAAGATGCATCCAACTGGCACTACTGTGATGTCTGAGGAGAGTATGATAAATCCCCAACACCTATTCACTGCACACAGTCACTCACTTTCGCTTATTCGGTGGTGCTCAGCGGCAAAGACCATGCACATGCGGATATATCCAACAAGAAGAAAGAAACTGCAGCAGCTCACCGACATGAAATTCAGGCTTTATTGGAAGCTGGTGTACATACAGGTGCAAATTCACACGAGCGACGTCCATTTCACACTATCGTGCTTCTTCAAGCTCGACTAACAATGTCCACACCTCCCTTGGCTTTATACAGGTATGCGCAGTTACGTGTACCGGAGCAGAGGCGCTGAGTGATGACAGTCATCCACCTGTGCTCAGACTGCACACATGCACTGACAGGTGAGTGTAAGGTGGTATACCTGCCCTGCGCCTGACCTAATATTCACATACCCAGCGCATCCCCAGCCCCAACCAAGATGGACAGCTGTAACCACGGCACATTGGAATCACATATTGTGGACACCTCCTCCCTTAATCTTTCTGCGGCCATAATACGGGGAGTGTGGACATGTTCATTAAAACAAAAGGTGCAATAACAGAATGAGACATATGACATACATTTAAAATTACAATGATATCAAGCTTTACAAAAAGAAAACTCATATCCATTTTGTCATTGAGGCCGAGTGGACTCATGGCATCGGTTTTGAGGATCCATCTTGCCTCTAGTTGCAGAAGTAGTTTATCACAATCTCTTCCATTTCTTGGGGTATTAACTACTTCTAATCCAGAAAATCTCAACACTCCTCCGTCTCCTCCATGCTTTTCTCTTATATGTTCAATTAGTTGTGTACATCCCAACCCTGTGGTTATGGATTTAATATGCTCTCTAACCCTGACATACAGGTTACTAATGGTCTTACCTAAATAAAATCTACCACACAGGCATGTTAGGATGTACATGACGAATTTGGTTTTACAAGTGATAAAATGTCTCACCTCCCAATCTATTCCGCCAACCTTCAAGAATTTTGACTCCAAATTACAATAACAAAATGCACATTGTTTACACTTAAAATTGCCTTGTATTCTAAGTTGACGTAACCAGTTGGTGGTTGGGTAGGAAAATTTGTTGGTGCCAATTATGCTACCAAGGGTCCTATTCTTTCGGTAGGAAAATGATGGCTGCCCTTTCGCAGTATTTCCCAGTACCTTGTCATTTTCAATTAAATGCCAATGTCGTCTGATCGCAGATTGTACGATGGCATCCATCGGGAAGTGTCTAAAAGAAAAGACAAATCTATCCGCTTTTTTTCTTTTTGCATGTTTTTCTCCCACTCCATTCTTTTGCTTTAGTGTATGCTTCCTCCACGATCTTGCCAGGGTACCCCCTGTCGACCAGATGACCTGCCAGTTCCTTAGCCTGCAATTCAAAAGAATGAGATGTAGTATTCAGCCTTTTTAGTCTAACAAATTGACTATAAGGTACTCATTTCTTGATGTGGGGGGGGGATGAAAACTATCAAAATGCAATAAAGCATTGACTGCCGTGGGTTTTCTATACCCGCTGGTAATCCACTGTTGATCCTCTGATTCTACTCGCACATCAAGAAATTCTAAAGTTGAACCACAGAAAATTAAATCCATAACCACGGGGTTTGGATGTGCACAACTAATTGAACATATTAGAGAAAAGTATGGAGGAGATGGAGGAGTGTTGAGATTTTCCGTCTGAGCAATAGTGGATGACTGTCATCACTCAGGGCCTCTGCTCCATTACACGTCACTGCGCCTATCTGTATAAAGCCAAGGGAGGTGTGGACATTGTAAGTTGAGACAGAAGAAGCACGATAGTGTGAAACGGACGTCGCTCTTGTGAATTTGCACCTGTATGTACACCCACTTCCAATAAAGCCTGCATTTTATGTCGATGAGCTGCCGCAGTTTCTTTCCTCTTGTTGGATACATTATACTAAAAAGCCTGTGCATTCCGAACATATAAGGCTTCTAAAGCAACTGTATTTTTTTTACATTTTGGTTTTATTTTTCTTATACATACCTTTTTGTAAGATAAATGCAGTTCAAAGCATTAAAACTTAAAGGGGTACTCCGGTGCTTAGACATCTTATCCCCTATCCAAAGGATATGGGATAAGATGCCTGATCGCGGGAGTCCCGTTGCTGGGGACCCCCCATGATCTTGCACGTGGCACCCCATTTTTAATCAGTCCCCAGAGCATGTTCACTCTTGGTCTGATTACCAGCGACCACAGGGCCGACGGCGTGTGATGTCACGCCTCTGCCCCCTTGTGACGTCACGCTCCACCCCTCAATGCAAGCCTACGGGAGGGGGCGTGATAGCTGTCATGCCCCCTCCCATAGACTTGCATTGAGGGGTGGAGGGCGAGGTCACATGGGGGCGGAGGCATGACGTCACACGCCGCCGGCCCCGTGATCGACCGTAATCAGAGCCGGAGCGAACACGCTCCGGGGACTGATTACAAATGGGGTGCCGTGTGCAAGATCACGGGGGTCCCCAGCGGCGGGACTCCCGCGATCAGGCATCTTATCCCCTATCCTTTGGATAGGGGATAAGATGTCTAAGCACCGGAGAACCCCTTTAAAGTTGACAAGAAGGTTGGTGAAAAATCACCCAAAAAAGATAAAACAATCCTTAATCCCTTAAGGACCCAGCCCATTTTCAACTTAAGGACCTGAGCATTTTTTTCACATCTGACCACTGTCACTTTAACCCCTTATGGACATAGGGCGTATGGGTATGCCCTGATGTCCTGGTAGTTAAGGACACAGGACGTTTCTGTACACCCGTGATATCATTAAGCAGGCACCCCGTGCAAAACCCTGGGGGGACACGAGAACCCCCATGTTGGCAATCGCCACAAATCGCCGGTCAATTCAGACTGGCCATTTGCTGCGATTCCGGTTCAATCGGGTCTCCGGCGACCTGGAAAAAATGGGTGAATGGGGCTGTCCAGGACAGACCCATTCACCCTTACCCAGCAGGAGTGAGGTGGCACTGGTGCCACCTCATGATCACGTGATTGATCACTCAGAACGACCGACCAATCACTACCCTGCTGGGCGGTGATCGGTGCGGCGATCGGGCTGGCGGGGGTCTCCTACCTTTCCCTGGCCTGGCGGGGGTCCCCTCAGGCGGACAGGAGCAATGGCAGCAGCGGTGGCAGCAGCGGTGGCAGCAGCGGTGGCAGACCCGGCAGTGCAGGTGGCAGGATACAGCAGGAGGTGAGGCCTGTTTACCTCCTGCTGTTGCTTAGCAACAACTCTCAGCATGCACAGCCAAAGGGTAAGTTTTGCAACAGCTGGAGTTCCAACTACAACTCCCAGCATGCCCATCGGCTGTCCATGCATGTTGAGAGTTGTAGTTATGCAACAGCTGGAGGCACATTTTTTCTATAAAAAGTGTGCATCCAGCTGTTGCATAACTACAACTCCCAGCATGCATGGACAGCCGAAGGGCATACTGGGAGTTGTAGAAGTTTCCCCCCCCCCCCCATGTGAATGTACATGGTACAGTCACATGGGCGGGGGTTTGCAGAGCGTTTTCTGCTACAATTTTGAGATGCAGCAAATTTTCCGCCTCAGCTCAAAGTCCCAGCGAGAAACTCACTGTAAACCCCCACCCATGTGAATGTACCCTAAAAACACTACACAAAATAAAAAGTAAAACACTACACATATATACACCCCTACACAGCCCCCCCCCCCAATAAAAATAAGAGATGTCTTGCATGGCACTGTTTCCAAAAAGGAACCTCCAGCTGTTGAAAAACAACAACTCCCAGTATTGCCGGACAGCCACTGACTGTCAAGGCATGCTGTGAGTTTTGCAAGAGCTGGAGACACCCTGAGGAAGTCACAGTGTGACGGTACATGTTGCGTACTCTAGTTCATAGAGTTTTTTAAGTGATTTTAGCCTTGCTCTTTTTCTAATGTTATGATACAATTGAATAAAGTATACACATTTTTTCATAATTGGTGTGCGCTTTTTGCAGTGGTTACTGTTGTTGGTTTAGACTGTGTTTTCAATTACTGATTAGCAGCACCCACAGTATTCTTACGAATAGGTTGAGCCCTCCTCTATACACTTTTTTCCAGACCCTGTTTAGGAAACACTGCCGTAGGGTATTTTGGTGGTGGATGCAAATCCCAAATTTAGGCCTCGAATGCGCATGGCGCTCACTTGCTTTGGAGCCCTGCGCTCTCTCACTTTGTGACTCCATTTTGGAAACTACACCCCTCGCGGAATGTAACAAGGGGTATAGTGAGCCTTAACACCCCATAGGTGTTTGACGAATTTTCTTTAAAGTTGTATGTGAAAATGAAAAAAAATGTTTTTTTACTAAAATGCTGGTGTTCCCCTACATTTTTCCTTTTCACAAGGGAGAATAGAAAAAAAGTCCCACAAAATTTGTAACCCCATTTCTTCTGAGTAAGAACATACCCCACATGTAGTTGTAAAGTGCTCTGCGGGCGAACTACGATGCTCAGAAGAGAAGGAGCGCCATTGGGATTTTGGAAATGTGTCCTAAATTGAAGGCCATGCGTGTTTACAAATCCCCCATAGTGCCAGAACAATGGACCCCCCCCACATGTGACCCCATTTGGAAACTACACCCCTCACTTAATGTAATAAGGGGTACAGTGAGCATTTACACCCCACAGGTGTCTGACAGATTTTTGGAACAGTGGTTCGTGAAAATGAAAATTTTAATTTTTCATTTGCACAGCCCACTGTTCCAAAGATCTGTCAAATGCCAGTGGGGTATAAATGCTCATTGCACCCCTTATTAAATTCTGTGAGGGGTGTCGTTTATAAAATGGGGTCACATGTGGGGGGGGTTCCACTGTTCTGGCACTACGGGGGGCTTTGTAAACGCTCATGGCCCCCGACTTCTATTCCAACCAAATTATCTCTTCAAAAGCTCCATGGCGCTCCTTCTCTTCTGAGTATTGTAGTTTGCCCGCAGAGCACTTCACATTCACAAACGGGGTATTTCCATACTCAGAAGAAATGGGGTTACAAATTTTGGGAGGCCTTTTCTCCTATTTCCCCTTGTGAAAATGAAAAATTTGGGGTAACACCAGCATTTTAGTGAAAAAAATTACATTTTTCATTTTCACATCAAACTTTAGCGGAAATTTGTCAAACACCTGTAGGGTGTTAAGGCTTACTATACCCCTTGTTATGTTCCTTAGGGGGCTGTACTTCCAAAATAGTATGCCATGGTTTTTTTTTTTTCTGTTCTGGCACCATAGGGGCTTCCTAAATGTGACATGCCCCCCCAGGAGTGCCTGAGGAAGCCACCGTTTGGTGTGACGGAACACGTGGAGCAAGCCGGTCCCCTGACTCTGGGTGAAATTGTCCTTATGTCTTATCGCTTATTTTAGCATTTGTTAATTCTTGCAGCCAGAGCCTACCCTTATTGCACAGGTTTTTTGATCCTCACATACACTGTGTTATTCTTGGGTAGTTACGTGTATGTTTTTCTTGTACACAGGCACTTTCCTGAGGAATAAAACATAAAGTTTTTTTCTTGGTACATGCTGATGGGTTAGCAGATTGGATGCACTAGGCATTTTATACAGGGTTTATTCATTGCTGCTATATTGTGAGGTTCTGGTATGCTTATAGGGTCGCTTATACGTATATGTTGTATATATTCACCCTAGTTGCTTATTTGCATGAGTCAGGGGAAAGAGATAGGATTATATTCCTAGGCTCTATGGAATTTTTTTTGTTGCATGTTTTTAAATGGTTTTAATGGTGTCTGTACCCCCTCCTTTGTGAGTTTTTTCAATAAAGATTACATTTTATTCATCATACTTATACAGTAGTTGGTGTGCATTCACTTAGGTTGTCAGCTTTCTTCTCCTTGTTGTATCTTGTCATCCTGATGACACTCTTGCCTTGATGTGGCGAGTGGGCTCATACGTTTTGATCAAAAGGTACACTAGGAATCTGTTAGTTTTTGAAATTATGCAAATATATAATAGTACAAGTTGTGGATGTGTTTCTGTTTCTTTTTTTGTTTTACATTTGCACTTTGAGGCCATCCCACCTTATCAGGAGGTGAGAATGCTGGGCCCATTAGCTTTGTAGCCAGCACTCACACCTCCTGGTGGCAGGAGATTTAACGAGTCAGCTGCTCACTCCTATGCCCATGATTGTGAATTGTTCCTTTTAGTAGCATTCCTGTACCCTGTGCTATTCTGTGACCTGCCCTCTGCATGTGACCTGATCTTGCCTCTTACATGCTGATTTTGTACCATGCTAATTACTAGGTTTGACCCTTGCTTGTTCTGACTTTGCTCTTGGTTCTGATGTTGTACTATGCTGCCATATTGTTTTTTTGACTCTTTGACTTGTCCCTGGTTAACTGCTTGTATGCTGATTTTGTATAGTTTTGCCCATGTGTTGCTGACCTGGCCTATCTGACTTTTCTGATGCCCCTGTGCACTTGCTTCAGTGAAGGGACCATCACTCAGATGAGGGCCGCTGTTTAGGGTGGATTGTCCAAGTAGGTAGGGACAGTGGTTTGAAGCTAGCTCAGATCTTCATTGCTGCCTACCCCAATGTGAGGTAGTTTAATAAAAATAGCAGGTTACCTAAAACTGGACATTTTGTTTTGCTGTCATCTGTCCTCTGCTTACCTTATGTTTGAAATTAAAGATGTGAGTAGAACAATTTGTGTTTATGCACATGGATTTCATTCTTTCTTCCATCTACAATAGGATTCAGAATAATAATGGGTAATATTGGGGGAGGGGGGCACATTATAAGATTTATACCATAGTTACGTAGTATGGTTAACCTCCTGAGCGGTAATCCCGAGCGTGACTCGGGGTTAATTTTCCCTGCCAGGATCGGTAACCCCGAATCACGCTCGGGGTAGAATTGCAGAGTTCCTGGCCGGGCTGCACGATATATCGCAAAAGCAATGCGATATAGCGATGCGGCCCCCCGGGAAAACATGCGATTATCTGCTCTGGTCAGCTCCCGTTGCGGGGGCCGGCCAGAGCAGGTAAAGGAAAATACTAAAAGTCAGTATTTCCCTACCAGGGGGCCTCCAGCTGTTGCAAAACTACAACTCTCAGCATGCCCGAACAGCCAAAGGCTGTCCGGGCATGCTGGGAGTAGTAGTTTCACAACAGCTGGAGGCCCCCTGGTAGAAAAACACTGAGCTAAGTGTAAAAGGAAGAAGTAGTAAAATAAAAAAAACCTTTTGCTCACCTAATCCCGGTCCCTGCAGATGCCGTTCCCCTCCGTGCGGTCCGGGGTGTTCTCTCTTCACTATTCATCTTCTAGGACCTTTCACTTTTCAGCCAATCACAGGCCGCAGTGGTGTAAAGCCTGTGATTGGCTGAAGGGGAAAGGGCTTGTTCTGCAGCAAATACACTAGGTTTGAAATCTGACAGCAAACCCAGTGTATTCTGCTGCAGGACAAGAAGGCGACAAGGGGGGGGGGGGGATGTGACAAGGGGGGAATGTGACAAGGGGGGAATGTGACAGAGGGGGAATGTGACAAGGGGGGAATGTGACAAGGGGGGGAGGGGAATGTGACATGAAGGGGGGATGTGACGGGGGGGAGGGGAATGTGACATGAAGGGGGGATGTGACAAGGGGGGGGGATGTGACAGGGGGAGGGGAATGTAACATGAAGGGGGAGAATGTGACAAGGGGGGGAATGTGACAAGGGGGGAAGAATGTGACAAGGAGGGGGGAGAATGTGACAAGGAGGGGGGAGAATGTGACAAGGAGGGGGGAGAATGTGTCGGGGGATGTGACAAGGGAGAGGGGGAATGTGACGGGGGAGATGTGAAATGGGCGGAGGGAGATGTGAAATTCAGTTAAAAAAAATTGTACCGCTTTTGGTACACATTTCCAGACAGAATCATACCGCCAGGGAGGTTAAAAAATCATGTCCAATAGCCTTCACATTTTCTAATAGTACTAGAAAAAACAAACAAATTAACTACTAAGCTTTTATGCTGCTCTAACTGATGTGGACTGTCCATATTTTTTTTATCTTTTTTAGTGACCAATTACAGGAAACAGAAGAAAAAGTGAGATCGGCCGTTCAACATGATATGAAATGTGACCTTGAGAAAGAAAATATGACGGATCCGATAGTCTTACCACCAGCAGATTGTATTATCATTGTTCGGCTCCTGGATCAGATCAGCAAAGACCAAGATGACTACACGAGATATCTCAGGAAGTTCTCAAAGCTGCTGAAACCTGGAGGACACCTGATATTAATTGGGTGTTTAGATACAACATATTATACAGTCGGGAAAGACAAGCTCCATGCTTTTACATATGATGAGGATTTTGCCGGGAAAGTTCTAGTTGGAGAAGGATTTGTTATAGATAACTGTAAGGTTAAGAAGAGAACGGCTGTGAGTGACCTTTTGGACTATAAGGCCATGCTATTCATTGCAGCTCACAAGGAGAAGTAGAAATTGGAAACAAGCAAATTAAGCTAAGTCCACATATTGTAAAATCACTTGAAAAACATGAAATTGAGTTGATAATAATATTTCATGTAATATTGTTCTCTGTGAAACTCTGTGGAAAAGGAGGCATTAGTGCGAATACTGTCCTAATTCCAATGTAATTTTACCATGTGTGAACCTGGCCTTAGGCTCTGCTTAGATTGTATTCAGGTCTAAGAATATAGGAAGACATGTACTAAGAAGCACAATAGGCTTTGCTATGATTGAATATGAATTTTACTAGAAATGTCTGATTAAACAATCTGTCTTCTTCTTGGACATCATGGTGTACATACAAGGCTTCTGGTTATTTGCATTATACCAACAGTGTAATAAAGGTAAATATATAACTCTGGACTGTCTGCACTTTTCTTGAGGAGGATATGTATTTTTTGTCTTCTCCTTAGAATAAGAATAATGAATCTGGATGTATGTGTCATAAATTTCTATTACATTACAAAGTAAATGAACAAAATGTGAAAAATATTTTCGATGAATTTTCCTCATCCTTCGAGCTCAAACGCAATAACCTATTATAGATTTGTTTTGTACAGAGATATAAAAGGCTTTTTATAGAGATACAGAAAACCTTTAGGCTGAGTGGGATTCTACTTAGATAGTCTGCTCAGAAATTCTGCTGTAGTAGAGCCCCATGAATTTCAATGCGATTCTGTTACAATGTGCACATGGTGGAAATTAGAGATGAGCGAGTCGAATCTGACAAATCCAAATTCCTAATGAATTTCATGAAAAATCTGATTAGTATTGAATACGAATATCGCTGCAATTCTATTGCATAAATCGCTTAATTAAACTCCATTTAGTGCGGTCAAGGCTCCAGGGCATCTAAAATGACGGATCCACATGTGAGGACATGGGGCAAGGAATCCTGGGAAGGCGGGAACAAGGGTTGGCGGGATGACCCTGAATCACATGCAGGATGCAGCCTATCAGCAGCCAATAACCCCTGTGATGTCACAGCCCTATATAATCGGCAGCCATATTCCGGCTATTCACTTCAGCCTTTCACTGCAGAGAGATAGGACAGCGCTGTGTGTTACACAGAAAAGCTTTTTCCAGCAGTGTTTCACCTCCTAGTAACGTCAGCGTTTTGTTGGATAGAGAGCAGTTTGTTTTTTACAGAAAACAATTCTTACTGCAGCGATTAACCTCCCAGTCACTGCCTACAGTGTTGTAATACAAAGAGGGGCAGAGAGCTGTGTGTTGCCTCATATGTTTGAACAAGCTGGCTAAGCTGGAGAAACGTTAAAAGAGGAGGGAGTTTTTACCCAGCAGTCCATTCCTAATAGTCTATGTAAAAGACTCAAAAGAAATTTATTAGTGGAACGTAAAAAGTACACAGTAGTTGTAATTTTAATGCACCACTGCAATCTAGTGGCTACTGAGCACATTTTTTCAAACTCTCAAGGGCCGAGATACTGTGAAAGTCCAGGCAAAAGTACTCATCTGCTGGTGTTCTACTCAAATACTTTTTTAGGTGTACTGTAGCACATTTTTCTGCCCTCATAAGTGCATGCAACATACCTACATCTAAAAGGTGTACTATTTTGTACCTGTTAAACTCTCAAGGGCCTAGATACTGTGAAAGGCTAGGCAAAAGTACTCACCGGCTGGTGTTGTACTCAAATACCTTTTAAAGCATACTGTAGAGCATTTTTCGGCCCTCATAAGTGCATACCCGATACGTACATCTAAGTGGTGTACCATTTTGTACCTGTTAAACTCTCAAGGGCCTAGATATTGGGAAATGACAGCCAAAAGTTCACACCTGCTGCTGGTCAAGACACATACTGTTTTACGCATAGTGAAGCGTGTTGTACTCCCCTCATATTCGCACTAAGTATGTCTGGCAGAGAAGTGCCAGGACGTGCACAGAGGAGTGGCAGAGACCTAAATTCGTTAGACGCAGGTAGAGGACGCAGCAGACTAGGGGAGAGTTGCAGCTAGTGGTCGTGTCTTGACCAGCAACCCATCTGCCGTCATCGATTGGTTACAAGTGACATCTGATACCCCCAATCAACAGTCAGTGGCATGGCCTGGGAGCAGTCCTTGTCCTCCCATTGCCTCTGTCCTTTGCTCTTCTCTCCTCTACAGAAGTATCTTATGCGATGGGTTCAGCTCCACTGTTCAGTGAGGACGATCTAATAGAGAACAGTCAGTAGATACTGCCCAGCCAAGAAGTGGAGGAGACATCCGCCGCGTCCTCCGCTAGGCGGGCATGTAGTGATGAGGAGAGTGACACGAGAGGTGGTGTTGCCAGCATTTAGGGTCCTGAAGCAGACACTGTTGAGGAACCTGAGAAGGACATCAGTGACGTGCAGACACTTGTTGATGATGATAAAGTCGATCCCAATTGGGAGCCGGGTGCAGAAGGGGCTTCATCATCATCAGGAGAAGAGGGTTGCAGGTTGACCGTGAGGCAGCAGCTGAGCCAGCAAGGTGGTAGCATGGTTGCCAGTCAGCATGGTTGCAAAAGTGGAAATTATGGAGCAAAAGGTGCCCGGGGGAGACCACCTGCTTTGCGGCAGCCTACCTTCCCGGGAGGTAGTGGAACAGGGGTTCCAGGAGACGGCAGAAGTAGCAGTCAATTCGTGCGGATTGTTGGTGGGAAAATCAGCTACTCGGCAGTGTGGCAGTTTTTCATCAAGCATCCGGAGGAGGTTAACATACAAGATGTGTCGGCAGAAGGTGAAGCGTGGCCAGGGTCCCAATGTTGGCACCATGACCCTGCGTCAACACATGCTGCACCACCATAAAGCGGCCTGGGAGAACCGTGGCTCCGATGTGGTGGTCCAGCCTACTGCATCACCCAGTGGCACGCCGATCCCTCTTTCAGCCAGCCAAGGCTCCACCACCTCAGCCGAAGGGAGCTGTGTGTCATACCCTCCTTCTGTCGCTCCAGATGCTCCTCCTACTTTTAGTTAGTCATTCTGCCAGCAATCCATACAGTATTTGCCCACGCATTCAATGGCGCAGAAGCTGAATGTGTTCCTGTCCAAGTTGCTGGTGCTGCAGTCCCTTCCTTTTCAAGTGGTGGACTTTAAACCTTTCAGAAAACTGATGGCTTGTGCCGAGCCGAGGTGGAGAGTTCCAAGCTGTCATTTATTTGCGAAGAAGGCAGTACCAGCCCTGCACAATTTTGTGGAAGAGAAGGTGGGCCAGTCCTTCAGCCAGTCGGTGTGTACTGAAGTGCACGGCAGCGTCAACACCTGGAGCTGTAACTTTGGTCATGGACAATACATGTCCTTGACGGCCCAGTGGGTGAATGTGGTTCCTGCACAACCACAACACCAACTCGGATAGGTCACGATGCTTCCTCCTCCATGCTCTCAAGACCTTGGTCCTGTGATAATCTCCGACTCTGCCTCCACATCCTCCACCGTGTCCTCAGCCTCCACTGCATGGACAAGTCTCAGTGCCCCTCCAGCATACCATGTGTTCAGGGCACGGCTGTGTTACGTTGTTCTTCACATGGTTTGCTTTGGCGAAAAAAGTCACACAGGGGAGGAACTGCTAAAAGTCATTCATAAAAAAATCGGAGCATGGCTTACTCCACGAAAACTGGAAATGGGAACCATGGTGACTGACAACGGGAAGAACTTCTTGTCTGTGCTGTGACAAGGAAGGCTGAGCCATGCGCCCTGCATGGCACACGTGTTCAATCTGGTTCCCAAGCTGTTCCTTAAGTGTTCCCCCATTTCCAAGACATCCTAACAATGGCAAGGAAACATTGCATGCACTTCAGCCACTCGTGCACCGCAAAGCACATCCTCCTTGAGCTGCAGTGTCAGAACGGTATCTAACAACATAGTCAGATTTGCGATGTTGCCACAGGTTGGAATTCCACCCTTCATATGTTGGAGTGACTATACGAACAGTGAAAAGCCATCACCGATTTCTTAATGATCCAAGCAGATAGGGGGACTCCGCTGTGTAACTTCAATGACAACCAGTGGCAGCTCATACGTGACACCTGCCCTTTGAGGAAGCCACATTATTAGTCAGTTGCCAGGATTATGGGATGAACAACATCATTCCACTGCTCCATTTCCTAAAACACATGTTGGAAAAGATGGCTGGTCAGGGTACTGGAGACGTGGCGCCTACACAGTTTAGGTTTCGTGAATTGGGTTTTTCTAGTCATCTGAAAGGAGAGGAGGAGCAGGAGCACCCAGAGGAGCTAGAGGGTTATGATGAAGGTGAGAAAGTGTGCCCAGACACACCGTGGCCGTATGCAGTGGAGATGGAGGCAGGGAGTTCCTCTGAGTCACTTGCACAAATGGCAAGATCCATGCTCACTTGCTTGCGTAGTGACCACCGAATTGTCACCATTCAGCAGTGGGATGACTTCTGCTTCTCTACCTTATTGGACCCTCGCTTCCGGCACAAAATGGGGGCCTTTTTTACACCCACTGAGAGGGAGGACAAACTGACCTACTACAGAGACATCCTACATAGTCAGTTGGCCGATGCCTATCGGTGCCCTCATCCATCCTCTCGCAGGTCCGGCTCAGGGGGTCCTCTGTGCTCACCTTCCACTTCTATGGCTGCTGGGGAGGGGTGGGGGGGCAGGAGCTGTACCAGCTCCATCAGCAGCGTCCGGAGTCTGCAGTTGCTGATGAATAATTTTCTTCACCCACATAGTGAAGTAACTCATCAGCAGCAGGTAGACATGGAGCAGGACCTAAACCAGCAGGTGGTGGCATACCTTGACATGCCCATGCAAACACACCTTGAAGATCTTCTGGACTTCTGGGCAGCCAAACTTGGTTTGTTATAAAAAAGAAAGAATACAGTGCTTAATAGTGTGTTAAAAGAGAGACCTGTAATTTAATAGTATTTGCACAATTGGCAGCTCACCTGGAAAAGTTGTGTAGCAAACTCTGGACAGGTACAGAAAATCAAGCAACAGATTTTGTTAATTATTTAAATTCTAATTCTCGGGGTATACATTTTACTTTAAATTTTCCTACTACTAATATTAATTTTGTAGATCTGGAAATTATTATTATATGGGACAAATACACACTAGAACTCACTTTAAATCTGTCGATGTAAACAGTTTTCTGGAGTATACCAGTGCTCATTACCCGAGTTGGTTAAAAGGGGTCACCTAAGGACAGTACCTTAGAATTCGTAAAAATTGAACCACTAACCATGATTTTTCTAATCAAGCACAGGTTTTAAAAATCGTTTTCTGTCCAAGGGTTATCCTAGCTCATTACTCACAAAAGCATACCATAATGAACAAAAAGACACTGTAAATAAAAAAAGACAATCACAAATTTAAATAAAATGTCATCTTTAATTACAACAGAGCAGCCTCTGCAATACATAGCATTTTGAAACGCAATTGGCACATCATTTGTAGTGATCCGATACTCAAGGATATAGTTCCCACCAAACCGGGCATTACATATAGAAGATCTAAAAATCTTCAAAATCTTCTTGCTCCTAATAGATAAAAAAATATTTCATCTACAAATATATATTTTTCTCCCCTTACCATTCGTGGTTGTTCACCATGCAAAAAAACCCGTTGTTTATGTTGCAGTATGAAGGATTCATTCACTGATACATTTTCTTCAATTTATACGAAAAAATCTTTTAATATTAACCAATATTTGAATTTTTACACTCAATATGCAATATACCTGCTTTCATGTAGTTGTAATTTACAATATGTTGGATGCACGATCCAAACAGTGCGTTGTCGCATGTCCAAACATCGGTCTAACATTAAGAACAAATTCACACTTCATAGTGTGTCCCGTCATTTCACTCTTGTTCATAAAAATGACATATCATCCTTACGTCTAACTATTTTAGAATCTATTCCCCCCACTAAACCCAACCCTTTTCAATATTTAATTAATTGAGATTCATATTGGATTTTTACGCTTTCCACATTAATACCGCATGGTCTGAACGAGACCATAGAGAACGCTCGTTGATTATACGACCGTCCTTTATTCTCTCGTTCTTTTCTCATTTAAATTTTTCATTGTTCTTTTACATCATTACTTATATTGCATTTTTTATTTTTATTTTCATTTATATTTTTATTTTCAATTTCAATTTTGATTGCTTTTTTACATTATTACTTATATTGTATTTTTATTATACAATTTATTATATGTTTTTATCATATATATTTGTACGGTGTAATTCACCGGGCGGTGATTGGACCATCGGAGCTTTCCTGCTCTGATGTGCCCTCCCACTACCTGTAGAAATTCACCACCCATACGTCTCTTGTTATGACTGATGAAGCTGTTGTAGCAGTGAAACGCGTTGCATGCTGGGAGAATAAACTACCTCCATTTTTAACTCACCTGTCGACTTCCTATGTCCTGCGCCATCTGAAGCCTGCACCTACACTGAAGGCTTCTCCATTATAAACTTGATTTGTGGCCGCAACTAGCAGAGTTTGCCCTGGAAAAGCTGTCCTGCCAGTAATGTGCCATCAGAGCGAGCGTTTAGTGTGGCGGGGACAATAGTCACCAAAGGAAAACTCATCCGTCCATGAAAAATGTGGAGAGACTGACCTTTGTGAAGATGAATCAGGCATGGATCAGCCAGGAATTCCACCCGCCATTGCCTGATGCATCAGAGTAGATTGACCATGGTGCCACACCAACACTTCACACATATGGATAGTGCCAAAGTTATTTAAGGCACTGCTCCCCAGTTACAAACATTCCTCCGCATAAGACCTTTTTTTACTCACTTTTGTAACCAGGTACTGGTATTGCCACTCACTGCACCACTTTCAGGACTCCTGATGCTGCTGCTGCCACCTCCAGGCTGTCTCATTCTGCCACCATATGTTCTCCTCATGCTGCCGCCACCTCCACACTGTGTCATTCAGTCACTATATGTTCTACTCATGCTGCCGCCAATTCCAGGCTGTGTCATTCAGCCACTATATGCTCAACTCATGCTGCCGCCAACTCCAGGCTGTGTCATTCAGCCACTATATGTTCTACTCATGCTTCCGCCAACACCAGGCTGTGTCATTTAGCCACTATATGTTTTACTCATGCTGCTGCCAACTCCAGGCTGTGACATTCAGCCACTATATTGTCTCCTCATGCTGCCACCACCTCCATGCTGTGTCATTCAGCCACTATTTGTTCTACTCACGCTGGCACCAACTCAAGGCTGTGCCATTCAGCCACTATATGTTCTGCTCATGTTGCTGCCAACTCCAGGCTGTGCCATTCAGCCACTATATGGTCTCATCATGCTGCCACCAGCTCCAGGCTGTGTCATTCAGCCACTATATGGTGTCCTCATGCTGCCACCACTTCCATGCTGTGTCATTCAGCCACTATATGTTCTACTCATGCTGCCGACAACTCAAGGCTGTGCCATTCAGCCACTATATGTTCTCCTCATGTTGCCGCAAACTCCAGGCTGTGCCATTCAGCCACTATATGATCTCCTCATGTTGCCACCAGCTCCAGGCTGTGTCATTCAGCCACTATATGGTTTACTCATGCTGCTGGGCCTGGGACATTACCTACATTTTTTTATGGTAGCACTTGCTACCATAAATCTTCAATTTAAATTAGAAAATTCATCTTTTAATCTTAGAGATTGTGAGGCCCTATGGTCTCTTCATGCTGCCGCCAACTCCAGGCTGTGTCATTCAGCCACTATATGGTCTCCTCTTGCTGCTGCCAATTCCAGGCTTTGTCATTCTGCCAGATTATGGTCTCCTCAAGCTGCTGCCACCTCTAGGCTCTGTCACTGCGCCACCATATGAACCCTTGTTAGATTGGGTTTAGTGATCATACAGTATTAGTTCAAAGTAAATGCTAGGACATTAAACTTGGGAATCTAATATAAATCTTAAATTTAAAAAAAAAAATTGATGTAATTTTTTCAAGCCTGAGGCTCTATGGTCGTCAATGTCATATTACCTGTGGAATTATCACAAGAATCTAATGAAACAGCTTGGCGCGATAACAATGAAGCATAACTGATTAAATGAAACATTAGCACTTTCATAGTCGGGGGGCACTGAGAGGCAGGGGCTGGAACAAGTGATATCTCGGCTGGCGGAGGACCGCCAACTCGATGCTCACCAGAATAGTTAATCAAAAAAATTCAAATCAAATGAAATAAAAATTACATTAAATCTGCCACATCCAGGTGCTCTGTGGCAGTGATTCTAATAGCAATGCCTGTGGTCTGCATGTCATACTGAATGAGAGTATTATTTCACTAACCCACCACACTCCCTATGCTTGTTAGGACAAGGCAAACTGTTCTACACCCCTATTGAGCCTCTCTGTAGGCCAGAAATAGCCATTTTAATAGCGATTTGCCACAAATAAATTTGGTCCGAACCACATTTTTTCAGAACATTCAGCAAATTGTCCAAATCTAATTTTTCAGAAATGTGCTCATCTCTAGTGGAAATTCTTCAGCAAATGTTTCTGCTGTGGAAATCCTTATTCCATGGTCCTCAGAAACAATAAACATGTTTAATGTTTTAGCAAAAATAACTTAGAAATGCATTGCCTTTTTATGGAGATGGCATGTTTTCATGCAGTCAAATGTGCAAAATATCTGTGTTTACCAGATAGACATTTCACACATTTTCAGCCATGTAAACATGTGTGAAATGTCTACCTGGCCCTTACACACTACGGAAATTCCGCTCTGTATTAATCTGAGTGTCATGCTGCTTGCTGAATGTGAGAAAGCGGCAGCAAAGTTAGTCTATTTACTAATATACTTCACTTACCTATGTTTGGTGGCTGGTATCAAATTGTTTTGCCTTTCTTAACCTCGAAAGTCCATTTTTTCGCAGCCCACAAAATGAATGTGTGGTAGGCCTTTGGGGTAGTGGTAGTGTAGTAAGGGTTTTGCTTTAGTATATCAGGGGTTAAGGTTAACCCTATAGTTTGTGACACCAGGCTGAGGGCTAGTATGCTGAGGTAATCCTCCGGCCTATCGCCGCCCTTCCCAGTAACAATAGGTGCATGCAAATAATAACTGAAGGTCCACAAGGTAGCTGAACTTGAACTTGGATAAACTTTACTTAAAGGCTTGCGGTACATCCAATGAACAGTAACAGTCTCATCAATACAGTCTCTATTCACTTCAGTGACTGGCAGTTGTTGCGGACCTTGACTTGTTTTATAAGTCTCTGAATTTAGGTTTAATTGCGAAGATCCGTCCGGATTTAGGGGATAGATAAGGTCCGGGGATCTTGCAGAGTGCTTAGGGATTGATACACTCACGGTTTGGTAATGATCAGCCGTTGCCGCAAGGCTCAGGCCTAAACTCACTGATGACAGCAGTGCATATCCTTCTCTCATCAAAGTCCGGGAACAAGAGAGCGAGCTATGGCCGCCACTCCCTTATATGGGCAGGGGCAGGGCCGTTTTAATTGGTCCGAATATCTGTCACTCCCTGTTACAAGGAATTGTAGGCGCAATACGTCATAGGGACCTCCAAAAGGTCCTTAAGCAAAAACCATAGAGTTTACCTGATCACGTGACCCGCAGGTCCTGCTACGCTCCGTACAGGTAATTAACCACTTATATACATTTGTACAATTACATTTATAGAAATTCTGAGTAAACTGTAAGATAACTAATATCTAGATGAGAGGTGACAAGGGGTGGACTAAATAAGAAGGACCCTGATGTCCTAGGGACTCTGTCTATGGGGACCTATATACAGGTACCGTATAGGATGCGCTACCGGGACACCAAAAACCCCCTTACTTAAGATAAGTCGACCTCGACGCCTGTCCCCTAAGGCAGAGGGACTAGGACTAGAACAGGATGATCTATAAATTTGCTATACATCCTAAGTAAACATTGAACACATTTACATTCTCTGATATCCTTATTAGTATCTGGACTAGACAATAGAAATCTATCTAGACATTGGTACTATCTAGACATGAATGCTATCTAGACATTAAGGCTATCTAGACATTAAGGAAGCTATCTAACCTTTAGTTTCTAGCTTCTAAAACATTTTATTAAACTTACTATACAATTAGGTAGCTAACTGGCATCTAGTTACTCACTCCTAAGACATTTTTATTAGCTCTCTACACATTTTACGAGGCTAACTAGACATTAGTACAGCTCTTTATACCTTTAGCGTCAAGCTGACTAGACATCTTTATTATCTCACACATTTTTATTCTTTTGCCAACAATGAGTTACCTGTTAGTACACATAAGGTATACTGGCTAGCCGGAAGCTAGGTCACAGTAAGGTTGGCTGCTAAGGTCTATCGGCTACACGCTACTTACCCCCTAGAGCACTTCACATAACCTACCTAGGTTACTTTAAGAATTACGTGTTTAATTCTATATTCGCAAGAGCACCTACTGGCCAGGTAGAGCATCTCACACACGCAAAGAAGGAGAAGAAGAAGTGTACCTAACAGTGGCAGGAATTGGGTATCAATAAGCTACAATTCCTAAGTGTTACTTAAATGAGATATTTATTTTCGTGTATGTACTAGAAATTGAGGTAGTACATTTAAGTCAGTAAGTTGAGGTACTATGTGTGCAAGTACTATTTTAAGGGTAATCTTCCCTATCATTTCTGTTGAGACAGGTGCTAGCGATGGGCGACAGCAATAATACTACCCACGGAGAAGCCGGGGTGTCACCTGTTGAGTTACCTACTAAAACACCTTTAGCATTATATACATTTGCATGTCCAAGAATTATTTACTGGAACAATCTTAGCACAGTCCTGCTAGGCACAATTCTTGAACTTGGTTGCTGCAAAATAAAAGTGGTTAACACAAGAAACAATCTGACATTACTTTAGAGTCTCTTTAGAGGATGTTCCTCTTCACTCTTCTAGTGCCTCTCTGGGTTCCTCTGTACCTGCCAACATCAGGGGCAGGTGTAGAATTGACATAGCTTTGCCACACCACATTGGGGGGGATGGAGTGGAGGAAGGCAGCATTAGCAGGGGACACAGGCTTTCTAGCCGGGACCCAAATAGGGCAATAGGGCTTGAGCACCATCTCCAAACTAGGATGGACCCATGACTCTTT
The DNA here is from genome assembly GCF_029499605.1 of Hyla sarda. Classification (NCBI taxonomy): domain Eukaryota; kingdom Metazoa; phylum Chordata; class Amphibia; order Anura; family Hylidae; genus Hyla; species Hyla sarda. The sequence continues at coordinate 132,890,458 of NC_079198.1, read as the reverse complement.
CGTTGGTACCCTGGAGGCAGGCAAACTCTCCATGCCAGAAGAGAGCCTTGGTACATACGTTGGTACCTGTGCAGGAGGCAAACTCTCATTGCTCCGAGAGGGCCTAGGTACGGTCTTTGGTGCCCGCAATTTGGGCTTACTTTCCTAACTTGAGCAGGACTTGACTCTCGATGAAATGTAGAAAATGAAGAACTTGGCTCTTTGCTGTACAGAGAAGATGATGAACTTGACTCTTTGCTGTACATAGAAGATGATGAACTTGGCTGTTGAAGCTCCTCCTCCTTGGGTACGCTGGTGGAGGCTTTAAGAGCAGACCTTTTCGGCCTCAAGTTGAAGGGGTCGGACTACCAATCAGTTGACGGAAAATATTAAAAGGGAAGCTGTGTTGGGGCTGTTGGTCTGGTGACCGCTGCAGCCCATTCTCCACGAAGACTCTGGATGGGGGTGTACTCTACAATTTCACCCACCTCCAGGGAGTAGAACTTCTTGTGTAGATATGGCCTTTGTACTGCTCGCCGGTTTACGAGGATGGTCTGCCCGGTGTGGCAGTCAAGAAGTGTCCCATAACCTCTGACCTTGTCGAACTTGGCCACAGTTGCTCTTCTTCTTTCTAATGGCTCCTACGCTTGTACAATGCCTCCATTTCATTGGTGTTTTCTTGCCACCGTACTTTCTCTTCATGGGGCAAATGCACGTGTTTTGGGGCATAGAGTTCTTTGTGTCTGGCCTTTAGCTTTTCCATTAATTCGGCCAGCTCGGCTTCTTGACGGGCCCTTTCTGCAGTTGGGATTGGTGGGAGTGACTTCCCAGGTAATGGTTGAAGTACTCTGTGCATGTACTCGATCAGCTCCGGCTCATCTCCGCACACCAATTGCGGCAATTTTGTTGAGCATGGTTGTGCACTTGGCAAGCTTGATCGAGGTATGACCTCAGGGCTGGAGGAGGAAGAATAGGCCGCCTCTGGCGGGGTACTCACTGCAGACTCCTCAGATGGGATCTTGGCCCACGAGCCCCAAGTTCTGCGCTTTCCGTTGCAGTTGTCTCTGGCCAATCGGGTCATCATCAGGCAGTGGGGGAAGATTGCAGGCCCCTCTTCGTCTAATGACAACCGCTGCAGACGGTCAGCAAGTTTTTGGAAAAGTCGGGCTGCGACTGCCACAACTTTCCGCTTTTCTGGCGCCATTTTGCTAACTTCACCACGTGGAACGCTGCTCTCCGCCAAGTCTGTACTCTCCAGCTCTCTGTGCAGACTGAAGCGGTCGCTGTGCTTGGCGTCTTTTGTAGTGGGCTTCCCTAAAAATGACGGCCGGCAGGAAGGACGTTATCGGTGCAGCCCCGACTTACGGTCCCTCCAGAGACAACTCCTGTATCTCCAAGTTCCCTTTCGGCTGTGACACAGAAACTTGGCAGCCACGCCGAGGGGCAGAGCGTGGAGCAGCGCTGGCTTTCTTTCCACGCTTTTCTGGCAGCAGTTCGGCTCCGCCTGTGCCGACCAGACCAAAGGATCGCAGCATGAACTCATTGCGCAGTTTACACATCTTAGTTGTAGATTAATTTTCACCTCCCCCCTTACTTTTCTCGTGGCCCCCTTGTATGGCGCACCACAAGCACCGCTCCTGTACACAGCAACACGGTTTACAGCACATGAATAATGTTTGTTTTCTGGGGGGGAGTACACTTTCACTAGTGGCGACTGTAGTAGGCACACACCCGAATCCTGTTTGTGCGACGCCAACAAGGGTTTGTGGTAGCCCTTGGGGGGTGTATGGTAGTGAGGGGGTTGTTTCGGTAGATGAGGGGTTAAGGTTAACCCTATAGTTCATGATGCCAGGCTGAGGGCTAGTATGCTGAGGTAATCCTCCGGCCTATCGCCACCATTCTCAGTAACGATAGGTGCATGCAAATAATAACTGAAGGTCTGCAAGTTAGCTGAACTTGAACTTGGATAAACTTTACTTAAAGGCTTGCAGTACATCCAATGAACAGTAACAGTCTCATCAATACAGTCTCTATACACTTCAGTGACTGGCAGTTGTTGCAGACCTTGACTTGTTTTATAAGTCTCTGAATTTAGGGTTAATTGTGAAGATCCATCCGGATTTAGGGCATAGATAAGGTCCGGTGATCTTGCAGAGTGCTTAGGGATTGATACACTCACGGTTTGGTAATGATCAGCCGTTGCCGCAAGGCTCAGGCCTAAACTCACTAATGACAGCAGCGCAGATCCTTCTCTCATTAAAGCCCGGGAACAAGAGAGCGAGCTATGGCCGCCACTCCCTTATATGGGCAGGGCCGTTTTAATTGGTCCGAATATCTGTCACTCACTGTTACAAGGAATTGTGAGCGCAATACGTCATAGGGACCTCCAAAGGTCCTTAACCTCTTTAGGACATAGGACGTTCTGGAATGTCCCCGCTACCTGGGCTTTAATGCCCAAGGACGTTAGAGAACGTCCTGTTGTATTTCCGGCCTCTGCCGCGCGACGGGCAGAGATCGGAACGGCATGTCTGCTGAAATCTTTCAGCAGGCATTCCGTGCAAATGCCGAGGGGGTCCCGGGACCCCCGCATGTCGGCGATCGCAGAAAATCGCAGATTTTCTCCTATTCCGGGCTGATCGGGTCTCTGGTGACCTGATCACCTGGAAAATAGGGATGCTCGGACCTGTGAGTGACAGGCCCCAGCATCCTGCAGGGTAGGAGTGAGGTCACAATGCTGCGATCTCCTCCCATCCCCTGCCATTGGTCAGAACTGATTCTAATCAATGGCAGAGCAGGACGGTGGGTTGCCATGGAAACCACCCGTTCGGCCCACCCCTGGATATCAGGCAGAACAGGGGAAGAACATGGAGGCCGGTACCTGGAGGAGAAGACTCGTGGGGCCCGGCAATCATCGCAGATATTCACCGGAGATCCCGGCTCAGGTAGGGAATCGACGGTGGGGGGGAGAAATGAAACTGAAAGTAAAGTGATTTTTACTGTGGCAACCACTAGGAAGGCCAAACTGCAACTCCCAGCATGCCCAGACAGCCAAAGGCTGTCTGGGCATGCTGGGAGTTGTAGTTTTGCAACATCTGAAGGGTTACAGTTTAGGGACCACTGTTACAGGTGTGCCCAAACTGTAGCCCTCCAGATGTTGCCAAACTACAACTCTCAGCATGCCTAGAATGCCCAGGCATGCTGGGAGTTGTAGTTCTGTAAATCAGATTTTGCAATTTTCATGAAATTTTTGAAAATTGCTGCTCTACTTTGAAGCCCTCTAATTTTTTCAAAAAGTAAAAATATGTCCAATGTATGATGCCAACATAAAGTGGACATATCGTATTTGTGAATAAAAATAAAATTTATTTGGAATATCCATTTTCCTTACAAGCAGAGATCTTCAAAGTTAGAAAAATGCAAAATTTTCATGAAATTTGGGAATTTTTCACAAAAAAAGGATGCAAGTAACGCCAAAAATTTACCACCAAAATAAAGTAGAATATGTCACGAAAAAACTATCTCAGAATCAGAATATTCAGTAAAAGTATCGTAGAGTTATTAATGCTTAACCCCTTAAGGACAATGGATGTATTCCTACGCCCCCGTTTCCGAGTCCTTAAGGACCGAGGACGTAGGAGTACGTCCTGTCCATTCCCGGCCCCCCGCCGCGGAGGGGAGCCGGTGCCCGATGCCTGCTGAAATCGTTCAGCAGGCATCGCGGCAAATCGCCCAGGGGGGTCATTATGCCCCCCCATGTCGACGATGGCCGCAGATTGCTGGACAATTCAGTCCAGCGATCTGCGGCAATTCCGGGTCAATCGGGTCTCCAGTGACCCGGTGACCCGGAATTACTGTCTCTGACGGCCCCGAACAGCCATAGCCAGCAGGGGTGAGGTGGCACTGGTGCCACCTCATGATTGCTCTGATTCGTCGTCCGGTTTACCGGCTTACCAATCAGGGCGCCTGCTGCAGGTGTCACTCCCGCAACCTGCTCCGCCCCTCTTCCGGAGGACGTGAGCGGGTGCGGGAAGAAGACCCCGGGAGCTGGGGACCCCGATCCCCGGCGTCAATGTTGGGATCGGGGCCCCAGGAGCAGCGGCGGCGGCGGCGAGGGACTGACCTGTGTCCCGAAGCAGCAGCAGGAGGTGAGTGACAGTCTCCTGCTGTTGCTTAGCAACAGCTCTCAGCATGCAAAAAGGGCATGCTGGGAGCTGTAGTTATGCAACAGCAAGAGGCAGACCACCACAACTCCAAGCATTCCCTTATGGGCATGCTGGGACTTATAGTTTTGCAACAGCTGGAGGCACATTATTTCTATGGAAAAGTGTACCTTCAGCTGTTGTATAACTACAACTCCCAGCTTGCACAATCAGCTAAAGTGCATGCTGGGAGTTGTAGTGGTGCATCTGCTGGTTGCATAACTACAACTCCCAGCATGCCTGTTGGCTGTCAGTGACTGCTGAGAGTTGTAGTTTTGCAACAGCTGAAGGCACACTGAGTTAAGTAGCAAACCAGTGTGTCTCCAGCTGTTGCATAACTACAATCCCCAGCATCCCCAGCCAAGGTAGTATGCCTCCAGCTGTTGCATAACTACAATACCCAGCATGCCCTTCCGCTGTCCGTACATGCTGGGGGTTGTAGCTATTGCAACAGCTGAAGGCACACTGGTTGCAAAACACTGAGTTTGTTACCAAACTCGGTGTTTCACAACCAGTGGGCCTCCAACTGTTGCAAAACTACAACTCCCAGCATGCACTGATAGACAATACATGCTGGGAGTTGTAGTTTTGCAACAGCTGGATGTTTCTCCCCCCCAATGTGAATGTACAGGGTACACTCACATGGGCGGAGGTTTACAGTAAGTATCCGGCTGCAAGTTTGAGCTGCGGCAAATTTTCTGCCGCAGGTCAAACTGCCAGCGAGAAACTACTGTGAACCCCCGCCCGTGCGACTGTACCCTAAAAACACTACACTACACTAACAAAAAATAAAATAAAAAGTAAAAAACACTACATATACACATACCCCTACACAGCCCCCCTCCCCTCCCCAATAAAAATGAAAAACGTCTGGTATGCCACTGTTTCCAAAACGGAGCAACCAGCTGTTGCAAAACAACTACTCCCAGTATTGCCAGATAGCCGTTGACTGTCTAGGCATGCTGGGAGTTTTGCAACAGCTGGAGGCACCCTGTTTGGGAATCACTGGCGTAGAATACCCCTATGTCCACCCCTATGCAAGTCCCTAACTTAGGCCTCAAATGCGCATGGCGCTCTCACTTTGGAGCCCTGTCTTATTTCAAGGCAACAGTTTAGGGCCACATAGGGGGTATCGCCGTACTCGGGAGAAATTGTGTTACAAATATTATGGGGTATTTTCTGCTATTACCCTTTTAAAAAATGTAAAATTTTGGGGAAAACAAGCATTTTAGAAAAAAAATAAAAAAATGTTTTACATATGCAAAAGTCGTGAAACACCTGTGGGGTATAAAGGTTCACATTACCCCTTGTTACATTCCCCGAGGGGTCTAGTTTCCAAAATGGTATGCCATGTGGGTTTTTTTTTTTTTTGCTGCTTGGGCACCATAGGGGCTTCCTAAATGCGGCATGCCCCCAGAGCAAAATTTGCTTTCAAAAAGCCAAATGTGACTCCTTCTCTTCTGAGACCTGTAGTGCGCCAGCAGAACACTTTTCATCCCCATATGGAGTGTTTTCTGAATCGGGAGAAATTGGGCTTCAAATTTTGGGGGGTATTTTCTGTTATTACCCTTTTTAAAAATGTAAAATTTTTGGGAAAACAAGCATTTTGGGAAAAAAAAATTTTTTTTTACATATGCAAAAGTCGTGAAACACCTGTGGGGTATAAAGGTTCACATTACCCCTTGTTACGTTCCCCGAGGGGTCAAGTTTCCAAAATGGTATGCCATGTAGTTTTTTTTTGCTGTTCTGGCACCATAGGGGCTTCCTAAATGCGGCATGCCCCCAGAGCAAAATTTGCTTTTAAAAAGCCAAATGTGACTCCTTCTCTTCTGAGACCTGTAGTGCGCCAGCAGAGCACTTTTCAACCCCATATGGGGTGTTTTCTGAATCGAGAGAAATTGGCTTCAAATTTTGGGGGGTATTTTCTGCTATTACCCTTTTTAAAAAAGTAAAATTTTTGGGAAACCAAGCATTTTAGGTAACAATTTTTTTTCTTTTTTACATTTGCAAAAGTCGTGAATCACCTGTGGGGTATTAAGGTTCACTTTACCCCTTCTTACGTTTCACGAGGGGTCTAGTTTTCAAAATGGTATGCCATGTGTTTTTTTTTTTGCTGTCCTGGCACCATAGGGGCTTCCTAAAGGTAACATGCCCCCCAAAAACCATTTGTCGCTCCTTCCCTTCTGAGCCCTCTACTGCGCCCGCTGAACACTTTACATAGACATATGAGGTATGTGCTTACTCGAGAGAAATTGGGTTTCAAATACAAGTAAAAATGATTTTTTTACCCCTTGCAAAAATTCAAAAATTGGAACTACAAGAACATGCGAATGTAAAAAATGAAGATTTTGAATTTTCTCCTTCACTTTGCTGCTATTCCTGTGAAACACCTAAAGGGTATATACACTTACTTAATGTCATTTTGAATACTTTGGGGGGTGTAGTTTTTATAATGGGGTCCTTTATGAGGTATTTCTAATATTAAGACCCTTCAAATCCACTTCAAAACTGAACTGGTCCCTGAAAAATAGTGAGTTTGAAAATTTTGTGAAAAATTTCAAAATTGCTGCTGAACTTTGAAGCCCTCTGGTGTCTTCCAAAAGTAAAAACTCATAAATTTTATTATGTAAACATAAACTAGACATATTGTATATGTGAACCAAAAAAAAAATTATTTTGAATATCCATTTTCCTTACAAGCAGAGAGCTTCAAAGTTAGAAAAATGCAAAATTTTCATTTTTTTCATCAAATATGGGGATTTTTCACCAAGAAAGGATGCAAGTTACCATAAAATTTTACCAATAAGTTAAAGCAGAATATGTCACGAAAAAACAGTCTCGGAATCAGAATGATAACTAAAAGCATTCCAGAGTTATTAATGTTTAAAGTGACAGTGGTCAGATTTGCAAAAAACGCTCTGGTCCTTAAGGTGTAAAATGGCCTGGTCCTTAAGGGGTTAAAGTGACGGTGGTCAGTAGAGATGAGCGAACTTACAGTAAATTTGATTCGTCACAAACTTCTCAGCTCGGCAGTTGATGACTTTTCGTGCGTAAATTAGTTCAGCCTTCAGGTGCTCCGGTGGGCTGGAAAAGGTGGATACATTCCTAGAAAAGAGTCTCCTAGGACTGTATCCACCTTTTCCAGCCCACGGGAACACCTGTAAGCTGAACTCATTTATGCAGGAAATGTTCAACTGCCGAGCCGTGAAGTTCTTGACGAATCAAATTAACTGTAAGTTCGCTCATCTCTAGTGGTCAGATGTGCAAAAAACGCTCTGGTCCTAAGGTGTAAAATGGCCTGGTCCTTAAGGGGTTAAGCAAAAACCATAGAGCTTATCTGATCACGTGACCCGCAGATCTTGTTACACTCCGTACAGGTACTTAACCACTTATATACATTTGTACAATTACATTTATAGAAATTCTGAGTAAACTGTAAGATAACTAATATATAGATGAGAGGCGACAAGGGGTGGACTAAATAAGAAGGACCCCAACATCCTAGGGACTCTGTCTATGGGGACCTGTATACAGGTACCGTATAGGATGCGGTACCGGGACACCACAAATTTTGTCTCTTGCTGTGTGACCCGAGACAATACATCACAAGTCTGGTGATGAAAGAAGGCTTGGCTGCCTCGTCTGTTGTGTGTGCAGCTAGGCTCCTGATGATGTTACCGGCGCACATGTGTGTGCATTCATCATCACAGATCCACAATTTATGTGTCAGCTGGTGTTGGACATGCCGTGATCAACGATAGAGTGGCTGTTATGCAATGGGTGGTGTGACCAATGTGTGGAAGGGAAATGAGTCGCCTCCCACCTTGAAACAAAGGATCCTGGGGATTTAAGTCTGAAGGAGGCCACAGAAACAGGAAGAAGCCAGTTCCCAAAAACAAGCCAGCAGAATGATGGGGTACAGAGGACATGGCCATTTACCCCCAAAAAGCACAGATCCTTGGTAAGCATGTCCATTACGGTATTACACTTCATTACTATAGTCATCTTGTGTTGGATAACCCCTTTAAAAGCCGGGAGGTGACTTTCCATTGACTGCAGTGCAGTTCTGTAAGAATTCCAGTGAACAACTAAACATTGTACTTTCTATTGGCAGAATCGGGATCCACCTTGAAATCAATGTGATTCCACTGCAGTAGAATTCTATGCAAAATTATTCTGCACGGAATTCCGGTAATGTTCAAGGGCCCTAACTGTTTTGTATGGGGACAGATACATTTTTTCATCTCTTGCATATAATACAAAAATGTCAGAATGTTCCATCAGATGGGGGTATGCTGAGAAATACAAAGAAGTTTTGCCTCTATGGGAGAATATCTCCATGCATATGACATCCCAAGGAGTTTGTGTGGCCTCTAGGCACTGCTGTACAAGGTCTGTGGACAGGGATCTGCCAGATGTAAAATATTCTTTTTTTTAGAGTGAAATAAGTGTGCAGCAGCCAACACAGAGAGCACTGTGGTCAGACAGAAAATAAATTAAAAAAGAAAAGAACTTTCTCTGTAGTGTATGGCAGCTGATAAGTACTGGAAGGATTCATATTTTTAAATTACAAATTTACAAATCTGTTTAACTTTCTGGCACTTGTTGATTTTAAAAACATTGTTTTCCATCGGAGTACCCCTTTAATCCCTTGAGAACGGAGCCATTTTTTTATCCCCAACAGGTTGAAGACCACATTACACTACAGACTACACTAATCCATATTGTTAGGATGTGAATGAAGTGGAAAATTGTGACAATCTTGTCATTCATTGGCTTTGCTCCCTGCATAGTCATTCCCCTCTTGCCCTATCATTGTAATGCCAGCGTGAGCATGGATGTGTGCTCCTGTATCCTGTCCCCACCTGCACATCATAGGCCTCTTTAAAATTGAAAGAAGGAATCTGATTGTTTGCTATGGGCAACTGCACCACTCTTCCTCTACACAGGTTTTGATAAATCTTCCCTAATGCACCTTTATCTTGGGTGATATCATTTAAGAGGTACTGCAGTGGAAAACAAATTTTTGCAAATCAACCGGTGTCAGAAAGTTAAACAGATTTGTAAATTACTTCTATAAAAAAAAACGTAATCCTTCCTGTACTTATCCGCAGCTGTATGCTCCAGCAATGTGGTCAGACTGAAAAGAACCACTCAACTGCCTGTGGAGCATTCAGAAGCTGGAAGGATTAAGATTTTTAAATAGAAGTAATTTACACATCTGTTTAACTTTGTGGCACAAGTTGATTTGCCAAAATTTGTTTTCCACTGCAGTACCCCTTTGATGATATTACCCAAGATAGAAGTGCATTGGGGAAGATTTATAAAAACCTGTGTAGAGGAAGAGTGGTGCAGTTGCCCATAGCAAACAATCAGATTCCTTCTTTCTTTCATTTTTAAAGAGGCTTATGAAAAATAAAAGAAGCAAAAGTAACAATAACCAGAATGGATAAACACAGGTGGAAACTGAGGTGAAAAAAATATCTTTTTTTGGGGGGGATCAAGGGTTGTGTATGTGTAGGCCTGGTTGAAGAAACCAGCAGAAAGGTGATGTTGGACTGGCGGGACTTGTAATTGCCAGCATACATCAGGAGGTTTAAGAAAAATTTGCTTCTCATATTTTTTATAGGCCTGCTAAAAGTAGCAGCAGTAGGGGTGATGGCGGACTAAAATGACAGGGAGAAGCCAGAGTACAGCAGGAGGAGTAGGAAGGCTAATAGTTGCCAGCATACAGCAGGTGGTTAAAAATCTGTGTTTTTCCAATTTTTTCAAGCCTAGCTGAAGGTAACAGCAGCAAAGGAGATGGTGGACTAAAGGGACTGGCCACAGACCAGTGGACTGGTAAGAGTTTTAGTAGCCAGAGGACAGCATGAGGTTTAAAGGGGTACTCCGGTAGAATTTTTTTTTTAATCAACTGGTATTTAAATCAACTGGTACAAGAAAGTTAAACAGATTTGTAAATGACTTCTATTTAAAAATCTTAATCCATGAAGTACTTTTCAGCTGCTGTATGCTTCAGAGGAAGTTCTTTTCTTTTCAAATTTCTTTTCCGTCTGGCCACAGTGCTCTCTGCTGACACCTCTGCCCATGTCAGGAACTAAAATAAAAAAGCACAAACGGATGCGCTCCGTAGTGTAACACCAAAGTGGGATCGGTAACGCTAAATGTAAACTGCGCTTACCGCATGGAGTTGTACTACAGCCAAGTACAACAATGGAACAAGGTATTTCATCAAGGTATCTCTGCAGCTTCTTCCCGCTGGAGTTAAAACACAATAAAAGCAAACAATCTCCAGACAGCAAGGCGGGATGGATAGGAGCGCTGAGACAAGGTAGAAGTTAAAATGGTTTATTTCCCATCATGATGGGAAATAAACCATTTTAACTTCTACCTTGTCTCAGCACTCCTATCCATCCCGCCTTGCTGTCTGGAGATTGTTTGCTTTTATTGCATGTCAGGAACTGTCCAGCGATGGAGTAAATACCCATAGCAAACCAATCTTGCTCCGCACAGTTCCTGACATTGACAGACGAGTCACCAGAGAGCACTGTGGTCAGACAGAAAATAAATTAAAAAAGAAAAGAATTTCCTCTGTAGTACACAGCAGATGATAAGTACTGGAAGGATTAAGATTTTTATGTGGTAATTTACAAATATGTTTAACTTTTTGGCATCAATTGATTTCCACAAATTGTATTCCACTGGAGTACCCCTTTAAATGAGCAGTTTCAGATCCAAAAACTTTTTATATGTTGTTACTGATAAAAAATTAAAGACCTTTCGTAATATGGTTGTTCAATTTTTTTTTGAATATTAAATAAAGAAAACGGCTCCTGAAAATCCTACCACCAGGGGTCCCCATACTACTAGTACACTATCAGTCCTGCCACAGCATCAGCTTGTCCATGAGTTATGTACAAGATATGACTTATGGACAAGGCTGCATGAGCAACCACACCAATCACCTTCCACCCCCACAAGGGAGGGACACCCCCCCTCCCACCACACACCAATCATATCCCCCCACCACAAGGAGGGACACGTCCCCTTCCCCTGAGAGAATTTCTAACACTGTGAGCTAATGAAAATAATTATTTTTATAATAAATATGAGTTATAGAGGCATACAAAGTAGATATACATGGTCAGGATTAGGTACTAAGTAACATATTGTTTTTCTTGTTTGTGGTATCTGACTGGTATGCTTGAAAAATTCAGTTTTTTACTTTTTCAAGGCCTGGCTTATATAGCAGCAGCAAGGGTGAAGGATGACTAGAGAAACTGGTAGTTGTCAGAGACAGAGCCATAACTAAAAAGTTGTGGGACACCAGTACAAAATTGGTAACAGGGCCCCATGTCTACTATGTGTCATTTAAGCTACTAGGGCAAAGATTTTGATAAATATTATGCAATAAGGTATTTTTAAATATCATGTGTCAAATATATATATATATATATATATATATATATATATATATATATATTGTGATAAGGCGAAAGAGATGGCGATTGAAGGACGCTATGTGTCACCAAGGCTCCTGGCCTAGGGGGAGTAAAGCCGTATACTTTTCCAGTGTTTGTGCTGCGATGCAGCCTGATGCTGTGTTTTTAGTATGGCTGGAAGCCTAAAATGGGACGGCTTTACTGATAATGACCAAAAGTAGGGTGGGGGTCATTCCCCACAATCCAGGCCGGCTTTTCCCGGCTTTAAAGCTAGACTCCCTCAGCAGGTGGGGGGATTGCATTCTGGCAGCTGACAAAGCAAGGAGAGGCTCTGTGCTGGAAGTTCTGTGTTTGATAACAGAAAAGCTATTGCTTTGTGCCACGCGGCACGAAACCCCAATGTGAACTGTGTCCTATTAAAGTTAAGTTGGACTTTTGTTTTGCTGTTATATTTTCCTGCTTTAAAGACTGAGTTTGCCATTTACTTTGAGTGTGAACAAACACTGGACTTTTGCTTTGGAAAAAGCTGTCTCCGTACCTCAATACTGCTATCTGCACCTCACGACAAGAGCGAGTCGTCACAATATATATATATATATATATATATATATATATATAGCAACAGGAGAATACAGCAGCACACTGCTAGCACAAAGATATAGATAAAACATGAGTATATAGATACAACATGAGAAGCTATTCAGCTATGGTGCAGTAATGAAATAGTGAGATACTTAGCTTGCAGTTTGGTGGCCAAATAGCTTGAACCGTCCCACCAAGGTAAGGTGATCTCATTGGGACGGACCCTACGCTGTGAATATGCCTGTGTGTGAACAGATCAACAGGCATTGCATTATCTGAAACATCCAAATCCCCTTATATACACCTAACAGAGGTGGGTGGGGTGCAAGAACCAACCAGGAGATAGCCACTCCCCCTTATGTGTAATACAAACAAAGAATAAGTTGGCCAGCACTATTGATTCCAAACTATTATATGGACCTGGCTTACAGGTGCAGGCTGCTGGGCTACATTTACAGCAACAGGAGAATACAGCAGCACACTGCTAGCACAAAGATATAGATAAAACATGAGTATATAGATACAACATGAGAAGCTATTCAGCTATGGTGCAGTAATGAAATAGTGAGATACTTAGCTTGCAATTTGGCGGCCAAATAGCTTGAACAGTCCCACCAGAGTAACCTCACGACAAGAGCGAGTCGTCACAATAAATAAATATATATATGTATATATATATATATATATATAGTACTGTATATACTGACTCTATGACATATTGCTATACTATTTCAGTACACATGAAGCGCAGGGATGGACAAGGCTGTATATGTATGTTTTGCGGGACACCAACCACTTCTTCAGATTGACCGGCCAAGTGCTGAGAGTCGGATCATCACTGATCTAATATCATTGGACTAGGTCCTCAAGGTTTAATGGCTAGATAAAATTAATAAAGCAGTTACATAAATTTGGAGATGGGCAGCATAATGTCACAGACCATGTCACAAAGCAAAAATGTATGAACGAAGAAAAAAAACTGAAAGTTTGGATCTGTGGTCAGGAAAATCCCCAGATCTCAACCCCAGATTTTGAGAACCTATAAAAACACATAAACTGTGCTAAGCTCCAAGTACTGATGGCTTGTCACTGGTCCACATTTGGTCCAGAAGCAGATATCCAGAATAATAGGGTGAACTACTGAAGTCTTGAAACAGATTGGTCAGCACTGTAAATATAGTCTTGACATAAACTTGATACATTTGTCAATGAAAGTTTAAAAACATATACAATGCTACTAATTGTACTACAGTTACCATAGAAACATTTGACTAAAAGAGCTAAACACACAAGTAGCAAACTGTATGAAATCCAAAATTTGCGTTGGGTTTCAAAATGTTTGGCCACTACTGTATATTTGGAAAAGGTCATTTATTTTAGTATTTCTGGTGTTAAGAAAAACAAATGATGTGACTATTTTGCAGTTGGGGGTTAATGGTTTCTTCTGATCCTCGGGTGATGTCTGTGTTTGTTGGAGATGACTTCATTAAACAAAAAACATTGTTCTTTCTTATTGACTAAGAAATCATAAGACATCATATTATGAAATGTCGCTTCACCTATTTTACAACTTCAATTTACAACTTGAGGTATTTTACAAACCTCTTAAAAAGTGATCTTAGTATATATTTAGAATTTAAAGGATTTATCTTGGACTTAAGGGGTACTCAGGAGGAAAAACTTTTTTTTTTTATCAACTGGTGCCAGAAAGTTAAACAGATTTGTAAATTACTTCTATTTAAAAACCTTAATCCTTCCTGTACTTAGCAGCTGCTGTATGCTCCACAGGAAGCTGTATTTCTAACTCAAATTATTTCCAGTCTGACCACAGTGCTTTCTGCTGACACCTCTGTCCATGTCAGGAACTGTCCAGAGTACAAACAAATCCCCATAGCAAACCTCTCCTGCTCTGGACAGTTCCTGACATGGACAGAGGTGTCAGCAGAGAGCACTGTGGTCAGACAGAAAAGAAATTCAAAAAGAAAAGAGCTTCCTCTGAAGCATACAGCAGCTGATAAGTACTGGATAGATTAAGATTTTTTAAATAGAAGTAGTTTACAAATCTGTTTATCTTTCTGGCGCCAGTTGATTAAAAAAACAAAAAAAAACTTTTAATGGTCTATTTTTAGAGAACAGTGCCCTGCCCATAGTGCCCTACAGTTCCTGCATATAGTCATATTTTGACTTGTAGTGCCATTTGTTCACATAACCATACTGTTGCCAGACAGTGCTATACACATTGCTACAACATACTGTACATACAACCAATAGTCAACCAGATTATCTCAATATAGATTTAAAGTCCACATACTGCCAACGTCCTCAAATGTTATTCAAAACCAGACTACACAGAAAAGGCTCCATGATATCAGGGGTCACTGATGGACTCTGATTAGATCTGAACTTAAAGGGGTACTTCAGTGGAAAACAAACTTTTTAAAAATCAACTGGTGCCAAAAAGTCAAATAGATTTGTAAATAACTTCCATTAAAAAAATCTTAATCCTTCCAGTACTTATCATCTGCTGTATCCTACAGAGGAAGTTCTTTTCTTTTTGAATTTGTTTTCTGTCTGAGCACAGTGCTCTCTGCTGACACCTTTGTCCCTGTCAGAAACTGTCCAGAGCAGGATAGGTTTGCTATAGGGATTTGCTCCTACTCTGGACAGTTCTTGACATGGACAGGGACATTGAGGTGTCAGCAGAGAGCACTGTGGTCAGACAGAAAACAAATTCAAAAAGAAAAGAACTTCCTCTGTAGCACTGGAAGGATTAGGATTTTTAAATAGAAGTAATTTACAAATCTGTTTATAGGGGTAATCCAGGATTTTTTTTGATTTGACTATGCTACAGGGGCTGTAAAGTTAGTGTAGTTCATAAATATAGTGTATGTACATGTGTGTGATGGTTTTCTTACAATTCTTATGTGATTTTCATCCCAATATTTATTTTTATCAGCATACAAAATGACTGTTGTCTCAGATTTTTCCCAGCTTGCAATGCGGCCGAGACCTGACTCACTAGTCAGCTGATGACAGGGAGCCTGTCTGCTTCAATGGGTGGAGAGAGCAATCTGCAACTAATGCAACAGCTGTAGGCACCCTGATTGAAGACCACAGGTCTGCAGCTCATTTATGTTTCAATGGGTGGGGTGGCTGATGTGTGGGAGGGAGGAAAATGGAATCATGGGATTTGTAGGCAAACAAGAAAGCTGAAAACAGGAAATACAAGTTCACAGAAAGCTAGCCACAGTGTTACGGTAATCTCACAGCATAGCCATTTAGCCCAAGACAAGCGCAGATCCTTCCTAAGCATGTCCATTACTGTCTGCCAGGTACGTACTAAAATCGCCTTATGGTGGAGAACCCCTTTAACTTTCTGGCACTTGTTGATTTGAAGAAGAAAAAAAAAGTTTTCCACTGGCGTAATCCTTTAAAAAACTGTGGCCGAGCTTGGAAGCCATTGGTCTATTCCCTGTATTATTCTGCATAGGAAGCACTGCCCGCTCCTGAATCTTGCCTCCACCTTTAGTTATTCTCAGCTTTCAGCTAGTAACTACTGCACATATGGGTATTGTGTTCTATTTTCTGCTCTGGAACATCTGGGAGGGTGAGGCGGGGGAACACGAGCGACCATTCCAGGTATAGACACTCTTTTTATTCACTCATCACTGGTTGTTCACAACCTACCTGGAAGTTGTATATCCAAATTGGGATAGTGTGCAATATGTGGACACTTACTGCCTATTTTTGTGATTTCTCATATCTGGGATTATAACTCACAAATAGAAGAACAGAAACATGGCCGCACAACCACAACTTTTTCTATGATCTATTTGCTTCTCAGCATAATTTCAAAAACTAACCGGTTGTTAGTGAACCTTTTGATCAAAATGTGCAAGCCCACTTGCCATGTCAAGACCACCTGATTAGAATGGGTCCCTACACTAACACTGGTGTAGTGCCAAGTGGCGACCACCCCTGCCGCGACACCAGGCCCAAAGGGGGAGTGACCCAGTGGCCAGGCAGCCCCACCGCTGCTCGACCAAGCCTCAGCTCCAGGCCACACTACCTCACAGACCATGCATCACAGCAACAATGGCCGCCACAGAGCACCAAACCAGTGTGAACACTTACCATGTTGTCCCTGCCAGAGGGCTTGGAGACTGCTAGGAGGAAACCCACATACAGTCTCCTGCTAATTAAAAATGTTTGAGCCTAATGGGTGGAGTGGAGTGCTGGCTATGTAAGAGGGGAGAGAGTACAAATGTAACTCACAAATAGAAAAACAGAAACATGGCTGCACATCCACAATTTGTACAATGATCTATTTTCTTCTCAGCATAATTTCATAAACTATCAGGTTTGTTCAGGCAGCAGTGGGGTTGCCTGGCCGCTGGGTCGTTCCCCCTGTGGGCTTGGTGTCACGGAGGCAGTGGTCGCCACTTGGTACTACGCCAGTGTTAGTGTAGGGACCCACTCTAATCAGGTGGTTTGACGTGGCGAGTGGGCTTGCATATTTTGATCAAAAGGTACAAAAACATCCTGTTATTTTTTGAAATAATGCTGAGAAGCAAATTAATCATTGTACAAGTTGCGGATGTGTGGCCTTGTTCTGTTTTTCTATTTGTGAGTTATATATCTGGGATTAATTTACATTCCATACGTGCAATTATGACTTACCGTATTTTTCGTCGTATAAGATGTACTTTTTCTTCCCCAAAACTGGGGGGAAAAAGTCTGTGCGTCTTATACGGCAAATACACCCCTATCGCGGTGGTCCCTGCGGCCATCAACGGCCGGGACCCACGGCTAATACAGGACATCACCGATCGCGGTGATGCCCTGTATTAACCCTTCAGACGTGGCGATCAAAGCTGACCGCAGTGTCTGAAGGGAAAGTGACACTAACCCGGCTGTTCAGCGATTTCACCGCGGCGGTCCCGAACAGCCCGACTGAATAGCCGGGTTAGTGCTTACAGGACACCAGGAGGGACCTTACCTGCCTCCACGGTGTCTTCTTCGTTCAGGGATCCCCTGTATGGCCGGCGCTCTCCTTCCTCGTCATCACGTCGTCGCGTATGTGCGTCGGCATGCGTAAAGACGTGATGACGGCGACAGAGAGCGAGGATACCCGGCCGGCAGCAGAGACGTTCCGGAGCGACGGGGACACGGCGACAGCGATGGAGCGACATCCAGGGCAGCGGTGACGGGTCCGGAGCGGCAGGGACACGTGAGTATTACCTTCTATGCAGTGGTCTTCAATCTGCGGACCTACAGATGATGCAAGACTACAACTGCCAGCATGCCCGGACAGCCAACGGCTGTCCAAGCATGCTGGGATTTGTAGTTTTGCCACATCGGGAGGTCCGCAGGTTGAAGACCCCTATTGGGTTCAAAATCTTAATTTTTTTAGATTTTGCACCTATAAATTGGGTGCGTCTTATACGCCGGTGCGTCCTATAGGGCGAAAAATACGGTAATAAGATTAATGCTGGTTGTTCCCCCTTCTCATGTTTGTTTTTAATATGTATTTCTGTGTTTATGTGCATTTTTATGGGGATACTTAGGGTCACCATTTTTTGTGTACTCTCCTTTCTGTAACATTTTTGCATTAATAAAAATTAATATTTTAATCTAAAAACATATTTGTTTTTGTCTTTGTTTCCTATATACAGTGAGGAGAAGAGATAATTGATACACTGCTGATTTTGCAGGTTTTCCTACTTACAAAGCATGCAGAGGTCTGTGATGTTTATCATATGTACTCTCCTGTGAGAGACTTGAATCTAAAACAAAAATCCAGAAAATCCCATTGTATCATTTAAATAAAAATTAATTAGCATTTTATTACATGACATAAGTATTTGATCACCTACCAACCAGTAAGAATTCCGGCTCTCACAGACCTGTTAATTTTTCTTTAAGATGCCCGCCTGTTCTCCACTTTGGGGGCTATGGGGGGTACAGTGAATGTTTAAATGTTATTATTTTTTGATTATAAGTCTTTGTGTGTGTATGTGGGGGGGGTTCATTCTACAGAGGAAGGTGCGTTCTGGGTCAGGATGTTACCCCACCAGAGGGTGTCACCTGGTGTGGAAGACTTGAAGGAAAAAAGGTGATTCCAGGTCCCAGAAGACGTGGAAAAGAAAGTGTTTAATATAGCATAAAAAGACGGTCATCCGGCTATGGAACAAAGCGAAATGCAGGAGTAAATGCACCCCCCCCCCCCCCCTACCAATGCCACTGTTTCTAAAGTACCTTATACAGTATCAAGGTCAATTCACTTTCTCCTCATGGCAATATTTTTTTTAAACTCACTTTGAATAGGAAAATGTATCAAAACTGCATTTATTGTAAACTAACACAGACCAATTTATAAGTCTAAGAACACGCGTAATATTTTTGGTTCTGTTTTTGTTCTGCAAAAGAGACAGATATTTTCTTATTTTCTCTTGCTAAAAAAAAAAAAAAAAACAGCTGTCTTATTCCAAAATAATGGTTGTTAAATAATGCAATTTGTGCATTATCAGCAGTTTTTTTCCATTGAGTTTCAAACGGACATTTGTTATGTCTATTTACCTAAAAATGGCCAAATAATGGTTGTTTTTGGCACAAAATAACATTCATAAACTCAGCCTAAAGCAGTTCCTCTAATCAGACAACTTTGGGCTGCTAAGGTCCAGCCATGTGAACTGCTTTAAATGCATGTCAGTTGACATTTTATGCAGTGATGATGCATTTTCTTATTTAAAATTATCTTTTTTAGAGAACTATTGCAACGAGGAGAAAATGATATAACTTATAATCACAATTAAGCAATTTTATTGCGAGGTGCATAACTCTGCAGTAATCAGTGTACGGCCATGTTCACACTATGGAATTCTCGCAGAACTCCGCAAGCGGAATTCCGCGGTGTGAACTTAACATTAGTGTGAATGGGTCTCCGCGAGACCCGTTCACACTGCGGAATTTCCGTGGCGGACAATTCCGCCGCTGAAATTGTTCTGCGCAAAGAAAGAACATGTTCATTCTTTGCGCGGATTCCGCGAGCACCGCATAGCCGTCAATGGTGACGTCTCAGTGCCCCTCGGCCCTAGCGCCGAAGTATCTTCGGCGGTGGCCGCCAGGCGGAATCGCCGCTCGCGGAATTACCGGAATACCATAGACATACCAGCAGCAGCTGTATACAGATAAAGATAGGAGGGAAGGTGTACAACTATTATATATCCTGAACCCATAGAGATAGCAGCAGTATACAGATAGAGCTGTAGGGGAGGTGTATAACTAATATATATCCTGATCCCAGAGAGATAGTAGCAGCAGTGTACAAGAAGGCTGGGAGGGGAGGTGTAAAACTACTATATATTCTGATCCCATATGGTTAGAAGCAGCAGTATACAGATAGAGCTGGAGGGGAGGTGTACAACTATTATATATCCTGATCCCATGGATATAGCAGCAGTATACAGATAGAGCTTGAGGCGAGATGTATATCTACAATACATCCGGATCCCATAGAGATAGCAGCACTATCCAGATAGAGCTGGAGGGTAAGTGTGTAACTGCTATATTTTCTGATCCCATAGAGATATCAGTAGCAGTATACAGATACTGGGAGGGGAGGGAAAATGTCCCAGACTGGAACCTGGAGGTATCTGGTGGATAGTGATGTAATCCTTTAGTTCATAGGAAGTCAGCCGACCAAGTACAGACCATTTCCTTAGACAAATATACCTATGACTCAATAATTTGTTTAAAGGGGTATTCCAGGCAAAACCTTTTTTTATATATATATCAACCTGCTCCGGAAAGTTAAACAGATTTGTAAATTAGGGTAGAAGAAACAGGCATGGTCGCACATCTACAAACCACTGGTTTGAGTGGCATTGTGGCCGCTCTGCCAGTGGGTCGTTCCCCCCCCCCCCCGTGGGCACTGGTGTCGCGGCGATGGTGGTCGCCGCCCGGTGCTACGCCATTTTATGCTAGGGACGTTGGGGACCCACTCTAAATAGGTGGCCTTGACGTGGCGAGTGGGTTTGTACTTTTTGATCAAAAATGTATACTAACTACCTGTTAGTTTTTGATATTATGCTGAGAAGCAATCAGATCATTATACAAGATTGTAGATGTGCGACCATGTCTGTTTTTTCTACCTGAATTCAGATTTGTAAATTACTTCTATTAAAAAATCTTAATCCTTCCAATAGTTATTAGCTTCTGAAGTTTTCTGTCTAACTGCTCAATGATGATGTCACGTCCCGGGAGCTGTGCATGATGGGAGAATATGCCCATAGGAACTGCACAGCTCCCGGGACGTGAGTCATCAGAGAGCAGTTAGACAGAAAATAACAACTCAACTTCAGAAGCTATTAACTATTGGAAGGATTAAGATTTTTTAATAGAAGTAATTTACAAATCTGTTTAACTTTCTGGAGCCAGTTGATATATATAAAAAAGTTTTGGGCTGGAATACCCCTTTAAGGTTAACGGCACATTAGAGCGCCATCTCTGTTTTTTTTTTCTTTTTACCCACCTGCCTCAGTCACATGACTCAGCACCAGTAATGAAATTCTCTATTTGAATACACACAATAATGAAACTTAGCTGGCGTGAAACAGATTACGCTGTAAAGATAGCAGCGTTAAGTGTGCGTTATATTCTGCTAATTGTAAAGTACACATCATTGTTATAATAAGTATATTTGATACACAAGTAAGTCTTCATATTGTAATTATTATTTTTTTCCTGAACTCCCAAAAGGAAATGAAGAAAGAAAAGAAAAGAAAAAATTACAAAATTAATATAGGTATTGATCCAAAAAATAAAACAGTAATAACATATGTGATGCTGAAATTAAAGATCCCAAACTGTTGTGTGGCCCTGAAGGACAAAGATGGTCTCAGACTGAATTGACTAAATGTTTATATACTTATAAAAAAATTAAAAATAAAATTACTTTAAAAAAATTACTTAACCAAACAGATAAAACAAATACAGTAAAATAAAAATAACAGATTGATAAACAATAGATTTATAAAAGCAAAATAAAGCAATATGGTATAGAAATAAATATCATGGAGTGGTCAGCAGAGACATGCAAACGTATAAACAAAAAATTCCTATAACAGAACAGATATAAAATTGATAACAATGTGAAGTTTTCTAGAGTTCTGGTGATTATAAAGGGTAAAACATTGACTTTATGAACCCCATAACCCGACATCTCTCATCATATTCAGGGACCAAGACTTTGCTTTGTTCTTTATAGTTGAACATTGATTAGGGCCGTGCAGTCATCTCTTCTTTTCTGTAACACCCCAAAAAAGTTTATCTAGTATTAATTTGTTTATTAATTAACTGTAAAAAAATTAAGCTGCAGCACTGCTAAGTCAGATAAAGCTGTGGTGCCAGCGCCCCAAACCTGATCAGGGTCAATCCAAATAAGAAACTCCAATGGCGCAGCGCTCCAAAAAATAAGGTGCATTTATTCAACACATGTCCCTACACAGCAACGTTTCTGCTCCTATGGAGCCATTTTCAAGCTTGCTTGAAAATGGCTCCATAGGAGCAGAAACGTTGCTGTGTAGAGATATGTTTGTTACAGGGGATGGGGTATCATTATGTCACGGCCCCGCCCCCCCTAGTGACATCACACCCCGCCACTTAGAGAAGCTTCAGCTATCAGCAGCCGGGGACCCCCCGGTAATGGCGGACAACAGTGATCGCGCTGATGTCCGCCATTAACCCCTCAGATGCCGTGATCAATACAGATCACGGCATCTGCAGCAATGCGCATGTTTAAATATACGATTGGATCACCCGCGGCGCTGCAGCGGAGATCCGATCATCTAAAATGGCAGCTGGAGGTCTCCTCACCTACCTCCGGCCGTTTTTCCATTTAAATTTCCTCCCTAAAAATTTTTTTTTTTTCATTTTTCGTACATTTCATGGTAAACTGAGAGGTGTACAATTGGTCACTCAAAAAACAAGCCCTTATATGGGTCTGTAGATACATCAGCAGCCTGGAGCTATGTGTTCTCCATGGCTGATGACAAGCGATACAGGGGACGGGATATCGTGATGTCACGGCCCCGTCTCCTTGTGATGTCACACCCCGCCCCTCAATGCAAGTCTATGGGAGGGGGCGTGGCGGTCATCACAAAAGCCGGATAAGAGTCACAGTTTGACTCAGTTTAGCTCATTAAAGTCAATGCAGTTCGGTGCCGGTCCAGCTGGGGTATGGGTGCGCACGGTTTTCCCCTCCTTCAGCCAGATCCGGCAGCCGTGCGCTGCAACCATGGTGTTAAGGCAGCCTTAGGTGCATTGTGGAGAAGGGGGTATGGGGATGGAGAATGAGGGAGGAGAGATTCCTCCTGGTAGAGTTCTCTTTTATTTATTTTATAAATAATAAATTTATTGTATATTGTGCTGTATTGCATGTTTTTATCTATCATTTGTTTTAACTCATAACGTTTTGTCATACTGTATTGGTGTTTCTCATTTTTTTGTTTTTTTAGATGGCAAAGCTAGTTTGTTTAACTTAACACATGAATCTATTATAACACATTTTCCCATGACTGATTTATGAATATTTTATCTCTCGGCTGATTGTTATTCCTTAGGCTTTGGGAAATGATATAAACTTGAGCACCGGTGTAGAGAAAGTCACCTGTCTGTGATAGAAGATTACACGATGGATTCCGGCTCCTATAAGCTTTATCATGTACACGGTTATGATTCCAGACAAGCCCTGGAGGATTATTTTGCAGATAAACCTGATATGGCCTTTGTAGAAGATTCCTTGATATTTCCCATTGAAAATCTTACAAAAACCTTCACGGAGGGTAAGTATCTTGGTTAATAGGTTTAAAAAATTCATAAACAAATGAATACTACTAGATAAACTTTTTTGGGGTGTTGCAGATTAGAAGGAGCGACCACATGGCCCTAGTCACTTTCATTGATAGAGAGCAAAGCAAAGTCTTGGTTGCTGAATATGATGAGAGATGCCGGGTTATAGGGTTTATAAAGTCATTGTTTTGCCTTCTATAATCACTAAAACTCCTAAAAACCTAAGATTGTTATCACTTTTATATCTGATCTGATATGAGAATTTGTAGTTTACAAGTTTGTCCCATTGCCACTTCTTGGTCTCTTTTAACAATGATAACCTAGAAGTTACAGGGGTTTTTCCATTAAGATAAATAGGTTTATATTGATGCATAATGGGAAACACATATTTTTGGATGTACAAGCATTTCGGACTATGTACTCTTTGAGAGATACAGTATATACTTACAATACTAATCCCCCATGTGCCTGCTTTGTGTTGATAACCTGTTCGCCTTGGTCATGACCATTTAATGGCATCCACCATGGGGATCTGACATTGTCAGATTAATTGTAATCTACTGATCGGTCCCATAAGTATTAGTTATTCTCCACCGTATATGCAAATGAGAGGAATTGTGAGAAACCATGTATATTTATAATACATTCATATGTACAGGTTCTTCTCCAGATTTGATGCTGTGTCCAATCATTTAGTTATATTGATATCTGCAGCATCAAATCTGGAGCCGATCCTCTATGTGTGATTTTGCCCTTAGACCAGGTTCACATGGCCGAAAATGTGTAAAAAACATGGGCGGACATTCCGCACATATGAATAATCTGGCGGACACTAGGATCGCTCGCAAATTCATGCCACACCCCCTCCCATAGACTTGCATTTAGGGGGAGGGGCGTGATGTCACACAGGGGCGGAGTCGTGACGTCACAATACTCAAGCCCCATGGTCATCATGCTGCACACTCGGAGCCTCCAGCGCTGCGGAGGGCTTAAAAAAGTGGGTGCTGAATGACAGATTGTGGGGGTCCCTAGTGGCGGAACCCCCGCGATCAGACATCTTATCCTCTATCCTTTGGATAGGGGATAAGATGTATTAGGGCTGGAGTACCCTTATAAGAACAAAGACAATTTTATTTTTGCGTTTTTTCCTCCTCGCCTTCTAACTCCTTTTTTTCCATCCACAGAACCATAGGAGGGCATGTTTTTACATGACCAATTGTACTTTGTAATTACTTCACTCATTTTACCATAAAATGTACGGT
Organism: Hyla sarda; assembly: GCF_029499605.1. NCBI lineage: Eukaryota > Metazoa > Chordata > Amphibia > Anura > Hylidae > Hyla > Hyla sarda. Next base: position 132,866,143 of record NC_079198.1, on the reverse strand, counting down.
CAACCCAAAAAAGTCATTATTTGTGTGAGGAAATTGAAAAGAAAACTGAAATTTTGCTCATTTTGGAGGGTTTATTTTTCACGCTGTACACTTTACGGTAAAAATGACATGTTTTCTTTATTCTGTGTAAAATGATGCCCATGGTTACATACTTTTCTACTATTGTACTGCTTTTTAAAAAAACACAAACTTTCTTTTACAAAATATCATGTTTAACCCCTTTATGGGCGCAGGGCGTACCTGTCCACCCTGGTCCAGTTATCAGGGTTTAAAGCAGAGAACACTTTAAACCCCGTATGATCCAACTGCTATCAGCAGCCAAGTCTCAGGGTTAATGCCGGGCACCACCGATAGAGACGATGCCCAGCATTAAGACACATGATAAAAGTTGATTTCGGCATCTAAAAAAAAGCTAAAATGATCCCGGAAGCTCAGCGCAGTGGGATGTCCCGATCCTGAGAGTACGGTACCTTCCTCCTCGCTGTCTGATCGGTGATCTGCTGCTCTAGGAAGCTTCAGCAGGCTGGAGCAGCAGAGCACCAATAACACTGATCAATGCTATGCTATGGTATAGCATTGAACAGTATATGCAATCAAAAGATTGCATAGCATAGCCCCCTATGTGGATAAAAAATAATAATAATAGTAATAATATAATAATGATGTGTTAAAAAAAAACTTAATAAAAGAGAATTAACCCCTTCCTAATAAAAGTTTGAATCCCCCTTCCTATTTTTAAAATAAAATAATGTAATAAAAAATAAAAATAACCATATGTGGTACCTCCGTGTGTATAAATGTTCAAACTATTAAAATCAAGACGTACATTGATGTCCAATATCCTAAAGGGGTTAAAGGGATACTCCGCCCCTAGACATTTTATCCCCCATTCAAAAGATTGGGCATAAGATGTCTTATCGCGGGGGTCCCCTAATTACCAATACTGGTAAGTAGGCACTTCTGACAAAATTTGGGTAAATCTCCCTTTTTGAGATCCAGATTAGTAGCTTTTCTAAGTGGCATCAACCCATACTTTATATTTCTCCTCTGTGTTATATCTGACTCAATTTGGGCTCAATATGCTAGACAATTTTCCTCCACTAATAGCAATTTCCCTTCGGGCCGTAGCCACTCCTGGACTAATTCCCCTTTTGCTAGGGAATATTAAAACATTACTTTTATTTAATATCTTTTTTTTTAAATAGAAAAAGATGTCTGTATAATTATAATTGAGGAGAACTTAAAGGGGTATTCCAGGCAAAACCTTTTTTTATATATATCAACTGGCTCCGGAAAGTTAAACAGATTTGTAAATTACTTCAATTAAAAAATCTTAATCCTTCCAATAGTTATTAGCTTCTGAAGTTTTCTGTCTAACTGCTCAATGATGATGTCACGTCCCGGGAGCTGTGCATGATGGGAAACTATCCCCATAGGAACTGCACAGCTACCGGGACGTGAGTCATCAGAAAGCAGTTAGACAGAAAACGACAACTCAACTTCAGAAGCTAATAACTATTGGAAGGATTAAGATTTTTTAATAGAAGTAATTCACAAATCTGTTTAACTTTCCGGAGCCAGTTGATATATAAAAAAAAGTTTTGGACTGGAATACCCCTTTAACATTTGGAAATATCTTAATCCATCAAATATTTCCTCTTTATAAATATCATCTAAGTAAGTGTAATAATACTACATAATATCCTCTTTTCATATCTTTAATAAGAAAGATTACCAATTGAATGCAAATATGTCCTATATACTGTTTACCAATATGTATTATATTTTTATATTTACCTGAGTAGGAGAGACATTAATATATTTGAGCACTAGATAGTGCTGTATGACAGAAAGGCATTGCTGCGCATCAGCAAGTGAGGAGTGGAGCGCAGGATAATGAATAGAAAGGCGCTTGCGCAGATCTCTCCTTCATCCGAGTCACGTGGCCAGATCGGTCTGGTGACGGGACTGGGGGAGTGATTCTGGCATCAGTGAGGATCAGAGAACGTCCAAGATGGTAAGGTCTAGAAATTAGCAAATTTTTGAAAAATTCTATTTGGCCAAATTTTCCGAAAAATATTGGTTCGGTCCAAATTTATTTGTGGCGAATCGCTATTAAAAATGGCTATTTCTGGCCTATAGAGAGCCTCAATAGTGGTGTAGAACACTTTGCCTTGCCTTAACACGCATATGGTGTGTGCCGCGTTAGTGAAATAATGCTGTTATTCAGTATGACATGCAGATTAGAGGCATCGCTATTAGAATCACTATTGCAGAATGGCACATTGACATAGTCTGGAGGTGGCATCAGTATGAGGAGACCACATAGTGCTTGAATGACAACGCATGGAGGTGGCGGCAGCATGAGGAAACCGTATAGCAGCTAAATGACACAGCCTGGAAGTGGCGACAGCATGAGAAGACCATATAGTGGCTGAATGACACAGCCTAGAGTTGGGGGCAGCAAGGGGAAACCATATAGTGGCAGTATGAGACAGCCTGGAGCTGGCATCAGCAGGAGGAGAACATATGGTGGCAGTATGAGACAGCCTGGAGCTGGCATCAGCAGGAGGAGAACATATGGTGGCAGTATGAAACAGCCTGGAGCTGGCATCAGCAGGAGGAGAACATATGGTGGCAGAATGAGACAGTCTGGAACTGGCATCAGCATAAGGAGAACATATGGTGGCACACTGAAACAGCCTGGGGTGGCATCAGCAGCATCAGGAGTCCTGAAAGTGACCCGCTGACAGAGTGGGGTGGTGAGTGGCAATAACAGTACCCGGTATGATGAAGGTAGGTGAAAAAAGGAGAACTTGGCATCAGATGTGTGGCATCAGGCGGGGGGCAGGATCAGAATAGTAGCTGAGACAGGTAGACAGAAGAACAGAAGAAAATTGTCTCTTTTGTAAAAGTGTTAGTGAGCACAAGGAAGTATTGAGTATATGCATTACGTAAAACTTTACTTTTAATAATATTCTTAGGATAAAATATAAGTACAACATTTTTTTTTTTATTTAACAAAAGGAAAGGTGTGCAAAAAACACCATGTGCCTTCTACACCACCAAGTATTGATGTGATACAAAGACCTCTAAAAGGTGAAAGGGAACAACGTATGGTCCATTGTAACCGGTGGGGGAAAAAACTTCCCCTGTAAGGCCCTACTCTCACATTATTACTTCTCTTCTTGGCAAGTGTTACTCGCCCTAAAAAGGGCCGCCCCACACAGGAAGCTCATCCTATTTACACCTACAAACACTGCCATTTCCTATCTCTATCTGTCTCAGGAACTGTCCGAAGCATTAGAGGTTTACTATGGGGATTTGCTCCTACTGAAGACAGTTCCTGAGACAAGCAGAGGTGTCAGCAGAGAGCACTGTTGTCAGAAAGAAAAGAACAACTCAACTTCAGCAGCTGATAACTACTGGAAGCATTACAATTTTTTAATAGAAGTAATTTACAAATCTGTTTAACTTTCTGGAGCCAGTTGATGTATATATATATATATATATATATATATATATATATATATATATATAGATTAGTTAGGAGTAGCCGTATTAGTCCAGTGATGCAAAAAGCAAAATCATCGGTAGTTGCAGTATCTTGTAATACCTTTTTTATTGGACTAACAAGATTTTGTAGAGACAAGCTTTCGGGATTCCTCCCTTTATCAAGTCATAAGCATTTCTGAGCTCACAAGGAGAAAACACAGGTTCTATCTCACAAAATATGCAGGGGTTAAAACAACATTAGTGGAGAATGGACATTAAGTTGGGCCATAAATTGTACAGCAATAGGACGATAGATACAGATAAGGATGAGGAGGGGGGGGGGGGCTGGAGAGCAGAGGTGAGAATAGTTGTTACGCTGGACAGACAATTTTACTATAGAGCCATAGACTGAAGATAAGACTAGACAGGGGAGGGGGAGCAGGGGTGTAATGGTGTTAGAGCAGGGAGAGGGTAGAGAGTTTAGCAAAGGTTATAGGAAATTTTGATAATGGGATAAGAAGCTTAAATCCACATTAAGTCCTCTGTTCTTGGAGTCATAAAGAACTATCATTTTGGCTTCAAATGTCTTTCTTTCCTGGGTGTTCTTGAAGTTTCCTTTCAGGATCTTGATTTTGAGGTCCTGTAGGGAGTGACCTGTTTGAGTGAAGTGGTGTCCAACTGGGGTGCAATAGTCCTTTTCTCTATGGTTGTTGATGGACGATCTGTGGAGGTTCATCCTTTTATTGAGTGGCTGACTGGTCTCACCAATGTAACATCCCAGGTCACACTTGGTGCATTGTATCATGTAGACTACATTCTCTGTGGTGCACGAGTATTGTCCCTTGATGTTGTATGTCTTGTTGTTGTGGGAGGCCTCAGAATTTGTGCAGATGTGTTGACAGAGTTTACAGCGCGGTTTGGCGCAGGGTTTGGTCCCATTGTCTGTATCTGATGTGTCTGTGGGTAGTTTCCTATTGACCAGCTTTTGTTTTAAGTTGGGTGGTTGTCTGAAGGCCAAGATGGGTGGTTCAGGAAAGATTTGCTTTAACACCTCATCTTCTGCTAGTATTGGCTGCAGGTCCTTGATGATTTTGCGTATTTCCTCAAGGGTGGGATTGTATGTGGCTACCAGTGGTATGCGTGATGAGGTTTGTTTCTCTCTGTATTGCAGCAGGGGTTCACGTGGTGTTTGAAGAGCAGAGTGGATTTTCTTATGGATGGTCCTTGGTTTGTAACCTTTTTGCTTAAATTTCTCAGCTAGCGTTTGTAGATGTGTGTCTCTGTCATCAGGGTTGGAGCAGATGCGGTGGTACCTGATGGCTTGGCTGTATATTATGCCTTTCTTGGTGTGGGACGGATGGGAACTTGAATTGTGTAGATAGCTGGATCGGTCTGTGTGCTTTCTGTATACACAATACAGACATCTGTATACAGAAAGCACACAGACCGATCCAGCTATCTACACAATAATTATTTTCTCCAATAAACTCCAATGGAACAACTGACACCTGATGGAAGCCTGAAGGACGTAGACAATTTTATTTTTACGTTTTTGTTTTTTCCTCCTCGCCTTCAAAAAATCATAACTCTTTTATATTTTCATCCACAGACTAGTATGAGGGCTTGTTTTTTGCATGACCAGTTGTCCGTTGTAATGCCATGACTCAATTTACCATAAAATATATGGCGCAACCAAAAAAATACTATTTGTGTGGGGAAATTAAAAAGAAAATCGCAATTTTGCTAATTTTGGAAGGTTTCGTTTTCACGCCGTACAATTTACGGTAAAAATGGCATGTGTTCTTTATTCTTTGGGTCAATATGATTAAAATGATACCCCTGATAACATACTTTTCTATTACTGTTGCACTTAAAAAAAAAATCACAAACTTTTTAACCAAATTAGTACGTTTAAGATCCCCCTATTTTGAAGACCTATAACTTTTTCATTTTTCTGTATAAGCGGCGATATGAGGGCTCATTTTTTGTGATCTGTACATATTTGCTTATATAAAACTTTTAATACATTTTTTATTATTAATTTTTTTGGGAATAAAATGTTATAAGAAAGCAGCTATTTTGAAATTTTTTTTTTTACGTTCACGCCGTTGACTGTACGGTATCATTAACATATTGTTTTAATAGTTCAGATATTTATGCACGCGGCAATACCAAGTATGTATATAAAATATTTTTTAACACTTTTTGGGGGTGAAATAGGGAAAATGGGACAATTTACGTTTTTATTGGGGGAGGGGGTTTTTCACATTTTTTTTACTTAATTTTTTTTACTTTTTTTACTTTTATTTTTACACTTTAATAGTCCCAATAGGGGACTATTTATAGTAATCATTCGATTGCTAATCCTGTTCAGTGCTATGTATAGGACATAGCACTGATCAGCATTATCGGTCATCTTCTGCTCTGGTCTGCGATAAGGCAGATCAGAGCAGAAGACTCCCGGAAGGCAGCGGAGGCAGGTGAGGGGACCACTGTCTGCCGTTCTGGATGATTGGATCGCCGCAGCAGCGCTGCGGGCGATCCGACCATCCATTTAAGTTACCGCGATGCTGCAGATGCCGTGATCTGTATTGATCACGGCATCTCAGGGGTTAATGGCGGACATCCGCGGGATCAACAGATCAATAACTGGCTGCAATCAACAGTGGGGACCTGCCACGCATGACCCTGGCATAGCTCCGATGCCCGCAGTTATGCTTAGGACTTAAATGTACGTCCTGGTGTGTTAAGTACCACCTCGCCAGGACGTACATTTACATCCTTCGTCGTTAAGGGGTTAAAGTCATTGGGACCCATCAATACCCATTGGTTTCCATTGTGCTCCGACCCATTCAGGGACCACTTGGTAAAATAAATAAAAAATTATCTAGAGGACTTGAAATGGGACAAAGCACTTCACTCACTTGAACTTAGCCTTGTAGAGTAAACCATACCTAATTGTGTAGAACATATGAGGATTGGGTTCATTTTTTTCTTATTTGTCATATTTTGAAAAACACAATGTTGCCACATTTATTTTGCATTTATTTTGACATACAATATCATTTGCCCACAACATCTCAGAGAGTTTAGTATGTTAGATGTTTCAGTATGACTTTTTTCTTCTTCTGTAGGACATTTTAAAGGAGATGTCCTGATAGACCTCAGTTCTGGTCCTCTGGTTCATCATCTGTTTATGGCCTGTGAGATTTTCAGACACATCATAGTCCTGAGAGTCCGAGACAGATGTATCCTGGAGCTAAAGAGATGGCTGGACACACGGACAGGAGCATTTAATTGGGGCCATGCCACAAAGATTCATTTAGAGAAAGAAGATAAAAGGTGAAGTATTTGGCTCCATATTAGTGGAAAATCACTGGTGATGTTGCTACTGTACAAGAGATATGAAGGCAGAACTTGGAATTGTTTAGGCTGTATATCTTCTTGACACTTTGTTGTAACGCGTACCTTTCTGGGCTCCAAAACCTCCTTTGGTCCTCTCTCTGTGTGTTCGATGGTGTCTCTTGTCCTCCTGATGACAATTCTACACAGTATGATGCGGTCGCCTTACCCTATCAGGAGGTAAAAGTGCTGGGCAAATCAGCTATGGCACCAGCGCTAAAACCTCCCCAGTGGCAGGACATATAAACTAGTCAACTGCTTATCCCATTGCCTGTAATTGAAGATTTTCCTACCCTAGGTGGAGGAAAATATAGATTTTATGAAAGACAGGAGGCAAGTATTATGCAATAACTTTCTTTACTTCCCTTCCAGCAGCAAAATAGTTAATAATAATAATTAGTGTTGAGCGGCATAGGCCATATTCGAATTCGCGAATATTCACGAATATATGGACGAATATTCGTCATATATTCGCGAATATTCGCATATTCGTTATATCGTTTTATTTTCGCATATGCGAAAAGTCGTGTATGCGAAAATTAACATGCGAAAATTAGCATATACAAAATTAGCATACACGGAAATTCGCATATGCGAACATTTGCATATGCTACTTTTCGCATATGCGAATTTACGCGCACCAGTCTCGCACAGTAGTATTACAGCCTTCTTTACACCACACAAGCTGGAAGCAGAGAGGGGTGATCACTGTGATGTGTACTGTGAAGAAAAAAAAAAAAAAACGAATATTCGTAATTACGAATATATAGCGCTATATTCGCGAAATTCGCGAATTCGCGAATATACGATATTCGCGAATAATATTCGAATTGCGAATATTCGCGAGCAACACTAATAATAATACAGAGAAAAAACTTGTCTAGGTGAAACCTAGCAATCAGCACAGAGTCTAGATGATATAGTATGATGACTCTTGAAACTCCGCCTCTTTTTTTAAAATGTAACAACAACCAGGCTAGTAAAATAATTAGTCCTCCAAGTTGAAGGTAACAGATGAAAAAAGTCAACAAATTGTATTCCGGAACAGGAGATGTAGACTATGAATGAAGTCCTGAAGACGATCTATCTTCCGCCAGGAATTAAAATGCTAAAATAAAATAAAATATTTTTAAATATCATATTAATCAGGGATAGGTTAAATGGGTGGGATAATGTTCACCTCCTGTCTTTCATAAAATCTATATTTTCCGTCACCTAGGGTAGAAAAATCTTCAATTTTATATCACGACAGGAGGGCTTCACTCTATGCAAGTTTAAAGCTTGGAAATATTATAAAAGTACAGTATCATAGTACAGTAAATATTAACCCCTTCCCGACCCATGACATACATGTACGTGGGCGGACATGACGGGGCCCGCTGATCGGGTCTGCATCATCACCGGAAGATGTCCGCTGCTATCAGCAGCTGACATCCACCGGTAATGAAGGACATCGGAGATCGCTCCGATGTCTGTTATTTAACTGTTTAAATACAATGACCTTTACAGATCACACCATGTAAACATTAAATGCTGCTATTCCCTGGTGTCTAGTGGTCCCGGGGGGGGGGGGGGGGGGGGGGAGGGTGGGGAGCGGGGCAGAACAGGGAAATGAAGGGGACCGAACGCCGAAGGTCAACTCACCCGTCCGGAGGCAGCGGGCAACGGTGATCGGCGGGCGGCATGTCGTGCGGCAGAAGGGGACGGCTCCCTGGATCCTACGGAAGCCGGTAAGTTGATCTGGAGGGCTACAGTCTGAGACCACTATACAGTTGTCTCTAAACTACATCCCTCCAGATCTTGCAAAACTACAACTCCTAGAATGCCCACATAGCTGTTTGACCTCTGGGCATGCTTGGATTTGTAGTTTTGCAACATCTGGAGGTCCACAGTTTGGAGATCACTGTGCAGTGGTCTATAAACTGTAGCCCTCCAGACGTTGCAAAACTGCAAATCCCAGCATGCCCAGAAAGCAAACAGCTGTCTCGGCATGCTGGGAGTTGTAGTTGCGTACCTCCAGCTGTTGCATAACTATATCTCCCAGCATGCCCTTAGGTGATCAGTACATAATGGGAGTTGTAGTTTTGCAACAGCTGGAGGCACACTGGTTGGAAAATACTGAGTTAGGTAACAGAACCTAACTGAAGGTTTTCCAACCAGTGTGCCTTCATCTGTTGCAAAAGTACAACTCCCAGCATGCACGGTCTATCAATACATGCTGGGAGTTGTAGTTTTGAAACAGCTGGAGGTTTGAACCCCCCCCCCCCCCCATGTGAATGTACAGGGTACATTCACACAAGCCGGTTTACAGCCGGTTTATTTTGCTGCAGCGCAAACTCCTAGCGGGAAACTCACCGTAACCAGCCAGTGCGAATGTACCCAAAAAACAATACACTAACACATAATAAAGGGTAAAACACTAAATAAACACTTACAATGTCGTCGTCCCCCCCCCCCCAAAAAAAAAAAAAAAAAAGAAAAACATCTTGTTTCCAAAACGGAGCCTCCAGATGTTGCAAAACAACAACTCCCAGCATTTCTGGACAGCCACTGACTGTCCAGGCATGCTGGGAGTGTAGCAACAGCTGGAGGCACCCTGTTTGGCAATCACAGGCGTAGAATACCCCTATGTCCACCCCTATGCAATCCCTAATTTAGTCCTCAAATGCGCATGGCGCTCTCTCACTTAGGAGCCCTGCCGTATTTCAAGGAAACTATTTAGGGCCACATATGGGGTATTTCCGAACTTGGGAGAAATTGCACTACAAATTTTGGGGGTCTTTTTCTCCTTTTACCCCTTATGTAAAGGAAAAGTTGGGGGCTACACCAGCCTGTTAGTGTAAAAAAATAAAAAAAAATTACACTAACATGCTGGTGTTGCCCCATACTTTTTATTTTCACAAGCGGTAAAAGGAAAAAAAGACCCCCAAAATTTGTAACGCAATTTCTCCTGATTACGGGAATACCCCATATGTGGGCGTAAAATGCTCTGCGGACGCACAACAAGGCTCAGGAGTGAGAGCACACCATGTACATTTGAGGCCTAAATTGGTGATTTGCACAGGGGTGGCTGATTTTACAGCGGTTCTGACATAAACCCAAAAAAATAAATACCCACATGTGGCCCGGAACGTGACAAGGGGTATAGTGAGCCTTAACACACCACAGGTGTTTGACGAATTTTCATTAAAGTTGGATGGGAAAATGAAAAAAAAAAATGTTTTTTCACTAAAATGCTGGTGTTACCCTAAATTTTTCATTTTCACAAGGGAAAATAGGAAAAAATCCTCCCATTTTCTCCCATTACCCTTTGTTAAAATGATAAATTTGGGGAAAAAACTGCATTTTAGTGAAAACATTTTTTTTTCCATTTACACATCGAAAAGTTAACAAAAAGCTGTCAAACACCTATGGGGTGATAAGGCTAACTGGACCCCTTGTTGCGTGCCTTGAGGGGTGTAGTTTCCAAAATGGTATGCAATGTGGGGTTTTCTGCTGTTCTGGCACCATAGGGGCTTTCTAAATGTGACATGCCCCCCAAAAACCATTTCAGCAAAATTCACTCTCCAAAATCCCATTATTGCTCCTTCCTTTCGGAACTCTCTACTGCGCCTGCCGAACACTTGACATACACATATGATGTATTTCCTTACTCGAGAGAAATTGGGTTACAAATTTTGGGGGGCTATTTCTCCTATTACCACTTGTAAAAATTCAAAAACTGGGTCTACAAGTACATGCAAGTGTAAAAAATGAAGATTTTGAATTTTCTCCTTCACTTTGCTACTATTCCTGTGCAACACGTAAAGGGTTAACACACTTACTGAATGTCATTTTGGACCCTTTGAGGGGTGCAGTTTTTATAATTGGGTCATTTGTGGGGTATTTCGAATATGAAGGCCCTTCAAATCCAATTCAAAACTGAACTGGTCCCTAAAAAATTCCGTTTTTGAAAATTTTGTGAAAAATTTGAAAATTGCTGCTGAACTTTGAAGCCCTCTGATGTCTTCCAAAAGTAAAAACATGTCGATTTTATGATGAAAATATAAAGAAGACATATTGTGTATGTGAATCAATGTATAATTTATTTGGAATATCCATTTTCCATATAAGCAGAGAGCTTCAAAGTAAAAAAAAAAGTGAATTTTTTTTTGCAGAGATGAAACAGGTATCGACAAAATTTTACCACTAACATAAAGTAGAATATGTCACGAAAAAATTATCTCAGTATCAGAATGAAAGGTAAAAGCATCCCAGAGTTATTAATGCTTGAAGTGACAGTGGTCAGATGTTCAAAAAATGGCCGGGTCCTTAAGGTATATTTGGGCTGGGTCCTTATCCCCTTAAGGACCAGGCACGTATGAGTACGTCCCTGCACCCTGGGTCTTAAGTACCAGACACTTATTCATACGTCCAGGTGAATTTTGCATCCCACCATGCGCCGGGCGGGTTGCGAAACCGGACGCCTGCTGAAATCGTTCAGCAGGAGTCCGAGGCAAACGCCGAGGGGGGACCCAGGACTCCCACATGTCGGCGATCGCCACAGATCGTCCACGAAATCGTGCGGGCGATCTGCGGTGATTCAGGTCATTCGGGTCAATGGTGACCCGATGACCCAGAACTAGATGGTGATCAGCGGTGTACGATACACCGCCAATCACCTGCCGTTGCTGGGGAGAGGTGACAATACTGTCACCTCCCCAGCAACGCTACTTAACGGTTAACGGTCCCTTCCCGCCGCTGCACCCGCTCTCTGTGTTCAGTCAGCAGGTGCAGCAGTGAGAAGAAGACCATGGATCCCCCCTCGGAGCTCCGGAGCCCCCTCACCAGCCTTAGAATAGGGACAGCGGATTGCAGGGACAGGTAGGAGTTAATAAAGTAAAAAAAGTATTAAAAAAAAAGTTTACAAAAAAAGTTAAAAAAGCCCCCCCCCCCCCCAACCCCCTAATAGGTCCCCAAGGGTCCTATTAGGGGTTTAGGGAGTTGTGTGCCCATCCGTTATTTTTTTTGGCCGCAGCTTTTTTTTTCCTGACCCCCTAATAGGTCCCCCAGGGTCCTATCAGGGTCTGATCTCTTACCCCGGGTCCTATTAGGGGTTCAGGAAGCTGCGTGCGCCACCCCTTTTTTTGGGGGGTCGCAGCTTTTTTTTAAATTTTTATTACTGTTGTACACTTTTTACAAGCACTGAGCACCACACACTACATACTTCACCGTAGAAAAAAGGCAATGGAATGCTGGGCATTTTCGGCATTGGAGGCTTACGCTTTTTTTAGCCTCCGACTCCGAATCTGCCAGTGAGGACGAGGAAGATCCTACATTTTTGTGTACTTCCTCGTCCTCCTCATCATCTAGTAGTGATGATGAGTCTCCTGTATGGCGGTGGAGACGCCGCCAGGCGAGGCCACGCACCCCCCATGAGAGTTACCCATTGGCCGACACTAGTACGAGTGGCAATTCCGCTCGTAATAGGAGTCCGGCCCCCCAGACAAGTGCACCGGAGCCCCCTTCCGGTGACCCTGTCTGGAGCCCCCCAGAGGGTTATCATCCATGGATTCCTGAGTTTGTTGGTGACTCAGGAATCCGGATTGACCATGCTGGCTTCACTGATCTGGACTTTTTAAAGTTTTTTTTCAGTAACAGCCTGGTCAATCACATGGTGGAGCAAACTAATTTGTATGCCCAGCAGTTCATTACCCACCACCCCGATTCGCTTTTGGCCAGGCCCAATGAATGGCGCACCATTGATGCAGCGGAAATTAGGACATTTTGGGGCCTCACGCTGCATATGGGCCTGGATAAAAAAAAAAGTGCTCGTCATTACTGGAGCGGGGATGTCCTCTATGAGACCCCGCTTTACAGTATGGCGATGACACGGAGGCGGTTCGAGGCCATTCGGAAATGCCTGCATTATGCAGATAATGCAGCATGTCCTCCCAGAGGTGATCCCGCCCATGACCGGCTTTACAAAGTTAGGCCGGTCATCGATCACTTTGGGGCCAAATTTTGGAGGCCTATGTACCGCTCAGGGACCTCTTTGTAGATGAATCTCTCATCAGTTTTAAGGGGAGACTCATCTTCCGCCAGTATATTCCCTCGAAGCAGGCGTGGTATGGTGTGAAGCTCTATAAATTTTGTGAGAGTACCTCCGGGTACACTCTCAAGTTTAGAGTGTATGAGGGACGAGATTCCCGTATTGAACACCCAGAATGTCCCCCCACTCTGGGTGTTAGTGGGAAACTCGTTTGGGATCTTGTGCACCCATTGCTGGATAAGGGTTTCCACGTATACGTGGATAACTTTTATACCAGCATCCCTTTGTTCAAATCCCTTTCCGCCAGATCCACCTCCGCTTGTGGGACCGTGCGGAAGAACCAGAGAGGCCCCCCTCTAAATTTGGTCCGGACGCCTATCCCCAAGGGTGAGTCCTGTGCCCTCACCCATGATAACCTGTTGTTGGGAAAGTATAAGGATAAGAGGGATGTCCTTATGCTCACCACTATTCATGGGAACGGCAGCACCCCTGTCCCTGTGCGAGGTACCGTGCGACCGGTCCTCAAGCCCGATTGTATTCTGGACTACAATAGGTATATGGGGGGGAGTTGATCTCTCAGATCAAGTCCTTAAGCCATATAACACAATGCGGAAAACACAGGCATGGTACAAAAAAGTTGCAGTCTACTTGGTACAGGTTGCCATGTACAACGCTTCTGTACTATCCCAGTACACTGGCAACACATGGACATTCCTCCAGTACCAAGAAGAAGTCCTAAGGTTCCTGATCTTTGGCGACCGGGAAAGATCAGGCAGGACTTCCCAAGGGTCTGGAGTTATAGGCGCCAGGATCGTCCCAGGCCAACACTTTCCAGGTGTGATCCCCCACAGTGGAAAGAAGGGTCGAACCCAGAAAAGATGCAGAGTGTGTAGCAGGAGGGGGATACGTAAGGACACCACGTATCAGTGCGAAACTTGCCCAGATAATCCGGGCCTCAGCATAGGCTGCTTCAGGGAGTATCACACTTCCATGGAGCACTAAATTTTCCCTTTCCAGTTTAATTTTCCATAATTTGACCAATGTACCAAGTCCAGAGTACATTCCAAATTGTTAACCTCCTAAAACCACTAAATTGCCCCAAAAAAACCTGAAAAACAAAAAAAAAAAAAAACCTGATAAGACCTCTGGGGGTGTTTTTTCAAAAATGGGTCATAGGTCACTGAGTCACTATCATCGGGGACTTTTTTATGTTGCCTCAAATGCGCAAAAGTCATGAAACCCCTGTGGGTTATTAAGGCTAACTTTACCCCTTGTTACGTTCCTCAAGGGTTCTAGTTTGCAAAATGTTATTTTTTATTTTTTTTGCTGTCCTGGCACCATAGGAGCTTCCGAAATGCGACATGTCCCCCCCATTTCAGCAAAATTTGCAAATGTGACTCCTTCTCTTCTGAGCATTGTAGCGCTCCCGTAGTGCATCTGACGTCCACTTATGGGGTACTTTCATACTCAGAAGAGATGGGGTAACAAATTTTGGGGGGTATTTTCTGCTATTAACCCTTGCAAAAATGTGAAATTTGGGAGGAAACACACATTTTAGTGGAATTTTTTTTTTACATATGCAAAATTCGTGAAACCCCTGTGGGGTATTAAGGCTCACTTTATTCCTTGTTACGTTCCTCTGGCACCATAGGGGCTTCCTAAATGTGACATGCCCCCTGACCAAAATTTGCTCTCAAAAAGCCAAATATGACTCCTTCTCTTCTGAGCATTGTAATTCGCATGTAGTGCACTTCAGGTCAACTGGGGTACCTCCATACTCAGAAGAGATGGGGTTACAAATTTTGGGGGTATTTTCTGCTATTAACCCTTGCAAAAATGTGAAATTTTGGGGGAAACACACATTTTAGTGAAAATTTTTTTTATTTTTTTGACATATGCAAAAATTTTAGTGAAAACATTTTTTATTTTTTTGACATATGCAAAAATCGTGAAACCCCTGTGGGGTATTAAGGCTCACTTTATTCCTTGTTACGTTCCTCAAGGGGTCTAGTTTCCAAAATGGTATGCCATGTTGGGGGTTTTGCTGTTCTGGCACCATAGGGGCTTCCTAAATGTGACATGTCCCCCAACCAAAATTTGCTCTCAAAAAGCCAAATATGACTCTTTCTCTTCTGAGTATTGTAGTTCGCCCGTAGTGCACTTCAGGTCAACTTATGGGGTACCTCCATACTCAGAAGAGATGGGGTTACAAATTTTGGGGGGTATTTTCTGCTATTAACCCTTGCAAAAATGTGACATTTGGGGGGAAACACACATTTTAGTGATTTTTTTTTTTTTTTTACATATGCAAAAGTCGTGAAACACCTGTGAGGTATTAAGGCTCACTTTATTCCTTGTTACGTTCCTCAAGGGGTCTAGTTTCCAAAATGATATGCCATGTGTTTTTTTGTTTTGCTGTTCTGGCACCATAGGGGCTTCCTAAATGCAACATGCCCCCCAAAAAAACATTTCAGAAAAACGTACTCTCCAAAATCCCCTTGTCACTCCTTCGCTTCTGAGCCCTCTACTGCGCCTGCCTAACACTTTACATAGACATATGAGGTATGTGCTTACTCGAGAGAAATTGGGCTATAAATACAAGTATAAATTTTCTCCTTTTACCCCTCGTAAAAATTCAAAAATTGGGTCTACAAGAACATGCAAGTGTAAAAAATGAAGATTGTGAATTTTCTCCTTCACTTTGCTGCTTTTCCTGTGAGACAACTAAAGGGTTAAAACTCTGACTGGATGTCATTTTGAATACTTTGGGGGGTGCAGTTTTCATAATGGGGTCTTTTATGGGGTATTTCTAATATGAAGACCCTTCAAATCCACTTCAATCCGGAACTGGTCCCTGAAAAATAGTGAGTTTGAAAATTTTGTGAAAAATTGGAAAATTGCTGCTGAACTTTGAAGCCCTCTGGTGTCTTCCAAAAGTAAAAACTTGTCAATTTTATGATGCAAACATAAAGTAGACATATTGTATATGTGAATAAAAAAAATGATTTGGAATTTTTCACCAAGAAAGGATGCAAGTTACCACAAAAATTTACCACCATGTTAAAGTAGAATATGTCACGAAAAAACAATCTCAGAATCAGAATGATAACTAAAAGCATCCCAGAGTTATTAATGTTTAAAGTGACAGTGGTCAGATGTTCAAAAAACGCTCTGGTCCTAAGGTGTAAAATGGCCTGGTCCTTAAGTTGTTAAGGGGTTAAAGGGGTACTCCGGTGGAAAACTTTTTTTTTTCTTTTTTAAATGAACTGGTGCCAGAAAGTTAAACAGATTTGTAAATGACTTCTATTAAAAAAAATCTTAATCCTTTTAGTACTTTTTTTTTGCAGCTGTATGCTACAGAGGAAATTCTTTACTTTTTGAATGTCTTTTTTGTGTTGTACACAGTGCTCTCTGCTGACCCCTCTGTCCGTGTCAGGAACTGTCCAGAGCATCATAGGTTTGTTATGGGGATTTTCTCCTGCTCTGGACAGTTGCTGATACGGGCATCAGGTGTCAGCAGAGAGCACTGTGGACAACACAAAAAAGAAATTAAAAAAATAAAGATTTTCCTCTGTAGCAAACAGCTGCTAAAAAGTACTGAAAGGATTAATATTTTTTAATAGAAGTAATTTACAAATCGGTTTAACTTTCTGGCACCAGTTCATTTAAAAAAAAAATAAAGTTTTCCACAGGAGTACCCCTTTAAGGCTCACTTTGGCAGCCCTTAGTAATCGAGCACATATTTCATTGATTTATGTAATACAATAGCACTACATTGATCTATGTAAGCCATCTGATGATGGCTTATGATAGGCCCCTAGGGGGGGGCAAAAAGTGTGTGTAAAAAAAGTAAAAAAAATGTTTATAAAAATATTTTTTTTTAAATCCCTCCCCAATAAAAATTCAAATCATCCCTTTTCCCATTAAAAAATGTACATATGTGGTATTGCTGTGTGCGTAATTGTTTGAACTATTAAATTATTATGTTTCTGATCCTGTACGGTGAACTGCGTACACGCAAAAAAATTCAGAATGCCAAAACAGCTCCGTAGGTGGAGAAATAAACAGTTATAGGGGTGAGAACATGGTAATGAACAGTTTCTTTTTATTTTTCAAGGTAATTTTTTTTTTTTTTACCATGAAACAAAACAAAAATTACTTAATTTTGGTATCATTAGAATCATACTGACCCATAGAATAAAGTTGGCATGCCAGATGTACTGTATTTTCAGCTCACAAAAAATTATTGGCCTACAAAATTGTGCAATTCAATATTTTTTTTTTTTTTGCCCCCTACAGATAATTTTTTTTCTGGCTTTGTAATACATTGTTTGATAAAAAAAAAAAAAAAAAAAAAAAAGTGTATCAGTGGAAATATAACTCGCCATGCAGAAAATAAGTCCTAATACAACTTAAAAAAAATAAAAAATGATCAGTCTTGGAAGGTAAGGAGGAAAAAAAAAAAACGTGAGACAGAATTTTTTTTTTTAGCTGGGTCATGAAGGGGTTAAAGAAAAGACAGAGAGACATGAGGTTCGGGTCTAAAATAAAAGGTTTTAAAGGTACATTCCGATGACCAGTTAGCCTCCTTTAGGAGATCTGAAAAGGAACCACCAGCTTGTTCAAGTATGGTCGAAATGGCTCCTCTAGTAGAGTGAGCACCAAAAACGGAAATATCAATGCCAGCAGGAGACATTGAATGTTTAATCCATCTAGCTAAGTCCGATGAAGACATTGGTACATAGGGTTTACAGTAAGAAGTAAGTAATTGTGGACAAGATGGTCGACAAAGTGATTTAGTCCCTGCTTCATAAACTTCTAAGCAATGAACCACATACAGTTATCATGATGAGATTAAGAAGGATAAAATACCTTTATCCTTTATTATGTAAATTAGTTTTAGTACGACTACAAATTGTAAAAAGAACACCTTGAGGAGTATACTGTCTACGTAAGATGTCCATCGCCCTTAAGTCTAAAACTCTTTTGATAGAAATGAGACATAAAAGCGTTGTAAGTTCAAAGGACAGAAGTTTTAAAGATGAAGAGTCATAATCTGCCCATGAAGTAAACAGAGAGAAATAAATCTACATTCCAAGTTGAATGGTATTTAGGTAAGAGTGGTCGTCTAAAACGAATAGCTTTAAGAAGTTTGCAAATTAAAGGATGTTTGCCAATAGGGATGGATTCAATAGAAGTATGGAAAAAGGATATGGCAGAGCGATATAAGTTTAAAGTCCAATAAGCTTTCCAAGCGTCAAAAGAGGCTGAGAGAAATTTTAGGATGCGAGGGAGAGGTACGTGTATGGGATCCAGATCCCATTGTATGCACCAATGAGTCCGAAGTTCCAGGCTGATCGGTAAACAGTTCTGGTAGCTGGAGCCTAGGCTTCTGAGTTGTCTGAGATGTCTCTAGTTGATTAAGAAAGTCTTGAATCAAAATTGATTGGCCTGATATTAACTAAGCAACCAGAGGAAGCTGATTGGACAATATAAGTGAGTGAGGATTCCAGGATGGAGCTTGAAGAAGAGCAGGATGAGAAGGAATGATCCACAGGATATCTATGATCATTCCAAGAATTTGAGGGAACTAAGACTGTACTGGCCACAATTGGGTCACCAACAAAATGGTCACTCTCTGAATCATGGGAATGAGAGCGAAGAGAGGAAATGCATAAAGGCCAAATGTGTAACATGGCATCCACTCCCGAGGCTTCAGGATCTAGACACCGACTGAAGATATGTTTAAGTTGTTGATTGAGACAAAATGCAAATAGGTCCGAATGAAGGACCCCAGAGAAGATTGATCCATTGAAAAACAGAAGGTTCCATTCTCCAATCGCTGGAATTGGCTAACCTGCTACCAATTTAGGAAGACCCGGAATACATTCTGCCTTCAAAATGATATATTTGTCTAGGCAAAAGTGCAAGAATTCTTTGGTGATGTCAGCTAGGACTTTCGATGTCGCACCTCCTAAGCGGTTGACATATTGGACTGCAGAAATGTTGTCCATGCGAAGAAGTATGTAACAATGTCTTTCGCAAAGCCTTTCAAAGCAAAAAAGCCTGCCAGGAGTTCCAAGCAATTGATGTGTAATTAAGATTCTGAGGGGAACCATTTTCCTTCTGTAGAAAGGGATCCGCATCGAGCGCCCCAATCATTGAGACTTGTGTCAGATTCCAAGACAAGGTCCGGTTTGGAATTGAAGATCATCTTTCCATTTCATTCTTTGCACGTGATGTAGCCACCAAAAAAAGTTCTTCTCTGGCGTCTGAATGAATGAACACCTACAAGTTGGAGTGCCGCTTCTGCCTTTCTTTATATATGTGTATATATATATATATATATATATATATATATATATATATATATATATGTGTATATATATATATATATATATATATATATTTATATATATCTGATTGATACAGCCGTATCTGGTAAAGGGGTTAGGTCGCCCAATAGATCACAAACAGCAGCTCGTATTTTAGGGAACCTTAAAATATACCTTTTATTTCTTCTTTTTAAAAATAGAAAACATAGAATATTAAACACTCTTAGTACTAGTAATAGTCTTCTCAGTCACCATCAGCTACCTTTTCAATCACCGCATATATATATGAAAAGAAAAAATGTGGAACAAAGGAAAACATAAATAATTAGGAACAAATTAATCAAACAAATAGGTTTTAATAAGATAATTCAATAAAATTAATGAAATAATACAACAATTAATAAGCTAAAAAATAAAATAACAATAAAATACAATAACAATGACTAAAATAAATTAACTTAGAAATTAATAATAAATCATTAATAAATAATTTACAAATAATAAGAATTAATGAAGACTATTAGAGCACTTATCTGTTCATTTTCAGGAGCAGCAAAGAAAGAGGCGGAGTTTCACAAGTCATCATACTATATCATCTAGTCTCTTTGCTGATTGGTTATTCCGTTTATGTATAAGCATGCTAGGTTTCACCTAGACAAGTTTTTTCCTTTGTATTTTTATTATTATTATTAATAACTATTTCACTGCTGGGAATTAAATAAAAAAAGTTATTGCAAGTTAAGTAAAGAAAGTTATCTTAATATAAAATTATGGATTTTTCCTTTCACTAGCTTTCCTGTACCCTAAGCTATTTTGTGACCTTACCTCTTGCCTGGCCATTTTGTACCAAGCGACTTACTAGGTTTGACCCTTGCTTGTCCTGACATTGCTTTTGGTTCCGATTTTGTTCTATGCTGACATATTGGTTTTTGACTCTCTGACTTGCCCCTGGTTAACTGCTGATTTTGTACAGTTTTGGCACCATGACCCAGACAGGGCTGCCGTTTAGGGTGTATCATATAATGAGATAGGGACAGTAATTTATGGCCAGCTCAGATCTGCACTGCTGCTTACGCAGATTGAATATTTATGGTGAATAAAGTAAAAACAAAAAATTTTGTGTTGTTGTCATCTTCTTAGGAGAAGTCCTTTATGTCACGTTTAACGACCTTCAAGTTAATCTACTAGTACTAGAAACAAATCATTCAAAATTATTTACTTAGCTTTTATGCTTAAATAACTGATGTAGACTGTCCATATATTTTTTATTTCATTTAGTGACCAGTTACTGAACAAAGAAGAAAAAGTGAGATCGGTCGTTCAACATGTGATGAAATGTGACGTTGAGCAAGAAAATATGACGGATCCAATAGTCTTACCGCCAGCAGATTGTATCATCAGCGCTTGGCTCCTAGATAAGATCAGCAAAGACCAAGATGATTATATAAGATATCTCAGGAAGTTCTCAGGGTTACTAAAACCTGGAGGACACCTGATATTAATTGGGTGTTTAGATACAACATACTTCACAGTTGGGAAAGAAATGTTCCATTTTCTCACCTATGATGAGGATTTTGTCAGGAAAGCTCTAGTCGGAGAAGGATTTGTTATAGATAACTGTGTTGTTAAGAAGAGAACGGCTGTGAGTGACCTTATTGACTATAAGGCCGGCATATTTATTGCAGCCCACAAGGAAAAGTAGAAATTGGAAATAAATAAACTATCATGAGTTTACACATCATAAAAACACATGTAAAATACAACCGTAAAATGGGGATAAAAAAGGCTATGTTTTTCATTTACTATTGTCCTCTATGAAAGTCTATGGAAAAGGAGGCATCAGTGCACATTGTTGGAATTCAAATGTAATTTTACGATGTGTGACCCTGGCCTCAGACTCTGCTTAGATTGTATGCAAGCCTAAGATTTCCCAATATATACTTCAGGTTAAATACTCTGATTTACATGATTAACAAAGCTCTAATCTTTATATAATATATAATATAAAATGAATCAGTGCAGCATTATGGAGATATTTAGAAATAATAGAAGAAATGTCTCAAGGCTTCATATTTACTGCTCCTTATACTTCTGAATATACACGACTTACACATAATGATAACAAGGAAAAACCAACCACACACAATGAGGAAAAGTAATAAGGTAATCGCTCACCCTAGAGAGTTGTGTAAACTCATACACAACTATGGTAAAAGCACAATGTAATGATCGATCGTCTGCTGCCCTCCTGCTGGTGAGATGAGGATAAATTCAAGGACGGATTTCAAGTGGTGTAGCCGGCTCAGCGTGGCGCTGACAAGACCAGATGGACACAGTATACAGGATAAAACGGAGTTTAATGACCAAGATGCAACACGTTTTGCCGTGCATACGCAGCTTCTTCAGGCATGACAAGCTGGAAAAAGGTGTCTGCTTATAAAGGTAGGAATTAACCCCATGAGTGCAAATTTCAAAGCCTCTTTGGAATTTGCACTCAGGGGGTTAATTACTACCTTTATAAGCAGACACTTGTTCCCATCTAGTCATGCCTGAAGAAGCTTCACATACGCAGCGAAACGCGTTGCATCTTGGTCATCTTTATCCTGCATATTGTGTCCATCTGGTCTCGTCAGGGCCACGCTGAGCTGGCTACTAGAAGTCCGTCCTTGAATATATCCTTTACAAATAATGATAGGCAGACATGTACTAAGAAGCACAATAGGCTTTGCTATGGTTGAATATAAATTTTACTACAAATTTCTTGTTAAACAATCTGTCTCCTTCTTGGACATCATGGTGTATTATCATGGTGTATTACGATTGCGAAGAAAGAAGTAACAATGGCACTACCTTGCTTCTGTACCATCTGTAGTGGGGCTCGGCAGGTACACGGAGGAACGTCGGACAGGATCTGGGCGGTGCTCAAGCGGACCAGCAACAGCAGAAGTAATTATCTCCGGTGTAAGAACACATGCCCACGGCACTCGTCTTGAACCCAAACTTTATTGGCAGCTTCGACAGAACACAGGCAACAATTGTTTCGCTCACAGAGCTTCTTCATAGCCTACCGTAGGCTGTGAAGAAGCTCTGTGAGCGAAACGATTGCTGCCTGTTTTCTGCCGAAGCTGCCAATAAAGTTTGGGTTCAAGACGAGTGCCACGGACATGTGTTCTTACACCTGAGATAAAATATGAGAAACACTTTCCATGAATTTTCCTTATCCTTCGAGCTCAGATGCACTGACCTATTATAGATTTGTTTTGTACAGAGGTATAAAAGGCTTTTAATAGAGATACATAAGACCTTTAGGGCCCTCGCACGCCACAGAAATTCTGCTTTGAATTATTTTGAGTGATATTCTGCTTGCAGCAGCCTCCAACAGAATTTGTGCTTATTGGCTGAGAGGCCATTAAAGGGGTACTCCGCCCCTAGACATCTTATCCCCTATCCAAAAGATAGGGGGTAAGATGTCAGATCGCTGGTGTCCCGCTGCTACTGCTCTGTGCAGTAATGATAGCGGGGTGCCGCAGCGGCTATCCCGGGGGTCCCCAGCAGCGGGACCCCGGCGATCTGACATCTTACCCCCTATCTTTTGGATAGGGGATAAGATGTCTAGGGGCGGAGTACCTCTTTAAGCTCCTTCCCATTGACTGCAATGCAGTTCTGGGAGAATTCCAGTAAAAAAATGAACAATGTTCATTCTTTTGGTGGAATCCAGAACCTCCTTGGAACTTCAGCTGCAGTATTTCTGTAGTGTGCACAGTGCAGCAGAATCCCATTGAGATCAATAGGATTCTGCTGCAGCTGAATTTCACACAGAATAATTCCTAGTGGAATTTCAGTAGTGTGCAAGAGCCCTAGGCTGGGTCCACATTGCAAAATCTCTGGACGGAATTTCCACCAGAGATCCGGCAGGCAGTGCCAGGACCACACAGGCTGCAATGCTGGGCCCATAGATGGCAATGCATATCTGAGCAGATCATTTGGCAGATGCTCCTACAAATGCATTGCTGTCTATAGGGACGGTGATGCAGTCCGTCAAGTCCTAGCGCCGCCCACTGAATCTTTGGTGGAAATTCCGTCCGGAGGTTCTACAGCGTGAACCTGGCCTTGCTGTTTCATATGGGTAAGGATAGATGTTAAGTTTTTTTCTACAAACATTGCAGAATGTTCCATCAGATGGGGGTATGCTGAGAAATATAAAGAACTTTTGCCTCAATGGGAGAATATCTCCATGCATATGACATCTCAAGAAGTCCGTGTGGCCTCGAGCACTGCTGTGCAAGGTCTGTGGAAAGGGATCTGTTGGATGAAAAATATGTCTTCCTCTTTAATGAAAAGGCAAAAAGTTCCTTAACCCCTTAAAGGGGTACTCCAGTGGAAAACTTTTTTTTTTTTTACATCAACTGGTGCCAGAAAGTAAAACAGATTTATAAATTACTTCTATTAAAACATTTTAATCCTTCCAGTACTTATTAGCTGCTGAATTGAAATAGAAATTATTTTCTTTTTGGAACACAGTGCTCTCTGCTGACATCACAAGCAGAGTGCTCTCTGCTGACATCTCTGTCCATTTTAGGAACTGTCCAGAGCAGCATATGTTTGCTATGTGGATTTTCTACTCTGGACAATTCCTAAAATGGACAGAGATGTCAGCAGAGAGCACTGTGCTCGTGATGTGATACCGCCGCGTGTGTAAATGTCTGAAATATTAAAATATACGTACACGTGTACGCGTACACGTAGAAAAACATTCAAAGCCCAAAATTGTGAATTTTTGGTAACTTCATGCACTTTAAAAATATTAATAAAAAGTGATAAAAAAGAGATCCATAAAAACAAAAATGGTACCGATAAAAACTACAGACCACGGCACAAGACATAAGCCCTCATATAGCCCCGTACGGAGTAAAATAAAAAGGTTATAGGGGTCAGAAGATGACAATTTTAAACACACTAATTTTGTTGCATGTAGTTATAATATTTTTTAAAGTAGTAAAATAAATAAAACCTACATAAATTGGTTACCCCTGTAACCGTATGGACCTACAGAATAAAGATAAGGTGTCATTTTTACCGAAAAATGCACTGCATAGAAATGGAAGCCCTAAAAAGTTGCAAAATGGTGTTGTTTTTCTTTTTTTTTTCTTTCACCCCACTAATATATTTTTTGTTTTGCCGCAGATCTTTATATATAAAACTCAACGTGTGTGTGTGTGTGTGTGTATGTATGTATGTATGTGTGTATGTATGTGTGTGTGTATTTATTTATATATATACATGTATGTGTGTATGTATGTATGTATGTGTGTGTATGTATGTATGTATGTATGTGTGTATGTATGTGTGGATGTATGTATGTATGTATGTGTGTATGTATGTGTGTGTATGTATGTATGTATGTATGTGTGTATGTATGTATGTATGTGTGTGTATGCATGTATGTGTATGTATGTGTGTATGTATGTGTGTGTGTGTATGTATGTATGTGTGTATGTATGTATGTATGTGTGTATATATGTATGTATGTATGTGTGTGTATGTATGTATGTGTGTATGTATGTATATATGTTTGTATGTGTATGTGTATGTATGTGTGTATATATGTATGTATGTGTGTGTATGTATGTTCCAGCATCACGTCCAAACGGCTAAAGATATTAACGTGAAACTTGGCCACATGTTACTTATATGTCAACAACAAACATAGGATAGGTGATTTAACCCTTACTCACCCCCATTTGCCAGGGGCAGAGTTTATGTTTAAAGTCCCATACAAGTCTATGGGAAATATATTTTACTGCATAACTTCCAAACGGCTGGAGATATTTCCATAATACTTGATCACATGTTACTTATATGTCCACTTAAAATATAGGATAGTTAATTTAACCCTTAACTACCCCCATTTGTGAGGGTCAGGGTTTTTCTTTAAAGTCCCATGCAAATCAATGGGAAATGTATGTTCCCACATAACTTCCATACGGCTGGTACACATATTACAGGTCGGGATAGGAGGCCGACATAGAAGGTCGGGATAGGAGGTCGAGATAGGAGGTTGGGATAGGAGGACAGGATAGGAGGTCGGGATAGGAGGACAGGATAGGAGGTAGGGATAGGAGGTCAGGATAGGAGGTCGTGATAGGAGGTCAAGATAGGAGGTTGGGATAGATGGACTGGATAGGAGGACGGGATAGGAGATTGGGATAGGAGATTGGGATAGAAGGTCAGGATAGGAGGTCAAGATAGGAGGTCAAGATAGGAGCAGGGGATATGAGGATGGGATAGGAGGTCAGGATAGGGGGTCGAGATGGGAGGTTGGGATGGATGGATTGGATAGGAGGACAGGATAGAAGGTAGGGATTGGAGGTCGGGATTGGAGGTCAGGAGAGGAGGTCGGGAGAGGAGGTCTGGATAGGAGGACTGGATAGGAGGTCGAGGTAGGAGGTCGGGATAGGAGGTCGAGATAGGAGGTCAAGATAAGGATAGGAGGTAGGGATAGGAGGTCGAGAAAGGAGGATGGGATAGGAGGACTGTATAGAAGGACGGGATAGGAGGTCAGAATAGGAGGCCGGGATAGGAGGTCGAGATAGGAGGACGGGATAGGAGGATGGGATAGGAGGACGGGATAGGAGATCGGGATAGGAGATCAAGATAGGAGGATGGGATAGGAGGACGGGATAGGAGGTCAAGATAGGAGGTCGAGATAGGAGGTCAAAATAGGAGAACTGGAAATGAGGACGGGATAGGAGATCAGGATAGGAGGTCGAGATAGGAGGATGGGATAGGAGGACGAGATAGGAGGATGAGATAGGAGGACGGGATAGGATGGGATAGGAGGATGAGATAGGAGGTCGAGATAGGAGGACAGGATAGGAGGACGGGATAGGAGGTCAGAATTGGAGGACGGTATAGGAGGACGGCATAGGAGGACGGGATAGGAGGTCGGGATAGGAGGTCGGGATAGGAGGTCGGGTTAGGAGGACGGGATAGGGGGTTGGGATATGACAACAATATATGAGGACGGGATATGAAGTAAAAAGCTTCCTCCTTTGTTTATTTTCCTTCCCAAGAAGTATTAGGAAGGAAAAACCGGGCAACACCGGGTACCCAGCTAGTTATGTTATAAAATAAGTCATGTCATTACAAAGTACATTTGGTGACGGACAAAACAAGCCCTTATATGGGTCTGTAAGTGCAAAATTGAACGTGTTATAATTTTTAGAAGGTGAGGAGGCAAAAACGAAAATTATTTTGAGTCCTTAAAGGGGTACTCTAGACATCTAGAGGATTAGATGTCTGATTGTAGGTGGCCAGCCGCTGGGGACCCCCCCCCCCCCCCCGCAGAAGCCCGGTACGTCAGCAGCCCGGAGCTAAGTTTTCTCTGAGGCTGATGACGGGCGGTGAAGGGGATAGGGCATTGTGACATCACGACCCCACCCCTTTGTGACGTCACGCATTGAGGGGGTGGACGTGACGTCAAGAGGGGGCGGGGCCGTGATGTCACAATACCCTATCCCCTGCACCGCCCGTCATCAGCCTCGGAGAAAACTTAGCTCTGGGCTGCTGATGTACCGGGCTGCTGCAGGGGGGGATTGCGGGGATCCCCAGCAGCAGGCCCCCCCACGATCAGACATCTTATCCCATATCTTTGGATAGGGGATAAGATGTCTAACAGTGGAGTACCCCTTTAAGGTTAAAATGGGCTGAATCCTTAAGGGGATAAAAAAAACAAACCAATCAACAGAAAAGCTTGAAAGAATGCAGAAAAAAACTTAAACCTAGCTTTGCATTTCTACTGTATTTTTTATTTTATTTTAGCTTTGCTACTGTTTTGTGTTTTTAAGCAATGTCTGTGCTGCTTTTATATGACTTTTCAATAAAGAGGAAGATATTTTTATGAGTGCTGGCTGCTGTTCTCATTTTTCACTCTATTGTGAGGATTATCCATGCACCACGCCCAAGGAGAGCTGATAGGGACTTTTTAATTATTTTCTTAGAGATGACCACTATCAGGGGCAGTGCTAAGGCTCCAAAAGATTCGGAGCTAGAGTCCACAACCCAGTCATGCCCTTAAAGGGGTATTCCAGGCAAAAACTTTTTTTATATATCAACTGGCTCCGGAAAGTTAAACAGATTTGTAAATTAGGCAAAAAACAGAGATTTCAATGTCCGGCACAGCTGCTGACCACCAATAGGACCTGGATCTAGGATGAATAGGAGTAGTCCCCGAAGCTAAGGTAGTGCTCTGACTTATAAGACGAGTCAAGTACAATGTGCAAGGAGAAGGTGAAAAAAGTCGGCAGACTCACCAAGGCTTCTTTTTTCAGGGTTGCTTCTTTATTAAATACTCACATATAAAACTTCGTGCATAGGGGGAGAGAGGATCACATTGAGGGGGGTATTCACTGTCAGGCGACAGAATCTGTTTCACTCGATATTCGAGCTTCTTCTGGCCATGACTGCTAGGAACACTATGCTGCTTCTTATACAGGTGGGTATTCAGGTCCAATCACTTAGAACCTCCCATCTGTCTTGACGTAAGACTTCAAGGCGTTGGCTTTGAATCCAGCCCTGTAACGCCTTTACTATGTCTAAGTCATAAGAATCCAGCGTATAATAATATCAATGAAAGGGATGAGGAGAAAAGTGCATTAAAAACAAGGTACATTAAAAACAAGGTGCATAATCTATCTTATCATTCAGGCCTATGGGGCCTGTCGCTGCTGTACGAATTATCCAGTAGGTTTCTCGCTGCAACAGTAAGCGATCTGTATCAATCCCAGGTCTGGGTTTAACCTTCTCCACACCGGAGAAAGTTAATACATCAGACTTCCCTCCGTGAGCTTCCACCATATGGGATATTAAACGAGGAGCTCCTTTGAGTGTGCGAAGCGAATACATATGTTCTCTTATTCTAGCACAGAGCTGGCGAATCGTTTTCCCTATACAGTGGTATCCACAGGGGCAAAATATGACATAGACTACATATTTTGTTCGACAGGTTATTAAATCAGTAACAGTATGTGTTATAGGTCCCATGCGCATTGTTTTCAACTCAGCATTAAATTTACAAAAATTGCATGTTCTACAAGCGTAGTTCCCCTTTGGTGTCAATTGTTCTAGCCACTGTGTCTCTTTCTTAGAAGGTGTCGTTCTACTTTTTTGTAGTATATCGCCTAGCAATTTATTCTTTCTATATAAAATCAGCGGTCTACGACTAGCTACTTCTTTCAGATCTGGATCTCCCTCTATAATATGCCAATTTCGTCTGACTGCTTGTTCTACAACTTGATTGAGTGGTGAATTTTGAAAGGTAAATGCAAAGCATTTTTTAACGGGTTCTGACTTTTTCTCTTTTTTATTTATCAAAAGGGTTTCTCTGTGACACTTATCTGTGTCATGATTCGGCTGGCTGGAGGTGGATCCTCTGTGCCAGAGAGGGATTGGCGTGGACCGTGTTGGTGGACGGGTTCTAAGTTGCTACTGGTATTCACCAGAGCCCGCCGCAAAGCGGGATGGTCTTGCAGCGGCGGTAGCAACCAGGTCGTATCCACCAGCAACGGCTCAACCTCTCTGACTGCTGAAGATAAGCGCGGTACAAGGGAGTAGACGAGAGCAAGGTCGGACGTAGCAGAAGGTCAGGGCAGGCAGCAAGGATCGTAGTCAGGGGCAACGGCAGGAGGTCTGGAACACAGGCTAGGAACACACAAGGAAACGCTTTCACTGGCACAATGGCAACAAGATCCGGCGAGGGAGTGCAGGGGAAGTGAGGTATAAGTAGGGAGTGCACAGGTGAACGTACTGATTAAGCCTGCTGCGCCAATCAGTGGTGCAGTGGCCCTTTAAATTGCAGAGACCCGGCACGCGCGCGCCCTAAGGAGCGGGGCCGCGCGCGCCGGGACAAGACAGACGGAGAACGGGTCAGGTACGGGAGCCAGGATGCGCATCGCGAGCGGGCGCCTCCCGCATCGCGAATCGCATCCCGGCTGGGAGTGATATTGCAGCGCAACCGGTCAGCAGGTCTGACCGGGGCGCTGCGAATGAGAGGATGCTGCGAGTGCTCCGGGGAGGAGCGGGGACCCGGAGCGCTCGGCGTAACAATCTGCTCGTTGACGTCCTTCTTTTATTATGGTTCTCGGATATGACTGCTCCAATAAGCGCTTTTCTAGGTCATCTGCTTGTTCCCCATATATCTCATCCGACTTATTATTCCTCCGTAGTCTCACAAATTGTCCGTAAGGGACACCCCTCTTCACCGAGTCTGGGTGAGAACTACCATAGTGAAGAAGGGTGTTCCTTGAAATAGGTTTTCTTTAGCCTTCGCTGGTAAGCCTCTCACCCGTAACCCTTAGTTTTAGGTCTAGGAACTCCAATGATGTTCCTCCATATTGCGGGGTGAAGGACATATTTACAGAATTAGTTGTATTTAGATATGTGACAAAATCATAAAATTGTGCCTCTGATCCTGACCATGCTATAAGAATATCATCCACATATCGCATGTATAATTTGATACATGCGATATATGGGTTTTTGGATGAGTAGACGATCTGGCTTTCCAAGACGGCCAAAAATATGTTTGCATACGTGCAGGACACCAGGGTACCCATCGAGGTCCCGGTGTCCTGCTTGTACCACTGATCAGCAAACTTGAATGTGCTATTCGATAGCAGGAAGGAAAGGGCTTCCTCTATGAACAGAATGAATTCGGTAGATATATTCGACCATTTTAGAAAATCTTTTATGGCTCCTATACCCGCATCCGATGGGATGCGGGTATATAAGCTAACAAAATCAATGGAGCAAAAGCTCCATCCCGGTTCCCAAAACATTCAAACTATGACTTGGGAACCGTGATGGAGCTTATGCTCCATTGATGTTGTTAGCTTATATACCCGCATCCCGTCGGATGCGGGTATAGGAGCCATAAAAGATTTTCTAAAATGGTCGAATATATCTACCGAATTCATTCTGTTCATAGAGGAAGCCCTTTCCTTCCTGCTATCGAATAGCACATTCAAGTTTGCTGATCAGTGGTACAAGCAGGACACCGGGACCCCGATGGGTACCCCGGTGTCCTGCACGTATGCAAACATATTTTTGGCCGTCTTGGAAAGCCAGATCGTCTACTCATCCAAAAACCCATATATCGCATGTATCAAATTATACATGCGATATGTGGATGATATTCTTATAGCATGGTAAGGATCAGAGGCACAATTTTATGATTTTGTCACATATCTAAATACAACTAATTCTGTAAATATGTCCTTCACCCCGCAATATGGAGGAACATCATTGGAGTTCCTAGACCTAAAACTAAGGGTTACGGGTGAGAGGCTTACCAGCGAAGGCTAAAGAAAACCTATTTCAAGGAACACCCTTCTTCACTATGGTAGTTCTCACCCAGACTCGGTGAAGAGGGGTGTCCCTTACGGACAATTTGTGAGACTACGGAGGAATAATAAGTCGGATGAGATATATGGGGAACAAGCAGATGACCTAGAAAAGCGCTTATTGGAGCAGTCATATCCGAGAACCCTAATAAAAGAAGGACGTCAACGAGCATATAGGTGTCACAGAGAAACCCTTTTGATAAATAAAAAAGAGAAAAAGTCAGAACCCGTTAAAAAACGCTTTGCATTTACCTTTCAAAATTCACCACTCAATCAAGTGGTAGAACAAGCAGTCAGACGAAACTGGCATATTATAGAGGGAGATCCAGATCTGAAAGAAGTAGCTAGTCGTAGACCGCTGATTTCATATAGAAAGAATAAATCGCTAGGCGATATACTACAAAAAAGTAGAACGACACCTCAGAAGAAAGAGACACAGTGGCTAGAACAATTGACACCAAAGGGGAACTACGCTTGTAGAACATGCAATTTTTGTAAATTTAATGCTGAGTTGAAAACAATGCGCATGGAACTTATAACACATACTGTTACTGATTTAATAACCTGTCGAACAAAATATGTAGTCTATGTCATAGTTTGCCCCCTGTGGCTACCACTATATAGGGAAAACGATTCGCCAGCTCTGTGCTAGAATAAGAGAACATATGTATTCGCTTCGCACACTCAAAGGAGCTCCTCGTTTAATATCCCACATGGTGGAAGCTCACGGAGGGAAGACTTATGTATTAACTTTCTCCAGAGTGGAGAAGGTTAAACCCAGACCTGGGATTGATACAGATCGCTTACTGTTACAGCGAGAAACCTACTGGATAATTCGTACAGCAGCGACAAGCCCCATAGGCCTGAATGATAAGATAGAATATGCACCTTGTTTTTAATGCACTTTTTCCCTCATCCCTTCCATTGATATTATTATACGCTGGATTCTTATGACTTAGACATAGTAAAGGCGTTACAGAGCTGGATTCAAAGCCAACGCCTTGAAGTCTTACGTCAAGACAGATGGGAGGTTCTAAGTGATTGGACCTGAATACCCACCTGTATAAGAAGCAGCATAGTGTTCCTAGCAGTCATGGCCAGAAGAAGCTCGAATATCGAGTGAAACAGATTCTGTCACCTGACAGTGAATACCCCCCTCAATGTGATCCTCTCTCCCCCTATGCACGAAGTTTTATATGTGAGTATTTAATAAAGAAGCAACCCTGAAAAAAGAAGCCTTGGTGAGTCTGCCGACTTTTTCACCTTCTCCTTGCACATTAGATTTGTAAATTACTTCTATTAAAAAATCTTAATCCTTCCAATAGTTATAAGCTTCTGAAGTTTTCTGTCAAACTGCTCAATGATGATGTCACGTCCCGGGAGCTGTGCATGATGGGAGAATATCCCCATAGGAGCTGCACAGCTCCCGGGACGTGAGTCATCAGAAAGCAGTTAGACAGAAAAAAAACAACTCAACTTCAGAAGCTAATAACTATTGCAAGGATTAAGATTTTTTAAACAAAGTAATTTACAAATCTGTTTAACTTTCTGGAGCCAGTTGATATATAAAAAAAGTTTTGGCCTGGAATACCCCTTTAATCACAGACCCAAGATACTCTCCCAACCACATCCTCAGACACGCACAAAAACACACCCAGCCTCCTTCTTTACAGAAGTAAGGCCCCATACAGTGGTTAGGCAACAATAGAGCAGTAGTAGTCCATATAGTGGTAGATACCAGCTGTACACAGGCTCTGCAGATCATATAAGTGATCACATACAGTTACATCAGCAGAAATCTTCTCTGATCGGACTCCTTCAATTTTCTTCTCTATCTGACCAAGACCTCAATGTAAACTTCTCCTAGCCAAAACTTGTTGCCCCAGAATCAGCAATTTGGCCAAATATTTAAAGGGGTATTCTGGGCAAAAACATTTTATCCCCAATCCAAAGGATAGGGGATAAGATGTCTGATCATGGGGGGGGCCCGCTGCTGAGACCCCCCGCAATCTCCCTGCAGCACCCGCATTCAATGCAGGTGCTGTATCTCCAGTTACGGAAACCTCGGGGTTTCTGGGACTGGGGACGGGATTTCACGCCACGCCCACTCCATTCATGTCTATGGGAGAGGGCGTGTCTATAGCAGCTGTTTGTTACAGAGGAAAATATTTTTCGAATTTTTTTTCCCGTGTTGTCCACAGTGCTCTCTGCTGACACCTAATGCCTGTACCAGGAACTGTCCAGAGGAGGAGAAAATCCCCATAGCAAACCTATGCTTCTCTGGACAGTTCCTGACATGGACAAAGGTGTCAGCACTGTGGACAACACAAAAAAGTAAAGAATTTCCTCTGAAGCATACAGCTGCCAAAAAGTACAAGAAGGATTATTATTTTTTAATAGAAGTCATTTACAAATCTGTTTAACTTTCTGGCACCAGTTCATAAAAAATAAAAAAAAGTTTCCCACCGGAGTACCCCTTTAAGAAAACTAAACTAAAATGTGCTATGTGACTTTGTATTTTACAGGTATATTTATTTGTGAGGGGCTGATCTCCATGTGATGCACAGTCATTGTTTGCTGGAGATGACTTCATTAATTAAAAAATATTGATCTTTCCTATTGACAAAAGAATCACAAGACATGAGATGTGTGCATGATGTTTCTGCATTTCTAATACGACTTATGATCTTTTATGATCTTGGTGAGGACTTCTCTTGGACATTGACATAGATGACCTATCCTTAGAGATGGACTGTGCCCATAGAGCCGTGCCATACAAGGTCAACTATATAGTCATATTCGGCCTTATAGTGCCATTGTTTTCCATATAATCATGCAGTTCCCAAACTGTGTTATAGTATATGCACATACAGGAAAAATATGTTAATATGGTTTAAACAAAAAACACATAGTTCCATACTGTCCTTAAAGGGGTATTCCTGGCCAAAACTTTTTTTTATATATCAACTGGCTCCGGAAAGTTAAACAGATTTGTAAATTACTTCTATTAAAAAAATCTTTATCTTCCAATAGTTATTAGCTTCTGAAGTTGAGTTGCTGTTTTCTGTCTAACTGCTTTCTAATGACTCACGTCCCAGACGTGACATCATCGACGTGACATCATCATTGAGCAGTTAGACAGAAAACTTCAGAAGCTAATAACTATTGGAAGGATTAAGATTTTTTTAATTGAAGTAATTTACAAATCTGTTTAACTTTCCGGAGCCAGTTGATATATAAAAAAAAGTTTTTGCCTGGAATACCACTTTAAATGGGTACTCCGCTGCTCAGCATTTGGAACAAACTGTTCCGAATGCTGGAGCTGGCGCCAGGAGCTTATAAAGTCATAGCATCGCCCCCTCATCACGTCACGCCCAGGCCCCTAAATTCAAGTCTATGGGAGGGGGTGTGACAGCCGTCAAGCCCCCTCCCATAGGCTTGCATTGAGGGGGTGGGGCGTGACATCATGCGAGGCTATGATGTCATGAGCTACCAGCACCGGCTCCAGTGTTCAGAACAGTTTGTTTCAAACGCTGAGCAGCGGAGTACCCCTTTAAAGATTATTCAGAACCAGACTACATGGTGCACGGGAGCAGGGATTATATGGGTCCTTAATAGGTCATCAGTCATGCACCACCCCCAACTAATCCATATTTTCAGGATTGCCAACAAGGAAACAAAAAACAGGGATGTGCGCCCCTAGTGAAGTATGTTAAATATGTCTAAAAGGCGGAAAGTGAAATTGCACTTACCAAGTAGTGTTGCGCTTAGAGCCAAACATCTAAGAAGACATCTAAAATCAATCCAGGATTTGCCGTAGGTCATCTGGTGATCGATCCACTCGATAGGGTAGGGAAGCACTTTGGTAGCAGTAGTAGCGAAGCACTTTTTTTTCCGGTAGGGAAGCACTTTGGTAGCTGTAGAAAAAATTAGCTTTTTATTGGCGCTCTTATATTAACCTGCTAAGGACTAAGGGCGTACAGGTACGCCTTTGCTCCCTGGTACTTAAGGACCAAAGGATATCTATCAGCAGGCACCCTGTGCAAATACCAAGGGGGGGGGGGGTCATCAGACCCCCCCCCCCATGTCGGCGATCACCGATTTACGCCAATTCCGGGTCATACGGGTCTATGATGACCTGGAAAATAAAGGGGATCAGGGTTGTCCAAGACACCCATGATCACCCTGAAGGGATAGGAGTGAGGTGGCAGGGGTGCCACCCCTCCTATCCCTGCTATTGGTCGTCTAGAAGCAACAACCAATAGCAGATCGGGGGGGGGGGGGGGGGGAATTAAAGTTCGGTTTCCCCGTTCTGCCCACCCACAGTAGGCTGGGCAGAACGGGGAAACCGAGGAGGACCGGCGCCGAAGTCCACCTACCCATTGGCTGCGATCGGTGGCGGTGATCGGTGGCGGTGATCAGAGGCAGAAGATGATGGCGATGCGGCTCCCTGGATCCTACGAAAGCTGGTGAGTTGCCTAGCAACATCTGGAGGGCTACAGTTTGAGACCACTATACAGTGGTCTCTAAACTGTAGCCCTCCAGATGTTGCAAAACTACAACTCCCAGCATGCCCAGAAAGCTGTTTGCTGTGTAGGCATGCTGGGATTTGCAGTTTTGCAACAGCTGGAGGGCTACATTTTGGAGATCACTGTGCAGTGGTATCTAAACTGTAGCCCTCCAGATGTTGCAAAACTGCAAATCCAAGCATGCCCAAACAGCAAACAGCTGTCTCGGTATGCTGGGAGTTGTAGTTGTGTACCTCCAGCTGTTGGATAACTACATCTCCCAGCATGCCCTTTGGCAATCCCAAATTTTGTCCTCAAATGCGCATGGCGCTCTATCACTTCAGAGCCCTGTCGTATTTCAAGGAAACAGTTAAGTGACACATATGGAGTATTTCCGTACTTGGGAGAAATTGCACTACAAATTTTGTTTTTTTTTTCCTCCTTTTATCCCTTATGAAAAGTTGGGGGCTACACCAGCCTGTTAGTGTAAAAAAAATAAAAATGCTTACACTAACATGCTGGTGTTGCACCATACTTTTTATTTTCACAAGCGGTTAAAGGAAAATAAGACCCCCAAAATTTGTAATGCAATTTCTCCTGAGTACGGAAATACCCCATTTGTGGGCGTAAAATGCTCTGCGGGCGCACAACAAGGCTCAGGAGCGAAAGCGCACTATGTGCATTTGAGGCCTAAATTGGTGATTTGCACAGGGGTGGCTGATTTTACAGCAGTTCTGACATAAACAAAAAAAAATGGTGACCCCATTTTGAAAACTACAACCCTCATGGGACGTAACAAGGGGTATAGTGAGCCTGAACACCCCACAGGTGTTTCAAGAATTTTCATTAAAGTTGGATGTAAAAATGAATAAAAATGTTTTTTTTTCACTAAAATGCTGGTGTTACCCTAAATTGTTCATTTTTACAAAAATTTGTAACCCCATTTCTTCTGAGTAAGAACACACCACATATGCGAACTACAATGCTCAGAAGAGAAGGGGCGCCATTGGGCTTTTGAAGAGAAAATTTGTCCGGAATTGAAGGCCACATGTGTTTACAAAGCCCACATAGTGCCAGAACAATGGACCCCCCCCCCCCCTCCACATGTGACCCCATTTTGGAAACTACACCCCTCATGTAATGTATTAAGGGGTACAGTGAGCATTTACACCCCATAGGTGTCTGACAGATTTTTGGAACAGTGGTCGGTGAAAATGAAAAATGTATATATTTTTTTTAAACACCAATGGGGTGTAAATACTCACTGCACCCCTTATTAAATTCTGTTAAATTCTGGGGTCACATGGCACCATGGGGGGCTTTGTAAATGCACATGGCCCCTGACTTCCATTTAAAAAAAAAATATTTCCAAAAGCTCAATGGCGCTCCTCCTCTTCTGAGCATTGTAGTTCGCCAGCAGAACATTTGACGTCCATGCATGGGGTATTTCCACACTCAGAAGAAATGGGGTTACAAATTTTGGGGGTCATTTTCTCCTATTACCCCTTGTAAAAATGTAAAATATGGTGAAAAAACCGCATTTTAGTGAAAATGTTTTTTTTTTTTCATTTGCACATTTGCACAGTGTTAAGGCTCACTGTACCCCTTGTTATGTTCCTTGAGGGGTGTAGTTTCCAAAATAGTATACCATGTGCTGTTTTTGCTGTTCTGGCACCATAGGGGCTTCCTAAATATGACATGCCCTGCCCAAAAACCATTTCAGCTAAATTTGCTTTCCAAAAGCCAAATGTGACTCCTTCTCTTCAGAGCATGGTAGTGCGCCAGCAGAGCACTTGACGTCCACACATGGGATATTTCCATGCTCAGAAGAGATGGGATTACACATTTTGGGGGGCATTTCCCTCTATTATTGCTTGTAAAAATTTTAAATTTGGGGGATAACTATAGCATTTTAGTGAAAAAAAAAATCATTTACACATCCAACTTTAACAAAAAGTCGTCAAACACCTGTGGGTTGTTAAGGCTCACTGTACCCCTTATTATGTTCCTTGAGGGGTCTAGTTCCCAAAATATTATGCCATGTGTTTTTTTTTCTTTTTTTGCTGTTCTGGCACCATAGGGGCTTCCTAAATGTGACATGCCCCCCAAAAACCATTTCAGAAAAACTCACTCTCCAAAATCCCACTGTCGCTCCTTCCCTTCTGAGCCCCTAGTGCACCAACAGAGCACTTGACATACAAATATGAAGTATTTCCTTACTCGAGAGAAGTTGGGTTACACATTTTAGGAAGATTTCTCTCCTATAACCCCTTGTAAGAATTCAAAAACTGGGTCTACAAGAACATCCCAGTGTAAAAAAAGAAGATTTTGAATTTTCTCCTTCAATTTTATGCTATTCCTGTAAAACACCTAAAGGGTTAACAAACCTTTTGAATGTCCTTTTGAATACTTTGAGGGGTACAGTTTTTATAATGGGGTCATTTATGGGGTATTTCTAATAAGAAGGCCCTTCAAATCCACTTCAAATCTGAACTGAATTCAGATTTAGAAAATTTTGTGAAAAATTGGAAAATTGCTGCTGAACTTAGAAGTCCTCTGATCTCTTCCAAAATTAAAAACATGTCAACTTTATGATGACATTATAGGCCATGACTAAGAGCAACTGCTCGAAACGCGTCGGAGTTTCACCCCCCTTTTGTTTTTAAGTGACATGTCACTTGCCACCTCGTGGCGAATTTCCATGTTTTAATTACCGTATTTATCGGCGTATAACACGCACTTTTTAGGCTAAAATTTTTAGCCTAAAGTCTGTGTGCGTGTTATACGCTGATACACCCCCAGGAAAGGCAGGGGGAGAGAGGCCGTCGCTGCCCGCTTCTCTCTCCCTGCCTTTCCTGGGGTCTAGAGCGCTGCTGTCAGCCCTTTTCACCCCCTGATAGCCAGAGAGAGAAGCGGCGCCGACAGCCAGGGGGAGAGAAGGGGCAGCGGCACCCATTGCCGGCGCTGCTGCCCCGTTGCCTCCCCCCATCCCCGGTGGCATAATTACCTGAGTCGGGTCCGCGCTGCTCCAGGCCTCCGTTGTGCGTCCCCGGCATCATTGCTATGCGCTGAACGGCGCGGCGCATGACGTCAGAGCGCCGTGCCGTGCATAGCAA
Organism: Hyla sarda; assembly: GCF_029499605.1. Classification (NCBI taxonomy): domain Eukaryota; kingdom Metazoa; phylum Chordata; class Amphibia; order Anura; family Hylidae; genus Hyla; species Hyla sarda. The sequence goes on along the minus strand of NC_079198.1, from coordinate 132,827,857 downwards.
TGATGCTGGGGACGCACGACGGAGGCCTGGAGCAGCGCGGACCCGACTCAGGTAATTATGCCACCGGGGATGGGGGGAGGCAACGGGGCAGCGGCGCCGATAGTCAGGGGGACAGAACGGGCAGCGGCGCCGATAACCAGGGGGTGAAAAGGGCCGACAGCAGCGCTCTAGACCCCAGGAAAGGCAGGGGGAGAGAAGCGGGCAGCGACGGCCTCTCTCCCCCTGCCTTTCCTGGGGGTATATCGGGGTATACACGCGCACACACGCACCCTCATTTTATCATGGATATTTGGGTAAAAAACTTTTTTTACCCAAATATCCTTGGTAAAATGAGGGTGCGTGTTATAGGCCGGTGCGTGGTATACCCCGATAAATACGGTAGTTGCCATTAAAGGTTAAGTTTTATTGGACACCTCTACCCAGGAGCTGGACCCCCTCCACTTCCTTTTCTCAACTTTATAATGCAAACATAGTAGACATATTGTATATGTGAATCAATATATAATTTATTTGTAATATCCATTTTACTTATAAGCAGAGGGCTTCAAATTTTTTTCATAAAATTTCGGAATTTTTCAGCAAGAAATGATGCAAGTATCGACAAACTTTTACCACGAACATAAAGTAGAATATTTCACGAAGAAATAATCTCGGAATCAGAATGAAAAGTAAAAGCATCCCAGAGTTATTAATTATTATAAGTGACAGTGATCAGATGTGCAAAAAATGGCTGGGTCCTACACTGAAAATTGGCTGGGTCCTTAAGGGGTTAATAACCGTATTTGCTATACAAACATAATCACTATACAAAGGGGCATTATCAGTGAGCGACAACATAACAGAAGCATGATCTGGCCATAACAACTCAACAATACTAATTTTAGTGTTTTTTTTTTTTAACCTCTTAACTACCTCGCATTATGCACAGCAGGTCCCGTTGCTATCAACAGTCCAGGGACCCGCAGGTAATGGCGGACATCAGTGATCGCTCTGATGTCCGCCATTAACCCCTCAGATGCCGGGATCAATACAGATCACGACATCTGCGGCAATGCGCATGAGATCCGATCATCTAAAATGGCTGCTGGAGGTCCCCTCACCTGCCTCTGGCCGTCTCCTGGGGTCTTCTTCTCTGGTCTGAGATTGAGCAGAACAGAACAGAAGATCGCCGATAATACTGGTCAGTGCTATGCCCTATGCATAGCACTGAACAGTATTAGCAATCAAGTGATTGCTATAGATAGTTCCATATGGGGACATAAAAAGTGTAAGAAAAAAAAAGTAAAAAAAAAGTAAAAATAAAAAGTAAGAAAATGTGAAAAATTCCCTCCCCCAATAAAAATGGAAATTGTCCTTTTTTCCCATTTTGACTCCAAAGAGCATTAAAAAAATTAATAAACATATTTGGTATCACCGCATGCGTAAATGTCCGAACTATAAAAATATAATATTAATAATGCCGTACGGTAAATGGTGTAAACATAAAAAAAAAAAATAAGTTATGCTTTTTTTTGTCACATTTTATTCAAAAAATAATAATAAAAAGTGATTTAAATGTTTCATGTACGCAAATGCGGTATAGATAAAAATAACAGATCACAGCCCCATAAACAGAAAAAATGAAAAAGTCATAGGTGGTCAAAATATGGCAATTCTAAATATACTGATTTTGTACAAAAAGTTTGAAATTTCTACGGTAAAGTGTTCAGTGTGAGAACAAAACCCTCCAAAATTTGCTAAATTTTATAAAATTTCCTCCCTAAATTTTTTTTTTATTTGTCATACATTTTATGGTAAACTGAGAGGTGTCATTACAAAGTACAATTGGTCACACAAAAAACAAGCCCTTATATGGGTCTGTAGATGGAAATATAAAAGAGTTAAGGATTTTAGAAGGCGAAGAGGAAAAAACAAAAACACAAAAATAAAATTGGCCTGGTCCTTAAAGGAGTACTCCACCCCTAGACATCTTATCCCCTATGATGTCTTATCGTGGGGACCCCCACGATCTCTCCTGCTGCACCCCCATACATCAGCAGCTTGGAGCTATGTTTGCTCCGTGGCTGATGACAAGCAATACAGGGGGTGGGATATCGTGACGTCACGGCCCCATCTCCTCATGATGTCACGACCCGCCCCTCAATGCAAGTCTTTTGAAAGGGGCGTGGCGGCCATCACAAAAGCCGGATAAGGGGCAGAAATGAGCCAACCGGAGTCACAGTTTGACTCAGTTTGGCTCATTAAAGTCAATGGAGTTCGGTGCTGGTCCAGCTGGGGTAAAGTCAGCCGGATCCGGCAGCCGTGCGCTGCAACCATGGTGTGAAGGTAGCCTTAGGTGTATTGTGGAGGAGGGGGAATGGGGATGGAGAATGAGGGAGGAGAGATAGGGAAGGGGGAAATTTCCTTTTTTTTTCTTTTCCCCATCTCCTTTCACTCCTCTTTCCCATTTAGTCGTGGTTGACCGGTATGGAAATTCTAAGAACTAGAGGGTCATTGTTAAGATTGCAGAGCAAATCTACTTATGCTATAGGCAGTGGAGGCCTAAATGGTATAACTCTGAGTAAATGTATACGATTGATATTCCTCGAGCTTGTTTATCCTGGAGACATGCTATAGACAGGTCTGTGGTTGATCATGAGAAAGTTAAGGAGGAGGGTACTAAGAGATGGTATCATTTTGGCAAGGGGAGAATGTAACAGGTATAGGAGACATGTTTCCCCCTGGACAAAGTAACTTGTGAAACACTCATTGTGGTTGGCATGGTGCGGTCTGACCTGTGGTATATTTTATGCCTCTTACATTCCTCCTGGTAGAGTTCTTTTTGATTTATTGTATAAATAGTATATTTATTGTATATTGCACTGTATTGTATGTTTTTATCTATCATTTGTTTTAACTCATAATGTTTTATCATACTGTATTGGTGTTTCTCCTTTTTTTTTGTATTGTATTTCATTGTGAGACATACTAGACCATTGCTATGTTAAATAGTATTTGTATAGGCTTTTTTTTGTTTGTTTTTTGTTTTTTTAAATGGCAAAGCTAGTTTGTTTAACTTAACACATGAATCTATTATAACACATTTTCCCATGACTGATTTATGAATATTTCATCTCTCGGCTGATTATTCTTCCTTAGCCTTTGTAAAATGATATAAACTTGAGCACCGGTGTAGAGATAGTCACCTGTCGGGGATAGAAGATTAGATGATGGATTCCAGCCCCCATAAGATCTATCATGTACACGGTTATGACTCCAGACAAGCCCTGGAGGATTATTTTTCAGACAAAACTGATATGGCCTTTGTAGAAGATTCCTTGATATTTCCCATTGAAAATCTTACAAAAACCTTCACGGAGGGTATGTATCTTAGTTAATTGGTTTTAAAAATTTGTAAACAAATGAATACTACTAGATAAACTTTTTTGGGGTGTTGCAGATCAGAAGGAGCACATGGCCCTAGTCACTTTCATTGATAGAGAGCAAAGCAAAGTCTTGAATATGATGAGAGATGTCGAATTATAGGGTTTATAAAGTCATTGTTTTACCTTATATAATCACTAAAACTCCTGAAAAACTAAGATTGTTATCACTTTTATATCTGATCTGATATGAGAATTTGTTGTTTACAAGTTTGTCCCAGTGCCTCTTCTTGGTCTTTTTTTTTTAACAATGATAACCTAGAAGTTACAGGGGTTTTGCTATTAAGATAAATAGGTTTATATTGATGCATAATGTGAAACATTTTTTTGAGGATGTACAAGTATTTTGGACTATGTTCTCTTTGAGAGATACAGTATATACTTACAGTACTAATCCCCCATGTGCCTGCTTTGTGTTGATAACCTGTTCGCCTTGGTCATGACCACTTAATAGCATCCATGGAGATCTGATTTTATCAGATTCATTGTAATCTACTGGTCTGTCCCATACATATTAGAAGTTATTCTCCACTTTATATGCAAAAACACCCCCGATCCCCTGAAGAGATAGGAGTGAGGTGGCAGGGGTGCCATTCCTGCTATTGGTCAGTCAGAAGTGACTGGTTCCCTCACTCTTCCGACCCACGGTAGTATGGGCAGAGCAGGAGAACTGTGATGTGAGCAGCAGAGGCGGTGGAAGTCCCTTACCGGGCAACGATCGGCGACAGCGGGCGGCGATCCTCCAGCTTGCGCGGCATGTGGCGATCCTGGTGCAGGAGGTGCGTAGTTTCCTAGCATCATCTGCAGGGCGACAGTTTTAAGACCACTATGCGATGGTCTCTAAACTGTAGCCCTCCAGATGTTGCCAACCTACAACTCACAGCATGCCCAGACAGCTGTTTGGGATTGCTGGGATTTGTAGTTTTGCCTCATCTGGAGGGCCGCAGTTTGGAGATCACTGTGTGGTGGTTTCTAAACTGTGGCCATCTAAATCTTGCAAAGCTACAACTCCCAGCATGCACTAACAGCAAACGGCTGTCTCGACATGCTGGGAGATGTAGTTGCGTACCTCCAGCTGTTGAATAACTACATCTTCCAACATGCCCTTTGGCGATCGGTACATGCTGGGAGTTGTAGTTTTGCAACAGCTGGATGCACACTTGTTGGAAAATTCTGAGTTAGGTAACAGAACCTAACTGAAGGTTTTCCAACCAGTGTGCCTCCAGCTGTTGAAAAAAGAACAACTCCCAGCACGCAAGGTCTGTCAGTGTATACTGAGAGTTGTAGTTTTGCCACAGCTGGAGGTACATTCAAACGAGTGGGTTTACAGGGTACGTTCACATGGGTGGGTTTACAGTGAGTTTCCTGCTTTAAAGGGTAACTCTCATTAAAACATATTTTTGATATTGCACTCCTTATGATAAATAAAAAATATCCCCCCCCCCCCCCCTCAGCACTCCAGGCTGCACTTTCTGTGTTTGGACCTCGGTCCCAAGTCTGTGTATATGATGGGGGAAAATGTGCTCTTGAGCTTTTTTAAGCACAAATAATACATAGAAAACTTTATTTTTTTTAAACCAAAGTATATTAGAAATCTTTTTTATTTACCATAAGGAGTGCAATAGCAAAAATTAGTTTTAATGAAAGTACCCATTTAAGTTTGAGCTGCAGCAAATTTTCAGCCGCAGAGCAAACTCCTGGCGGGAAACTCACCATAAACCCACCTGTGTGAATGTACCCTAAAAACACTACACTAACACAAAATAAAAAGTAAAACACTACATATACACCCCCTTACAGTATTCCCCTCCCCTAATAAAAATGAAAAACGTATTGTACTACAATGTTTCCAAAACGGAGCCTCCAGCTGTTGCAAAACAACCACTCCCAGCATTTCTGGACAGCCACTGACTTTCCAGGCATGTTGGGAGTTTAGCAACAGCTGTAGGCACCCTGTTTGGGAATCACTGGAGTAGAATATTTTTGATAGCGGAGCCAATTGTAACGCTTGCATCCGAGTCCACCTCTATGCAAGTCCCTAATTTAGGCCTCAAATGCACATGGCACTTTCTCACTTTGGAGCCCTGTCGTATTTCAAGGAAACAGTTTAGGGCGACATATGGGGTATTTTCATAATCAGGAGCAATTGCTTTACAAATTTTGTGGGAGCATTTCCTCCTTTAACGCCGTATGAAAAGAAAAAGTTGGGTTTTACACCAGCTTTTTAGTGTAAAAAGAAAAAAAAATGTTTACACTAACATGCTGGTGTTGCGTTTTAGTTTTTTCCTCCTTGCTTTCTAACTCCTTTTTTTTTTTCCATCCTCAAACCTATAGGAGGGCTTGTTTTTACATGATCAATTGTACTTTGTTATAACTTCACAAATTTTTCCATAAAATGTATGGCAAACCCAAAAAATCATTATTCGTTTGAGGAAATTGAAAACATAACTGAAATTTTGCTAATTTTGGAGGGTTTCGTTTTCACGCTGTACACTTTACGGTAAAAATGATTTTTTTTCTTTATTCTGTGTAAAATGACACCCATGGTTACATGCTTTTCTACTATTGTACTGCTTTAAAAAAAAAACACAAACTTTTTTTTTACAACACATTATGGTTAACCCCTTATGGACGCAGGGCGTACCTGTATGCCCTGGTCCCATTACCAGGGTTTAAAGCATTCAGAATGCTTCAAACCCAGTGGGTCTTGACTGCTATCAGCAGCCAGGATCCAGGGTTAATGACGGGCACTGCCGATAGAGCCAATGCCCAGCATTAAGACCCGCAACAAAAGTTAATTGCGGCATCTAAAAAGAAACTAAAATTATCCCGGCAGCTCAGCGCAGCTGATCGGGACCATCGCAGTAAAACCGAGATGTCCCGATCAGCTAAGAGGATGGTGGGAGGGCCCTTACCTGCCTCCTCGCCGTCCGATCGGTGATCTGCTGCTCCAGGAAGCTTCAGCAGGCTAAAGCAGCAGAGCACCAATAACACTGATCAATGCTATGCTATGGCATAGCATTGAACAGTATATGCAATCAAAAGATTGCATGGTATAGTCCCCTATGAGGCATCATAATAATAATAATAATAATAATAATAATAAAGTGTTAAAAAAAGTTAATTTAAAGATAGTTTAAAGATAATTAACCCTTTCCTATTAAAAGTTTGAATACCCCCTTCTCATTTTTAAAATAAAATAATGTAATAAAAAATTAAAATAATCATATGTGGTACCTCCGCGTGCATAAAAGTCCGAACTATTAAAATATAAGGTTAGCTAAACTGCACGGTCGATGGCGTACACGTAAAAAAGTACCAAAGTCCAAAATTGTGCATTTTAGATCACTTCATATATCATTAAAAAAAAATTATAAAAAGCGATCAAAAAGTCCAATCAAAACAAAAATTGTACCGATAAAAACTACTGACCACGGCGCAAAAAATATATATTTTTTTGTTTCGCCGCAGATTATGTTATAAAATAAGTAATGTCTTTACAAAGTACAATTGGTGATGCAAAAAACAAGCCCTTAGATGGGTATGTAGGTGCAACATTGAAATTGTTATGATTTTTAGAAAGGAAGGAGGAAAAAACTAAAATGCAATAAGAAAAATGTGCTGGTTCCTTAAAGGGGTTATCCAGGAACATAAAAACACGGGTAATTTCTTTCCAAAACCGCTCTCTGTCTGTCTCCAAGTTGGGTGTGGTATTACAATTTGGCTCCATTCACTTCAATGGAACGGAGCTGCAGAACCACACCCAACCTGGAGACAGACAGGGGGCCATTTTGGAAATACATTTAAAAAAAAAATTATATTCCTGGATAACCCCTTTAAGGCCAAAATGACGACCTTAACTCCTTAACGGGGGTTGGTCCCGGCAGCCATCAACGGTCGGGACCAGCGGCTAGTATCGGACATCACCAATCGCGGTGAGCCCTCATACATCCCCATATGCAGAAAAATAAAAAAGTTATAGGGTCAGAAGATGACATTTTTAAATGTATAAGTTGTCAGGAACTGTGCAGAGCAAGAGAAAATCTCCATAGTAAACATATGCTGCTCTGGACAGTTCCTAAAATGGACAGAGGTGTCAGCAGAGAGCACTGAAGAAAGACAGAAAGAAATCCAAAAAGAAACGAATTTCCTCTGTATTATTCAGCAGCTAATAAGTACTGGAAAGATTAAGATTTTTTAAGAGAAGCAATTTACAAATCTGTTTAACTTTTTGGCACAAGTCGATTAAAAAAAAAAAAAAGAAATTTCCACCGGAGTACCCCTTTAAGTGGTTAAAATTGCCCAATTTTGACCATCTATAACTCTTATAATTACTATAATTTTTCTGTATGAAGACAAATTTTTTTGCGACGTTAATTGTAGGGGTTTTTTTTGTACCACTTTTGTGACTATTTGATCACATTTTATTATTTAATATTTTTTTAATATGTGAAAAAAACACCACAACTTTGGACTTTTTTTTTTCTGGGGGAGGGGGGGCATTTACACCGTTCACCATATGGGATCATTTAAATTATATTTTCCTAGTTCTGACATTTACACATGGGGCAATACCAAATATTTTTAGTAATTTTTTTTACTCTGTTTGGGGGGAAATGGGAAAAAGGGGTGATTTAAATTTTTATAGGGGGGGGGGATTTTTTAAATATTTTTAAAAACTTTTTTAACACACTTTTTATGTCCCCATAGGGGTTTATTTATAGCAATAATTAGATTGCTAATGCTGTTCAGTGCTATGCCTAGGCATAGCAGTGATCAGTATTATCGTTGATCTTCTTCTGTGGTCTTACTTAATATCAGACCAGAGGAGAAGACCCCGAAAGAGTGGCAGATGCATTTGAGGGGACCTCTGTTGGCCATCTCGGATGATCGGATCCCTGCGGCAGTGCCTGGGGTGATCCGATAATCTATTTAAACATGCACATTGCCGCAGATGCCTTGATCTGTATTGATCACAGCATCTGAGGGGTTAATGGCAGACATCAGCGCGATTGCTGATGTCCACCATTACCAGTGTGTCCCTGGCTGCTGATAGCAGCAAAGACCTGCTGTGCAAGATACGAGCATGGGGTCCCCGAATTACTAGAGATGAGGGAATGGAATATTACGAATCTGAATTCGTTACAAATTCCATGAAAAATTTGATTTGCAACAAATGTGAATATTGCCGCGATTCTATCGCGCAAATCACTTCACTAAACTCCATTTAGTGCGGTCCAGGCTCCAGGGCATCTAAAATGATGAATCCACATGTGAGGACATGGGACAGGGAATCCTGGGAAGGCGGGAACAAGGGTAGGCGGGATGACCCTGAATTACATGCATGATGCAGCCTATCAGCAGCCAGTCACCCCTGTGATGCCACAGCCCTATATAATCCGCAGCCATATTCCGGCTAGTCCCTTCAGAGAGACATGTCTGTCAGTGCTTTGTGTGTTACACAGAAAAGCTTTTTCCAGCTGCGTGTTACCTCCTAGTCACCTCAGTGTTCTGGTGGACAGAGAACAGTGCGTTTTTCTCTGAAAATATGTTTTAATGCAGCCATTAACCTCCCAGTCACTTTATACAGCACTGTATTACAGAGAGGGGCAGAGAGCTGTGTGTTGCCTCATACATTTGAACAAGCTGGCTCAGCTGGAGAAACCTTAGCAGAGGATAGAGGAATGATTTTTCAGCGCAACTCTGTGTCTTTGCTTCAAAACAAATGGTCTGCTGGTTATGCTAGTCTGTAGACAGTATAATACCCATTCCTATTAGTCTTTGAGAGAGTGCAATTTTGGGTTTAGTACACAGCGACTGTGTGCTGCAGCACTGTTGTGTACTGCTGGTGTTGTGCAAAAATATGTTTTTTAAGCGTACTGTAGCACATTTTTCTGCCCTCATATGGGCATACCACATACCTATATCTAAGTAGTGAACTATTTTGTACCTGTTAATCTGTCAATGGCCTAGATGCTGTAAAAGTCAAGGCAAAAGTAATCACCAGTTGGTGTTTAACTGCGTTATGTTTTTTAAGCATACTGTAGCGCATTTTTCTGCCCTCATAAGTGCATACCACATACCTACATCTAAGTAGTGTACTATTTTGTACCTTTTAATCTGTCAAGGGACTAGCTACTGTAAAAGGCCAGGCAAAAGTAATCACCGGCTGGAGTTTTACACCAATACTTTTTTAAGCGTACTGTTGAGCGGACTGTAAGTAAAGAAGATTTTTATGGTCCGTATAGATATTGATAGGATGAGTTGCTCCCTCTAATAAGTGACACCATTCTTCCAGAGCGAGCTTAATGGGCAAGAGTTCCCGATCACCGATGGTGTAATTCCTCTCAGCAGGAGAAAAGGTTTTAGAGAGGAATCCGGAAATCGCTGCTTTGCCCTTGGAGGATTTTTGAGTCAAGATTGCTTCGGCTCTTACAGAAGCGGCATCCACTTAAAGGGAGAACAGCTTATCCAGGTCTGGTCTCATCAGAACAGGTGCAGAGGCAAGAGCCGACTTCAAACGAGAAAAAGCTTCTTCCGCTGCTGGCGACCAGGACTTGGGATTGGCGCCTTTCTTAGTCACAATCGGAGCTACCAGGGTGGAGAAATACCGAATGAACTGCCAATAATAGTTGGCAAAGCCTAGGAAGCGTTGAATAGCCCGCAGACCAGTAGGTCATGGCCAAATAAGGACCGAAGACAACTTATCAGGATCAATTCGAAGGCCTTGGTTAGAGACGACTTATCGAAGAGACATTTCTCGAGCTTATCATGGAAGCAGCTGCTCCGGAGACGTCTCAGGACCAGACGCACATGAGTGCGATGAGCTTCCAAGTTGTGCGAGAATTCAAGATGTTGTCCAGATACACCACAACACAAGTGTAAAGGAGATCACGGAAAATGTCATTAACAAATTCTTGGAAAACGTCCGGGGCTTTACAGAGACCAAACGGCATCACTAGGTACTCATAATGCCCATCACAAGTATTAAAATCCGTCTTCCACTCGTCTCCTTCCCGGATTCTAATAAGGTTATACACCCCTCACAAGTCCAACTTGGGGAAAATTTTTGCTCCCCATAGGCGATCAAATAGTTCAGGGATCAGTGGAAGGAGGTACCGGTTCTTGATGGTGATCTTATTAAGTCCCCAGTAATAAATGCAGGGATGAGAGAACCGTCCTTTTTCTCTACAAAGGAAAAAAAATGGCTCCGGCTGGAGAGGTAGACTTACGAAAGAAGCCCTTCTGCAGATTATCACTGATGTATTCTGACATAGCCTTTGTCGCGACAAATGACAGATTCTTCCCCGAGGCGGCAAAGAACCAGGCAGAAGATCAATTGGACAATCGTAGGGTCGAAGAGGAGGAAGACTCTCAGCTTGCTTCTCGCAAAACACGTCAGCAATGTCTTGATACGGGGTAGGCAGACCCGGCAGAGAGGGACAAGGAATAGGATGCTTCAGTTGAATTGTCACCAGACAACGGTTTCGGCAATCCTGACCCCAAAGGGAGACTTCTCTAGAGCGCCAATCAAGAACTGGGGGTGGTGTTGCAGCCGCAGCAAACTGAGGGAAACCTAGGAAGAACAGTGAGGAAGCACATAGAACTTGATCCACTCCTTGTGCATAGCGCCCACTTGCATCTTCAGAGGTTCAGTGATAAACTTCACAGCAAAATTCAGGCACTCTCCATTGATAGTAGAGATGTGCAGATGCCTTGCGAGCTGTGTAACTGGAAGATGATATTTTTGGACCAGAGAGGCATCCACAAAGTTCCCTGCTGAACCAGAGTCCACAAAAGCAGAAACAGGGAATGAGAAACTGGACGAGGAGAAGAGCAGGACTGGCATGCATAAGCGAGGAAAGGGAGTCTTCACACCTAGGGATACCTCTCCCACATGCCCTAGGTGCGCATGTTTCCTGGTCGCTGAGGCCTAAGAGGGCAGTTATTGCAAAAATGCTCTGGGCTGGCACAATACAGGCACAGATTCTCTTCCCGACTGCGTGACCTCTCTTGTGGAGACAGGTGAGCTCGATACACTTGCATGGGCTCTTCTGAAGAAGGCAAAGAAGTAGTCAGAGGTGGCCACTGAAAGACCGGAGCCAAACGGGGAAGACGACGTGGACGGGCAGGTTCACCTTCTTGACGGAGTTCCTCTTGCCTCTCAGCAAAACGCATATCAATGCGGGTAGCCAGCAGAATCAATTCAGACAGAGAATATGGTGGGTCCCGCGTGGCCAGGGCATCCTTTACTCTACTAATTAGTCCCTTCTTGTAAGTTACACACAGGGCAACATCATTCCAGTCCAATTCAGAAGCTAAGGTACGGAATTGGACCGCATAGTCGCCAACGGAGGAATCCCCTTGACGGAGATTCAGGAGTGCAGTCCTTTCTGCCAAGGAAGAATGTTCTGGCTCCTCAAATACACTGCAGAATTCTGACAGGAAAGCTTGCAGATTGGACGTCACTGGATCTCCTTTGTCCCAGAGAGGGGTAGCCCATGCCAGAGCCTTACCGGAAAGAAGGCTCAACACAAAAGCCACTTTAGCACGCTCAGACGGGAACTGATCAGACAAGAGTTCCACTTGCAGAGAGCACTGGGTAACAAAGCCTCTGCACAATTTAGGGTAACCTTTATACTTGGTGTCAGAGACAAGTGAAGCTTCGGACCAAGAGATGCCCCAGAAGCTGCTGTCACTGTTGTTGCTGCTGCTTATGTACTGTGAGGAGCTGCTGCATCATGGTGGACAGCTGATTTAGCTTCTGAGCCTGTTGAGCCAGCTGTTGCGACTGCTAAACCACTATTGAGGAGAGATCCTCAGCACTAGGCAGTAGCACCTTGGCGGGATCCATGGCCGGATTTAACTGTTATGGCTGAGGTGAAGAGGATCCGCTGTACCTGTGTAGATGATGATGTGAAACGTGCTACTGGAAGGATAAGGCAAGGTCAGGTCACGTAACAAGAGGTCAGAGGGCAGGCGGAACAGGAGCAAGGTCAGGATAAGTAGCAATAGGGTCAGATACACAGCAAAGCAAGACAAACTGAACGCTTTCTCTTAGGATGATAAGGCACAAAGATCTGGCAAGGGTCAAAAGGAAGTGCTTGTACTTATAGGGCTGGATGCGATCGCATCACGCGATTGCATCGCGTGACGGGCAGTGCCGGGCAAAGGAGAAGGAGTGCGTCCGTTGCCAGCATGTCTGACCGTGGTGTGACTCCTAACGAAGTGCACACTCACTCCCGCTGGAGATCCTTGCTGGGATCGGGAGGCGCACACCCGCTGCTGACGCGGAGACCACAGAGACCGAATGTGCATCATACAAGCGTGACACCGTCATATAACTCCTCGCGCTGCAAGCACGCGACTGCTGTATATGCAATCACACGCGTGGTCACATTGACAAACTTTCCAGACTACCAGCTTGTTATTGCAAATTTGCCCGGCCCGGAGGCTGGAGCCTCGAATCGGAGCATCACACCCGGAGACTGGTAAGCGGTGCTGTGCACCACAGTATATGCACTTTCTGACTTTGATTTCATAAGTATTGTAAGGATTCCTCCTTGGGGATAGCTTCGGGATCGTCCTGGACACTGCCAGGGGACACGTTTCCACTCAATAAACCCGCAGACAATGGTTATTCTTGAAAGTCTAGCACCTTGCCAGCTTTGTTTAGACAGGTTGCAGGGGAAAAACAAACATAACGCAGGAACAAAATTAAATCCTTGACCGTCTGGTCACTGACTACACATATCAGCATGCCCTGACTACTAACTGGTGAGCTACCCTCAGCCAGTTAAACATGTGACTCCTGAAACCTGCTACTCACAGTTCACACCACTTCTTGGACCACTCACTGCTCCAGCTGTGTACTTCCTCAACAGGGTCCGAGTGTCTCCCCCTACAGCGACATGCTGTTTCCCAGGGAGAGCCCCAACTATTCTGTTTCCTTTCCTTTTAAACACACTTCCCCTTCCTTATACCTCATTAATCAGGCCACAGGTGGAGCATTCTCCTGAGTTAGCAAGGGAAATACACCCTTTCCTTGCCACACTGCCACATATCCCCCCCCCCCTCTGCTCAGACCACCGGGAAGGAGCACTCAAAAGGCGTAGTCCAACTACCTTTCCTTTTCCTTGAACAACTCCGTACAATAGGTTTTGAGGCACTTGGCTTCCTTCATCAGCAGATTTTATCTGCACTACTTCTTTCATTCGCATCAGCCACCAAGCACAAGACTTTTGTTCACCTTTGACAAATTCCTTGTAAAAAGCTCCTTTCATGTCACACCTCTATTCATGTCACAGCCTGTATCACCCATTTGCCGCACTTTTAAGACATCCTCCACAATTTCAGGAGGCTTCCCTTTAATGCACATGTCCATCTTCTCCTTGAGATGGACTCTTTTCCAAATTCTACTTCCGCTGACTTTCTTCCGGTGTTTTCTGAAACTAATCCAGCGCCTCTCAGGGTTTCTACCACGACCCAGTCTTCTATCACAGTGACATCTTTTGAAGGACTCTGCTTTCTTATTAGCCCTTTCCTTAGGGACACCAACCTTCACAGGCTCATCTTTAGGCTGAGAACTCGTGGCTTCTTTAGGCCTTTTTTTACCTGCACCTTCAGATGTGTCACTGACTTTACTTGCAGCTTCTGCAGTTATCTCTGGTTTAACTTCTGCCTCAGAGAACTTCTCTGCCTCAGCATTTTCACCATCCAATATCAATATCTCTGCAGCTTCAGAGGACTTCCCATATGGTTTCACCACAGTCTCAGCTTCAGAGGACATCCCATATGGTTTAACCTCAGTCTCAGCTTCAGAGGACTTCCCATATGGTTTCACCTCCATCTCAGCTTCAGAGGACCTCTCATATGGCTTCTTCTCATGGTCTTCAGACTCTACTGTTTCTTGCGTCCATTGTTCAGACTTTGCCACTTTTACAGAAAGCATCCCTGTCTCCAGTAGCTTTTGCCCCACAAGCAGTTTTTCTTCTTTTACTCAGATGTGGCTTTGGCCTCAGTTTCCATCTGAGACACCTTTAACCCCTTAAGGACCCGGGCTTTTTCCGTTTTTTCATTTTCATTTTTTCCTCCTTAACTTTAAAAAATCATAACTCTTAAAAATTTTCACCTAAAATTATATATAATGGCTTAATTTTTGCGTCACTAATTCTACTTTGTAATGACATTAGTCATTTTACCCAAAAATCTACGGTGAAACGGGAAAAAAATCAATGTGCGACAAAATTGATGAAAAAACACTATTTTGTAAGTTTTGGAGGCTTCTATTTTTACGCAGTACATTTTTTGTCAAAAATTATACCTTATCTTTATTCTGTAGGTCCATACGGTTAAAATGATACCCTACTTGTATAGGTTTGATTTTGTATCACTTCAGAAAAAAATCATGAATACATGCAGGAAAATTTATACGTTTAAAATGGTCATCTTTTGACCCCTATAACTTTTTTATTTTTCTGTGTTCAGGGTGCTTTGAGGACTCATTTTTTGCGCCGTCATCTGAAGTTTTTAGCGGTACAATTTTTGTTCTGATAAGACTTTTTGATCACTTTTTATTCACTTTTTAGTGGTATAAAAAGTGATAAAAAATGCGCTATTTTGGACTTTGGAATTTTTTTGCGCGTACGCCATTGATTGAGCGGTTTAAAAAGCGGTATATTTTTATAAATCGGACATTTCCGCACGCGGCGATACCACATATGTTTATTTTTATTATTATTTACATAATGTTTTTTTTTATTTTTGGAAATGCCGGGTGATTTAAACTATTATTAGGGGAAGGGATAATTGAAAGGGTTAATGATTTTTTTACACTTTTCTTATGCAACATTATAGCTCCCATAAGGGGCTATAACATTGCATTTGCTGATCTTTTACACTGATTGATCCATCTCCATAGGAATGGATCAATCAGTGTTTTCGGCGATTGAATGCTCAAGCCTGGATCTCAGGCTTGAAGCATTCATTCGGCGATCGGACAGCACAGGAGAAGGTAAGAGACCTTCCTCCTGTGCTACAGATGTTCGGGATGACTCGATTATACCGCAGCGATCCCGAACAGCTCCCTGAGCTAGCCGGGCACTTTTACTTTCGTTTTTAGCCGCGCGGCTCAGCTTTGAGCGCGCGGCTAAAGGGTGAATATCGCGCGGCACAGCGATCAGTGCCGCACGCTATTAGAGGCGGGTCCAGGCTTCACTATGACGCTGGGCCCACCGCGATATGATGCGGGGTCACCGTGTGACCCCGCGTTATATCGCAGGACCGGGACCCATGACGTATGCATACGTCATGGGTCCTTAAGAGGTTAAAGGGGTACTCCAGTGAAAACCTTTTTTCTTTTAAATCAACTGGTGGCAGGAAGTTAAACATATTTGTAAATTACTTCTATTAAAAAATCTTAATCCTTCCTGTACTTATTAGCTGCTAAATACTACAGAGGAAATTATTTTCTTTTTGGAATGCTCTCTGATGACATCACGAGCACAGTTCTCTCTGCTGACGTTATTATAATAATAATAACGGGTTATTTATTGTTGTCCTTAGTGAGATTTGAACCCAAGTCCCCAGCACTGCAAGGCAGCAGTGCTAACCACTGAGCCACCATGCTGCCCTTAGCATACATCTGCTATGCATGGTTGCTAAAATGGACAGAGATGTCAGCAGAGAGCACTGTGCTCGTGATGTCATCAGTGTTCCAAAAAGAAAGGAATTTCCTCTGTAGCATTCAGCAGCTAATAAGTACTGGAAGGATTACGATTTTTTAATAGAAGTAATTTACAAATATGTTTAACTTTCTGGCACCAGTTGATTTAAAAGAAAAAAGGTTTTCACCGGAGTACCCCTTTAACCCCTTAACCCCTTGGGGACAGAGCCCATTATGACCCTAAGGACGGGAGCATTTTTTGCAAATCTGACCACTGTCACTTTAAGCATTAATAACTCTGGAATGCTTTTACTTATAAATTTGATTCCGAGATTGTTTTTTCGTGACATATTCTACTTTATGTTAGTGGTAAATTTTCGGCGATACTTGCATCCTTTCTAGGTGAAAAATGCAAAAATTTCATGAAAAATTTGAAAATTTTGCATTTTTCTAACTTTGAAGCTCTCTACTTATAAGGAATATGGATATTCCAAATAAATTATGTATTGATTCACATATACAATATATCTACTTTATGTTTGCATCATAAAATTGACGAGTTTTTACTTTTGGAAGACATCAGGGGGCTTCAAAGTTCAGCAGCAATTTTCCAATTTTTCGCAAAATTTTCAAAATCGGAATTTTTCAGGGACCAGTTCAGGTTTGAAGTGGATTTGAAGGGTCTTCTGGTTAGAAATACCCGATAAATGACCCCATTATAAAAACTGCACCCCTCAAAGTATTCAAAATGACAATCAGTAAGTGTGTTAACCCTTTAGGTGTTTCACAGGAATAGCAGCAAAGTGAAGGAGAAAATTCAAAATCTTAATTTTTTACACTGGCATGATCTTGTAGACCCAGTTTTTGAATTTTTACAAGGGGTAAAAGGAAAAAAATTCTCTCAAAATTTGTAACCCAATTTCTCTCGAGTAAGAAAATACCTCATATGTGTATGTCAAGTGTTCGGCGGGTGCACTAGAGGGCTCAGAAGCGAAGGAGCAACAATGGGATTTAGGAGAGTGAGTTTTTCTGAAATGGTTTTTGGGGGGCATGTCCCATTTAGGAAGCCCCTATGGTGCCAGGACAGCAAAAAAAACCACATCGCACACTATTATGGAAACAACACCCCTCAAGGAACGTAACAAGGGGTACGGTGAGCCTTAACACCCCACAGGTGTTTGACAACTTTTTGTTAAAGTCGGATGTGTAAATGAAAAAAAAATATTTTTCCGCTAAAATGCTGTTTTTTCCCCAAATTTTACTTTTTTACAAAGGGTAATAGGAGAAAATTCCCCCCAAAATTTGTAACCCCATTTCTTCTGAGTATGGAAATACCCCATATGTGGACGTCAAGTGCACTGCGAGCGAACTACAATGCTCAGAAGAGAAGGAGCACCATTGAGCTTTTAGAGAGATAATTTGTTTGGAATGGAAGTCGGGGGCCATGTGCATTTACAAAGCCCCCCATGGTGCCAGAACAGTGGACCCCCCCAAATGTGACCCCATTTTGGAAACTACACCCCTCACGGAATGTAATAAGGGGTGCAGTGAGCATTTACACCCCACTGGCGTTTGACAGATCTTTGGAACAGTGGGCTGTGCAAACAAAAAAATAAAATTTTTCATTTTCACAGACCACTGTTCCAAAAATCTGTCAGACCCCTGTGGGGAGTAAATGCTCACTGTACCCCTTATTACATTCCGTGAGGGGTGTAGTTTCCAAAATGGGGTCACATGTGGGTACTTATTTTTTGCATTTATGTCAGAACCGCTGTAAAATCAGCCACCCCTGTGCAAATCACCAATTTTGGCCTCAAATGTACATGGTGCGCTCTCACTCCTGAGCCTTGTTATGCGCCCGCAGAGCATTTTATGCCCACATATGGGGTTTTTTCGTACTCAGTAGAAATTGCGTTACAAATTTTGGGGGTCTTTTCTTCCTTTTACCTCTTGTGAAAATAAAAAGTAAAGGGCAACACCAGCATGTTAGTGTAAAAATTATTTTTTTTTTTACACTAACAGGCTGGTGTAGACCCCAACTTTTCCTTTTCATAAGGGGTAAAAGTAGAAAAAGCCCCCCAAAATTTGTAGTGCATATATGCACACCCCATATGTGGCCCTAAACTGTTTCCTTGAAATACGGCAGGGCTCCAAAGTGAGAGCGCCATGCGCATTTGAGGACTAAATTAGGGATTGCACAGGGGTGGACTTAGGGGTATTCTACGCCAGTGATTCCCAAACAGGGTGCCTCCAGCTGTTGCTAAACTCCCAGCATGCCTGGACAATCAGTGGCTCTCCGGAAATGCTGGGAGTTGTTGTTTTGCAACAGCTGGAGGCTCCGTTTTGGAAACACTGCTGTACAATACGTTTTTCATTTTTATTGGGGGGGGGGGACAGTGTAAGGGGGTGTATATGTAGTGTTTTACTCTTTATTAGGTGGTAGTGTAGTGTAGTGTAGTGTTTTTAGGGTACATTCACACTGGTGGATTACGGTGAGTTTCCCGCTAGGAATTTGCGCTGTGGCGAAAAATTTGCCTTCATACTTGAAGCAGGAAACTTGCTGTAAACCCGCCCGTGTGAATGTACCCTGTACGTTCACATGGGGGGGGCAAACCTCCAGCTGTTTCAAAACTACAACTCCCAGCATGCACGGTCTGTCAGTACATGCTGGGAGTTGTAGTTTTGCAACAGCTGGAGGCACACTGGTTGGAAAACCTTCAGTTAGGTTCTGTTACCTAACTCAGTATTTTCCAACCAGTGAGCCTCCAGCTGTTGCAAAACTACAACTCCCAGCATGCATGGTCTGTCAGTACATGCTGGGAGTTGTAGTTTTGCAACAGCTGGAGGCACACTGGTTGGAAAACCTTCAGTTAGGTTCTGTTACCTAACTCAGTATTTTCCAACCAGTGAGCCTCCAGCTGTTGCAAAACTACAACTCCCAGCATGCACGGTCTGTCAGTACATGCTGGGAGTTGTAGTTTTGAAACAGCTGGAGGCACACTGGTTGGAAAATACTGAGTTGGGTTCTGTTACCTAACTCAGTACTTTCCAACCTGTGTGCCTCCAGCTGTTGCAAAACTACAATTCCCAGCATGTCTGATCACAGAAGGGCATGCTGGGAGATGTAGTTATGCAACAGCTGGAGGTACGCAACTACAACTCCCAGCATGCCGAGACAGCTGTTTGCTGTGTGGGCATGCTGGAATTTGTAGTTTTGCAACATCTGGAGTGCTACAATTTAGAGGCCACTGAACAGTGATCTCCAAACTGTGGACCTCCAGATGTTGCAAAACTACAACTCCCAGCATGCCCAGACAGCAAACAGCTGTGTGGGCATGCTGGAAGTTGTAGTTTTGCAAGATCTAGAGGGCAGTATAGAGATCACTGTGCAGTGGTCTCTAAACTGCAGACCTCCAGCTGTTGCAAAACTACAAATTCCAGCATGCCCACACAGCAAACAGCTGTCTGGGCATGCTGGGAGTTGTAGTTTTGCAACATCTGGAGGGCTACAGTCTAGAGACCACTATAGTGGTCTCAGACTGTAGCCCTCTAGATGTTGCTATGCAACTACTCACCGGCTTCCCTCGCATCCGGGAGCCGTCCTCTTCTGCCGCACGCCGCCGCAGATCTCCGTCGCCGCCGCCGATCCACGTCGCTCCGCTGCCTCTGGAGGGGTAAGTGGACTCCGGCGCCGCTCTTCTTCGTTTTCCCCGTTCTGCCCCGCCTATTGTGGGAGGGCAGGACGGGGAAAACGAAAGTAAACCCCTCCGCCCCAGATCTGCTATTGGTGGTCGCGTCTAGACTACCAATAGCAGAGATAGGAGGGGTGGCACCCATGCCACCTCACTCCTATCGCTTTAGGGGGATCGTGGGTGTCTTAGACACCCGCGATCCCCCTTCTATTCCGGGTCACCGGGTCACCATAGACCCGTAATGACCCGGAATCGGCGCAAATCGCCAGTGTGAATTCACTTGCGATTTGCGCCGATCGCCGACATGGGGGGTCTAATGACCCCCCTGGGCATTTGCACGGGGTGCCTGCTGATAGATATCAGCAGTCACCCCGGCCCGGTCCCCGCCCGGCGCGCGGCGGGGGCCGAAATTCCCACGGGCGTATGGATACGTGCTTCGTCCTTAAGTACCAGGACGCAAGGGCGTATGCATACGCCCTTCGTCCCCAACAGGTTAAGGACCAAGGACGTTCCGGTACGTCCTTGGTCCTGCTCTTCTGATATAACGCGGGGTTACACAGTAACCCCGCGTCATATCATGGTGGGCCCGGCGTCATAGTGAAGCCGGGACCCGCCTCTAATAGCGCGCAGCGGCGATTGCGGCGCCGCGCGCTATTAACCCTTTAGCCACGCGCTCAGAGCTGAGCCGCGCGGCTAAAAGTGAAAGTGAAAGTTCCCGGCTAGCTCAGTCGGGCTGTTCGGGATAGCCGTGTCTAATCGCGGCATCCTGAACAGCTGACAGGACAGCGGGAGGGCCCCTTCCTGCCTCCTCGCTGTCTGATCGCCGAATGACTGCTCAGTGCCTGAGATCCAGGCATGAGCAGTCATGCGGCAGAATCGTTGATCACTGGTTTCTTATGAGAAACCAGTGATCAACATAGAAGATCAGTGTGCGCAGTGTTATAGGTCCCTATGGGACCTATAACACTGCAAAAAAAAGGGAAAAAAAAAAGTGAATAAAGATCATTTAACTCCTCCCCTTTAAAAGTTTGAATCACCCCCCTTTTCCAATAAAAAAAAAACACAGTGTAAATAAAAACAAAAATAAACATATATGGTATCACCGCGTGTGAAATGTCCGAATTATAAAAATATATCATTAATTAAACCGCTCGGTCAATGGCGTGTGCGCAAAAAAATTCCAAAGTCCAAAATAGTGCATTTTTTGTCACTTTTTACATCATTTAAAAATGAATAAAAAGCGATCAATAAGTCCTATCAATGCAAAAATGGTACCGTTAAAAATTTCAGATCACGGCGCAAAAAATGAGCCCTCATACTGCCCCATACACGGAAAAATAAAAAAGTTATAGGGGTCAGAAGATGACAATTTTAAACGTATTAATTTTCCTGCATGTAGTTATGATTTTTTCCAGAAGTCCGACAAAATCAAACCTATATAAGTAGGGTATCATTTTAATTGTATGGACCTACAGAATACATATCAGGTGTCATTTTTACATAAAAATGTACTACGTAGAAACGGAAGCCCCCAAAAGTTACAAAACAGTGTTTTTTTTTCAATTTTGTCGCACAATGATTTTTCTTCCCGCTTCATTGTAGATTTTTGGGCAAAATGACTGACGTCATTACAAAGTAGAATTGGTGGCGCAAAAAATAAGCCATCATATGGATTTTTAGGTGCAAATTTGAAAGAGTTATGATTTTTTAAAGGCAAGGAGCAAAAAACGAAAATGCAAAAACGGAAAAACCCCCGTTCCTTTAGGGGTTAATGTGCATTTCATTCTGAGCATCCAGGCTCTGCACCTCACTTTCTCCTTCTCCAGCTCTTCCATGGCTACCGACCTAGCCTTGTGATCACTTTGTAGAGCCAGATATGCCTCACACAGGACATTCACTTCTTCTTCCTTGAATTTGATCTGCTTGGCTACACTCTCCAATTCTCTCTCCTTGCTGGTCACAAGACCCTGGGAGCGGAATAGTTCATGCTGCAGAGCCGCAAACTCACTTTTGCAGCTGGAACTTCGCTTCCTGCTCTTTATTCAAGTCTGCAAGCATTTTTTATTTCTCCTCTGTCAGGTGATGAACTACTTCTTCATTTTGCGACAATTTAGCAGAAGTTATCTGTAAGGTTTCTTCAAGGTTTTGGATCTGCTCCCTTTTTTTTACCAAGACCAGCTCGTTTTTTCCGAGATCTCTTACATACAGTGGTCTGCTTCCTCTCACTGCTGGACCTTGAGACATTCTCTTGTCCTCTGACAGTCACCTGTCTTTGGCCTGTCTTTTCCTTCAAGCCAACTCGTTCAGACTCTTCTCCACCTTTAGGAGTAGTCTCCCCCTTTTCAAGAGTCTTCGCCACTTGGGCTTCAGGGTAGTTCCCGGACAGTCTCTCTGGACTGTCTCTCTGCTCACTGGCAGACTTCTCTCTCACTTCAACACCGTCTCTCCGCTGCCCTTCAGAAAGGTCTAGGGCTCCTGGGTCTGCATCAACATCTGCTCCAGTGGTTCGACCTTCCTGGTCACGATCCATCTCTGGTCCAGACGTCACATCTCCTTCACTCAGGACTCTGTCTGTGACAGTAAGCGCAGCCCCCAGCTCCACATGTACTCTCTTCAGTACTTCTGCATTATCCACAGACATCTCTGTAACTTCTTTTCCAGTCACCTCTTCCAGATGACCATGCAATTTCAACCCCCCTTTTGGCTCATCTTTATTCACAAGGTTCAGCATAGCCTCCTCTTGCTCTGCAGCAGTCTGCAACAAAGCACTTATCAGGACATCCATCTTGCAACACTTTAAACCTTGCAAACACAGCACAGTCCTCTGCCAAAAGGTCAGCTGCTTGCCAACAAATTTTTCCGTTGCCCCTAGCAACACCTTTATACAGTCTTATATCTTCATTTGCACTCTGTCTCCTTACTTGAGAAAGAGTTCCCACTCGCTTGATGCGATTTGTTGCCCCTATCAACAACTTCACCACAGGCTCAGTCCTGCTCTTGTACTCCACAGCTGGGCCCGTCCTACTGTCTCCTCTCTGAGAAAGAGTACACCCTTGCAACATGCACGGTTGTTTTCTCTTGGCAACAACTTCATTGCAACTCGTCTGCTGGTTGCTCCTAGCAACGTTTTGCCCGCATACACCACCAATTGTAAGGATTCCTCCTTGGGGATAGCTCCGGGATCGTCCTGGACACTGCCACGGGACACATTTCCACTCGCAGACAACGGTTATTCATGCAAGTCTGGCACCTTGCCAGCTTTATTTAGACAGGTTGCAGGGGAAAAACAAACAACGCAGGAACAAAATTAAATCCTAGACCGTCTGGTCACTGACTACACATATCAGCATGCCCTGACTACTAACTGGTGAGCTACCCTCAGCCAACCTGCTACTCACAGTTCACACCACTTCTTGGACCACTCACTGTTCCAGCTGTGTGCTTCCTCAACAGGGTCCGAGTGTCTCCCCCTACAGCGACATGCTGTTTCCCAGGGAGAGCTCCAACTATTCTGTTTCCTTTCCTTTTAAACACACTTCTCCTTCCTGATACCTCATTAATCAAGCCACAGGTGGAGCATTCTCCAGGGTTAGCAAGGGAAATACACCCTTTCCTTGCCACACTGCCACAGTATCCTGAATTGCGGAACTTTGCAAGAGCATTCTTACCTGACATATATGGTATAGAAAGACAATACTTGGGGGAACATTTGTAGTGGTCCAACTGCTATCATTAGCTTTATTCTATTTCATATTGTTTTTATTGATATTTTCACCATCTATAATTATTGCATACATTGGATACACTGGCCCTGCGCTAGACCCCAGTTGTTACATATGTTATTTTATGAGTAATTAATAAAAACACGATTATTAATATAATTAGAGTATAGCGAACTTACAGCATATTGGCTTGTAGTGAACCTCGTGGCTTGGCCCTTGATTACTTTAGTCTGCATAAATTAGTTCAGCTTTCCAAGAGCTCTGGTTGCCTGGAAAAGTCAGGGATGACAGTCTTAGGTCACCTAGGATTGTATCCACCTTTTCCAGGCAACTGGAGCCCTTGGAAAGCTGAACTAATTTATGCAGACTAAAGTCATCAATAGCCGAGCTGCAAGGTTAGCTAAAAGCCAATTTACTGTAAGTTTGCTCAACTTTAAATATAATCACTGGATCGAATCTTCTTTTCTCTATGCACCTTTGAGGACTGGTTTTAATATATAATTTATGTATTTCATATATAAATTTATATTCATTCTTTGCATATATATTTTGCTTAATGTTTTAATTATCACAACACCGCTGAGGTTTAATATGCTAGCTGTTATTTTTTTTCAGCAGGAAATATTAAAGGAGATGTCCTGATTGACATCAGCTGTAGTTCTTTTGTTCATCATCTATATTCAGCCTGTGAGTTTTTCAAACACATCATAGTCCTGAAGGTCAGTGACAGATGCATCCTTGAGCTGAAGAGATGGCTGGGCACACGGACAGGAGCATTCGATTGGGGACATGCCACAAAACTTCATGGAGAGATAGAAGGAAAAAGGTGAATATATTACTGGACAACCACTTGGGATGTTGCTAATGTACAAGAGATATGAAGATACATTTTGGAATTGTTTAGGTTTTATATCTCCTATTGTAGCACATACCTCTCTGTGCTCCAGTGCCAAATCCAGTCCACCCTTGGTAAAAGCAGCGGTGTCTTTTGTCATCCTCATGATAGTCCTGCACTTTGAAGAGCCATTTGTTACTGCATGAGTCAGCCTTCTTAACCATGGGAGTTCTGGGCCATTCAGCGTCCAGACCACCCGGTGGCAGGAGATTTACACTAGTCAACTGCTCAGCTCTATGCCCATGATAGTGGATTTTTCCCTTTATAGGCATTGCTGTACCTGTGCTATTCTGTCACCTGAACTCTGCATGTGACCTGACCTTGTCTCTATTTTGCTTATTTTGTACCACGCTTATTACTAGGTTTGACCCTTTCTTGTCCTGAAATTACTTCTGATTCTGTACTATGCTGCCCTGTTGTTTTTGACTCTCTAGTATGTCCCTGGTTAACTTCTTGTCTGCTGATTTTGTTCTGATTTGCCCAGATGCTGCTTACCTGGCATGTCTGACTTTCCTGACATACTTGTGAACTCACTTCAGTGTAGGGACCATAACCCAGTTGAGGGCCTCCATTAATGCTGGACTGTCTAATTAAGAAGGAAAAATGGTTTGGGGCTCTGTACTGCTACCAAACTAGTTGTGACGTTAATGGTGAATTAAATAAAAACACTATATTACCTAATTTTCTTGTGAGAAGTCCTCTGCTTACTTTATTTTTGAAACTTTAGATGTCAGTAGAACAATTTGCATGTATCCACATTTATTTCTATTCTCATCAAAAAATGTCCATCATGTTCAACAGCCTTAAGGGGGTACTCTTGTGGAAAACTTTTTTTTTTTTTAAATCAACTGGTGCCAGAAAGTTAAACAGATTTGTAAATTACTTCTATTAAAAATCTTAATCCTTCCAGTACTTTTTAGGGGTTGTGTCAGGGTCAGGACTGGCTTGCGGAGAGGACACGTGAGTGGATCCTCTGTGTCAGTGAGGCGATGGCGTGGGCCGTACCAGGGGAATGGAATCTAAGAGGTTACTGGTTTTCACCAGAGCCTGCCGCAAAGCAGGATGGACTTGAGGCAGGTAACCCCCAGGTCGTTACACCCCATAGCAACTCAACCTCACTGACAGCTGACAGGTGCGGTACACAAGGACAAGGCAAGGCGAGCTCAGACGTAGCAGAAGGTCAAGGCAGGCGGCAAGGAGTCTGGATACATAGGCAAGGGATACACAGGAAACGCTTTCTCAGGGCACTAGGGCAACAAGATCCAGCGAGGACAGGAAGGGGAAGTGGGTTTAAGTAGGGCTTGGGTGTAATGCACTGATTGGGCCAGGCACCAATTAGTGGTGCACTGGCCCTTTAAATTTCATAGAGCATGTGCGCGCGCCCTAGAGAGTGGGGCCGTGCGCGCCGGGACGGAACCAAAGGAGGACGGGGAAGGTGAGAGGATCGGGATGCGTCCCGCGGGCGGGCACATCCCGCCACACGGATCGCATCCCCGCCAAGGACACCAGAGCAGCGCTCCCGGACAGCTGGACTGTCCGGGGTACTGCAGGCAGAAGAATGCCGCGAGCGCTCTGGGGAGGGACAGGGACCCAGAGCGCTCGGTGTTACAGTACACCCCCCCCCTTTGGTCTCCCCCTCCTTTTGGAGCCCAGGAATCTGCGGATGAGGTCTTTATCAAGAATGTTAACCTCAGGTTCCCAGGACCTTTCTTCAGGACCACAATTCTCCCAATCAATTAAAAAATATCTTTTACCTCGGACAACCTTGGAGGTGAGGATCTCCTTGACGGAGAAGACATCAGAGGAGCCAGAAACAGGAGCAGGAACAGGGACCTTGGGAGAATAACGGTTAAGTATAAGAGGTTTGGGAAGAGAAACATGGAAAGAATTGGGAATACGAAGAGAAGGGGGAAGATGAAGTTGGTAGGAGACAGGATTGATTTGTTTTTTGATTTTAAAAGGTCCAAGAAACCGAGGACCTAGCTTGTAGCTAGGCACCCGGAAATGAATGTACCTGGCTGAAAGCCACACTTTGTCACCAGGGGCAAAAACAAGAGGAGGTCTTCTCTTTTTATCGGATGTTTCTTCATGCAAGATGAGGCCAGCAAAAGAGAATTACGAACTGCAGAGGAAGAGGGAATAGGGAGGGGGGAATCGGGTGACTGCCGTACACCACAAAAAATGGGGACTTGGAAGAAGACTCAGAATCTTTAAAAATGTATGAAAATTTGGCCCAGGGCAAAAGGTCCACCCAGACAAGCGGAGACAAAATGACGCAAGTAGTCACCGAGAATTTGGTTAACTCTTTCCACTTGACCGTTGGATTGAGGGTGGTAAGCAGAAGAGAAATTTAATTTGATTTTTAATTGACTACAAAGCGCTCTCCAGAATTTGGAAACAAATTGCACGCCTCTGTCAGAGACGATGTGCGTGGGAAGCCCATGGAGGCAAAAAATATGAAGGAAAAATTGTTTCGCCAATTGAGGCGCAGTAGGCAGTCCTGGCAGAGGGACAAAATGAGCCATTTTAGAAAAACGATCAAGGACCAACCAAATTACTGTGTTGCCGTGAGAAAGAGGGAGGTCAGTAATGAAGTCCATGGCTATATGGGACCATGGTTGTTCAGGTACAGGCAGAGGAAGAAGAAGACCTGCAGGTTTCTGGCGTGGGGTTTTGTCACGGACACAAACAGTACAAGCCCGAACGAAATCAGTCACTTCCTTCTCCAGGGAAGACCACCAATAGTGTCTGGAAATTAACTGCACAGACTTCTTGACACCAGCATGTCCGGTTAAATGAGATGAGTGACCCCATTTAAGGATTTTGAGCCAAAGACGTGGAGGTACGAAGGTCTTTCCAGGAGGGATTTGCACAAGGGTGGTAGGAGCAGAGGAGATAAGGCACTCAGGAGGAATACTGTGCTGAGGAAGAGCTTCAGATTCGGAGACATCGGTGGAACGTGATAGAGCATCAGCCCTGACATTTTTGTCGGCAGGACGAAAATGAATTTCAAAATTGAAGAGAGCAAAAAACAACGACCATCTAGCTTGGAGTGGGTTCAATCGCTGTGCAGATTGAAGATAGGATAAGTTTTTATGGTCCGTATAGATGATGATGGGGTGAACAGATCCTTCCAAGAGATGTCTCCACTCCTCAAGTGCCTACTTGATGGCCAAGAGTTCTCGGTCGCCAATCGAGTAATTTTTCTCTGCAGGAGAAAAAGTTTTAGAGAAAAAAACACAGGTGAGGGTCTTTCCAGATGTTTTTCTGTGAATTAAGATAGCACCAGCTCCGACAGATGAGGCATCCACTTAGAGGATAAAGGGCTTCAGCAGGTCAGGCCTGGACAGTACAGGAGCAGAGGCAAATGCAGCTTTGAGGTGGTTAAAGGCTTCCTCCGCCTGCGGTGGCCAGGATTTCGGATTAGCATTTTCTTGGTTAATGCTGCAATAGGAGCAACGATGGTGGAGAAGTGGGAAATAAATTGACGATAATAATTAGCAAATCCGAGAAAGCGTTGGATAGCTCGTAGACCAGTGATGCGTGGCCAATCTAGAACCGCAGATAGCTTGTCAGGGTCCATTTGAAGGCCCTGACCGGACATTATATATCCCAGGAAGGGTAGACTGCTACGCTCAAAGAGACATTTTTCAATTTTGGCGTAAAGATGTTTTTTGCATAGATGCTGGAGCACTTGACGGACATGGAGGCGGTGTTCCTCTAGGTTGGAGAAAAATATGAGGATATCATCAAGATAGACTACCACACAAGAATACAGCATGTCGCAAAAAATCTCGTTGACAAAGTCCTGAAAGACTGCAGGGGCATTGCAAAGTCCAAAGGGCATGACAAGATACTCAAAGTGACCACCATCTCAGTATTGAACACAGTTTTCCACTCGTCACCTTCTCTAATACGGATGAGATTATAGGCACCCATAAGATCGATTTTGGTAAAAATCTTTGCTCCACGCAGGCGATCAAATAGTTCTGAGATGATAGGCAGAGGATAACGTTTTTTTTACTGTAATTTTGTTAAGACCACGGTAATCAATGCAAGACCGTAGGGATCCATCCTTTTTGGCGACGAAAAAATAAAAGCCTGCTCCTGCAGGAGATGAAGATTTTCTGATAAAACCCTTCTCAAGGTTTTCTCGTATATATTCAGACATGGCCTGCATTTCTGGAGCGGAAAGAGGGAAAATTCTGCCACGGGGTGGAGTAGTACCAGGAAGCAAGTCAATAGGACAGTCAAAGGGTCTGTGTGGTGGTAAAACTTCTGCTTGCTTTTTACTGAACACATCGGAGAAGTCCTGGTAGGCCTTAGGTAATCCTGGCAGAGGTGTAGTGACAGAAACTTGACAGATGGGTAGAGACTTCAGGCATCGCTTGCGACAGGAAGGACCCTAACTTTTAAATCTGGGGTGTGTGGGCCACGGCAGGCCAAGTAAGACTTCTGAGGTACAGTTAGGAAGTACAAAAAATTCTATGTCCTCGTGATGGAGGACATCCACACCCATGCGCAAGGGTTGAGTGCGATAGCGCACAGTACAGTCCAGATTTTGACCATTAACAGAGGAAATGTAGAATGGTTTGAGGAGACGGGTCACCGGAATGTTGAATTTATTGATCAATGAGGCTTTAATGAAATTCCCCGTAGACCCAGAGTCCAGAAAGGCCTCAGCAGAGAAGGAAGACTTAGTGGGCAAGGAAATCCGTACTGGTATAGTCAGGCGTGGAGATGAGGAATTCACACCTAGTAACATCTCTCCCGCGTTTACTAGGTGCGGGCGTTTCCCTGACGCGGAGGACGAAGAGGACAGTCCTTTAAGAAATGTTCGGAGCTCGCACAGTACAGGCACAAGTTCTCGTTCCTACTCTCTTGTTGAGTCAGGCGTGACCGATCCACTTGCATGGCCTCCTCGGCGGAAGGCCCAGAAACAGGTTGCAATGGATGCTGAAAGAGAGGAGCCAGGCACAGATTATGCCTGCTGCGAACAAGATCTTTTTCCTGGAGAAGCTCCTGGCCTCTTACGATGTAGTGCATATCAATGCGGGTAGCCAAATGGGTGAGTTCAGTCAGGGAGGAGGGTATCTCTCGTGCGGCCAGAAAATCTTTGATGTAGCTGGATAAACCTTTCTTAAAGGTCGTGCAGAGAGCCTCATTATTCCATGCCAACTCAGAGGCCATTGTACGGAACTGTACGGCATATTAACCCACTGTAGAGTCTCCTTGGACGAGGTTAAGCAAGGCTGTTTCAGCAAAAGATGCACGGACAGGTTCCTCAAAGACACTGCGTACTTCGGTGAAGAAGGACTGAATGGTAGCAGTGGCAGGATCGTTGCGGTCCCAAAGCTGTGTGGCCCAGGACAAGGCCTTCCCCGATAGTAGACTGAGCACGAATGCCACCTTAGACCGTTCTGTGAGAAACTGGTCCGACATGATCTCCAGGTGCAGCGAACAGTGGGTCAGGAACCCACGGCAGAGCTTAGAATCCCCATCAAACTTGTCAGGTAGAGACAAGCAGAGTCTAGAAGTGGAGGCAGCAGCTCGCTGTGGAGGAGATGCTGGAGCTGGTGAAGGAGATGGTTGCACCCGTTACACCCGATAGCGACTCAACCTCAATGACAGCTGAGACAGGCGCAATACACAAGGACAAGGCAAGGCGAGGTCAGACGTAGCAGAATGTCAAGGCAGGTGGCAAGGTTCGTAGTCAGGGGCAACAACAGGGGTCTGGATACACAGTCAAGGGATACACACAAAACGCTTTCTCAGGGCACTAGGGCAACAAGATCCGGCGAGGACAGGAAGGGGAAGTTGGTTTAAGTAGTGCTTGGGTGTTATACACTGATTGGGCCAAGCACCAATTAGTGGTGCACTGGCCCTTTAAATTTCATAGAGCCGGCGCGCGCGCGCGCCCTAGAGAGCGGGGCCGCGCGCGCCGGGACGGAGCCAAAGGAGGACGGGGCAGGTGAGAGGATCGGGATGCGACCCGCGGGCGGGCACGTCCCGCCACGCGGATCGCATCCCCGCCGAGGACACCAGAGCAGCGCTCCTGGACAGCAGGACTGTCTGGAGCGCTGCAGGAAGAAGAATGCCGTGAGCGCTCCGGGGAGGGACAGGGACCCAGAGCGCTCGGCGTTACAGGCTGTATGCTAAAGAGGAAATGCTTTTCTTTTTGGATTTATCTTCTGTCATGACCACACTGCTCTCAGCTGTCCATTTCAGGAACTGTCCAGAGCAGGAGAAAATCCCCATAGCAAACATATGAGCACTGTGGTCGTGAGCTTGTGACAGAAGAGAAATCTAAAAAGAAAAAGCATTTCCTCTGTAGTATACAGCTCCTAAAAAGTACTGTAATGATTAAGATTTTTTTATAGTTTACAAATCTGTTCAACTTTCAGTTGAGTTAACTTTTTTCTACTTGAAAAGAGAATCCAAAAGTAACTGCTATATTTTTTTTTAATCTCTTTTAGTGACCAGCTACAGGAAAAAGAAGGAAAAGTGAGATCAGCCATTCAGCGTGTGGTTAAATGTCACCCTGAGAAAGAAAATATGACGGATCCAATAGTCTTACCACCAGTAGATTGTATCATCAGTTTTTGGCTCCTAGTGAAGATCAGCAAAGACCAAGATGACTACAGGAGATATCTTAGGAAGTTCTCAGGGTTACTGAAACCTGGAGGACACCTCATACTAATTGGACTTTTAGGTATGACATATTACACAGTTGGGAAAGACAGGCTCCATGCTTTCCCATATGATGAGGATTTTGCCAGGAAAGCTCTAGTTGGAGAAGGATTTGTTATAGATAACTGTGTGATTAAGAAGAGAACGGCTGTGAGTGACCTTATTGATTATAAGGCCGTCATGTTCATTGCAGCTCACAAGGAGAAGTAGAAATTCAAAACAAACAAATTTGGCTTAGCACACAACATGAAAAATGCAGCCACAAAATGAGGATAAAAAGGCTGTGTTTTGCCAAATTTCAAATTCAGAATTTTGTGTCTGCAGAATGAATGAGCATGTTAATTCTTTCTGCGGACTCCGCAAGGAATGCATTGCCATCCAAGTGCGGTCCTAGTTTGCAGAATGTCCACAGCCTTATAATTGGAGATTTTCCTGTCCTAGGTGACAGAAAATATAGATTTTATAAAAGACAGGAGGCGAACATTATACTGCATTTCCTTCTTTACTCACATGCTTAGCAGCAAAAATAGTGAAACGTTTGTTCATATATTAAAAGAAAAACTTTAGATACACAGGTATGCAGATATAGTGACAACCAAACATACTGGCATGACAACTAGCCAATGAAAGAGGAGTAGCAAAAGGTATAGAGTAACGGTAATAATCTTCTTTCTTTGCGTAGAATAACTGGACATGCGTAAGTAATAACAATGGAAATACAAGTCTCAAATAAGCTGACAAGCTGGAGTTCTGAAGAATCTTCATTAAAGGGGTACTCCGCCCCTGGCATCTTATCCCCTATACAAAGGATAGGGCATAAGATGTCAGATCGCCACGGTCCCGCTGCTGGGGACCCCGGGGATCGCCGCTGCGGCACCCCGCCATCATTACTGCACAGAGCGAGTTCGCTCTGTGCGTAATGACGGGCGATGCAGGGGCCGGAGCAGCGTTTCATCATGGCTCCGCCCCTCATGACATCACGGCCCGTCCCCTTAATGCAAGTCTATGGCAGGGGGCGTGAAGACCGCCACGCCCCCTTTCCATAGACTTGTATTGACGGGGCGGGCCATGACATCACGAGGGGCGGAGCCATGACATAACGATGCTCCGGCCCCTGTATTGCCCGTCATTACATGCAGAGCAATCTCGCTCTGCGCAGTAATGATAGTGGGGTGCTGCAGCAGCGATCCCCGGGGACCCCGGCGATCTGACATCTTATCCCCTATCCTTTGGATAGGGGATAAGATGTCTAGGGGCCCCTAGACTAGACGGGTATTGTACTGCGGTTCTCGATCTCCTGTCACGGTGGGTTTCCGACGCACTTCCGAGGACCCCTGAATTACTACTCTTGTCTGTCCTCCCCTGCTCCGTGCCCAAGCACTTAGCCCGATTATTGCACTTCGCACTGATTGCAGCCCCCACTGTCATCCCGAGACTATGGAAGTCAACACATCCTCCAACTTTCTCCTCCTTCCTTCAAGAGCTCTCCAGGATCTGTAGGATGGAGTAACTGTTAGCAGAATCTAAACAGGACCATGATAAATATCATCTTATATGGGGCCCCTGGCTTACCTTCATAGCGTCCCCGGAGTTTGATTCCTTGCACTTGAGTTCCTAAATTTGGGAACATGATACCCCCACCATTTCTCCAGTTGGCGCTAGCCGTCATCTGGACCTGGAGATGAGCCGTGTCCGTTCGATCCGCAGGGTAAGTGATCTTGCTCCTTGTCCTATCTTGCCTGTCTTCCCCCCCTTCACCTCTACTGTCTCTCTCCTTTCCTTGTTCTTCCTTTTCCTCGCTACTGGTGGCCCCACACTATAGCGATGTCCCCACCAGTATGAGCCGGATCTTTCATATATATCACTATAGCTCTGAATGTTTTGAACTTGCCTCCACTCTGCCACCGGTGATTCATGAGACTCTCAAGTGACTGATAACATAGTTAAAAGACCCTTATGGTCACTATGGTTGCGATTAGACACTATGCAAGACTGCTGATGTACTAAACCGATATCCCTGTTACAAATAATTGCGAAATTTACCCATCTGCATAGCTGTACTATTATGTTGCTCACATTGCTGTTGTTCTTGATGACTACTCAGAATGATTATTGTCACTGTTCTTATCTTTCTGTTTTGAAAACTAATAAAATCTTTTACTTTGAAAAAAAAAAAAGATGTCTAGGGGCGGAGTACCCCTTTAAAGGTAGATAGCAAGCTGAATTAAAACCGGTATCAACGATGAGGTGAGTAGTCATTAAACTGAAGGTGAATGAAAAACAGTAGTATTCAGATCTGAATGAAGCTAATGTAGATAAATAACATCTCAGGTAATTAATATGCTGAAAAAGAGAATAAGAACAATAAAATGAGGGATGGGTAAAGGGGATGGATAATGCTCGCCTCCTGTCTTTCATAAAATTTATATTCTCCGTCACCTAGGATAGGAAAATCTCCAATTTTATATCAGACAGGAGGTTTCATTATATTGCAAGTTTAAAGCATATAATGTTCTAATAGGACAATATCAAATATATGTAAAACAACAATAATACAGTTTTACAATTATAAAAGAGCCATAGAGACATGAGTTTCAGGTCTAAAGTAAAAGGTCTTAAAAGTTGATTCAGAAGACCAATCATCAGCTTTAAGAAGATCTGAAAGAGAACCTCCTGCTTGAACATGTTTGGTAGAAACTGCACCTCTAGTAGAGGGAGCACCAAAAGTGGACATGTAGATATTGGCTAATGACATTACCTGTCTGATCCATCTAGCCAGAGTAGTAGAAGAAACGGGTAAATGAGGTTTACAGTAAGAAATAAGTAATTGAGAAAAAGAGGAAAGTCTAAGAGATTCAGTCTTAGTCTCATAAGAATTAAGAAAGTAGGGTAGAAGACCTCATGTAAATTAGGTTTTGTACGTCTATGGATAGAAAATATGACACCTTGAGGGGCATAGTTTCTGCGAGATTTGGTAATTAGACAAAGGAGAGTGGTAAGTTTAAAAGATAGTACTTTGAGGGGAAATAAGTCATTATCATCCCAAGAAATGAATAAATTAAGGAGAAGATTGACATTCCAAGTTGAATGATATTTGGGTAAAGGTGGGCGTTTAAAACAAATTCCTTTGAGATTGTAAACTGATAGATGTTTGCCGATGGGGGTGGATTTAATAGGATCATGATAAAAACAGATAGCAGAACAGTAGATATTTAAATTATGGTAAGCTTTACCGGAATCAAAAGAAAAAGAGAGATAATTTAGGGTGTGGGGGATAGATGAAGGAACGGGATCCAAATTCCGTTGTGTGCACTAATCAACCCAAAGTTTCCAGGCTGATCGGTAAGCAGTGCCTGTGGCCCAGGCCTCAAAGAGGATACCTCTTGTTGATGAAAAAAAAATGTTGTCAAATGTGACTGATCCGAAATTAGCCATGCAACCAGGGCAAGTTGAAGGGAGAAAATAAGAGGATGAGGATTGTTCAATGGATCTAGAAGAAGATATGGAGAATGAGGAATGGTTCTCGGAAAGTCTATGACCATGCTGAGAACTTGGGGAAACCAAAATTGAGTTGGCCACGGAGGAGTGATTAGAACATTGGTTGATTTCTGTAGAAGAGTTTGAAGACAGACTCTGGGAATGAGATTGAAAGGAGGGAACTCATACAGTGTCTGAGGAGGCCAAGATTGTAGGAGAGTGTCCACTCCCACGGCTTCCGGATCTGGTTGCCAACTGAAAAATAGAGGGAGCTGACGATTGAGTCAAGAGGCAAATCATTTCAGATAAGGGGACCCCAGAGGAGATTAATATGTTGGAAAATGAGGGGATCTAGTTCCAGTCGCTGGAATCTACAATATAACGAGAATTCCAATCTGCTACAATGTTGGATAAACTGGTAGGTATTCTACTTTTAAAATAATGTTTCTGTCTAGGTAGAAATGCTATAGATCTTTCGTCATATTGGCCAGAGGTTCTGATTTGGTTCCTCCTAGACATTTTATATCTGGGACAGCAGAAATGTTGTCCATGCAAAGTAGTATGCAACATTGTGACATGTCTCTAGCAAAACTCTTCAAAGCGAAGAAACCAGCCAAGAGTTTGAGACAATTGACCTGGAGTAATGATTCCGAAGGGGACCATTTGCCTCCAGGAGAAAGGGAGCCGAAGCGAGCGCCACAGCCGGAAAGACTGGCGTCTGATTCCAGAATAACATCTGGAGTTCTGGGGTTTCAGCGGCATTGAGGGAGAGTGTTGGTCTTGGGCATTCTGCCCGTAGTTTATTTCTAGCCTTCCTGTCTATGCCTTTCTTGATCCAATGAGATATCTCTTAATTTCAGGATTTGGGGCCCATTTGCCCGACCTGGGGTGCTTTAGATGGGATGGGTCGAAGAAGGGCATCCCTAAACTGTCAAGGACAGCTGAGTCAGAAACATTTGTTTCACCGAAATTTGTTTCACCGAAACTGGTATAACTTGCTTCCGATTCCGTAGGATCGATTCCATCTATTTCTGAGGTATCAGAGTATTCATCACTAGAGTCATCCAAAGAGTATTCATTAAAATAATTAGGCTTGGAACGTTTAGAGGCTTTTTCACCCCATATGTCTAAGTCTTCCTCATGCATTGAGGGTCGGGGATGTGACATTTGGGGATCTGAATGGTGACTGCATGATGGGTGCACGTCTGAAAAATTGTCTTGACCCAAAGTATGTTTATGGATAGGGTCGTCTATATTATATGGCCTCTTTTTGGGATGACTCTGGGACCTATGAGCGGTTTGCACTTGTTGAGAGGAAAATTGCATTATAGTTTGAGCAACTGATTTGGCGATTGTCTCCTGCATGGAGAGCATAGCAGAGGATTAAACTGCTGATTTAACTGATCTGGCCCCCGATTCAT
Source organism: Hyla sarda (assembly GCF_029499605.1). Taxonomy (NCBI): domain Eukaryota; kingdom Metazoa; phylum Chordata; class Amphibia; order Anura; family Hylidae; genus Hyla; species Hyla sarda. The sequence goes on along the minus strand of NC_079198.1, from coordinate 132,791,874 downwards.
CAACCAAATCTTGGATTTGATTGCTAGAAACAAAATTAGTATCCAAAGGCATAAATTGTTCAGTGGACATTTTGTATATAGTTTTGTAGTATAGTTTTAAATAATGGATAGAAAGATTAGTTTTTTGTAAATATTGTAAATATTAACCAAATAATTATATGGGTAATAATAATAGAAATAATAATATACATATTACAATAAGAGTAGAGAATGAACAACATATGGATCTCTGAGGTAATATTCAAGACTTCCATTGTTATGAGAAGAAGTTGTGAGGTAAAAAAAAAAAATTATGTCAGAAAGGTAGAATAAAAATATTCTTCTATATATACTGCAGTGTCCTAAAAAGGATACTAGGGGGCAGTAGAATACCGTAATATAGGAGTTTGTAGTAAGGAAGCAGAGGACTAATGGCAAGTATGCAGCGTTTGACTGACGGAGCTCAGAGCGAGTGTAAGGAGAAGGGTGGGAACGGCTTAGGTGATGACCAACTAAGTCGCGTGACACGGAGAGGAGGGGAAAATATTTGCTGCGTCACAGTAATGGCGGCGGCAGCAGCACGAGACGGAGTATAAGAGGAGAAAACAGGAGGTAATATGGATATTAGGTGAAAGGGATAAGGATATAATCAGAAGAAATAAGTAAAAGTTAATCTAGATATGTAGGAATCTAGTGAAAGGGAACAACCAAGAAAATGGAGATTTCAGTAAACCGTAAACATATAAGGAGTGAATGTATGTGAATGTAAAAAAAATATTGATTGTCTTTCTACATCTCTCCCCTCTCTCTACCCTTTCTTCCCTGCTCTTCTCCCCCCTCTATTTCTCAGCACCTCTCCTTCTCCCTCCCCCCCTTTTTATTTTTATTTTCTTCCTCTTTTATCTCTCTCCCCACTCCCAATGCTCCACCTTAGTTGCCTGCTCACTAGGTTCCTTCTTTTTTATTTTTTTTATTTTGCATTGTTGTGTTCTCCGTTCTTAGTCAGCAAAAGATGCCCAATGACAGTATCATTAGTTAACTATGCAGTTACTCCCACTATGGGCACCCCTCTCTTCTTGCTGTGTCACAATTTGACTGTCTATGGGTACGTACTTGCCCTGCCTTTGTTCCAAGCCTGAACCGCTACGTGAACTTCCTGGGACATTTGTTTGTTGCTGACCCCAATTGTCCTTACCTACTCATCCTCTTTCCACTACTGTAGCCGTATGGCCAGGCTCTCCATATAAGCCCACACATTTTGTCTAACACTACTGGCTTGGAAACTGAATTTATACCATCGCCTTACTGTTTCAGCACAACTCATTTGTACCTGTTTTCAATGCATGTGTTTGTTTTGTTTTGCGAATAAAAAATTAATTTGAAAAAAATATTGCTAAGAGGAAATTGTATTACGGAGAGTAAAATATTGTGAGGAAAAAATTAACAGAGCACAAAATACTCATCATAAGCTGCGAAGCAGCAGCAGCAGCAGCAAAGAAAGAAAGAAAGATTATTACCATTAATCTATACCTTTTACCACCTGGACTCCTCTCTCATTGGCTAGTTGTTGCAAGTTTTTCTTTTAATGTATGAAAAAATGTTTTACTATTTTTGCTGCTAATAATGTCAGTAAAGAAGGAAATGCAATATAATGTGAGGCCTCCTGTCTGATATAAAATTCCAATTATCAATGTGTGAACCCGGCCTTAGACAATGCTTAGATTGTATTCAAGCCTAAGATTTCTCAATATTTACTGCAGAATAAATACTCCGATATATATGAATAAATAAGCTCTAATATTTATATAGTATAAAATATAAAATTAATCAGTGCAGCATTTAGACCTATTTAGAAATAAGAGAATATATGGCACAAGGCTCCATATTTACTGCTCCTTCTACTTCTGAATATACACGGCTTACACATAATGATAGGCAGACATGTACTAAGAAGCACAATAGGCTTTGCTATGATTGAATATGATTTTTACTGCACATTTCTTGTTAAACAATATGTCTTCTTCTTGGACATCAATGTGTATTATAAGGATTCTGATTATTTGCATTATACCAACAGTGTAATAAAGGTAAATATATAACACCGGACTGTCTGCGCTTTTCTTGAGGAGGATTTGTGTTTTTTCTCTTCTCCTTAGGGTGCGTTCACACTGAGTAATTCCTCTTCAATTCTCCGCTCTAAATTAAGCAACTTCCTCTCTTCCCATTGACTGCAATGTGTTTTACACTTTCCTGGTCACACTGCAGAAATCCGCTTGAAGAAAGAACATGTTCAGAATCCAATAGTAAATTTTTTCCGAGTGAAAAAAAAAAGAAATTCTAATTGGTGGTTGTAGGTCAGCTAAAAAAAAACAACAACAATTTCCTCCTCATGAAGCATCTGTGTGGATTTCCATGCAAATTCCACACAAATTCTGCGGGGAAAAAAACGGAGATTCCACAGCAGAATTTTTAAGCGAGAATACCGCTCAAATTCCTCAGTGTGAATGCACCTGTTACGCCGAGCGCTCCGGGTCCCCGTTCCTCCCCGGAGCGCTCGCCTCATCCTCGTTGCTGCAGCGCCCCGGTCAGATCCACTGACCGGGTGCGCTGCGGTACCGCCTCCAGCCGGGATGCGATTCGCGATGCGGGTGGCGCCCGCTCGCGATGCGCACCCCGGCTCCCGTACCTGACTCGCTCTCCGTCGGTCCTGTCCCGGCGCGCGCGGCCCCGCTCTCTAGGGCGCGCACGCGCCGGGTCTCTGCGATTTAAAGGGCCACTGCGCCGCTGATTGGCGCAGTGGTTCTAATTAGTGTGTTCACCTGTGCACTCCATATATATACCTCACTTCCCCTGCACTCCCTCGCCGGATCTTGTTGCCCTTGTGCCTAGTGATAGCATTCCCTTGTGTGTTCCTAGCCTGTGTTCCAGACCTCCTGCCGTTGCCCCTGACTATGATCCTTGCTGCCTGCCCCGACCTTCTGCTACGTCCGACCTTGCTTCTGTCTACTCCCTTGTACCGCGCCTATCTTCAGCAGTCAGAGAGGTTGAGCCGTTGCTAGTGGATACGACCTGGTCACTACCGCCGCAGCAAGACCATCCCGCTTTGCGGCGGGCTCTGGTGAAAACCAGTAGTGACTTAGAACCGGTCCACTAGCACGGTCCACGCCAAGCCCTCTCTGGCACAGAGGATCCACCTCCTGCCAGCCGGCATCGTGACAGTAGATCCGGCCATGGATTCCGCTGAGGTGCCGCTGTCAAGTCTTGCCGACATTTCCACGATGATCACCCAACGAAATCACCAGCTGGCATGCTTGACCACCGTGACACAGCAACTGAAGTCACAGTTACAGCAGCTGCTGTCACTGACACAGCAGCTGCAACTGGAACAACCATCTCCTCCGCCGGCTCCTGCAACTCCTCCCCAGCGTCCGTCCGCTCCTAACCCCTGCTTGTCCCTGCCGGACAAATTTGATGGGGACTCTAGACTCTGCCGTGGTCTCCTTTCTGGAAAGGCCTTGTCTTGGGCCACACCGCTCTGGGACCGCAATGATCCTGCCACAGCCACAGTCCAGTCCTTCTTCGCTGAGGTCCGTGGTGTCTTCGAGGAGCCTGCCCGAGCTTCTTCTGCCGAGACTGCCCTGCTGAACCTGGCCCAGGGTGTTTCTTCCGTTGGCGAGTACGCCATTCAGTTCCGTGCTCTTGCTTCCGAGTTGTCCTGGAATAGTGAGGTCCTCTGCGCGACCTTTAAAAAAGGCCTATCCAGCAACATTAAAGATGTTCTGGCCGCACGAGAAACTCCTGCTAACCTACATGAACTCATTCATCTTGCCACTCGCATTGACATGCGTTCTTCCGGATGGCGTCTGGAGCTCCGCCTGGATATGGACTTTGTTCGCACGAGGCGTTTTTTCCCCCCGGCTCCTCTCTCCTCTGGTCCTCTGCAATCCGTTCCTGTGCCTCCCGCCGTGGAGGCTATGCAAGTTGACCGGTCTCGCTTGACACCTCAAGAGAGGACACGACGCCGCATGGAGAATCTTTGCCTGTACTATGCCGGTACCGAACATTTCCTGAAGGATTGTCCTATCCGTCCTCCCCGCCTGGAAAGACGTACGCTGACTCCGCACAAAGGTGACACAGTTCTTGATGTCAACTCTGCTTCTCCACGCCTTACTGTGCCTGTGCGGATATCTGCCTCTACCTTCTCCTTCTCTACTATGGCCTTCTTGGATTCCGGATCTGCAGGAAATTTTTTTTTGGCCTCTCTTATCAACAGGTTCAACGTCCCTGTGACCAGTCTCGCCAGACCCCTCTACATCAATTGTGTTAACAATGAAAGATTGGACTGTGCCGTGCGTTACCGCACGGAACCCCTCCTAATGTGCATCGGACCTCATCACGAAAAAATTGAGTTTTTGTTCCTCAGGTTCTTTGGCCCCAAGAAGAGGGGGAGACCCAAGGGGGGGGGTACTGTTACGCCGAGCGCTCCGGGTCCCCGTTCCTCCCCGGAGCGCTCGCCTCATCCTCGTTGCTGCAGCGCCCCGGTCAGATCCACTGACCGGGTGCGCTGCGGTACCGCCTCCAGCCGGGATGCGATTCGCGATGCGAGTGGCGCCCGCTCGCGATGCGCACCCCGGCTCCCGTACCTGACTCGCTCTCCGTCGGTCCTGTCCCGGCGCGCGCGGCCCCGCTCTCTAGGGCGCGCGCGCGCCGGGTCTCTGCGATTTAAAGGGCCACTGCGCCGCTGATTGGCGCAGTGGTTCTAATTAGTGTGTTCACCTGTGCACTCCATATATATACCTCACTTCCCCTGCACTCCCTCGCCGGATCTTGTTGCCCTTGTGCCTAGTGATAGCGTTCCCTTGTGTGTTCCTAGCCTGTGTTCCAGACCTCCTGCCGTTGCCCCTGACTACGATCCTTGCTGCCTGCCCCGACCTTCTGCTACGTCCGACCTTGCTTCTGTCTACTCCCTTGTACCGCGCCTATCTTCAGCAGTCAGAGAGGTTGAGCCGTTGCTAGTGGATACGACCTGGTCACTACCGCCGCAGCAAGACCATCCCGCTTTGCGGCGGGCTCTGGTGAAAACCAGTAGTGACTTAGAACCGGTCCACTAGCACGGTCCACGCCAAGCCCTCTCTGGCACAGAGGATCCACCTCCTGCCAGCCGGCATCGTGACAGCACCCTTAGCATAAGAATTATGGATCTAGATTTATGTGTCATAGATTTGTATTATATCACACAGCAAATAAATTATGAGAAACACTTTCCATGAATTTTCTTCATCCTTCAAGCTCAGATCCACTGACCTATTATAGATTTGTTTTGTACAGAGATATAATAGGCTTTCAATAAAAATGAATAAGACCTTTAGAGCCCTTGGAAACTATGGAATTAATGCCTTGAATTATTCTGTGTGGTATTCTGTTCGCAGCAGCCTCCATCAGAATCTGCGTTTATTGGCTGGGAGGCCATTAGGCTCCTTTCCATTGACTGCAATGCATTTCTGGGAGAATTCCGGTGAAAGAACGAACACTGTTCATTCATTTGTCAGAATCAAGAACCGCCTTGGAACTTCAACTGCAGTATTTCTGTAGTGTGCACAGTGCAGCAGAATCCCACACAGAATCATTCCTAGTGGAATCTCAATAGTGTGCAAGGTGCCTTAGGCTCGGTTCACTTTATGAAATCTCTGGGGGAAATTTCTGTAGGAATTCCCTCAGGCGGTGCTAGGACCACACAGACTGCATTGCCATCCCCTTAGACGGCAATGCATTTCTGGGCGGGTCTTTTGGCAGATGCTCTGAGAAGTGCATTGCTGTTTGTAGGGATGGCAATTCAGTCCACCCGGTCCTATCCCCACCTTCAAAATCTCTGGTGGAAATTCCATCCAGCGATTGCACAATGTGAACCCAGTGTTACTGTTTCATATGGGTAAGGATAGATAATTTTTTTTTTCCTCTTGTATATCATACAAAAACTGAGCGCAGTGTCCCTGTGTCACCGAACGCCGACGGGGCCGGGATTCGCATCGTGGGACGCGCCCACATGCGAATCCCGGCCCATCTCTTACCTCGTTCTGCTCCTCCTGTCTCTCAGCTCCGGTGCACGAGTCTCCATCCCTTAGGGCACGCGCGCCGGAGTTCTGAAATTTAAAGGGCCAGTACGGCCATAATTAGTGAATACACCTGACACCACATTATAAGTTGTCTGCACCTACCACACTTCCCTGCTGGATCTTCAGTGCCTATTGCCTGAGAGAAAGCATTCATATTGCCTGATTTGCCATACCCATGTATCCAGACCTTCCTGCTACGTTTTTTGAGTACTAACTTTTGCCGCCTGCCTTGACCTTCTGCTACGTTGACTACGCTACTGCTTCTTCCTTCGGTACCTCGCCTTGCCCAGTAACCTGTGTGGTCGTGCCGTGTCGGGGGTAGCGACCTGGGTGTCTGGTGAAGACCAGCAGCACCTTAAACTCCACTCCCCGATACGGTCCGAGTCATCAGCCACACAGATAGAGGATCCACATCCAGCTCCATTATAGTAAGATCTGGCCATGTATCCCACTAGGGTTCCTCTGCCTGACAATGCGGATCTTGCTTCTATCGTGGTGCTCCCAGGTCGTATCCCCCAATAGCGACTCAGCCTCACTAACAGCTGAGATAGACGTAGTACAAAAGGACAAGGCGAAGGCAAGGTCGAACGTAGCAAAAGGTCAAGGCAGGTGGCAAAGGTTCGTAGTCAGGGGCAATGGCAAGGGTCTGGATACACAGGCTTGGGAACACACAGAACGCTTTCTCAGGGCACTAGGCCACAAGATCCGGCAAGAACAGGAAGGGGAAGTGGGTTTTTATATGTTTGGGAGTGATTAGCACTGATGGGGCCAGGCACCAATTAGGGGTGCACTGGCCCTTTAAATTTCAGAGAGCCGGCGCATGCGCGCCCTAGAGAGCGGGGCCGCGCGCCGGGACGTGACAGTAGGGGAACGGGGCAGGTGAGGGGACTGGGATGCGACCCGTGGGCGGGTGCGTCCCGCCACGTGGATCGCATCCCCACCGGTGATAACAGAGCAGCGCTCCCGGTCAGTGGCACCGCGAGCGCTCTGGGGAGGAGCAGGGACCCGGAGCGCTCGGCGTAACACTCACGCTTCTCTCAACTTCCTTCAGACATACATGATGTGTATGGCATAGGTGACTACCTGGATTGGCTAGAAAAGCTAGCCCTTACTCATACTCCCACTGTGAACCAACCTAAATTAGCTATGTTCTGCACTCACTACTTGGCGGACTCAATGCGTTTCTCTCCGCTCTTTCTCATCTCTTGGGAAAAAGAATTAGGCATATCCCTCAGCGAAGAGGAGAAGGGGAGGATCCTGGTGAACTGCCATGGCTTCTCCAGGTCAGTAAGATTGCTAGAGGGTCACTATAAATTACTTACCAGATGGTATTGCACACCTGAGCTACTTCACTCTTGTGGTCTGGTGCCAGATGCGCTTTGTTGGAGATGCTGTGCCGAAAAGGGCTTGATTTCTCATATCTGGTGGGACTGCAAAGTGTTAACCACCTTCTGGAGAGAAATCAATAGAGCCATTAATAGAGTGGTTGGTTCTCCAGTACTGCTGACTCCATCCCAGATTTTTCTGGGGCTGTCGATACCGACTTGTCATCTCTCACAGAAAACTTTGGTAACTCACCTCCTGGCCGCCACCAAGGCACTGATTCCTCTCCACTGGATGCAAACAGTTCCTCACATATTTGTAGAATGGAGGAACTGCCTTCTCCTCTTTCTACACCTCCTGCTTAACCCTCTACTCTCTCTCCCCTTGCCCTTTGCTCTTCACCCCCTCTTAGAATTCTCTGTTCTTCAATAGACTGGATATACTTCCCCTAATCTTTCTCCCTTTGTATCCTAGTTGTATTTTCTTCAGGCACACTATATGGGGACCATATGTATGGTCCAAATGCTGATGAAGCTGTTGAACAAGGTCTTCATACTCTTTGCTTTATGCCATCCTTACAATGTGCCTGAATGAGCTTTGCTGGAATATCAAGTTTTGTCTTTAGTATCAACTGTTTTGTACTTCACTGTTTATTTGCTAACACTGTCACCGTTGCTATTCATAACTTGTTATATTTGAAAATCTTAAATAAAGAAATGGTAAAAAAAAAAAAAAATTAAACCTAGCTTTGCGTTTCTACTGCATTGTTTTGTGTTTTTTAGGCTGTATGTCTGTGCTGCTTTTGTATGACTTTTCAATAAAGAGGAAGATATTTTTCTGAGTGTTGGCTGCTGTTCTAATTTTTCACTCTATTGTGAGGATTATACATGCACCACGCCCAAGGTGAGCTGATAGGGACTTTTTAATTCTTTTCTTAGCAATAACCACTATCAGGGGCAGTGCTAGGGCTCCAAAAGCTTCAGAGAAAGAGCCCATAGCCCAGCCACACGCCTAACCACACCCTCAGATATGCCCCTAACCACACCCTCAGATATGCCCCTAACCACACCCTCAGATATGCCCCTAACCACACCCTCACATATGCCCCCAAACCACAGACCCCAGACACGCTCCCAACCAGAGGCGGCTCTGGACTTTTTGAGGCCCCCCAAGCTCGATAAAAAGAAGAAACATAAGTAAGCAGGCGATATTAAAATAAACTATATAAATTGCATATTTTAAGGCAAACTTTAATATATATCATAACCTTGCTATTTACAGCTCTTGAAATCTTACTTTTCTAATTAAATTATTCTACAAAATATCTATACACAAACATTGGGTATAGATAAAAAAAAAAAAAAAAATGTGTCTGACTACTCAGTTATTCTTGTTAGTGTTTCCTAAAACTGAAATAAAGTTGTCAACAGGGTATTCAAAGAACCCTCTAGAATCAGGAACACAAATGTGTATTCCTGACCCCATAGTGGTAAACTATTTAGCACCACACATCCCCTTTAAATTTAGAAAAAAGGTACCTTAATTCTAGAGTGGCACAAGTCCACCAGCTCTGGATGCGCCATATTGGCTGACATAATCTAAATTGATGATCTCAGTCAATCACAGCTCTTTCCCATAGGAAAGCATTAGATTAGCTTAACCCCTTAACGCAAAACGACGGGTATACCTGTCGTTCACATATTTGCAGCTACTGCTACATCCCGGGGGCTGAACTTGTCACCTCTGGTTGTCTTCGGCAGGTGAGAAGTTCGGCTTAACCCCCGTCGCGCTGAACCCGCATTTATACGGTGGATAACGTGATACCTTTGCGCATTCTGCCGTATAAAGGCGGCGTTCATTAAGTGCGCGCTCCTGTGACGCTGATCGAGTTAATTAGCTAAAGTCCCGGGGTGTCCGGCAGGAAACCACTCCTGCCCGACACCCCGGGACTCCATTTGATTAACCCGATCAGCGATCGGGTGTGCAGGGGCGGCAGGGGGTGTGGCGGGTGCGCGGAGGTCCGGCAGCGGCTATCTGAAGGTCCGGCAGCGGCGATGGCGGGGGTAAGTGCCATCGCCGCTGCCGGACCTCCGCCCACGTGTGGAAATCTGGGGTGAGCGGGGCACAGCGGGGTGAGGGGGAATAAGAAGTAATTGCTTAGGGAATGCAGCCTTACCCGGTGGCGCCGTGGCGGATCCTGCAGGCTGCAGAGGGATCTGGCTGGCCGGTGAGGGATGCTCCAGATGTTGCAAAACTACAACTCCCTGCATGCCCAGACAGGCATTGGCTGTCTGAGCATGCTGGGAGTTGTAGTTTAGCAACATCTGGAGGACTACTGTTTGGAGACCAATGTATAGTGGTCGCAAAACTGTGATCCTCCAGATGTTGCAAAACTACAACTCCCAGCATGCCCAGACTGTCTGGACATGCTGGGAGTTGTAGTTTTGCAACATCTGGAGGACCACTGTTTGGAGACCACTGTGTAGTGCCAATGCCTGTCTGGGCATGCCGGGAGTTGTAGTTTTGCAAGATCTGGAGGATCACAGTTTGGAGACCACTACACAGTGGTCTCCAAACTGTAGTCCTCCAGATTTTGCAAAACTACAACTCCCAGCATGCCCGGCTACAAACGACTGTCTGGACATGCTGGGAGTTGTAGTTGTGTGCCTCCAGCTGTTTCAAAACTGCAACTCCCAGCATGCCCAGACAGCCAATTGCGGTCTGGGCATGCTGGGATTTGTAGTTTTGCAACATCTGGAGGGCCACAGTTTGGAGATCAGTGTGCAGTAGTCTCAAAACTGTAGCCCTCCAGATGTTGCAAAACTGCAAATCCCAAGATGCCCAAACAGCTGGGAGTTGTAGTTGTGTACCTCCAGGTGGTGCATAACTACATCTCCCAGCATGCCCTTCGGCAATCAGTGCATCCTGGGAGTTGCAGTTTTGCCACAGCTGGAGGCACCCTGGTTGGAAAATACTGAATTAGGTAACAGAACCTAATTGAAGGTTTTCCAACCAGTGTGCCTCCAGCTGTTGCAAAAGTAGTTTTGAAACAGCTGGAGGTTTGCCCCCCATGTGAATGTACAGGGTACATTCACACAGGCAAGTTTACAGGAAGTTTCCTGCTTCAAGTTCGAGCTGCGGCAAACTCCTAGCGGGAAACTCACTGTAAACCCGTCATTGCGAATGTACCCTAAAAACACTGCACTAACACTAACACATAATAAAGGTTAAAACACAACATATACACCCCTTACACTGCCCCCCCCCCCCCAGTAAAAATGAAAAATATATCGTATGGCAGTGTTTCCAAAACGGAGCCTCCAGCTGTTGCAAAACAACAACTCCCAGCATTTCTGGACAGCCACTGACTGTCCAGGCATGCTGGGAGTTTAGCAACAGCTGGAGGCACCCTGTTTGGGAATCACTGGCGTAGAACACCCCTATGTCCACCCCTATGCAATCCCTTTGTCACGATTCGGCTGGCTGGAGGTGGATCCTCTGTGCCAGAGAGGGATTGGCGTGGACCGTGTGGGTGGACCGGTTCTAAGTTGCTACTGGTATTCACCAGAGCCCGCCGCAAAGCGGGATGGTCTTGCAGCGGCGGTAGCAACCAGGTCGTATCCACCGGCAACGGCTCAACCTCTCTGACTGCTGAGATAAGCGCGGTACAAGGGAGTAGACAAGAGCAAGGTCGGACGTAGCAGAAGGTCAGGGCAGGCAGCAAGGATCGTAGTCAGGGGCAACGGCAGGAGGTCTGGAACACAGGCTAGGAACACACAAGGAAACGCTTTCACTGGCACAATGGCAACAAGATCCGGCAAGGAAGTGCAGGGGAAGTGAGGTAATATAGCCAGGGAGCAGGTGGAAGCTAATTAGGCTAATTGGGCCAGGCACCAATCATTGGTGCACTGGCCCTTTAAATCTTAGAGAGCTGGCGCGCGCGCTCCCTAAGGAGCAGAGCCGCGCGCGCCAGGACATGACAGCCGGGGGCTGGGACAGGTAAGTGACTTGGGATGCGATTCGCGAGCGGGCGCGTCCTGCTATGCGAATCGCATCCCCGCTGGCAATGTCAGTGCAGCGCTCCCGGTCAGCGGGTCTGACCGGGGTGCTGCAGAGAGAGGAACGCCGCGAGCGCTCCGGGGAGGAGCAGGGACACGGAGCGCTCGGCGTAACACCCTTTTTTAGTCCTCAAAGACGTATGGCGCTCTGTCACTTTGGAGCCCTGTCGTATTTCAAGGAAACAGTTTAGGGCCACATATGGGGTATTTCCGTACTCTGGAGCAATTGCGTTACAAATTTTGGAGGTCTTTTTTTCCTTTTACCCCTTATGAAAAGGAAAAGTTGGGGTCTATATCAGCCGGTTATTGTAAAAAAAAATGTTTTTTTTACACTAATGTGGTGTTGCCCCATACTTTTTATTTTCACAAGAGGTAAAAAGAAGAAAAGACCGCCAAAATTCTTAACGCAAATTTCTCCTGAGTACGGAAATACCCCATATGTGGGTGTAAAATGCTCTGCGGACGCACAACAAGGCTCAGGAGTGAGAGCACACTATGTACATTTGATGCCTAAATTGGTGATATGCACCGGGATGGCTGATTTTACAGCGGTTGTGACATAAACGCAAAAACATAAATACCCACATGCGACCCCATTTTGGAAACTACACTCCTCACAGAACATGACAAGGGGTATAGTGAGCCTTAACACCCCACAGGTGTTTGACAAATTTACGTTGAAGTTTGATGGGAAAATGAAGAAAATAATTTTTTTTCACAAAAATGCTGGTGTTACCCAAAATTTTTCATTTTCAAAAGGGAAAATAGGAAAAAAGCCCCCCAATATTTGTAACCCCCTTTCTTCAGAGTAAGATCATACCCCACATGTGGATGTAAAGTGCTCTGCGGGCGAACTACAATGCTCAGAAGAGAAGGAGCGCCATTGGGATTTTGGAGAGAAAATTTGTCCAGAATTAAAGGCCACGTGTATTTACAAAGCCCTCATAGTGCCAGAGCAATGGACCCCTCCTACATGTGACCCCATTTTGGAAACTACACCCCTCATGGAATGTAATAAGGGGTACAGTGAGCATTTACGCCCCACAGGTGTCTGACAGATTTTTGGAACAGTGGTCCGTGAAAATGAAAATTAAAATTTTTCATTTGCACAGCCCACTGTTACAAGAATCTGTCAAACGCCAGTGGGGTGTAAATGCTCACTGCACCGCTGATTAAATTCTGTGAGGGGTATATTTTTTAACTGTTCTGGCTTTGTATACGCACATGGACCCTGACTTCTATTCCAACCAAATTCTCTCTCCATAAGCTCAATGGCGCTCCTTCTCTTCTGAGCATTGTAATGCGCCTGCAGAGCACTTTTAGTCCACACATGAGGTATTTCCATACTCAGAAGAAATGGGGTTACAAATTTTGGGGGGCATTTTCTCCTATTACCCCTTGTAGAAATGTAAAATTTGGGGAAAAGCCAGCATTTTTGTGAGAATTTTTTTTAAATTCATTTACACATCCAACTTTAACTAAAAGTCGTCAAACACCTGTGGGGTGTTAAGGCTCAATGGACCCCTTGTTATGTTCCCTGAGGGGTGTAGTTTCCAAAATAGTATGCCATGTGGGGTTTTCTTTCTGTTCTAGCACCATAGGGGCTTCCTAAATGTGACATGCCCCCCAAAAACCATTTCCGAAAAATTCACTCTCCAAAATCCTATTGTCGCTCCTTCCCTTCTGAGCCCTCTAGTGCACCCACAGAACACTTCACACACAAATATGAGGTATTTCCTTACTCGAGAGAAATTGGGTTACAAATTTTAGGAAGATTTTTCTCCTTTTACCCCTTGTAAAAATTCAAAAACTGGGTCTACAAGAACATGCCAGTGGAAAAAATGAAGATTTAGAATTTTTTCCTTCACTTTGCTGCTATTCCTGTGAAACACCTAAAGGGTTAACACACTTACTGATTGTCATTTTCCATACTTTGAGGGGTGCAGTTTTTATAATGGGGTCATTTATGGGGTATTTCTAATATGAAGGCCCCTCAAATCCAATTCAAAACTGAACTGGTCCCTGAAAAATTCAGATTTTGAAAAGTTTGTGAAATATTGGAAAATTGCTGCTATACTTTGAAGCCCTCTGATGTCTTCCAAAAGTAAAAACATGTCAACTTTATGATGCAATCATAAAGAAGACATATTGTATATGTGAATCAATATATAATTTATTTGGGATGTCCATTTTCCTTATAAGCAGAGAGTTTCAAAGTTAAAAAAATGCAAAATTTTCAAATTTTTCATGAAATTTTGGAATTTTTCACCAAGAAATTATGCAAGTATCGACGAAATTGTACCACTAACAAAAAGTTATTCTATGTCACGAAAAAACAGTCTTGGAATCAGAATGAAAGGTAAAAGCATCCCAGAGTTATTAATGCTTAAAGTGACAGTGGTCAGATTTGCAAAAAAGTCCTGCGTCCTTAAGGTGAAAATGAGCTGTTAAAACTTCAATTCTGATGTCAGCCAAGGAGTCAAAACAGGGACAGCTGCCATGGTTAATCAGCATCTCCTAATAGAGCGTGCAGTTGCTGAACGTCAGGGAAGCACTGACCTAGAAAGCACCTGTACTGGCAGTCTAAGGAGTGGCCACTAGAGGTGCTCCTAGGTTGTAATGTAAATACTGCCATTTCTCTGAAAAGGCAGTGTTTACATAAAAAGCCTGCAGGAATTGACAATATATATATATATATATATATATATATATATATATATATATATATTATTATTTTTTTTTTAAATATGATTATACTATAGTCATACTATACTGTAGTCATACTATATTACATATAATATTATTGCTAATATTAATATATTAACAGTTAATATATTATTTATCTAATATATTATATAATATAATTATAGAATATATTATAATTACATTTAGGGATGTCCCAATACCATTTTTTTAAGACCGAGTACAAGTACCGATACTTTAATTCTAGTACTCGCCGATACCATGTACGAGTACTTTTATTTTAAAGGGAATCTGACACCAGGGTGACGCGGTTTCTGGCGCTGTTTACCGTATGATATGTGGGTTCTTGTTGTTTACAATGGAGGCAGCTGCTGTAGTATGAGCCAAGATTTCTCTCTTCTCCATTGGACAGAACTGGGAATTTGCATTGGCGGCGAGACCGATGTCTCCGGAGAAATTGCGCTGACGTTCACATGGTGAGCAGCGGTAGAAACCGGGTCACCTGCACTATCTACCTATAAATTCAAATAAGTGCAGGTGACTCTGCTGTAAGATTGTCTTTAATAGTAGGTAGTATCCCCTTGTAGGTAGTATAGATAGATGTAGACATTAGTAGCAGCCCCCCTGTAGACTGCAGCTCCCCTTGTAGACAGCATCCCCACCCCCTGTATTCCCCTTGTAGACAACAGACCCACCCCCCCCCCTTGTAGATAGAGCTCCCCTAACAGACAGCAGACTCCCCATATATAGACAGCAGGGCCCCCTTATATTGACAGCAGGCCCCCCATATATAGACAGCAGGCCCCCCCATATAGACAGCAGCCCCCCCTTATATAAACAGCAGGCCCCCCTTATATAGACAGCAGGCCCCCTCCCTTGTAGACAGTGCTCCCTCTTGTCCCCTTACAGACAGCAGCCCCCCCTTACAGACCGCAGGCCCCCCCATATATAGACAGCAGGCCCCCTTATATACACAGCAGGCCCCCTCTTATAGACAGCAGGCCCCCCTTAAATAGACAGCAGGCCCCCCTCTTATAGACAGCAGGCCCCCCTTATAGACAGCAGGCCCCCCTTATATAGACAGCAGGCCCCCCTCTTATAGACAGCAAGCCCCCCTCCCTTATTGACACCACTCAACTGCAGCTGTCCTCGGGTGTTTCTGCTCCGCTGTCCTGTTCTCCCGATCGCATCATGGCGTCCTATGGAAAAGCATGTGACATACACGTCACTCTGCTTCCTCCGTAGCGTTACGCTGAGCGCAGGGGAGGAGGAGTGACGTGTGTCTTTAGGGGGGCACCTGCCTGGTAACTCCTCCATTGATCGTCCTGTGTCATCTTATCATACTTATGCTGCATGAGAATACAGGTTGTATATGGGCTGTTGACATGAATATATTACTATGTGGCTGCTTATGTGTATATCATAGTGACGTTATTGACGCATTGTAATAGGCAGGTGCTCTGGGTGGGGTTCCCTTGTTGAGAAGGCTCACCCCGTTTTGTGCTTTGGCCTTTTTAAGTGTTTTTAATGATCTTGTCTGTCTTTTTGATCTATGTATTAATAAAAGGATTTTTTTATATATACCTTGCATGGGTGTGCGCTGTTTTACGTGTTTCTTTTTCTTCTGGATATTATGTTCCTCCATAGGACGCCATGATGCGATCGGGAGAGCAGGACAGTGGAGTGGGGCCGCACAGCAGCAGGTATCGGACATGGCATTGGGGACATTAAACGAGTCCCCGATACCATGCAAATGCCGACATATGTTTAATTACAGCAGCCTGCAGCACTCTAATTACAAGATTTAGGCGGCCGCGAGGCCCCTTTTAGCACGAGGCCTGAGGTGTCTGCCTAAATCTCCTAATAAGAGAGCCGCCTCTGATCCCAACCACATCCTCAAACACGCCCAAGCACACCCAGCCTCCTTCTTTACAGAAGTAAGGCCCCATACAGTGGTTAGGCCACAATAGAGAAGTAGTAGGCCATATAGTGGAAGATACCAGCTGTACACAGGCTCTGCAGATCATATAAGTGATTACATACAGTTACAACAGCAGAAATCTTCTCTGATCGGACTCCTTCAATTGTCTTCTCTGTCTGACCAAGACTTCAATGTAAACTTCTCTTTGCCAAAACTTGTTGCCACAGAATCAGCAATTTGGACAAATATTTAAGGATCCTTTCTCCAGCTCTATACAATCCTCCCATATGTATTGTCCCACACAGTAATAGTGCCCCCACACTGCTCCCATATAGTAGCAGGCCCCCATATT
Source organism: Hyla sarda (assembly GCF_029499605.1). NCBI lineage: Eukaryota > Metazoa > Chordata > Amphibia > Anura > Hylidae > Hyla > Hyla sarda. The sequence continues at coordinate 132,775,425 of NC_079198.1, read as the reverse complement.
GGCCCCATATATTAGTAGTCCTCTATGCAATATTAAACCCCTATACTACCCCATAAAGTATAATATATATATATATATATATATAGAGAGAGAGAGAGAGAGAGAGAGAGAGAGAGAGAGAGAGAGAGAGAGAGAGAGAGAGAAGAGAGGTATAGAGCATATATGTATAATGTACATTGCTGTATGTATGCCTGATGCATGATCCATTGAAGTACCATATATGTAAGACAGGTGCTTATAATGGATATATAACTGCTGTACAGTATATGTGTATATAATGGATGTATAACTGCTGTACAGTATATGTGTATATAATGGATGTATAACTGCTGTACAGTATATGTGTATATAATGGATGTATAACTGCTGTACAGTATATGTGTATACAATAGATATATAACTGCTGTACAGTATATGTGTATATAATGGATGTATAACTGTTGTACAGTATATGTGTATATAATGGATGTATGACTGCTGTACAGTATATGTGTATATAATGGATGTATGACTGCTGTACAGTATATGTGTATATAATGGATGTATAACTGCTGTACAGTATATGTGCATAAAATGGATATATAACTACTGTACAGTATATGTGTATATAATGGCTATATAACTGCTGTACAGTATATGTGTTGTGGCAGTGTGGCAAGGAAAGGGTGTATTTCCCTTGCTATCTCTGCAGAATGCTCCACCTGTGGCCTGATTAATGAGGTATCAGGAAGGGAAAGTGTGTGTTTTAAAAGGAAAAGAGACAGAATAGTTGGGGCTCTTCCTAGGAGACAGTATGTGGGCTGTAGGGAAGAGACAGAGGCTGCTGAGGAGTACACAGCCCGAGATATGAGGGGCTCAAAGAGACTGACATGAATTGTGAGTAGAAGGTTGCAGGGGACATATGTTTAACCGGCTGAGGGAAGCTCAGCGGTTGTTAGTCAGGACAAGCTGATCTGTTTAGTCAGTGACCAGACGGTCTAGGATTTTGTTTGTTCCTGCTTTTTTTTGTTTATTTCTTTCCCTGCAACCTGTCTAATAAAACTGGCAAGGTGCCAGATTTGCATTATAAGCGTTTGTTTGCTGGTTTATTGAGAAGAAACGCATCCTGTGGCGTGGTCAAGGACGATCCCAGAGCTAATCCCAAGACGGATCGTCACAGTGTATATAATGGATGTATAACTGCTGTACAGTATATGTGTATATAATGGATGTATAACTGCTGTACAGTATATGTGTATATAATGGATGTATAACTGCTGTACAGTATATGTGTATATAATGAATGTATAACTGCTGTACAGTATATGTGTATATAATGGATATATAACTGCTGTACAGTATATGTGTATATAATGGATGTATAACTGCTGTACAGTATATGTGCATGCAATGGATATATAACTGCTGTACAGTATATGTGTATATAATGGATGTATGACTGCTGTACGGTATATGTGTATATAATGGATGTATAACTGCTGTACAGTATATGTGTATATAATGGATGTATAACTGCTGTACAGTATATGTGTATATAATGGATGTATGACTGCTGTACGGTATATGTGTATATAATGGATGTATAACTGCTGTACAGTATATGTGTATATAATGGATATATAACTGCTGTACAGTATATGTGTATATAATGGATGTATAACTGCTGTACAGTATATGTGTATATAATGGATGTATAACTGCTGCACAGTATATGTGTATATAATGGCTGTTTAACTGCTGTACAGTATATGTGTATATAATGGATATATAACTGCTGTACAGTATATGTGTATATAATGGATGTATAACTGCTGTACAGTATATGTGTATATAATGGATGTATAACTGCTGTACAGTATATGTGTATATAATGGATATATAACTGCTGTACAGTATATGTGTATATAATGGATGTATAACTGCTATACAGTATATGTGTATATAATGGATATATAACTGCTGTACAGTATATGTGTATATAATGGATGTATAACTGCTGTACAGTATATGTGTATATAATGGCTGTTTTAACTGCTGTACAGTATATGTGTATATAATGGATGTATAACTGCTGTACAGTATATGTGTATATAATGGATATATAACTGCTGTACAGTATATGTGTATATAATGGATGTATAACTGCTGTACAGTATATGTGTATATAATGGATGTATAACTGCTGTACAGTATATGTGTATATAATGGATGTATAACTGCTGTACAGTATATGTGTATATAATGGATATATAACTGCTGTACAGTATATGTGTATATAATGGATGTATAACTGCTGTACAGTATATGTGTATATAATGGATATATAACTGCTGTACAGTATATGTGTATATAATGGATGTATAACTGCTGTACAGTATATGTGTATGTAATGGATGTATAACTGCTGTACTGTATATGTGTATATAATGGCTGTTTAACTGCTGTACAGTATGTATTTGTATGATGAATATATTAGTAATGTGTTTGTGTGTGTGTATTTATATATATATATATATATATATATATATATATATATACATATATATATATATATACATACATACATATGTGGCATGATGTCCATCACTCGCTACAGTGCACACATGTAGATACTAGTAAACAGCAGCTCCTTACCGTGCCTCTGGTCCATGGTCAGTCCCGGGGTGAGGTGCACAGGAGGTGGTATGTGATGAGCACTACTGCTGTTTCAGCTAAACAAAAACCTGATTTGCTGCTCTACAACCATCGGCCTCTGCAGCCGCACACAGCACCATTCCATCCGCAGCAATGTGCTAGGGATGTGTTTTAGCTGTGCTCCCATGCAGCCACATGTTATCAAGTGGGCACTCTAGGCCACTGGGGTAGGTGCTGGTCCTGTACGTGCGGTGCATCTATTACCAGAAGCCACTGCTGTCTTAAAGCAGCAGTGACATTATTTGTGCAGTAGCGTCTTGAGACCCATAGCTATGGGCACCAGATCCTGGGCTACAGCCCCCTACCCCCCCCAGCCCCCTTTCTAATGACGCCACTGATCACTACTGATCTCAGTATAACAAGGGTTAAATAGTGAGAATGGAGCTTTTTCCTGATCCCAGCCATTTTCATGAGGTGACAGCAGTCACAGCCGCTCTCCTGGGATGTGATCGTAAACTCAGTGCTAAGGACCAGTTCCCAACTCTGTATACTGAGGAGAGGCCATCCGTATTGTTATGTGTGATATTAAAGGATTAAGAATACTAAACAAAAATTTGTTATGTGACTTTGTATTTTACAGGTATATTTAGTTGTTGGGAGCTGATCTCCATGTGATGCACAGTCATTGTTTGCTCGAGATGACTTCGTTAATTAAAAAATATTGTTCTTTCCTATTGACAAAAGAATCACAAGACATGAGATGTGTGCATGATGTTTCTGCATTTCTAATACGACTTATGATATTTTATGATCTTGGTGAGGACTTCTCTTGGACATTGACATAGATGACCTATCCTTAGAGATGGACTGTGCCCATAGAGCCGTGCCATACAAGGTCAACTATATAGTCATATTCTTCCTTAAAGTGCCATTGTTTTCCATATAATCATACATTATGGATTAAACAAAAAACACATAGTTCCATACTGTCCTTAAAGGGGTACTCTGCTGCTCAGCTCCCCTATTATCCTATCATTGTAATTAGGGATGAGCGAATCGAATCTGATGAATCCGAATTTGTTCGGAATTTCAGAAAAAATTCGCTTTGCAACGATCGCACAAATTGCTTCATTAAACTCCATTTAGTGCGGTCCAGGCTCCAGGGCATCTAAAATGGCAGATTCACATGTGAGGACATGGGGCAAGGAATCCTGGGAAGGCGGGTAGGCGGGATGACCCTGAATCACATGCAGGATGCAGCCTACCAGCAGCCAGTCACCCCTGTGATGTCACAGCCCTATATAATCGGCAGCCATCTTGTAACCCTGTATGCCCTGAGTCCTTAAGGACTCAAAAACGAGGGCGTATGGGTGTCCTTAAGGGGTTAAACATTGTTCATTCCTATTGACAAAGAAATCATAAGACATCAGGTGATAGTTTGTTCACATAATCATACAATTCCTACACAGTGTTACAACATACTGTACATACAACCGATAGTCAACCAGATGATCTCAATATAGATTTAAATAAAGTCCACATAGTGCCAGGGTCCTCATATGCTATTCAAAACCTGACTACACAGAAAAGGCTCCATGATATCAGGGGTCACTCATGGGCCCCAGGTTGATTATGGTCAAGCACAACTTTCAACTTAATTCACATCCTTAGGATTAAACATAAGCGAGCCTAGAGCCTTGCGAACAGGACTTCGACCTGAATTTCGGGCTTACCACAGCTCTCAGAATTTTTGAACATTGCCAGGTGTGGCTTGTGTAAACCTGGTATGTGCGCAATTATTACATAATTGAACACATGAACACATGTAATCCTCCTAATGTAATCTCCATACTACCAGGGTGACACACTGTAACAAACCTCCTTCATATGTAATCTCCTTACTACTGGGGTGACACACTTTACCAAACCCCCTCCTTATGTAATCTCCTTACTACTGAGATGACACAATGAAACAAACCTCCTCCTCATGTAATCTCCTTACTACTGGAGTGACACACTGTAACAAACCTCCTCCTCATGTAATTTCCTTACTACTGTGGAGACACACTGTAACAAACCTCCTCCTCCTCATGTAATTTCCTTACTACTGTGGAGACACACTGTAACAATCCTCCTCCTAGTGTAATCACATTACTACTGGGGTGACACACTGTAACAAACCTCCTCCTCATGTATTCTCCTTACTACTGGGGTGACACACTGTAACAAACCTCCTCCTCATGTAATCTCCTTACGACTGAGATGACACACTGTAACAAACCTCCATCTCATGTAATCTCCTTACTACTGGGGTGACACACTGTAACAAACCTCCTCCTCATGTAATCTCCTTACTACTGGGGTGACACACTGTAACAAACCCCCTACTTATGTAATCTCCTTACTACTGGGGTCACACACTGTAACAAACCTCCATCTCATATAATTTCCTTACTACTGTGGAGACACACTGTAACAAACCTCCATCTCATGTAATTTCCTTACTACTCTGGAGACACATTGTAACAAACCCCCTACTCATGTAATCTCCTTAGTACTGGGGTGACACACTGTAACAAACCCTTCCTCATGTAGTCTCCTTACTACTGGGATGACACACTGTAACAAACTCCCTACTCATGTAATCTCCTTAGCACTGGGGTGACACACTGTAACAAATCTCCTCTTCATGTTATCTCCTTACTACTGGGGTGACACACTGTAACAACCCCTCTCCTCATGTAATCTCCTTACTACTGGGGTGACACACTGTAACAAACCTCCTCCTCATGTAATCTCCTTACTACTGGGGTGACACACTGTAACAAACCCCCTACTTATGTAATCTCCTTACTACTGGGGTCACACACTGTAACAAACCTCCATCTCATATAATTTCCTTACTACTGTGGAGACACACTGTAACAAACCTCCATCTCATGTAATTTCCTTACTACTCTGGAGACACATTGTAACAAACCCCCTACTCATGTAATCTCCTTAGTACTGGGGTGACACACTGTAACAAACCCTTCCTCATGTAGTCTCCTTACTACTGGGATGACACACTGTAACAAACTCCCTACTCATGTAATCTCCTTAGCACTGGGGTGACACACTGTAACAAATCTCCTCTTCATGTTATCTCCTTACTACTGGGGTGACACACTGTAACAACCCCTCTCCTCATGTAATCTCCTTACTACTGGGGTGACACACTGTAACAAACCCCCTCCTTATGTAATTACCTTACTACTGTGGTGACACACTGTAACAAACCTCCTCCTCATGTGATCTCCTTAGTACTGGGGTGACACACTGTAACAAACCCTTCCTCATGTAATCTTCTTACTACTGGGATGACACACTGTAACAAACTCCCTACTCATGTAATCTCCTTAGTACTGGGGTGACACACTGTAACAAACCTCCTCCTCGTGTTATCTCCTTACTACTGGGGTGACACACTGTAACAACCCCCTCCTCATGTAATGTCCTTACTACTGGGGTGACACACTGTAACAAACCCCCTCCTTATGTAATTACCTTACTACTGTGGTGACACACTGTAACAAACCTCCTCCTCATGTGATCTCCTTAGTACTGGGGTGACACACTGTAACAAACCCTTCCTCATGTAATCTCCTTACTACTGGGATGACACACTGTAACAAACTCCCTACTCATGTAATCCCCTTAGTACTGGGGTTACCCTGAGGTGCAGCTTTCTACACACAACATGACAGTAGTGACTGTGCAAGAAACATGTGACCTCCACTTCAGCTCAGCCCCGCCTCCTCCACAGCATCACCAAAGGTCCTTCAACCACCATCTCTCCTTTCCTGCATGGTTGTGCTCTGCCCCAACACAAAACTGGTCACTAAATGGTGACATCATGAAAGGTCCTTCACCATCTACTAGGCTGGCGTGGGGAGGAGGCAGAGCGAGGGGTAAGCACAATTCTGGGTTGGTCCTTTAGGACTGGAGCCTTGGATAGTAATGCCGAGGAGGAGCGTGCAGCTAGGCTCCTCTATCCGGCTGCCAGCCGAAATAATTACTGTGTTTGTCATGTGACAGTGCTGTGCTCCTGACAGCTGGGCAGAGGAGCCAGCCTAGCGCCATTGGCTTCACACAAAAAAACTTTGGTCACAGGTGGCACTCTCATCAAGGGGGCAGTCTAGGCAGTGACCTACTCTGCCTATGGGTAGAGCAAGCCCGGCACTCAGCCCAGAAAGAGGTTACAGTAAACCTGAGATCTATACAGATCGGTGGTTTACTGTGGCAAAAAAATTAAGTTGGGCAGCTCCAATATAAAATGCAATCCTCCTCTTTCCCATTTCACAAATAAATATAAATAAATAAACATAATTGATATCGCCATGTGTGAAAATGTCCAAATTATTAAAATATAATGTTTATGATCCATATCATAACCGGCTTATACGTGGAAAAAAAAATACCAAAGGCCCAAATTGCTGATTTTTTGTTACATCATATCCCAAGAAAAAAGGCATAAAAAGTGATTAAAAAAAATCTCAAATACACAAAAGTGGTACAGATGAATATAAAATATCATGGTACAAAAAAATCAGCCCTCAAACTGACCTGTATATGGAAAAATAAGAAAGTTATAGGGAGTCAAAATAGGACAATTATAAACATGTTTCTTTTGTTAAAAAGGTTTGAGTTTATTTAAAGTAGTAAAATAATAGAAAAGCACATAACCATCATCATTTTAATCAAATTGACCCCAGAATAAAGAGAATATGTCAGATTAACCGTAAAGTGCGCTGAGTAAAAGCAAAAAAAAAAAAAAAAAAAACACTAAAAGTAGCAAACATGTGTTTTTTTTAATTTCAATTTCACCAACATAAATAATATTGTTTTGTTTGTGCCAAACATTTTATGCTAAAATTAATTGTCCATTACAAAGTACAATTGATCAGGAAAAAACTATCCCTAATGTGGGTTTGTGGATGGATCTGTTATGGTTCTTAGAAGGAAAAAATGAAAATTCAAAAATGAAAATTTCCTGTGCCATGAAGGCCAAAATAGGCTATGCCCTTAACCCCTTAAGGGCCAGGCCATTTTACACCTTAGGACCAGAGCGTTTTTTGAACATCTGACCACTGTCACTTTAAACATTAATAATTTTTTTTAATTTTTAATAGATTTTTTTTTCGTGACATATTCCACTTTAACATGGTGATACATTTTTGTGGTAACTTGCATCCTTTCTTGGTGAAAAATCCCCAAATTTTATGAAAAATTTAACATTTTGCATTTTTCTAACTTTGAAGATATCTCCTTGTAAGGAAAATGGATATTCCAAATACATTTTTTTTATTCACATATACAATATGTCCACTTTATATTTCCATTATAAACTTGACGTGTTTTTACTTTTGGAAGACACCAGAGGGCTTCAAAATTCAGCAGCAATTTTCCAATTTTTCACAAAATTTTAAAACTCACTATTTTTCAGGGACCAGTTCAGGTTTGAAGTGGATTTGAAGGGTCTTCATGTCAGAAATACCCCATAAAAGACCCCATTATAAAAACTGCACCCCCCCCCAAAGTATTCAAAATGACATCCAGTCAGCGTTTTAACCCTTTAGGTGTTTCACAGGAATAGCAGCAAAGTGAAGGAGAAAAATCACAATCTTCATTTTTTACACTCACATGTTCTTGTAGACCCAATTTTTGAATTTTTACAAGGGGTAAAAGGAGAAAATTTATACTTGTATTTGTAGCCCAATTTCTCTCGAGTAAGCACATACCTCATATGTCTATGTAAAGTGTTCGGCGGGCACAGTAGAGGGCTCAGAAGCGAAGGAGCGACAATAGGATTTTGGAGAGTACGTTTTTCTGAAATGGTTTTTGGGGGGCATGTTGCATTTAGGAAGCCCCTATGGTGCCAGAACAGCAAAAAAAAAAAAAAAAAAAAACACCATGACATACCATTTTGGAAACTAAAATGTGTGTTCACTAAAATGTGTGTTTCCCCCCCAAATTTCACATTTTTGCAAGGGTTAATAGCAGAAAATACCCCCCCCCCAAAAAAAATGTGTAACCCCATCTCTTCTGAGTATGGAAGTACCCCATAAGTGGACGTCAAATGCACTACGGGAGCGCTACAATGCTCAGAAGAGAAGGAGTCACATTTGCAAATTTTGCTGAAATGGGGAGGGGACATGTCGCATTTAGGAAGCCCCTATGGTGCCAGGACAGCAAAAAAAAACACATGGCATACCATTTTGGAAACTAGACCCCTTGTGGAACGTAACAAGGGTAAAGCAAGCCTTAATACCCCACAGGGGTTTTCGATTTTTGCATATGTAAAAAAAAAAGTATGTAGATACGGGGAAGTATGTAGTGTGTGTGGTGCTTGGTGGTTGGTGCTTGTAAAAAGTGTACAACAGTAATAGAAAAAAGCTACGGCCCCCCAAAAAAAGGGGTGGCGCACGCAGCTCCCTGAACCCCTAATAGGACAAGGGATAAGGGATCAGACCCTAATAGGAACCTGGGGGACCTATTAGGGGGTCAGGGGGGGGATTTTTCTTTTATAAAAAAAAAAAAAAAAAAAACGGATGGTGCATGCAGCTCCCTGAACCCCTAATAGGACCCGGGGTTAGGGATCAGACCCTAATAGGACCCCTGGGGACCTATTAGGGGGTCGGGGGGACGGGACATTTTTCGCTGTCCCTATTCTAAGGCTAGTGAGGGGGCTCCGGAGCTCCGAGGGGGGATCCACGGTCTTCTCCTCACTGCTGCACCCGCTGACTGAACACAGAGAGCGGGTGCAGCAGCGGGAAGGGAACATTAACCCCTCCTCTGCTGCGCTACTATTGGTCAGAGGATCGCCGGCCAATAGTAGCGTTGCTAGGGAGGTGACAGTATTGTCACCTCTCCCCAGCAATGACAGGTGATTGGCGATGTATCGTACACCGCCGATCACCATCTAGTTCCGGGTCATCGGGTCACCACTGACATGTGGGGGTCCCGGGACCCCCCTCGGTTTTTGCCTCGCGTGGCGGGATGCGAAATTTGCCAGGACGTATGAGTACGTGCCTGGTCCTTAAGACCCAGGGCGCAGGGATGTACTCATAAGTACTGGAAGGGTTAAGATTTTAAAATAATTTGAAGTAATTTACAGATCTGTTTGACTTTCTGGCACTAGTTGATTTGAAAAAAAAAAAAAAATATAATAATGTCTTCCACCTGAGTATCCCTTTAAGGGTTTACATAACAAAACTAGTTTATTTAATTCAACTCATGAATCCATTATGACATATTGTCCCATGACTGACTCATGTATACATATATATATATATATATATATATATATATATATATATATATATATATATATATATGAATAATATCTCATGGCCTGATCAATACTTCATACTTAAACTTTGTGAAAGCATCGGTGTAGAGAGAGTCACTTGTCATCTGTTTTAGACAATGGATTCCAGCTCCTATAAGCTTTATCATGTACATGGATTTGATTCCAGACAAGCCCTGGACCATTATTTTTCAGACAAAGCTGATATGGTCTTTGAAGAGGATTCCTTGAAATTTCCCATTGAAAATCTTACGAAAACCTTCACAGAGGGTATGTATCTCAAATTATCTGTGGTTAATTGGTTTTAAAAAATCAACTAATAAGAAGAGTATAACACCGGCACTGAATTGTATTATATTTCCCAAAAAGTTGCTCAGATACAACTAGGTGGATCCCTGCTATACCACCAAAAGGATTAGAATTAGAGATGAGCGAACTTTTGAAAAATTCGATTAGGCTGATTCGCCAAATTTTTTGAAAAAAATTAGTTTCAGGTCGAATTTATTTGCAGCGAATCAATATTAAAAATGGCTATTTCTGGCCTACAGAGTGTCTCAATAGGGGAGTAGAACACTTTGCCTTGTCCTAATGCCCAAAGGGAGTGTGCTGTGTTGGTGAAATAATACTGTTATTCAGAATGACATGCAGATTACAGGCATCACTTTTAGAATCACTGCCGCAGAACAGCACAATGACAAAGCCTGGAGGTGGCATCAGTATTAGGAGACCATATAGTGCAGGGGACAGCAACCCCTGGCACGCATGCCACTCATGCCATGCAGGGTGCATTTGAGTGGCACGCGAGCGAGTGCCGACCTGCAGGTAGTCCCGAAACACTGTCACTTTAAGCGGCTATTAAAAGATCCGGCCAGGGACGGAAGATGTGTCCCTTCCCCTCCCTCTCCCTGCCCAGTTATTGCTGTGCTGCGCTCTGAACAACTTAAGAGAGATTTCTCTCTTTTCCATCCCTTTCACCTTTCAGCTGCCGCACTCCACTGTCTGTCGGCAGCATGGAAGGGGGATCGCTCTGAGCTCTGTACTGGCCACAGTCACTAATACAGACCAGAAAGTCGTCTGTATGTTTCTGTGGAATACACTTAGCTCAGCTCCTGGCTCTGACAGCAGCTTTCCTGCCCCAGAGACCGTCTCTGGTCTCTGTCAGTCTATAGATCCCCACAACTGTGATATCTACAGATTCACCCATAACAGTGTTCATTCACAGCTCCCCCATAAGTGTGTCTTTCACAGCTCCCCCATAAGTGTGTCATTCACAGCTCCCCCATAACAGTGTTCATTCACAGCTCCCCATAACAGTGTTCATTCACAGATCCCCCATAAGTGTGTCATTCACAGTTGCCCCATAAATGTTTCATACACAGATCCCCCTATAAGTGTGTTATCTAAGGAACCTCCATTGCAGTGTGTGATTTGCTTATCCCACAAAGGTGAATCATCTTAAGATCCCCATAAATGCGTCGTCCAGAGATCCCCCCATAAGTGTTTCATCCAAAGATCCCCTATAACATTGTATCATCTACAGATCCCAATAAAAGTCATCTACAGATTATGCATGGCAGTGATTCTGCGGTCTGATTCTGGGGTCTGTATTATGCGGGGCGGTGATACTGGGGTCTGATTCTGGGGTATGTATTATGGTGGGGTGTGATTCTGGGGTTTGTATTATGTAGGGCAGTGATACTGGGGTCTGATTCTGGGGTTTGTTTTATGGTGGGGTCTGATTCTGGGGTCTGAATTAAAATGCTCTTTGTATTTTCCTTTATGTAAGTTCCTTACAGAAGGAACAATATATTGGAAACATTGAGACAAAAAAAACACTTACCCTTTGATAAGCCACATCCCCACAAACCCCAACCACAGTAAGACACATCCATAAGAAAGTCACACCCATATCCCCGGCTCACAAAGTAACTTCAACATTTTTTTTTGGGCACAGCACTACCAAAAGGTTGCCTATCCCTGGTATGGTGGCTGAATGACACAGTGTGGAGGTGTTGGCAGCATGAGGAGACCATATAATGGCTGAATGACACAGCGTGGAGGTGTTGGCAGCATGAGGAGACCATAAAGTGGCTGAATTACACAGCATGGAGGTGTTGGCAACATGAGGAGACCATATAGTGGCTCAATGACACAGCGTGGAGGTTTTGGCAGCAAGAGGAGACCATATAGTGGCTCAATGACACAGCTTGGATGTGGCTGAAGCATGAGGAGACCATAAAGTGGCTGAATGACACAGCGTGGAGGTGTTGGCAGCATGAGGAGACCATATAGTTGCTGAATGACACAGTATGGAGCTGGCAGCATGAGTTGACACTAGGGATTCATAATCCCTAAGATTAAAATATGAATTTTGAAATTGAAATTGAAGATTTATGGTAGCTAGTGCTACCATAACATTTTTATGCCCAGGCCCAGCAGCATCAGTAAACAATATATTGGCTGAATGACATAGCCTGGAGGTGGCTGAATCATGAAGAGACCATATAGTGGCGGAATGGCCCAACCTGGAGTTGCCTGAAGCTTGAGGAGACAATATAGTGTCTGAATGGCACAGCCTGGAGTTGGCAGAACCATAAGGAGACCATTGAAATTTGAGACATTTAAATTCAAGATCTTTAAATTGAAATTGAGGATTTTGAAATTTAAACTTTAACTTTAAAGTTTTATTGTCCCGGGCCCCAGCGTGTGAGTACAAAGGACCAAATTTAACAAGGAGTCACATGTCACATGGCCATATAGTGGCTTAATGGCACAGCCTGAAGTTGGCTGAAGCATGAGGAGACCATATGGTGGCTGCATGGCAAAGCCTGAAGGTGGCTGAAACATAAGGATACCATATAGTGGCTGAATGAGACAGCCTGGAGGTGGCAGCAGCATCAGGAGTCCTGAAAATGACCCTAATGCAGAGGAATTTCTGAAACTGGGGACCAGCACCTTAATTATGTTTTTCAGTATCCATGGCAGCACAAGGAGAGAGCCTGGAGGTGATAGCATCAGCATGAGGACACCATAGAGCAACACAATTACAGAGCTTGTAGGTGGCAGCATCAGCATGAAGAGACTATATAGCAGCACAATTAGAGAGCCTGGAGGTGGCAGCATCAACATGAGGAGACCATATAGCGGTAGAATGACTGTGCCTGGAGGTGGTAGCATCAGCACGAGGAGACCATATGGTGGCACAATGACAGAGCGTGGAGGCAGTAGCATTAGCATGAGGAGACCATAGAGCAGCACAATGAGAGAGCCTGGAGGTGGCAGCATCAGCATAGGAGACCATAGAGCCACACAATTAGCGAGCTTGGAGGTGGAAGCATCAGCATGAGAAGACCATATGGTGGCACAATGACAGAGCCTGGAAGTGGTAGCATCAGCATGAGGAGACCATATGGTGGCACAATGGCAGAGCCTGGAAGTGGTAGCATCAGCATGAGGAGATCATATGGTGGCACAATGACAGAGCATGGAGGAGGTAGCATTAGCATGAGGAAACCATAGAGCAGCAAAATGAGAGAGCCTGGAGATGGCAGCATCAACATGAGGAGACCATAGAGCAGCACAATTTGCGAGCTTGAAGGTGGCAGCATCAGCAAGAGGAGACCATATGGTGGCACAATGACAGAGCATGGAGGAGGTAGCATTAGCATGAGGAGACCATAGAGCAGCAAAATGAGATAGCCTGGAGGTGGCAGCATCAGCATAAGGACACCATATGGTGGCACAATGGCAGAGGCTGGAGGCGGTTGCATCAGGATGAGGAGACCATAGAGCAGCAAAATGAGAGAGCCTGGAGGTGGCAGCATCAACATGAGGAGACCATAGAGCAGCACAATTTGCGAGCTTGGAGGTGGCAGCATCAGCATGAGGAGACCATATGGCGGCACAATGACAGAGCCAGGAAGTGGCAGCATCAGCATAAGGACACCATATGACGGCACAATGACAGCCCGGAGGCGGTAGCATTAGCATGAGGGGACCATAGAGAAGCACAATGACAGAGCCTTGAGGTGGCAGCAGCAGCATGAGGGCCATGAGGGTTGAAAGGGTAACAGAAGAAAAAAATGGAGGGCAGTGCCTCGTGTAATTCTGTGGGCTAGATATCCTAGAGCCCTTAAATATATTGGATATGCTCACCTTATGTGAACCTTGATTTCATGCATATCACCTCTTCAGATGCAGGGTAGCGATGTGGGATACTTGGCTGCAGCCCGCAGAGATGACCAGTCTCCTCTTGGGGGGTCGGTAGTTGTACGGCGTGAGAGTTTCTGCAAAAAATATCTGCATTGGCGCTGCCTTAATGGATTCGCCAATTCAGAGATTTTTTGCAGAAACTCTCATGAAGTGAGGGTTGAGTCTGAGAAACCCACCGACTGTTGACTGGGGTTGTAGGAAGGGATGTCAATTGGGATGAAGTGGATGACCGAGTGAACCGATCAATCATGGCTGCTGGGTTGCTGGTCGCGACACGACTGCTAGCTGACATAGGGAGCTCAGACCTCTCGCTGTGACTCCTGCTGCCACACGCCCCTACTCTGCTGTGACATCTGCCTGCGCCTGATGAATTAAGGCCTTTACCACTCCACTGTGCACGTCCTGGCACTACTCCGCCTGACATACTCATTGCATATATCAGGGGAGTGCAACACGCTTCACTATGCTTAAAACGGTATTTGTCTAGTACAGCAGCAGGTGATTACTTTTGGCTGTCCTTTTACAATATATAGGACCATGACAGATTAACAGGTACAAAATAGTACACTACTTAGATGTATGTATGTGGTATGCACTTATGAGGGCAGAAAAATGTGCTACAGTACACTTAAAAAATAATCTGAGTACAACACTTTTGCCTGGATTTTCACAAAAGCGGTACAGTATGCTTAAAAAAGCGTATTTTAGTAAAGTACCAGCCAGAGATTACTTTTGCCTGGACTTTCACAGTATCTAGGCCCTTGACAGATTAACAGGTACAAAATAGTACACTACTTAGATGTAGGTATGTGGTATGCAGTTATGCACTTATGAGGGCAGAAAAATGTGGTACAGTATGCTTAAGAAAACGTATTTTAGTAACACACCAGCCGGTGATTACTTTTGCCTGGACTTTCACAGTATCTAGGCCCTTGACAGATTAACAGGGACAAAATAGTAAACTACTTGGATATAGGTATGTGGTATGCATTTATGAAGGCAGAAAATTGTGCTACAGTATGCTAAAAAATATATATATATATTTGCACAACACCAGCAATACACCAGCACTGCAGCACAAAAAAGCTGTGTACTAAACACAAAATTGCACTCAAAGACTATTAGGAATGGACTGCTGGGTATTATACCGTCTACAGACTAGTACAACCAGCAGATATTTGTTGTGGGACAAAAAAACAGAATTGCACTGAAAAATTATTCCTGTCTTCTCTGCTAAGGTTTATGAATTTGAGGCAGCTTGTTGAAATGTATGAGGCAACACACAGCTCTCTGCCCCTCTCTGTAATACAATGCTGAAGAAAGTAACTGGGAGGTTAATGATAGTGTTGAGCGGCATAGGCTATATTCGAATTTGCGAATATTCGCGAATATATGGATGAATATTCGTCATATATTCGCTAAATTCGCATATTCGTCATATTCTCGTTTTATTTTCACATATGCGAAAATTTGCGCAGCTGAAATTGACATATGCGAACATTTGTATATATAAAAATGAGCATAAGCGAAAATTAGCATATGCAAATTTTCGCATATACGAAAATTCGCACGCCAGTCTCACACAGTAGTATTACAGCCTTCTTTACACCACACAAGCTGGAAGCAGAGAGGGATGATCACTGTGATGTGTACTGTGAAAAAAAATATATATATTCGTAATTAAGAATATATAATGCTACACTAGCTAATGACTACAGTAAAAAATCCTTTTCAGTGAAAAAAAAAAAAAACACTGCTTTCTGTCCACCAGAACGCTGATGTGACTAGGATGTGAAACGCTGCTGGAATTAGCTTTTCGGTGTAACACACACACAGCGATGTCCGTCCTATCTGTATGCAGTGTAATGAATGATATGACGTGCTGCAAAATGGCTGCTGAATATATAGGGCTGTGACATCACAGGGGTGACCTGATGCTGATAGGCTGCATGCTGCATGTGATTCAGGGTCATCACGCCTACCTCCCTTCCTGCCTTGCCTTCCAGCCTTCCCAGCGTTCCTTGCCCCATGTACTGACATGTGGATCCACTATGTTAGATGCCCTGGAGCCTGCACTACAGTAAATGGAGTTTAATGAAGCGATTCGCGCGATATTCACATTCCTTGTGAATCGAATATTTCATGAAATTCGTAACGAAATTTGGTTCGTCAGCTTCGATTCGCTCATATCTAAATATATATGCTTAAATGCCCTTGTGGAATGGCATATGTCGATCAGACATCTCGACTAATAAGGGTCAGGCTTAATGAATATAGAAGTCCCAGGACTTTTAAAAAGAAACTAGAAGAAGAAAAATGCACTGAACAGATTGATAAGTTTGGGGAAACCAGTTTAGCGAGACACTTTATGGAAAAAAGACATCAGGTATGTGAAATAAAGTGGCTGGTATTAGAAGAAGTTGAAGGTAACAATAGGGAACAGAACAAGTCAAAAAACGGTTGAGCCAGAGAGAAGTATATTGATACAGAGACTGGCACCGAAAGGCACCGAAAGGCATTAATGAAAACTGCAATTTATATGTATTTTTGTAAATTTTGTAAATTTTGTAATTTTTATGAATTGTATGTACTTTCCTGGTCTGTTTACTGTACTTCTACACCGTCTCTAATGTGAGTATGTTTTTTTCTGTTTTTAGCATTTTAATACTCTAGACAGGAATATCTCGCGAGAGTTCCCCTGTATATGTGTGGGTGATGGGTGCACTGAAGTTAGGTTGAGAGAGGCAACTCCTGAAATGTTCCCACTGCTCGCTCGCTCTACAGCGAGCGTGTTGAATCAGCCCATAGAAAAGCAACTCGCTGCAGCCAGGAACGGAATGCCCCGCAATGGGATGAATATGTTCTGAAGACACCGCACTGAGCTAGTGGACTGTTATCTTTTGCACTGGGTGAATATTATGTTCTATATCCTGCATATTGCACTTTTTGTATAATGGTACGTTCACACTGCGGAATTCCCGCAGAATTCCTCAGTGTGAACTTAACATTAGTGTAAATGGGTCTCCCCGAGACCCGTTCACACTGCAGAATTTCAGCAGCGGACAATTCCGCTGCTGAAATTGTTCCGTGCAAAGACAGAACATGTTTATTCTTTGCATGGATTCCGCCAGCATTGCATATTTTCAGCGAGTGGAGATTTTGCAGAATGAACGCACCCTAAGCGAGCAAACATTATGGAGAAAATGGACAATTAATTGCAATCCATGTTGAAGTGTCTTTTCTTAATGTGAATTGGTCTATGGACCTGGGGATACGGAGCCTGTAGCAAGACACAAGAGAGCCACCCTGTAGTGCTTTACACCTGTTGTCCATTCACTATTGATTGTATGCTAAACTAAAACTCCCTTGAGGGGAGTTGTAATTTAGAAACAGCTGGAGGCACCCCATTTCTAAACTACAACTTCCATGACGGGAGTTGTAGTTTAGAAAATGCTGGAGGCACCCTGGTGTTAAAATGCCAGCAACATGTACCACCGGCCTGCTAGGTGTTGCAAGACTACAACTCCCAGCATGCCTTTACAGTGAAGACATGCTGGCAGTTGTAGTTTAAACTCTTGGGCGGGTGGTTGATACTAGCCGGTGGCCGGGGCAGCGGAGCCGGCCGGCATCCAAAGACATAAAACTACACTGTAATTTCATATTTACCCGGGCAGTGCCATGATTGGCCGGTTGGTCAATGTAATCTCTTATTTCTGGGAGCCCTCTGCTGCACCAGGCCCTCATCTCATCCCGCCGCCACTCATCTCTCCCCCTGCCGACACTCATCTCCACCCGCCACCGCTCATTTCCCTGGTGATGCCGTGATTGGCAGAGAGCAACTGGCCAATCACGGCACCGCCCGGGAAATATGAAATTACAGTGTAGTTTCATATTTCTGGGAGCCAGCTGGCTCCGCTGCTCTGGCCCCTCATCTCTCCCTGCCGCCGCTCATCTCTCTCCCTCCGCCCCTCATCACTCCTCTGCCGCTGCTTAGGTAACTTGAGTAGCCATATTAGTCCAGTGATGCAAATGCAAATCATAAAATGTTGCAGTATCTTGTAATACCTTTGTTATTGGACTAACAGCATTTTGTAGAGACAAGCTTTCGGGATTCCTCCCTTTATCAAGTCCAAAGCTTTGGACTTGATAAAGGGAGGAATCCCGAAAGCTTGTCTCTACAAAATGCTGTTACTCCAGTAAAAAAGGTATTACAAGATACTGCAACATTTTATGACTTGCATCTGCATCACTGGACTAATAGGCTACTCAAATTTACTATGTATATATATATATATATATATATATATATATATATATATATGTAAACAAAAATAAACATATGTGTTATCGCCGCATGCGTAAATGTCCAAACTATAAAAGTATATTGTTAATTAAACCGCACTGTCAATGGCGCAAACGTAAAAAAATGTCAAAGTCCAGAAATGCATATTTTTGGTCACTTAATATACTAGAAAAAAATGTGTCATCAAAATAAAAATTGTCCTGATAAAAATTTCAGATCATGGCACAAAAAATAAGCCACATGGACAATTTTAAACATACTAATTTTGGTGCATGTAATTATAATTTTTTTAAAGCAGTAAAATAATATAAAACCTATATAAATTAGGTATCATTGCAACTATATGGACCTACAGAATAAAGATAAGGCGTCATTTGTACTGAAAAGGGCACTGCGTAGAATCGGAAGCCCCAAAAAGTTTCAAAATTGTGTCTTTTCACTTTTGCCCCACAAATATTTTTTTCTGGTTACGTCGTAGATTTTGTGGTGAAATGATTGATGCTATTACAAAGTCAAATTGGTGGCACAAAAAACAAGCCCTCATATAGGTCTGTAGGTGGAAAATTGAAAGTGTAAAGATTTTTAGAAGTTGAGAAGGGAAGAACAAAAGTGCATAAATGAAAAATGGCCTGAGAGGGAAGGGGTTAAACTAATTAAACCATGCCTAGCTATGTGGAATATATGAGAATTGGGTTATTTTTTTCCTCACTTTTTTAATATTGGAAAAAACTATATATCCATATTTATTTTGCGTAAAGTCATACAGACATACCTAATTATTTGTCTCCATCTCTGAGGGTATAACATGTTAGCTGTTTCAGTATGATATCATTTTTTTTATTTTTTTATCTGCAGGTCACATTAAAGGAGATGTCCTCATTGACCTTACCGCTGCACCCCTGATTCATCATCTGTTGTCAGCCTGTGAGTTTTTCAGACACATCATAGTCCTGAAGGTCCAAGACAGATGCATCCTGGAGCTGAAGAGATGGCTGGACACACGGACAGGAGCATTCGATTGGGGACATGCCACAAAACTTCATTTAGAGAAAGAAAATAAAAGGTGAAGTATTTGGCTCAATAATAGTGGACATTGTTTAGGCTTTATATCTTCTTGACACTTTATTGTAAAATGTAAAATGTCAGGGCTTTAGCGCTGCCACTGGTCCTCCCTAGGTGCGGTCCATGGTGTCTCTTGTCGTTCTGATGACATACCTTCCTTTCGTAGGGCCGTTTGTCACTGTATGACGTGGCTGCCTCACCCTATAAGGAGGTGGAAGTGCTGGGACAATCAGCTGCGGTGCCTGGTGGCAGGAAATTTAAACTAGTCAGCTGCTCAGTCCTATGCCCGTGATTGTGGATAGTCCCCTTCGCTAACATTCTTGTACCATGCTCTATTCTGTGACCTGACCTGAATTCTGCATGTGATCTAACTCTGCCTTTTTGCCTACTGATTTTGTACTAACTTGGTTTAAAGGGGTTATCCACCATACTGTATGACGTGGCTGCCTCACCCTAAAGGTGATTTTAGTACATACCTGGCTGACAGTAATGGACATACTAGGAAGGATCTGCGCTTGTCTTGGGGCTAAATGGCTATGTCATGAGATTACCATAACACTGTGGCTAGCTTTTTGTGAACTTGTATTTCCTGTTTGATTTATGTTTTTTTTACTACAAATCCCACAATGCCATTTTCCTCCCTCCCACACATCACCCACCCCACCCATTGAAACAAAAGACCTGTGGTTTTCAATCAGGGTGCCTACAGCTGTTGCTTTAGTTGCAGATTGATCCCTCCACCCATTGAAGCAGACAGGCTCCCTGTCATCAGCTGACTAGTGAGTCAGGTCTCTACCGCATTGCAAGCTGGGAAAAATCTGAGACAACAGTCATTTTGTATGCTGTTAAAAATAAATAGTGGGGTGAAAATCACAGAAGAATTGTAAGAAAACCGTCACACACAGGTACAAACACTATATTATGAACTACACTAACTTTACAACCACTGTAGCATAGTCAAATAAAAAAAAAATCCTGTAATACGCCTTTAACCCTTGCTTATCCTGGTTCTGATTTTCTACCCTCCAATATAGATTTTTTAACTCTCTGGCTTGTCCCTGGTTAACTGCATTTCTGCTGATTTTGTACTGTTTTGTACCCATGTGTTGTTGACCTGGCCTGGCTGTTTTTTCTGATGCCCCTTTGCACTCACTTCAATGTAGGGACTGTCACCCAGTTGAGGGCCACTGGTTAGGGGAGAACATTCAAGTTGATAGGAACAGTGGTTTGAGGATCTCAGATCTGCACTGCTGCCTCGTCTGATGTGGCATTTATGTTGAACTAAAAGCCGCAGCTTTATCTAAAATTGGACATTTTGTGTTGCTTTCGGCCTCTTGGGAGAAGTCTTCTGCTTACCCTACTTTGGAAATTTAGGATGTCAGTAGAACAATTTGCATTTATCTACATGAATTTCTTTTTTATTGAATTTCATTGAAAAAAAAAATTGGTGGAAGTAATATATGTCCAGACAGTCAAAAATTTGTAGCATACAGTCAGTCTGAGATCTCACCAAAAGTATGTCAAAACATTACAGTCATGTAACATCTGGCTGGAATTAGAACAATATAATAATCCTATTAGCCTATCCAAAAAAAAAGAAAAACACTAAAAAGACCATAATATAAGAATTACTCATATCTTTATATAAATAAATTCATAAAGTACGATAAAACAAGGTAAAAATCACATAAACAGTATGGGAAAAAAAGAACAGTTGGGTAATGGTAAGAGGATCCTGCTCAGCACTATAACCATATGCTGGTAATGCTCAATGAGCAAAGAACATGCAATTAAGGGATAGAAAGAAACTGGTGATATATGGACATGTGTATATGCACATAGAAGGTATAGTAAAGAATACTAAGTAATAATTAGCAATACACATCACACACAGATACCCCATATAACAGATAAAAGAGCCAAAATACAAATATAAGAGAACTATGTGAAAAACCTCAGTGTTAAAGGGGTATTCCAGGAAAAAACTTTTTTATATATATCAACTGGCTCCAGAAAGTTAAACAGATTTGTAAATTACTTCTATTAAAAAATCTTAATGCTTTCAGTACTTATAAGCTTCTGAAGTTAAGGTTGTTCTTTTCTGTCTAAGTCCTCTATGATGACACCTGTCTCGGGAAACGCCCAGTTTAGAAGAGGTTTGCTATGGGGATTTGCTTAGAAACTGGGCATTTCCCGAGACCCGTGTCATCAGAGAGCACTTAGACAGAAAAGAACAATCTTAATTTCAGAAGCTTATAAGTACTGAAAGGATTAATTTTTTTTTTAATAGAAGTAATTTACAAATCTGTTTAACTTTCTGGAGCCAGTTGATATATATATAAAAGTTTTTTTCCTGGATAACCCCTTTAAGAATAAAGCAGCATACATTTTAAAGTGCAGAAAATGTGCATATCGTATTTTTCGCCGTATAAGATGCACTTTTTCTTCCCCAAAACTGTGGGGGGAAAGTCGGTGCGTCTTATACAGCAAATACACATTAAAAACCTGTCCTATTGCGGCGGTCCCTGCGGCAATCAACGGCCGGGACCCGAGGCTAATACAGGACATCACCGATCGCGGTGATGCCCTATATTAACCCTTCAGATGCGTGATCAAAGCTGACCGCCGTGTCTGAAGTGAAAGTGACACTAACCCGGATGCTCAGTCGGGCTGTTCGGGACCGCTGCAGTGAAATTGCGGCATCCCGAACAGCTTACAGGACACCGGGAGGGACCTTACCTGCCTCCTCGGTGTACTCCGTGCCGGGATCCCCTGCATGACCGGCGCTCTCCTTCGTTGTCACCATGTCGTCGCGCACGCCGTCCCTTCATCCAATAGGAGCGGCGTGCGTAGCAGCGTGCGTAGCGACGTGATGGAGGCGACGCAGAGCGAGGATACCGGGCAGCAGAGATGTTCCGGAGCGACGGGGACACCCCGGGATGCGGCGACAGCGATGGTGGGTGACATCCAGGGCAGCAGTGATGGGTCCGGAGTGGCGGGGACACGTGAGTATTACCTCCTATACCAGTGATCTTCAACCTGCGGACCTCCAGATGTTGCAAAACTACAACTCCCAGCATGCACGGACAGCCAACGGCTGTCCGGGCATGCTGGGAGTTGTAGTTTTGCAACATCTGGAGGTCCGCAGGTTGAAGATCACTGTCTTATACTTTACATTGTATTTGGTTCAGAATATTTTTTTTCTAGATTTTCATCCTTTAAAATTGGGTGCGTCTTATATGCCAGAGCGTCTTATATGGCGAAAAATATGGTACATTCAGCATAGGTCCCCATATCCAGGGCACCCCCCACACCTCCGACGTGTTTCACCATATTGGCTTTTTCCAGGAGTCAGTAGGGTGGGAGGGAGAACAAATTGGAAGAGCATTAGTTAACCGTTGATAGTGGTGGATCAATTGAAGGGGCACAGTATAAGATGTATACTTAGTGTACCATAGTTAGATAGAACAGGCAAAAAGGCAACCGTCCATCATGTTCAACAATGAATAAGCTTTTATGCCATACTATCTAATGTGGAGTGTGTCCATATGTTTTCATCCCTTTTAGTGACCAGTCACAGAACAAGGAAGGGAAAGTGAGATCGATCGTTCAACACGTTATGAAATGTGACGTTAAGAAAGAAAATATGACGGACCCGATAGTCTTACCACCAGCTGATTGTATCATAATTGGTTGGCTCCTAGATCAGATCAGCAAAGACCAAGATGAATACATCAGATATCTGAGGAAGTTCTCAGGGATGCTGAAACCTGGAGGACACATCATATTACTTGGGCTTTTAGATGTTACATATATCAAAGTTGGGAAAGACAAGATTCATTCTTTAAAATATGATGAGAATTTTGCAAGAAAAGCTGTAGTTGAAGCAGGCTTTGTTATAGATAACTGTGTAACTAAGAAGAGAACCAATGTGATTGACCTTACTGACTATAAGGCCATCATATTCATTGCAGCTCACAAGGAGAAGTAGAAATAAGAAACAAATAAATGAGGCTAAGTTCCCATAGTATGTACACAAAGATATGCCTATTACTCATGCGATCCTACACTGGATATAATATGATACCAGGATAAACAGAGGCATATACAGATCAAGTGCAAGAAAAGATGTATATATATTTGTATTAACACCTTCCCTCTCAGGCCATTTTTCATTTTTGCACTTTTGTTTTTTCCTCCTCACCTTCTAAAAATCATAACACTTTTAATTTTCCACCTACAGACCCATACGAGGGTTTGTTTTTTTGTGCCACCAATTTTACTTTGTAATGCCATTAATCATTTCACCACAAAATCTACAGCAAAACCAGAAAAAACATTCTTGTGGGGCAAAAATAAAAATAATTGTAATAACTGTAGAAAAAAAGAAAGAAACAGAGAGAGCGCGACAATGTGCCGTTACTCCTAGCAACCGTAGGTGTAGTGCATAGGGAGACAATTCTGCTCACCTTTCAGTGTTGTACTGGGTGTACAACACCATATAGCGTTTTATAAGATCCAGGAGTGCTGCCACGACACCTTCCCCGTCTTGGAGTGATCCTAGGCGGTCTCAGAAGTAGAAAAAAACTGTGGTTTGCGGTACCAGCAAAAAACATCGGTGCATTCAGGCACTCTCCTCTTAGTGGTTGGTCAGCCGGAGGTAGGACATAAATCACACAAATAGGGGATGATATAAATAGGTAGATTTTATTGCACATGAAAAGAAAGAAAAAATAATAAAAAGGAGGTGGGACTATGCGTTTCGAGGGGCGTAATCCCCTCTTCGTCAGGTCCAATGGTTGTACAGAGAAGAGATGCCGTCATTTATACCGGCAAAAAGACCGCGAAAATTACAAACAAGGATTAAAAGTCACTTTGCCCGTTAAAAATTCCAATATCCTCAGTTTATAAGAAACACAGTTAGGCATTGATAATAAAAATGTACAGGATTATAAATATTAAGAATATAAAAAACACTTGTGTGCAAATTTCTCTATGTATTATTCAACAATAATACAACAATAATACATAGAGAAATTTGTGCACAAGTGTTTTTTGTATTCTTCTTAATAATTATATTCCTGTGCATTTTTATTATCAATACCTAACTGTGTTTTTTATAAACTGAGGATATTGGAATTTTTAACGGGCAAAGTGACTTTTAATCCTTGTTTGTAATTTTCGCGGTCTTTTTGCCGGTATAAATGACGGCATATCTTCTCTGTACAACCATTGGACCTGACGAAGAGGGGATCACACCTTTCGAAACGCGTAGTCCCACCTCCTTTTTATTATTTTTATTTATTTTCATGTGCAATAAAATCTACCTATTTATATCATCCCCTATCATCAGGGTTTGATTTATGTCCTACCTCTGGCTGACCGGCCACTAAGAGGAGAGCGCCTGAATGCACCGACGTTTTTTGCTGGTACCGCAAACCACAGTTTTTTTCTAAAATAAAAAATACCCATTTTGTAAAATTTGGGGGCTTCTGATTCTACACAGTGCATACTACAAATGACACCTTATCTTTATTCTGTAGTTCCATACTGTTACAATGATACCTAATTTATATAGGTTTTATTTTATTTTACTACTTAAAAAAATTATAACTACATGCACCAAAATTAGTATGTTTAAAATTGCCCACTGCTGAACCCTACAACTTTTTATATTTTTCCGTATATAAGGGTTTTTTTGTGCCATGATCTGAAGTTTTTATCGGGACCTTTTTTTTTATTTTGCATTTTATTAATTTTTTTTCTAGTATATGAAGTGACCAAAAATATGCATTTCTGGATTTTGGAATTTTTTTACGCTTGTGCCTTTGACCGTGCGGTTTAATTAACATTATAATTTAATAGTTCAGACCGTATATATCTTTATAGTGCGATACCGCATATCTTTATTTTTATTTTTGTTTACATTTTTTTTTTAAATGTGAAAACGGGGTGATTCAAACATTTATTACTGAAGGGGTTAAATCACATTTATTAACTTTTTTTAACTTTTCTTACTTTTTTTTTTAGTCCTCATAATGGACTATTACATGCAATAGTTAGATTGCATAGACTGAAAAATGCAAACCATAGCGTAGCATTGATCAGTGTTATCTGTGCTCAATTGCTGAAGCCTAGATCTCAGGCTTGGAGCAATGGAGTGACGACTGGACAGCGGGAAGGAATTTAGGCACGTTACCGCTGTCCTCACAGCTCTTTGGGACACCGCAACTTCAAAGTGGCGGTTCCGAACAGCCCATTAATCTAACTGGCAACTGTTTTCTCCCGTTTTAGACACTGTGATCAACTTTGATTGCGGCATCCAAAGGGTTGATACAGGACATCAGCCCAATCGGCGATGTCCGGTATTAGCCGCAGGTCCTGGTTGCTGATAGCAACCGGGACCCACTGGGTATGATTCGCGCTCACCTGCCGAGCGCGCGTCATACGGCGGGAGCCCGCAGTGGACGTATATATTCGGCCATTTGCGGGAAGGGGTTAAACATAAATGCAATCTTGGATTTATGTCTAATAAAAAATGTTTTGCACTTGATCTGTATATGCCTCTGTTTATCCTTGTATCATGAGTTCACATATTGTAAAATTACAAGATAAATAAGGCTATAAATGTAAGTTAAAAAGAATAAAAATATTTCAAAATGTTTTCATGTAATATTGTGTTCTATAAATGTTTATGGAAAAGGAGGCATCTGTGCACACACAGTCATAGTTCCAATGTAATTTTACGATATGTAAACTTGGCCTTAGACCATGTTTAGATTGTATTGAACCCTAAGATTTCCCAATATATACTGCAGAATAAATACTCTGATTTACATGAATAACAAAGCTCTAATCTTTATATAATATATAATGTAAAATGAATCAGTGCAGCATTATGGACCTATTACGAATTAGGAGAAGAAATGTCTCCAGGCTCCATATTTACTGCTCCTTATACTTCTGAATATACACGGCTTACGCATAATGATAGGAAGACATGTACTAAGAAGCACAACAGACTTTGCTATGATTGAATATGATTTTTAATACAAATTTCTTGTTAAACAATCTGTCTTCTTCTTGGACATCATGGTGTATTACGAGGTTTCTGGTTATTTGCATTATACCAACAGTGTAATAAAGGTAAATATATAACACTGGACTGTCTGCGCTTATTTTTGTGTTTTTTGTCTTCTCCCTAGAATAAGAATTATGGATCTTGATTTATGTGTCATAGATTTCTATTACAGTGATCCCTCAACTTACAATGGCCTCAACATACAATAGTTATAACATACAATGGTCTTTTCTGGACCATTGTAACTTGAAACCAGACTCAATATACAGTGTACAGACAGTCCAGATCTGTGAAACCTGTCAATAACTAGAATAGCTGACCAATCAGAATGGGCATTTACTGGTAAAACACCTGTATTACTGAAGTGCATGACTGCCTGTCTGTAGCGCCCCCTACAGCACAGGGAGGTATTACATGTTCTGTACTCTTTACCTGTGCCAGGGTTAGCTGCTCCTTTGGACACCTAGCAAGGGCGGCTCTGTTTTACTTTTTTAGGACATTGGGGGACATGTATCAAAGATTTTACCCCTGTTTTGAGTGTATTTTTTTGCGCAAAATTTTGCACAAGCCCTTTTTTTTGCGCATTTTTTTGCGCACGTTTTGGTAGAGCATGTCGTCCAGATGTGGCTGAATCAGGGTACCTTGGAGTGATATCTATACTACACATGGATTTATTACCAGCGTTCTTTTCCTTTGCACCAAAAATTTTGACGCAAGTGCGTCTTTTTCCCCATAAATATAAGCCAACTTTAACTGCACGTAGCAATCCTTTCTATTTCTGAAGGAAAGTTCTACTAAGGAACCACCAGAATGTTATTACTTTCCTATCTCAATTCCTCATTTGGTTTGCTTTATATTTTTACTCCTTGGTAATTCCAAAGCACTTTTTAAATAATTTGCATATAGAATATTTGTTTCCAGTTCAGTTATTCATTAGATCACTTGTATATTGGTTTTGTTATTTTATGATCCAACAATTTAATACATTTACATAGGAAATGTTTGATAACTTATCATTGAACAAGCTCCGTCACATTAAATAGCTTTGTAATCCACTTAACACTGTAGATCATTCTCCTTTTATTTTTACAATTTACTGCTTTCCGTTATACTTTTCCCCAGCGCCCGGTAAGATGGTGGCTATCACTGATAGCCAGCCATTTTACCATGTGACCACGGGGGTTTCATCCCCCCCCCCCCCAGCGATCGTTGCTATCAGCTAGTCAAATCTGACTAGCTGATAGCAGCGCGGTGTGTGAGTCCGGATCACGGGGATCGGGACACACACCGCTCTGCTAAGTGTCCCATACCCGTCCCCCAGCGTCACTTACCCGGCCATGCGGTGTCCTGAGCAGTCCCGGTGCCAGCGGCGTCCTCCAGGCGGTCCCGGGGGTGGTGCGTCCCAGCGGTGAGTTTCCGGCAGCAGGGTGGCATCTTGATTGGCAGCAGTGAGATCACCGTAAAGCGATCTCACTGCTGCCTCTGGGAGTTTCAAAACTGCAACTCCCAGCATGCCCAGACAGCCTTTGTGAATAGTGAAGCCGGGACCCGCCTCTAATAGCGCACAGCGCTGATCACGGCGCCGCGCGCTATTAACCCTTTTGCCGCGCGCTCAGAGCTGAGCCGCGCGGCTAAAAGCGAAACCGAAAGTGGCCGGCTAGCTCCGGCAGGCTGTTCGGGATAGCCGCGGCTAATCGCGGCATCCCGAACAGCTGACAGGACAGTGGGAGGGCCCCTACCTGTCTCCTCGCTGTCCGATCGCCGAATGACTGCTCAGTGCCTGAGATCCAGGCATGAGCAGTCATGCGGCAGAATCGTTGATCACTGGTTTCTTATGAGAAACCAGTGATCAATGATGAAGATCAGTGTGTGCAGTGTTATAGGTCCCTATGGGACCTATAACACTGCAAAAAAAAAGTGAAAAAAAAGTGAATAAAGAACATTTAACTCCTCCCCTATTAAAAGTTTGAATCACCCCCCTTTTCCAATAAAAAAAAACACAGTGTAAATAAAAATTAAAATAAACATATATGGTATCACCACGTGCGGAAATGTCCGAATTATAAAAAATATATCATTAATTAAACCGCTCGGTCAATGGCGTGTGCGCAAAAAAATTCCAAAGTCCAAAATAGTGCATTTTTGGTCACTTTTTATATAATTTAAAAATGAATAAAAAGCGATCAATAAGTCCTATCAATGCAAAAATGGTACCGTTAAAAACTTCAGATCACGGCGCAAAAAATGAGCCCTCATACCGCCCCATACACAGAAAAATAAAAAAGTTATAGGGGTCAGAAAATGACAATTTTAAACGTATTAATTTTCCTGCATGTAGTTATGATTTTTTCCAGAAGTCCGACAAAATCAAACCTATATAAGTAGGGTATCATTTCAATCGTATGGACCTACAGAATAAAGATAAGGTGTCATCTTTACCAAAAAATGTACTACGTAGAAACGGAAGCCCCCAAAAGTTACAAAACGGCGTTTTTTTTTTCTATTTTGTCGCATAATGATTTTTTTTCCGTTTCACTGTAGATTTTTGGGCAAAATGACTGATGTCATTACAAAGTAGAATTGGTGGCGCAAAAAATAAGCCATCATATGGATTTTTAGGTGCAAAATTGAAAGAGTTATGATTTTTTAAAGGCAAGGAGCAAAAAACGAAAATGCAAAAACGGAAAAAACCCCGGTCATTAAGGGGTTAATAGTGGTTTAAAGTTCAGACAGACACAATGCGTCATTAAGCAGGGACTTAATCCCTCATTTAGCAGGGACTCAATCCCTCATTGTGCAAGGACTCAATTGCCACATAAAATAGGTTTTGACCATAGAAGGTAAGGTGAACTGAACTAAAACATGGGTATTGCCTGAAAGTAGAATAGACCCAATAGTGGATTCCCATTGGCTAGGTAGCATATCGTGAGCAAGCAAAAACATAGCTTAATCTACTGTAGGATTTTTGTGGCTTAGAATAAAATGTATAGTCTCTGTCCAGAGGATGGACAAATGATCAAGTCACACAATTGCATTGAGTGGAGCTTCTTTATAAGGGATGTCAAGCTGCTCCTTGACAAGGATGACGTATGAGTAGATGTATCCAACTCAGACGAACAAGGACACTGAAGTCACCGCATAGAATTATGTGACCCGTGACAAAGGAGGTGAGAGAGTCAAGAACACCAATAAGATATTTAAGATATTTAGATAAGAAATTTGATCCCAATTGGGAGCGTAAACATTTGCTATTGTAAACCACTGTCCTGCAATAATGAAATTGATGAATATAGTTTGGGCGTCTTCCACAATCTTGGTTTCTATAACCTCTATCGGATGATTTTGATGAAAGACTAATGAAACCCCTTTGCTCCTTGGTTGATGGGTTGATGTTGTGTACCCAGACCAGACAAAACCTGTTAGTGAGAGATGGTTAGTGCCCCATTTTAATGTGAGTTTCCTGCAGGCATTAAATGTGCGCTTCAGTTTATGGTACGAGTGGAGGTGTTTTGGCCTCTTCTCAGATGTATTAAAACCATGGACATTCAGGATTGCAATTTGAATATCAGCCATTTTCCATAAAAAAGAATAGGCATGCCGCAAGGTTTGGCAGTCACACAGGAGGAATTAAAAAAAAATGACACATTCATGGCTGCAGGAAAGAAATGAATGGTGTGCAATATATATATATATATATATATATATATATATATATATATATATCAGTCATGGCATTGCATCATAAAACATCAAGTAGGGCAGGGAAGAATGAGCCCTAAGCCAACCCTGAACCTCTTTCTCAGCTTACTTACACAACTGCCTTATAAATGGAAGCTCATAACTTGGAGCCAGTCCATTCACTAACCAAGGTGCAGCGGCATCAAAGTCAAAATAGTAAAGATGAACTGTACAGGTCGGTGACACAGTAAATAAGCGTGAATACAGAATTACAGCAGAAATACAAAGTAGCAAAAAACAGACATCAAGGAAACATGATAACAGGAATATAGCGTATAAACAACAGCATAAAAACCAAAAACAAGAAAAAGGTCAGATATGATAATATGAACAGGACAGGATAAACTAGGAATTATATTTAGTGAGATATATCCAGGGATGCAGGGGATGAACAAGGTTAGACTGAAGATGATCACTATATAACTCAAGGATATACAAATACTAGAATGACAAGACAAACACTCAAAGACCAACTGGTCTGAACATGGACCAAGAACAGGATGCACAGAACAAATTCAAACTAAATACAAAGCAAACTGACTCCTATGTAAGAGACAAAGGCAAAGCTAAGGAAAGGGATCTAACATCAGAAGGAACCAGATAAACTACAGCTACAAACTCCAATAATATGGAGAGACACAAAATACCAAATCCAAGTAGACTCCAAGCTAGAAGGCACACCACTGTGTTTTATTTTTTGTGATATGGTCTTGCTTTGTGATGCTGGTGGAGCCAGGGTATCAGTGCATTGTGGGGTAACCCGCCTGATCGAATAGTATGAGAGAATATATGATAATATACAAACAGGATAGACTAAACCTTACCAGGTACACATAATAACAAGAAAATCAAAATAGAGCTAAAAGCTACACTGGACAGAAAGCCATGGAAAACACAAAGTGCATGTGCACACACACAGAAACATAGTGCAGAGTGATCTCAAATCAGCAGCACCAGCTGAAAGGCAAAGCATAATTCAAATAACCCCTCCTGTGCTGCTATTGGCCAGGGTCTGTAACTCTTTCCAGACCAGAGAGCAACCTACACAGACTGGTCAGGTGAACTCATTACACTATCTAAACTATACCTCCATGGAGGACAGTGGTGGGCAGTAGAGGAACACACAAAAAGTAGACTAAAATGTATAGAAAATATTTTTTACACTCACAGTCCCAGTATCCACATGCCATGATGGTCTGAGACTATAAAGTGAAACACCAACAATTAAGGGGTAAAAGAAACTGAGAAGCGGTGTATTAAACAGTTATAAAGAAATTCAAAGGGGGGGACAACCTGAGCTGTCAATGATGGGCCACCTGGAGGATAGCAGGGGACATCAATGTAAGATGGAGATGAAAGGAGAGAAGGAGAATTCTATCTTCCTCCTATATTGATGCTCCTACTCCTTCTCCTCCTCTCTCCCATCCCATCATGCACAAGGACATATATGTATATGCCTCAGTACATAGAAAAATAGGAAAATAATCCATCATATTGTTAAAAGAACAGAGCATGACAGGACAGGTAAAAAAAAAATAAGATAATCTGAGGATAGGACTGGAAAGAGAGAGGACATTGATACCTGAGGGAGATAACCAACTGGTTAAATAATATCAGCACTCATTTAGCAAGCAGAAGACTTCTAGGAGCAATTAGGAGCCCAAGGAGTTGGAGATCTCTAATGACAACATTGAGAAAGAGGATCTAAGGCAGTCAGACCGGAGCACAGCAGTGTTGCAGTCGTGGGTTGTCTCTTCCCAGGTGGAGTGCAAGTCCACTGGCTTTCGTAAAGCAACTGTAGTGTCACAGTGTCTCACCAGTAGGGGAAAAGGGTAACCCCAGCGGTAAGGGATCTTTCTTAATTAAAGAAAAGACAATAAGGGTTTTGGAGTGACTCTCTGTGTCAAGGTACATTGAAAGAGTAAACGTAAAGTTCATATAAGAGATTGTTCTTGGATGGAGGGCTAATGCCCCAGTCCCTGGTATCATTCAGGCCAGGTTTGTGTGTCCACCATGCCCAGTCAGATCATCCATATCACACATATTAGGTAGAGTCTCCAATACTGGGGGAGAAGAGTAAAATCAGTCAGCACAGTTGTAAGTGCAGGTGTAACTGCGTTTGAGCCCTCAGTAGCAGTAAAGGGCATGGAAATGCTTGTAGCAGGATTAAAAGGAAGTCCCTTGTCATGCATTTTGTGGACAACCCCAAAATGAATCACTATATTTTAATATGTTTCATGACATAATCACATGATGTCAGACATTTTTGCGTATAATCAAAATAGGCCAATTTCTGAAGTTTCATCTCTACTGCATCTCTAATGACAGTCTGGGAGTACAATGCTCCTTGTATCTGTAGTTTATTTATGGTATTTGAGATAAGGGACTAATAAAGGGTCTGGTTACATTCTCTAGACATCACTACTAAAATTCACCCAAGTAAAGATAACGACTAGTGGAGTATTCCTAAGACTTTGTGAATGTTATCTTGTTTAACAGTTAATTACTTATTTGACTGGACATAAACATTCACACATCTGTGTTTGAGACCTCCATGATTCTTATCTTTCCAATAAATTTAGGATGTCTAATAGGCTCCAATATGTCTATGAGAATCCAGGGTCTGATTACTTATAGGTGTCAAAAAGTAATCCCTGTCTGTTAATTATTGGTCCATTTGTCAAAGTGTGGAATGTTGTTTAAGACCAATTATTTACAGTTAACCCTTAATGGTAATAATGTTAATTGCTTTTGCAATAGCAACCCCTAGTGTATGGGTTGGTGACATTACACCACAGGAAAGGCATTATGGGTGATATGCTCAATGCATTCTGGGCAGTATAGTGATGTCATAGTCATTACCATATGTACACTCCCAACCTACATTCATTGGGGAATTCCAATTTAGGAGGGTGTGTCTAACTAATTAAAAAGTCTGGTAAACCAGATGTTAGTTCCCTACAGACTGAAAGCTGATACTGAGAGCTGATACTGAAGTCTGAACTGAACTGCTCTAACTGAGAACACAAAGACAAAGGGAAGAGGTCCACAAGATGGATGCCATGGAAGCCATGTGAGATCCCAGATGCTGGACTGATTACACGGTACCGACCCAATGGCTGTCCCTGACGATGAGATGGACAGTTCAGTGTTCCTCAGAGCAGAAGTAAGATTCTTACAAAGTTTTGGTAAGAGACACAAAAATTGTATTCCATTTAATTAAGACTAATTGGGATAATGTGGATGGAATTAAATAAAATAATGAATTATCTCGATATGGAGATCATAGTTTTAGAATATTGTGGGGCTTCATTCTACCTGCAGAAAAATCAAGACTCATAATCTATCAAAGCATTAAATAATTGCTTAGACATTGATAGAATTCCTACTCGCCAAGCTAAGTGTTATCAATCTATTTCCCACACAGGAAACTTGTTTCAAGTTCTTCCTCCTAAAATATAGAGCAAGATCATATATCTCTGCTAATTGTCTTAATGTCTTACCAAAGTCATGTATAGAAAATAGTCCAGAATGGGGGAAAGTATATCATAGTTCTTCCATGTATATATTCTTAGATGGATTTCCCCATTCTTGGAGTCATATGATTTGTAGTTGGTTAGAAGGGGGCGGAGAATGTATCTAGCATTCCATATTGATGTCTAATGATTAGATATTGCCCATCTTAATATCAGGAGGTTCCTCTGAATAGAGTGATATGTAACCTTTTTCTTATATGATACTCTAACCAAGTAGCTTTTGTTTATTGTAACAAGTTACTAATTACTCACATGTATTGTTCTACTAAATGTAGTCAATTTAACAAACTTGTACTGTTTATTAATATCTAATTGATTTTCATTTGCATATATCATTGTGTTAATTACTCATTTATGTTTATAATCTTATAACCAATAAATCTGCATACTTTTATAATACCTGTGTATTGTATATTGCAAAACTTCATGCTTAAGCATTACTGTCATCCCGTCATAAAAAGAACTTGTTAATATCTGAGGAAATAGTAGGACTCAGATGTGAATTGTGTTAATTAGCTTTGTCTATAATTCACCAGGTCAAAATTTTGAGATGTTTTATAATATTCATAATTTTTTATTTTTCATAATGAATAATTGTTATGACCATAATTCATAATTGAGTTATTACTGTTCGACAAGTGGAGGCACTGCTGAGATATGATCAGGAGACGACAGATTATTGATTTAACGCTATTTTGTTTGGAAGTAATTTTGCAATATTACTACTGTGGCTGTGTAAACTAACTCTGTGTAAATTCCATGCTAAGCATTGCATTCCATTGTATTAGCAGTGACAGGGTGTCATTAATGTCATTTGTAGATTGGTTATTGTAAACTGTTTTAATGGGTACGCCATCTAGTAGTTGTTAAGCTAACAGTGAGTCCAAAATTGTCGTGTATGTCTTTGCAGGCATCAGAATGCCTAAAGCCAGATCACATATACTAACCCTTAGAAGGGTGTGGTCTATACATAGTCAATATCACTGTCTGGTACTGAAGGGGTTAAACCCATACCAGAACCCCAGATGAGTTTGTTGCTATAAAGTGTTATTACACGAATGCAACTAGTGCATGACGAATAAATCAACTGCAAAAGTTGTTTTGTTTATGCTAAACACAATTGTTTTTATCGCCTGAAATTAATTGTAAAATTGTCCCAAGATGTTCAAGATGACATAGGAAACAGATTTAAGTCTAATTAGCCTAGGCGGTAGGGTCTGGTTCTAGTCTTTTATTTGACTCAGGAACCTTCCTACTAATTCCTGGCCCACCATCTCCAATAGTTGGAGATTAACCCCCCCATATGTGTAATGGACTCAGATTACAGTAGTTGATTTTTATTGAGGTCCCAGATTACAGGGAGGTTGAGTTTAGTAGCTCAGGGTGTGGCAGAAGGATAATAGAAAACTTTATGATAAAGTTTGACCCATGTATGCAAGTTGGAGTAAACATGTTTCTTGCTAAAAATGTATTGCAGGATTCTAAATGTACAACCTGCAATTGTCGCAGATATATAAATCACAAAGGGGGGGGGGGGGGGATTTTATTGTTTACCTGTATCTGATTAATCATTTCAGATTTTAAAATGTCTTTTCACATATTTGTGAGTTTCTTCCAAGAAGTACCTTGACTGGAAATTGGTTTTGTGCTGGACAGCAGTACGCGGTTTCCAAACACGTTTGCAAGCTAAGTCTGTTTGTATAGTAAGTGCTAACGTGATGTTTTTAACACTTACCAGTCCTTTGTAATCTAAAGAGGAGAAAAGTTGTATGTTAATTCCCTCTGAAAGGTTGTGACGTTGTTGACCCTATGTTTATAAAGCAGAAGGTGGGGGTTCCTCTAAAGAGAGTAATTGCATTTAAATAATTTGACTTTGTCTCTGCTGATAGATATTTTATTTTTGGGCATAGCTAAATTCTTTTGTTTTGGGCCATGGTATACTGTGATAATGTATAAGATTATTCGTATGTATCAATCCAATTGTTAGTAGGAATTATTTAGTGAAATACTGGTCTAGCTTTCACTTAAATACCCGCTTCGTTGTGGATGTCAATTATAGTTTTGTCACTGTAAAATTTCTTAATAGAGGAATTCTGCAGATCTATTAAGGGATCAAGGATGACATTTGACGAAGGGGCTATCATTTTGATTGTGGTTGTACTAAAACTAAATTGGAAGAGGCTGGTAACTTGTTGCATAATTCCATATTGGGTTTATATTATCAAAGTATAATTAGATTGGTCATAATCTTCTCGCTCCAGGCAGATATCCGATAGTCATGGTATGCATGGTAGATATATATGTGTTATACTTGTGTCCATATATATCCCAGCCAGTTAGATTGCCATCTAGTTTGTTACTCGGTTGCCATAGTGAGAGTATAGTTAATGTTGCCATATTGTGTTAAATTTTGGTATGGATTGCTCTTTATTGTTGCATATTTTCTGTCCACAACATTTTGACTTATAGATTCTGTAGTCATTCATGTTATAATTGTCAGCCATAAGACAGTGTGCACCGTCTTATGGGTTGTTTGCTGAGGCCAAGTAGAGTGTGTTGTTGTGTAGACACAGGACAGTGAAGTTCAAATTCAAAATAATAAGTAAAGATCAGAAATCTTTTTGCAGATTTTGTCGACCATTGTTTATGCAGCATTGAAAAGTTTATACCTTTTCATAGAAAATTGCCCATATAGCAGAGTACCTGAAATCAGTTAATTTGTTCTGTTGTGAAAAAGTGCAAAACTGTGTTTAAATGTTTCTGCTACCTACCCCGAATTGCCAAATGTCTCCTTAGAGAGGGGAGGGGTGAGGAGCACATTCCTCAGAACCACATTTTGCTTCCAGGGGTCACAGGGCTGTGTCATTTATACAATAAGTACTTGCAGAGGCTGCATGTCCCAGAAGTTTGCCCACCATCCTAGAGATGGGAGGGGGGAATGAGCACATTCCTAGTCCTAGGTACATGTCAGTAAAGAGATCAAAGGTCGCAGCTGTGCTGTGAGTTGATCTCACGTCAATCTGATGGAAGGGAAGACTAAATTACTTAGCCGGTTTTTCTCATAATTAATGAGATTTCTTTAATTCTTAAAGTGAATTAAAAGAAGAAAAGTTTTATAGCTGAGACAGGAGTGTCCAGTGAATTAAACAAATTGCTTAATTGTATTAATAATTATAGCAAGTCAATAATGCTAATAATAATAATTATATTAATATTATGTTTGTGTGAGTTTTTATTTTCAGTTTTAAAGAGAGCGATGAAAAGTAGCTGAGCTTTGTGCCATGGACAACCCAGAGGGATCCATAAGAGCCGGAACTGAAATTACAACAATCCAAATTTGAAGATGGAGACACATCATGAATTCCATATAATTGGTGGTGGTATCGTAAAACTGAAAATGAGCAGTTGAGTACTAACTCATGTTGTTTTTGTTTCTCATCTGTGACTAACTCGTTGTCACCGTGTTCCATTGAACATATGTAACTCTGTTTAGAGGTAGTCTCAAATATTGATTGGATTATTATCCTAAATAGACGTAAAGCCTAGGGCAGTAATAGCCTAACAGAGGATGAATAGTTAAATTTATTCATGATCACCCCGTAGTTTGTTTTCTTTGGTAGAAACCGAAGTATCCTCAACTTAACTACTAGCTGATATGTGGCATAAGTCAAAAGGCCTAAAATAGGCAGGTGTATGTCTGATAAAGTCTATGTTGCCTTTTGCTCATACTGTTTGTTTTCTTAAGACTAGGTGATAGACCAAGATGGGATCACGTGTGAATGGAAAGACTGATGGCGGAGTCCTAACGTTTTTTTTTTTATCCGGAACCAAGAGATCCTGGGAACAGAGCTTCCCGAGACGCAAGAGACGTCCAGTCGGAGCCATCCCAGATGTATCCAAAATGTAACCAGGAGGGACAAGAGATTTGTCAGCCGCATCCGAAGTACATCACACCAGGTTCAACATGACGTATTGAGGTCGCAGACATGAAGACATGATGCCAAAGCACCGCTCACTAATGTGAGTTGCCAAGTGCCTGATAAGCAAGGAAGCCATTACTTTAAGTTGGAGGACCAAAGAAACAATTTAACTGGAGACACGTTTCCAGAAAGTCTATGACAAAATTATTTTTCTCTCTACAGTGGTCATCAAATTTTTTGTTTATAACAAGATATGTGTTCAATGAACTGGTGTGTTCACTACTAATACGAGTAAAGTCACATACTTGAAGTGAAGTAAACTAACCATAAAGTTTGTGCGTTAGATATGTGTCGTAAAAGTACACACTAAGTTGTGATTCATTTATTCCAAGGTAAAACTTGCGTTCTCAAATCTACAATGATTTGGAGCATTTAGCCCTTAATTGCATTTCAGCTTAATCAATCTTCTAATAATGAAGTGGATAAGCTGAAAGGGGGGATTTGTCATGCATTTTGTGGACACCCCAAAATTAATCACTATATTTTAATGTTTCATGACATAATCGCATGATGTCAGCCATTTTTGTGTATAATCAAAATAAGCCAATTTCTGAAGTTTCATCTCTACTGCATCTCTAATGACAGTCTGGGAGTACAATGCTCCTTGTATCTGTAGTTTATTTATGGTGTTTGAGATAAGGGACTAATATGGGGTCTGGTTACATTCTCTAGACATCACTACTAAAATTCACCCAGGTAAAGGGGGGTGAGATAACGACTAGTGGAGTATTCCTAAGACTTTGTGAATGATATCCTGTTTAACAGTTAATTACTCATTTGACTGGACATAAACATTCACACATCTGTGTTAGAGACCTCCATGATTATATCTTTCCAATAAATTTAGGATGTCTAATAGGCTCCAATATGTCTATGAGAATCCAGGGTCTGATTACTTATAGGTGTCAAAAAGTAATCCTTGTCTGTTAATTATTGGTCCATTCGTCAAAGTGTGGAATGTTGTTTAAGACCAATTATTGACAGTTAACCCTTAATGGTAATGATGTTAATTGCTTTTGCAATAGCAACCCCTAGTGTATGGGTTGGTGACATTACACCACAGGAAAGGCATTATGGGTGATATGCTCAATGCATTCTGGGTAGTATGGTGATGTCATAGTCATTACCATATGTACACGCCCAACCTACATTCATTGGGGAATTCCAATTTAGGAGGGTGTATCTAACTAATTAAAAAGTCTGGTAAACCAGATGTTAGTTCTCTACAGACTGAAAGCAGATACTGAGAGGTGATACTGATTTCTGAAGTGAACTGAACTGCTCTAACTGAGAACACAAAGACAAAGGGAAGAGGTCCACAAGATGGATGCCATAGAAGCCATGAGAGATCCCAGATGCCGGACTGATTACAAGGTACCGACCCAATGGCTGTCCCTGACGATGAGATGGACCGTTCAGTGTTCCTCAGAGCCGAAGTAAGATTCTTACAAAGTATTGGTAAGAGACACAAAAATGGTATTCCACTTAATTAAGACTAATTGGGATAATGTGGATGGAATTTTATCATTTAGATTGGCGACTAAATTAATTAAATAAAATAATGAATTATCTTGATATGGAGATCATAGTTTTAGAATATTGTGGGGCTTCATTCTACCTGCAGAAGAATCAAGACTCATAATCTTTTTCTTTTATGATATTCTAACCAAGTAGCTTTTGTTTATTGTAACAAGTTACTAATTACTCACATGTATTGTTCTACTAAATGTAGACAATTTAACAAACTTGTACTGTTTACTAATATCTAATTGATATTCATTTGCATATATCACTGTGTTTATTACTCATTTATGTTTATAATCTTATAACCAATAAATATGCATACTTTTATAATACATGTGTATTATTGTATATTGCAAAACTACATCCTTAAGCATTACTGTCATCCCGTCATAAAAAGAACTTGTTAATATCTGAGGAAATAGTCGGACTCAGAAGTGAATTGTGTTGATTAGCTTTGTCTACAATTCAGCAGGTCATAATTTTGAGAATGTTTATAATTTTCATAATTTTTAATTTTTCATAATTAATAATTTTTATGACCATAATTCATAATTGAGTTATTACCTCACGACACCCTGTATGTCAGATATGCCCCTAGGGATGCCTGGAGGGGCAGTGTGAGTTCCCCTTATAACCTGGGAAGCAGGAATGCCCTGAAGAATAGATTAGGCTGCAAGAGAGTCCTGATTGAAGGCAGGAGTTACTAAAGTGCCGCCACCACCAATGATAGGAGAGGCATCTGGAGTCTTTACCCTGTGTTGGGTATTATGAGGTCCCTGGGGTACTGTTATACAGAGGCTCCTTTGTGCCTGTGGATCCCTGCATGCAGCTCACCTCGCTTCCATAGAGCGCTAAGTGAGAGAGCAACAGAGAAGCTAGAAGGCTGAAGGTATGCCGCTGGTATGGAG
The DNA here is from genome assembly GCF_029499605.1 of Hyla sarda. Classification (NCBI taxonomy): domain Eukaryota; kingdom Metazoa; phylum Chordata; class Amphibia; order Anura; family Hylidae; genus Hyla; species Hyla sarda. Next base: position 132,735,099 of record NC_079198.1, on the reverse strand, counting down.
TGGTTTGGGCCGTCACTCTGCAGAGGAGACAGCGCGGAGGCAGATCCGGAGGCTTGTGAAGGAGGAGCAGGTCCTGACATTGTATGCTGACCTGTGTGAGAGCCGCAGCTCATTCCTTCAGTTCTCTTTTATTTATTGATTTGCATATACAATATTTGCATATTGTATGCTGACCTGTGTGTGAGCCGTGAGGCATTCCTCCTGGTAGAGTTACCTTTAATTTATTTATTTTCATATTGTGCTCCTCCTGGGACTTTTGTTTTATGGTATATATATATACAGTACAGACCAGGAGTTTGGACACACCTTCTCATTCAGAGTTTTCTTTATTTTCATGACTATGAAAATTGTAGATTCACACTGAAGGCATCAAAACTATGAATTTACACATGTGGAATTACAGACATAACAAAAAAGTGTGAAACAACTGAAAATATGTCATATTCTAGGTTCTTCAAAGTAGCGAACTTTTGCTTTGATTACTGCTTTGCACGCTCTTGGCATTCTCTTGATGAGTTTCAAGAGGTAGTCACCTGAAATGGTCTTCCAACAGTCTTGAAGGAGTTTGCAGAGATGCTTAGCACTTGTTGGCATTAGGTTCAGGTCCGGTGACTATGGAGGCCAGGGTGCAGCACCCCATCACTCTCTTTCTTGGTCAAATAGCCCTTACACAGCCTGGAGGTGTGTTTGGGGTAATTTTCCTGTTGAAAAATAAATGATGGTCCAACTAAATGCAAACCGGATGGAATAGCAGCCGCTGCAAGATGCTGTGGTAGCCATGCTGGTTCAGTATGCCTTCAATTTTGAATAAATCCCCAACATTGTCACCAGCAAAGCACCACCACACCATCACACCTCCTCCTCCATGCTTCACGGTGGGAACCAGGCATGTAGAGTCCATACGTTCACCTTTTCTGCGTCGCACAAAGACACGGTGGTTGGAACCAAAGATCACAAATTTGGACTCATCAGACCAAAGCACAGATTTCCACTGGTCTAATGTTCATTCCTTGTGTTCTCTCTTCTGCTTGTTGCCTGTCCTTAGCAGTGGTTTCCTAGCAGATATTCTACCATGAAGGTCTGATTCACACAGTCTCTTCTTAACAGTTGTTCTAGAGATTAGTGTTGCTCGCGAATATTCACAATGCAAATTTTATTCGCGAATATCGCATATTCGCGAATTCGCGAATATTCGCGAATATAGCACTATATATTCGTAATTACGAATATTCTTTTTATTTTTTGTAATTTTTTTTTTTCACAGTAAACATCACAGTGATCATCCCTCTCTGGTTCCAGCTTGTGTGGTGTAAAGAAGGCTCTAATACTACTGTGTGAGACTGGCATGCGAATTATCGCATATGCGAAAATTTGCATATGCTAATTTTCGCATTTGTGAATTTTTGCTTATGCTAATTTTGGTTTATGCTAATTTTTAAATAAAACGTGAATATTACGAATATGGAATTTAGCGAATATATGACGAATATTCGTCCATATATTCGCGAAATATCGCAAATTCGAATATGGCCTATGCCTCTCAACACTACTAGAGATGTGTCTGCTGCTAGAACTCTGTGTGGTATTGACCTGGTCTCTAATCTGAGCTGCTGTTAACCTGCAATTTCTGAGGCGGGTGACTCAGATGAACTTATCCTCCGCAGCAGAGGTGACTCTTGGTCGTCCTTTCCTGAGGCGCTCCGCATGTCAGCAAGTTTCTTTGTAGCTCTTGATGGTTTTTGTGACTGCACTTGGGGACACTTTCCACCTAGAATATGACATATTTTCAGTTGTTTCACACTTTTTTGTTATGTCTATAATTCCACATGTGTTAATTCATAGTTTTGATGCCTTCAGTGTGAATCTACAATTTTCATAGTCATAAAAATAAAGAAAACTCTTTGAATGAGGTGTGTCCAAACTTTTGGTCTGTACTGTATATATATATATATATATATATATATATATATATATATATATATATATATTTTTTTTTTTCCCTATCTACTTAGATTGTACATACCATTGGGGTTTGAACTTATGTACTATGTAGCACAGGATATCTCTGTAGATCACTCCATACTATTTCTTGTATATGCCAGATATTGCACTTTATTGTGTGTTTTTATCAATCTTTTGTTGTGACTAATTAAAACAATTTCTTCTTTATTATATTGTACAGGTATCTTCTTACTCTTTTTGGTATTGCATTACATTATGGGATATACTAGGCTATTGCAATGTTATATAGTTTATCTAGTTTGTTTAATTCAACACATGAATCTATTATACCTCATTTTCCCATGACTGACTCATGAATATTATATCTCATGACCTGATCAGTAATTCTCACTTTTGTGAAATGACATAAAGTTGAGCTCCGGTGTAGAGATCAGTCACCTGTCTGGGATAGAAGATTAGACGATGGATTCCAGCTCCCATAAGATCTATCATGTACACGGTTATGATTCCAGACAATATCTTGAGGTTTATTTTTCGGATAAACCTGATATGGTCTTTGCAGATGATACCTTGATATTTCCCATGGAAAATCTTACAAAAACCTTTGCAGAGGGTATGTATCTTGAATTTTTTATGGTTAATTGGTTTTACAAATTCATAAACAAATGAATATAACTAGATAGACTTTTTCTGAGATGTTGCAGATTAGTAGGGGTGACCGCACTACTCTTATACATTTTCTTCTATAGAGAACAAAGCAACCTCTTGTTTTCTGAATATGATGTAAGATGTCGGGTTATGGGGTTTAGTGAAGTCATTGTTTTACCCTCAATAATCACCAGAAACCTAGAAAACTTAAAACTGTTATAGATGTTAAGACTTTATATCTGATCTGTTATGGGAATTTGTAGTTTACAAAGTTGTCCCAGTGCCACTTCTTGGTCTCTTAACAATGATAACCTAGAAGTTAAAATGATTTTCTAATTAGGATAAATAGGTTTAAAATGATAATAATGTGAAATTAAATATTTTTTAATGTTTAAGCATTTTGGACTATGTTCTCTTTGAGAGATACAGTATATACTTACAGTACTGATCCCCCATGTGCCTGCTTTGTGTTGATAGCCTGTTCGCCTCGGTCATGACCACTTAAAAGGGTACTCCGCCCCTAGACATCTTATCCCCTATCCCAGGATAGGGGATAATAATATGTCTGATCACAGGGGTCCCACTGCTGGGGACCCCCGCAATCTCTCCCGCAGCCCCCTGAGTCATCAGCTCTCCGGAGCTGAGTTTGCTCCGTGGCTGATAACTTACAATACAGGGACCAAAGGTTTGTGATGTCATGGATCCGCCCCTTCATGACATCACGTCCTGCCCCCTTAATGCAAGTCTATGGGAGGGGGCGTGACTGTTGCCATGCCCTCTCCCATAGACTTGCATTAAGGGGACGGGGCATGATGTCACGAGGGAATGGAGCCATGACATCACGAACCACCAGCCCCTGTCATCAGCCACTGAGCAAACCTAGCTCCAAAGAGCTGATGACTCAGGGGGCTAAGGGAGAGATTACGGGATCCCTTCAATCAGACATCTTATCTCCTATACTTGGATAGGGGATAAGATGTCTAGGGGCGGAGAATCCCTTTAATGGCATCCACCATGGAGATCTGGCTGTCCCATAAGTATTAGAAGTTATTCGCCACTGTATATGTAATCTAAAGGAATTGTGGGAAATGATGTGCATTTATGATACATTCACATGTACAGGATCTGCTTCAGATTTGATACTGTGTTTAACCTCTTCAGGACACATGTTGCACCGGTACGTTAAGGGACCCTGGTACTTAAGGACCCATGACGTACATGAACGGGCGTGGGAATTTCGGTCCCTGCCGTGCAGCGGGCAGGGATCGGACCGGGGTGGCTGCTGATATCGATCAGCAGGCACCCCGCGCAAATGCCCAGGGGGATCATCAGACCCCCCATGTCGGCGATCGGCGCAAATCAGAAGTGAATTCATACTTGCGATTTGCACGATTCTGGGTCATTACGGGTCTATGGTGACCCGGTGACCCGGAATATAAGGGGGATCGCGGTTGTCCAAGGCACCCACGATCCCCCTGAATGGATAGAAGTGAAGTGGCAGGGGTGCCACCCCTCCTATCCCTGCTATTGGTCGTATAGACGCGATGACCAGTAGCAGATCGGGGGTGGGGGGGGGTTACTTTCGTTTTCCCCATTATGCCCACCCACAATAGGCGGGGCAGGACGGGGAAACCGACAGGGACCGGCGCCGAAGGTCACTTACCGATCTGCGGAGGCTGCGGGCAACGGTGATCGGCGCGGCGATGTCGTGTGGCTGGCTCCCTGGATCCTACGGAAGCCGGTAAGTTGCCTAGAAACATCTGGAGGGCTACAGTCTGAGACAACTATACAGTGGTCTCTATACAGTAGCCCTCCAGATGTTGCAAAACTACAACTACCAGCATGCCCAGAGAGCTGTTTGGGCATGGTGGGAGTTGTAGTTGTGCAACAGCTGGAGGTCTACAATTTCGAGACCACTGCATAGTGATCTCCAAACTGTAGCCCTCTAGATATTGCAAAACTACAACTCCCAGCATGCCCACACAGCAGTTTGCTGTCTGGGCATGCTGGGATTTGTAGTTTTGTAACATCTGGAGGTCCACAGTCGGAGATCACTGTGCAGTGGTCTCTAAATTGTAGACCTCCAGATGTTGCAAAACTGCAAAACCCAGCATGCCCAAACAGCAAACAGCTGTCTAGGCATGCTGGGAGTTGTAGTTGCGTACCTCTAGCTGTTGGATAACTACACCTCCCAGCATGTCCTTCGTCAATCAGTACATGCTGGGAGTTGTAGTTTTGCAACAGCTGGAGACACACTAGATAGAAAATACTGAGTTAGGTAGCAGAACCTAACTGAAGGTTTTCCAACCAGTGTGCCTCCATCTGTTGCAAAAGTACAACTCCCAGCATGCACGGTCTGTCAGTACATGATGGAAGTTGTAATTTTTAAACAGCTGGAGGTTTGCCCCCCTCCCCCCATGTGAATGTACACATTTTTCGCCGCAGCGCAAACTCCTAGTGGGAAACTCACCGTAACCCGCCAGTGCAAACTTACCCTAAAAGCACTACACTAACACATAATAAAGGGTAAAACACTACATATACACCCCCTTACATTGTCCCCCCCCCCCCAACAAAAATGAAAGCCGTATTGTATGGCAGTGTTTCCAAAACGGAGCCTCCAGCTGTAGCAAAACAACAACTCCCAGCATTTCCGGACAGCCACTGACTGTCCAGGCATGCTGGGAGTTTAGCAACAGCTGTAGGCACCCTGTTTGGGAATCACTGGCGTAGAATACCCCTATGCAATCCCTAATTAAGTCCTCAAATGCGCATGGCGCTCTTTCACTTCGGAGCCCTGTCGTATTTCAAGGAAACAGTTTAGGGCCACATATGGAGTATCTCCGTACTCGGGAGAAATTGCACTTCAACTTTTGGGGGGCTTTTTCTCCTTTTACCCCTTACAAAAAGGAAGAGTTGGGGGCTACAACAGCCTGTTAGTGTAAAAAAAAGAAAACAATTTACACTAACATGCTGGTGTTGCCCTTTACTTTTTGTTTTCACAAGCGGTAAAAGCAAAATTGACCCCCCAAATTTGTAACAATTTCCCCTGAATACGGAAATACCCCATATATAGACGTAAAATGCTCTGCGTACACACAACAAGGCTCAGGAGAGAGAGTGCACTATGTACATTTGAGGCCTAAATTGGTGATTTGCACAGGGGTAGCTGATTTTACAGCGGTTCTAACATAAACGCAAATAAATAAATACCCACATGTGACCCAATTTTGGAAACTAAACCCCTCACGGAACGTAACAAGGGCTATAGTGAGTCTTAACACCCCACAGGTGCTTGACAAATTTTCATCAAAGTTGGATGGGAAAATGAAAAAAAAAATGTATCACTAAAATGCTGGTGTTACCCTAAATAGGAAAAAAGCCCCCCACAATTTGTAACCCCATTTCTTCTGAGTAAAAACATACCCCATATGTGGATGTAAAGTGCTCTGCGGGAGAATTATAATGCTCAGAAGAGAAGGAGCGCCATTGGGATTTTGAAGAGAAAATTTGTCCGGAATTGAAGGCCACGTGTGTGTACAAAGCCCCCATAGTGCCAGAACAATGGACATGTGACCCCATTTTGGAAACTACACCCCTCACGTAATGTAATAAGGGGTAAAGTGAGCATTTACCCCCCACAGGTGTCTGACAGATTTTTGGAACAGGGATCCATGAAAATGAAAAATTTTATTTTTCATTTGCACAGCCCACTGTTCCAAAGATCTGTCAAACGCCAGTGGGGTGTAAATACTCACTGCACCCCTTATTGAATTCGGTGAGGGGTATAGTCCACTGTTCTGGCACCATGGGGGGCTTTGTAAACGCACATACCCCCTGATTTCTATTCCAAACAAATTCTCTTTCAAAAAGCTCAATGGCGCTCCTTCTCTTCTGAGCATTGTAGTTCGCCAGCAGAGCCCTTGACGTCCACACATGGGGTATTTCCATACTCAGAAGAAATGGGGTTACACATTTTGGGGGTAATTTGGTCCTATTATCCCTTGTAAAAAATTTAAATTTGAGGGAAAACTAGCATTTTAGTGGAAAAAAAAATCATTTACACATCCAACTTTAACGAAAAGTCTTCAAACACCTGTTGGGTTTTAAGGCTCACTGGACCACCTGTTACGTGCTTTGAGGGGTGTAGTTTCCAAAATAGTATGCCATGTGTTTTTTTTTTTTTTTTTTTGCTGTCCTGGCAACATGCCCCCTAAAAACCATTTCATCAAAATTTGCTTTTCAAAAGCCAAATGTGACTGCTTCTCTTCTGAGCCTTGTAGTTCGCCCCCAGAGCATTTTACGTCCCAATATGGGGTATTTCCATACCCAGAAGAGATGGGGTTACAAATTTTGGGGGCCATGTTGTCCTATTTTCCCTTGAAATTTTTTTTTATTTGAGGGTAAACTAGCATTTTAGTGAAAAAAAATAATACACATCAAACTTTAATGAAAAGTTGTCAAACACTTTTGGGGTGTTAAGGATCACTTGACCCCTTGTTACGTGCCTTGAGGGGTGTAATTTCCAAAATAGTATGCCATGCGGTTTTATTTTTGCTGTTCTGGCACCATAGGGGCTTCCTAAATGGGATATGCCCCCCAAAAACCATTTCTGAAAAGCTCACTCTCCAAAATCCCACTGTTGCTCCTTCCCTTCTGAGCCCTCTAGTGCACCCGCCGAACACTTGACATACACATATGAGGTATTTTCTTACTCAAGAGAAATTAAGTTACACATTTTACCCCTTGTAAAAATTAAATAACTGGGTCTACAAGAACATGCCAGTGTAAAAAATGAAGATTTTGAATTTTCTCCTTCAATTTGCTGCTCTTCTTGTGAAACACCCAAAGGGTTAACAAACCTTTTGAATGTCATTTTGAATACTTTGAGGGGTGCAGGGTTTATAATGGGGTCATTTATTGGGTATTTCTAATATGAAAGCCCTTCAAATCCACTTCAATTTACTCAAAACTAAACTGTTCCCTGAAAAATTTTGTGGAAAATTGCTGCTATACTTTGAAGCCCTCTGATGTCTTCCAAAAGTAAAAACATGTCAACTTTATGATGCAAACATAAAGTAGACACATTGTGTATGCAAATCAACATATAATTTATTTGGAATATTCATTTTCCTTATTAGCAGAGAGCTTCAAAGTTAAAAAAAAATGCAAAATTTTCAATTTTTTCATCAAATTTTGGAATTTATCACCAAGAAATGATGCAAGTATCGACAAAATTTACCACTAACATGAAGTAGAATATGTCACGAAAAAAACTATCTCGAAATCAGAATGAAAGGTAAAAGCATCCCAGAGTTATTAATGCTTAAGGTGAAAGTAGTTAGATGTGCAAAAAATGGCCGGGTCCTACAGTGAAAATTGGCTGGGTCCTTAAGGGGTTAACCCCTTAAGGACGGAGGGTTTTTCAGTTTTTGCATTTTGTTTTTTCCTCATCACCTTCTAAAAATAATAACACTTTCAACTTTGCACCTAGAAAGCCACGTGATGGCTTATTTTTTGTGCCACTAATTCTACTTTGTAATGACTTCAGTCATCTTACCCAAAAATCTACAGCAAAACGGAAAAAAAAACATATTGCAACAAAATGGAAGAAAAAACGCCCTTTTGTAGCTTTTGGGGGCTTCTGTTTCTACTCAGTACATTTTCCGGTAAAAATGACACTTTATCTTTATTCTGTAGGTCCATACGGTTAAAATGATCCCCTACTTATATAGGTTTTATTTTGTATTACTTCTGAAAAAAATCATAACTACATGCAGGGAAATTTATACGTTTAAAATTTTCCTCTTCTGACCCCTATAACTTTTTTATTTTTCCACATACGGGGCGGTTGATCGCTGCGTCTAAAGAGTTAATGCCGGACATCAGCCCGATCGGCGATACCCGGCATTAACTTGGGTCCTGGTTGCTTATAGCAACCAGAACCCACCCGGTATGATGCACGCTCACTAGGTATCTGGGGACGCGCATATGGTCGTTTATAAACATCCATTTGCGCTAAGGGGTTAATCATTTAGTTACATTGATATCTGCAGCATTAAATCTGCAGCAGATCTTGTAGGTGGCAATGCACCCTTAACCCTTTAAGGACACAGGGTTTTTTCATTTTTGCATTTTCGTTTTTTCCAAATCACCTTCCTTTTTAATTTTCCACATACAGACCTGATGAGGTCTTGTCTTTTGCGCCAATAATTGTACTGACATCAATCATTTCATAACAAAATCTACGACAAAGCCAAAATTATTTATGAGGCAAAATTGACAACAAAAAAAACTAAAACGCTTTATTCTTTAGGTCCATATGATTAAAATGTTACCATACTTGTATAGGTTTTCTTTTGTTTTATTTCTTTTAGGAAATTATAACTTTTTGAATGAAAATGAGCATGTTTAAAAATTTCCTTTTCTGACCCATATAACTTTTTTATTTTTCCGTATTCAGTACCATTTTTTTTATGGGGCTTTTTGATCACTTTTTATAATTTTTTTTAGGGTATACAAAGTGACCAAAAATACGCAATCCTGGATTTTAGTATTTTTTTTTACCTATACGCCATTGAGCATGCGGTTTAATTAACGTTATATTTTTATAGTTCGGACATTTATGCACTCAACGATACCACACATGTTTATGTTTATTTTTGTTTATATATTTTTATTTCTTTTTAATGGGAAAAGGGGGTGATTCAAACTTTTATTAGGGAAGGGGTTAAATCACATTTATATAGTTCATAAGCTCAAAAAAAGACCAGAGTCCATCAAGTTCAACCTATAACCCTAATGAGTCCCTACTGATTTAATCCAGAAGAGGCAAAAAACCCTCATACTAGAGGTAAAAATTCCTTCCCGACTCCAAATATGTCATCAGAATAAATCCCTGGATCAACTTCTGTCCATATAGATCTAGAATCCATAACCTGTAATGTTATTATTCTCCAAAAATGCATCCAGACCCATTTTAAATTCATTTACCAAGTTCACCATGACCACCTCCTCAGGCAGAGAATTCCACAGTTTCACTGCTCTTACAGTAAAGAACCCCCTCTGTACTGGTGTATAAACTTTCTTTCCTCTAAACGTAGAGGATGCCCCCTTATTATAGATACAGTCTTGAGTATAAATAGATCATGGGAGAGATATCTGTACTGTCCCCTGATATATTTATACATAGTTATTAGGTCTCCCCTAAAATTTCCCTAATTCTGATAATCTTTCTGCGTACTGTAGTCCTCCCATTCCCCGTATTACTCTGATTGCCTTTCTTTGAACCCTCTCCAGCTCCAATATATCTTTCTTGTACACTGGTGCCCAGTACTGTACACAGTATTCCATGTGTGGTCTGACTAGTGATTTGTACATCGGTAGAATTATTTCCTTGTTGTGGGCATCTATGCCCCTATTGATGCCCCCATGATGTTATTAGCCTTGGCAGCAGCTGCCCGACACTGGTCACTACAGCTACATTTACTGTTAACTAAAACTCCCAAGTCCTTTTCCACATCAGTCATCCTAAGTGTTCTCCCATTTAATACATAATCCCAGCCAGGATTTTTCTTCCCCATTTGCATTACCTTACATTTATCAGTGTTGAACCTCATCTGCCACTTCCCAGCCCAAACCTCCAACCTATCCAGATCCATTTGTAACAGTGCACTGTCCTCTATAGTGTTTACCGCTTTACAGGGTTTAGTATCATCTGCAAAGATCGCTACTTTACTATTCAACCTCTCTACAAGGTCATTAATGAATACATTACATAGGACAGGACCCAAGACGGACCCCTGTGGTCCTCACTAGTAACAGTCACCCAATCAGAATAAGTACCATTAATGACCACCCTCTGTTTCCTATCACTGAACCAGTTACTTACCCACTTGCACACATTTGCCCCCAGTCTAAGCATTCTCATTTTATGCACCAACCTTTCATGTGGCAAATGCTTTGGAAAAATCCAGATATACGACATCCAGCGATTGCCCCTGGTCCAGTCTGGAGCTCACCTCCTCATAGAAGCTGATCAGGTTAGTTTGACAGGACTGATTCCTCATAAAGCCATGCTGATATGGAGTCATACATTTATTTTTATCAAGATACTCTAAAATAGCATCTCTTAGAAAACCCTCAAATATTTACATAGAACGGAGGTTAAACTAACAGGTCTATAATTCCCGGGGTCACCTTTTGACCCCTTTTTAAATATTGGCACCACATTTGTGAATCGCCAGTCCTGGGGAAAAGTCCTTGGCCCTTACTTATGATACGGACCTCAGAGAAGTATTACCCAAAAGACCAGCAATAACGTATCGCAGAGGACGAAATGTGAAAGAGTCCCTTGTTCATAGTTTCTACTCTGAGAACAATACGCAAATGTGGCTGAAGTCACCAACTACTGGCTCATACCCCTGTGGGAGTTGCACTTTTTCTAAGTTTATGCCTAGAACCAAAGAATTTACTAATCCGGTGGAAAATAAGAGTTATAAGATTCAGACCTTTATTAATTGTCAAACGACTGGGGTGGTGTATGCGGCCCAGTGCCCATGTCCAAAATGATATGTGGGCAAAACTATTGAACAACTACGGAGGAGAATATCCAAACATCCGAGCACAATTAACACCCATATGGATACCCCTCTGTCAAGACATGTTAGGGAAGTCCACAGTGGTAATGTCACCTTGTTAAAATTTTGGGGCATTCAAAAGTGCAACTTAGGCCCACGACGGGGAAATTTGAACCGTAAACTTCTCAAGGAAGAAGCATTTTGGATTTTCAAATTGAAATCTAGAAGCCCATTAGGTCTAAATGAGGGCTTTACATTTTCAGCCTTTCTGTAAAGTAAGACATTTCTGTAAAGTGAGACATACCTCCAGCAGTGACAGTTTGTGTAAATTATACAAATATGTGTATTGACAGTAGTATTATTTGTTGAGCTACGCCCACGATATATTATGACAGTCTCCCTTCCTGTTTTTCCTTTATATATATTTTTTTCATTTTGTTTTATGTGTATGAAGATTATGGATTCCATTTATTGTAAATTTTCTTTGGACTACTTACCTTACAAATGTGGAAACATGCTTGTAATCAAGGTAAATTCTCTGATGCATACTTTTGTATGTTTACATTTTCATAAACCATTGAGTTTGCTACATTAATCCTTTCACATTGTAACTTGGTGATCTGTGTAGGTCCATTTAGGATTTATTGCTGGCTAGCAATCAATCCTTTAATAATGGTCCAGTATGTAGTATGGGGCGTATACACAATAAAGGTAGATGTATATAGTATATTCGGTTTATTACCCATTATATCCAATATTGTATACTGAGTCTCATCAATCATAATCCTTTATACACAATATTTTACAAATAAATCTTATGTGGTTGACAATTGCCTGCCCCCCCCCCCCCACTTTTTTTGATTGGGAGATACTTACCTAGTATTGGATACATAATTGTATTAATATATTGGTAAAGAATGTCCATATTGGTTCTGATATAGTGATTAACAGAACATTTTTAGGTCTGATTTAAGCTATCATTAGTGAATATCCATTAAACTTAGTCTTCCCGTATGCATGTTAATCTGCAGTTACTACCCTTCTAGTTCTAAGTTTTCCCGCATGTGCGCTTTGATTCCGGCCACCACGTTCTATTTTCTAAGTTTTTTCGCATGCGCGATTGGTTGGTAGACGGGCGCATGCGCTATGTTACATGGTGACGTTGTTGTTTATAATCCGGCACGCAAGCGTGGTTTTCACACAGGCGCATTAGAGACCTGCCGCGATTTAGCGCAGAAGGAACCGGAACTGACGGAGTTCCGTGAGTGTTAATGAATTGACCTACCAGATTACAGTTGGGGAAGATAGACAGGTAAGCTAACGTATACCTGGGGAGGTAAGTACCTGCCCAGGTGTCATCATTATGATTGGTTAATCTAATAATCCTGGTAATTGGGAAGGTGAACTGCCAATCTTATTGATAGTTTCTAATTGGATGGTTAAACACAGGAAGGGGCTGTGACTTTGGTAAGGGAGGTTATATAAACCCTCTACGTGGCGTTTTTACAGCCATTGTTCCCTAACCTCTGAAGACGTCACTTTGGTGGCAAAACATGTTAGGGGGGACAGTGTGTTAGCATTTTAAATATCAGCATAAGCACCCTTTATCAGCGCATTCTGCAGATGCGCTGAGTAGATTCCTAAATCCAGTTGGTCCCCAGGGACAACAAGCACAATAATACATGTGGTGCTAAAATGCTGGATCTTTTAAAATCACCTATAGCTCTGAATATTCACCTTATTGTTTAATTAAAAGTTAAGTTTTAATAAAGTGAGGGATAAAAAGTGGACTTTTTGTTCAGTCCTTTTGGGCTGAGTTGAGGTATTAAATAAACATATGTTTAGTCCACCCCTCACTAGGGTCATTGATCCTTGTGATCATTAATTTTGAGTTAGTCCTGGGGAAAAGTCCCTGTTATTATAGAGTCCCTGAATATAAAAATAGGGGTCTGTCTATTACATTACTTAATTCCTTTAGAACACGGGGGGGGGGGGGGGGGGGGGTGAATGTCATCTGAACCTGGTGATTTGTCTATCTAGATTTTTAGTAGGTGGCATTGTACTTCTTCCTGGGTTAGACAGGTGACCTGAACTTCTTCCTGGGTTAGACAGGTGACCTGTACTGGGAAATGTACCTTATCTCGCTGTATTTCACCTGGCATTTCTTTTTTCCACGATGAATACAGTGGAGAAGAATTTGTTTAATATATTTGCTTTTTCCTGATCCCCATTTACAATTTCCTCATCATCATTTTTTAAAGGGCCAACACTTTCATTTTTAACCTTTTTTCCATTTATACAGTTAAAAAACATTTTGGGGTTAGTTTTACTCTTTGGCAATAGAGTCTTTCTGTCTCTATTTTTTGCGGCTTTTATCAGTTTTGTTTTAACATATTTTACATTTTTCTCTATAGCTTTTTAATGCTTCTTCACTGTTGTCCTGTTTTAATAGTTTAAATGCTTTGTTTTTGTAATTTATTGCCCCTTAACATTTTTATTCATCCATATTGGTTTTCTTTTATTTCTGACCCTTTTAAGATATTTTTAAAATTCCCCCCGTTTAGTGTCAGTATTCATGTTTTTGAGGATATCATCACAATTTATATTGTTAAAGGTGTACTCCGGTGGAAAACTTTTTTTTTTTTTTTTTTTTATGAACTGGTGCCAGAAAGTTAAGCAGATTTGTAAATTACTTTTATAAAAAAAAAAAATCTTAATCCTTTAAGTACTTTTTAGCAGCTGTTTGCTACAGAGGAAATCTTTTTTTTTTCTTTTTTTGTGTTGTCCACAGTGCTCTCTGCTGACACCTGATGCCCATATCAGGAACTGTCCAGAGCAGGAGAAAATCCCCATAGCAAACCTTTGCTACTCTTGAGTTCCTGACACGGACAGAGGTGTCAGCAGAGAGCACTGTGGACAAGACAAAAAAGAAATTCAAACAGTAAAGAATTTCCTCTGTAGCATACAGCTGCTAAAAAGTACTAAAAGGATTAAGATTTTTTTTAATAGAAGTAATTTGCAAATTTGTTTAACTTTCGGGCACGATTTCATTTAAAACATTTTTTTTCCACCGGAGTACTTCTTTAAGGGCTTCTCTGAGTTGGTCAAACTTTGCCTTCCTAAAGTTTCATGTTTTTGCGGCTCCTAGAGAGATTCCCTTATTGAAGAACAAGTTATGATGTATTATATTATGATCACTATTTCTTAGGTGTCCTTCTACTTGCACATTAGTTACTCTGTCAGGTCTGTTGGTTAATATTAAGTCTAGTAGGGCGCCCCTCTGGTCGGGCCCTGCACCATTTGGGACAGATAATTGTCTTTAGCTATAGTCAGAAACCTGTTTCCTTTATGAGATTCACAGGTCTCAGTCTCCCAATTTATATCAGGATAGTTAAAGTCCCCAATTATTATCACATCATTCTGATTTTCTGCCTTGTTTATTTGCCTCAATAATTGATCTTCTGTCTCTTCCATTATGTTTGGTGGCTTATAGCAAACCCCTATCAGAATTTATTTTTTTATTTTTATCTCCATATATTTCTACCCATAATGACTCCACATTATCATTTCCCTCCCATATATCCTCCCGCAGTGTGGCCTTCAGACTCAACTTCGCATAAAGGCAAACTCCTCCCCTTTCCGTTTTGTCCGATCCTTCCTGAATAGACTATAACCCTGTATGTTGACCGCCCAGTCAAACCTATCGTCCAACCAAGTCTCTGTTATACCCACTATGTCATAATTCTCCTCAGACATCAACCACTCCAGTTCCTCTGTTTTATTGGACAGACTTCTGGCATTAGTCAACATGCAGTTCAAATGTGTATGTTTTTTCTTCCTATGAAGCCTATCCCTATTAACTATTCTAACCCCTCCCTCTGCTCCACCCCCAGGTATTTAAATAAGTCCCCCCTCTCTATCTACACTATCTTTCCCCTCTAAGTTGTAGGTTCCCTCCCCTCCCAGTCCCTATTTTAAACACTCTTCCATCCTTCTAGCTGTCAGGGTCCGGACTAGCGGCTGATGAGGACACTGGAGGGGGATCCTCTGTGCCAGAGAGGATGACGCAGGTCGTACTGGGGAATCGGTTCTAAGCAGTTACTGGTGTTCACCAGAGCCCCCCGCAAAGCGGAATGGACTTGCTGAGGCGGTAACTACCAGGTCGTGTTCCCCAGTAGCGACTCGACCTCTCTGACAGCTGAGACTGGCGCGGTACACAAGGACTAGACAGAGGCGAGGTCAGACGTAGCAGAAGGTCAGGGCAGGCAGCGAGGTTTGTAGTCAGGGGCAACAGCAGAAGGTCTGCGTACACAGGCTAGGGAACACACTATAACGCTTTCTCAGGGCACAAGGCAACAAGATCCGGCAGGGACAGGAAGGGGAAGTGGGTTAATATAGTGTGGGGAAGTGATTGAACAGATTGGGCCAGGCACCAATTAGCGGTGCGCTGGCCCTTTAAATCTTAGAAAGCCGGCGCGCGCGCCCTAGGGAGCGGGGCCACGCGCGCCGGGACGAAACAGACACCGGAGGAGGGTGAGTAGAACGGGGCGCGATCCGTGAGCGGACCTGAGCCGCCACGCGGATCGCGTCCCCGACGGCACGAACACAGCAGCACTCGCGGTCAGAGATAGAGACCGGAGCGCTGCTGTTAACAGAACACCGCGAGCGCTCCGGGGAAACCGCGGGACCCGGAGCACTCGGCGTTACACTAGCCATCTTCTCCCCAAGCACAGCTGTACCCTCCCCATTGAGTTGTAGCCCGTCCCTAGAGTAGAGCTGGTATCCGACAGCAAAGTCGGCTCATTTCTCTGTGAACCCAAGCCCTCCTTCCTACACCAGCTTCTGAGCCACGTATTTACCTCCCTAATCTCCCACTGCCTCTCTGGTGTGGCTCGTGTTACAGGTAATATTTCAGAAAATATTACCTTGGAGGTCCTTGCCTTAAGCTTGTGGCCTAAGTCCCTGAAATCATTTTTAAAGACACTCCACCTACCTCTTACTTTGTCATTGGTGCCAATATGTACCATGACCGCTGGGTCCTCTTCAGCCCCACCCAGCAACTGGTCAACCCGATCTGCGATATGTTGAACTCGAGCACCAGGAAGACAACACACTGTTCGAAGATCCTGGTCTTTGTGACAGATCGCCCTGTCTGTCCCCCTAATAATTTAGTCTCTCACTATCAGTACCTGTCTGGCCTGCCCTACACGCCTCCCTCCTTACTGGAACAGACACCCCCTGGCGGTCGGAGGCAGAGTCCTTCTGCAGTACTGCTAGCTCTGAAATGTCATCTCCCTCATCTGCCAACTGGGCAAACTTTCTGACACTAGCCTTCCTGACACTTTTCCCTCTACCCCATTTTCTAACTGTATCCCAGCTAGCTGCCTGACTGTCCTGCATCTCCGTACCACTATCCTCCCCCACCTCTACCCCAGAGAGTACTTGCTCAGAGAGCAGAAGACTTCTCTCCAAGTTGTCAATGCATCTCAGTGTTGCCAGTTGCTCCTCTAGATCCAAGATCTGGGCTTCCAAATGAACAACTTGCATACATCTCACACAACAATATGCTGCTGGTCAAGGTTTGCATACATTGTGCAAGATGCACACTGGACTGCTTTTTCCAACTTGGAGGCCATTCTAGATTTGGGGATTTCAAAAATTAACAGTAAAAAAAATCTAATATTTCAATTAACTCCCTGAATTTAAAGTCCCTCTCACTTTTATACTTACACTCACTTGTATACTTCCCACACTTGTATGCAGACACACAATCACAAGCTCAAACAATTGCTGAGTGTACTTGCTTTTATAGATAACAGATACCACCTCTCTCTCTCTCTTCCACTACTTTGAAGTGAATGCAAAGGGCTAGCTGGCTGCAAACAGCTGCAATTATCAGCTGCTAATTATTTAACTACTCCACCCACTCTCCACCTGTATTCTTCCAAGACAGAGAACAAGAGAAAAAAAAAAAAAAAACACAGAAATGCACTCAATGCTCACAATAGTTCTTACAGTATTCCCTTAATTTTAAGTCCCTCTCACTTTTATACTTACACTCACTTGTATACTTCACACTCTTGTATACAGACAAACAATCACTAGCTCAAACAATTGCTTAGTGTACTTGCTTTTAACTATTTTTCTTTACTTTTTTTCCACAATTTTTTTTAGTCCACATAGGGTACTATTACATGCAATCATTAGATTGTATACAATGTTCAATGATACGTCATAACTAGAGATGACCGAATATTTGAAAAGTTTGATTGGGCCGATTTCGGCGAATCACAATTAATGGCTATTTATGGCCTACAGAGAGCTTCAATAGGGGTGTAGAACACTTTGCCTTGCTGTAACACACATAGGGTGTGTGCTGGGTTAGTGAAATAATAGTGTTATTCAGTATGATATGCAGATCAGAGGCATCGCTATTAGAATCACTGTCACAGAGCGGCACAATGACAGAAACTGGAGGTTTAATAAAAAGAAAAGTAGACAGCCTTTCCAAGTCCCATGCAGAGATATTGAATGAATCATCCGGTGAATGATGGGATAACAATAGAGACTGGAGGTGGCATCAGTATGAGGAGACCATATTGTGGTGGAATGACACAACGTGGAGGTGGCAGCAGCATGAAGAGACCATATAGGGGCTGAATGACACAGCATGGTGGTGGCAGCAGCATGAGGAGAACATATGGTGGCAGTCTGAGACAGCGTTCAGCTGGCATCAGCACGAGGAGAACATATGGTGGCAGAATGAGAAAGCCTGGAGCTGGCATTAGCATGAGGAGAACATATGGTGGCAGAATGAGACAGCTTGAAGGTGGCAGCAGCAGCATCAGGAGTCCTGAAAATGAGCCAGTGAGTGGTGCGGTGGGTGGCAATTCCAGTATGAAAAAAGTAAAGGTGTGCAAAAAACACCATGTGCCACCTACACCACCAAATATTGATGTGATGCAAAGACCTCTAAAAGATGGAAGGGAACAATGTATGGTCCATTGTAACCGGTGGGGGTAAAATCTTCCCCTGTAAGGCCCTACTCTCGCATTATTAATTGCCATCATAGCAACTCGCCCTAAAAAAGGCGGCCCTATACAGGAACCTCTCCCTATTTCCACCTACAAACACTGCCATTTCCAAGGGTTTCCGCACTTTTCAAGACGAGTAACACTTTCCTCGAAAAGGTGGAAGGGAACAACGTATTGCCCATTGTACCAGGTGGGGGTAAAAACTTTGCCTGTAAGGACCTACTGTAGGTGGCACATAGTGTTTTTTGCACACCTTTCCTTTTGTTTGATAAACAAAAACAAAAAAATTGGATGCATATATTTTATCCTAAGAATATTATTAAAAGTTACGTTTTACGTAATGCATATCCTCAATACTTACTTGTGGTCTGATGCAGAGGAATGTCTGTAACTGGGGAGCAGCGCCTTAAATATGTTTAGCACTATCCATATTTGTGATGTGTTGGTGTGGCACCAAGGTCAATCTACTCTGATGCATCAGGCATTGGTGAGTGGAAATCCTGGCTGATCCATGCCTGATTCATCTTCACAAAGGTCAGTCCCTCCACATTTTTCGTGGACAGACGAGTTCTCCATGGGGTTATTATGGCCCCCGCCATACTACACACCCGCTCTGATGGCACACTACTGGCAGCTTTTCCAGGGCAAAATCTGCTAGTTGCTGCCACAAATCAAGTTTGGCTCCCCAGAAGTCCAGCGGATCTTCAAGTTGTGTTGGCATGGTCATGTCAAGGTATGCCACCACCTGCTGGTTAAGGTCCTGCTCCAGGTCCACCTGCTGCTGATAGTTGATACACCATGTGGGTGAAGAAAGCTGCTCATCAGCAACTGTAGATTCAGGCTGCTGATGGAGCTGGTACTGCTCCTGCCACCCCTCTCCAGCAGCCATGGCAAGGGAAGTTGAGTGAAGAGGGCCCCCCGAGTCAGACCTGCAAGAGGATGGACGATGGCACAGATAAGCATCAGCCAACTGGCTACGTATGATGTCTGTCAGTTTGTCCTCCGTCTCAGTGGGTGTAAAAAAGGGCCCATTTTGTGCCGGTAGCAAAGGTCCAATAAGATGACAATTTGCCGGTCACTACGCAAGCAAGTGAGCATGCATCGTGTCTTTTGTGCAAGTGACTCAGAGGGACTCCCTGCCTTCGTCTCCACTGCATACTGCCACGGTGTGTCTGGTTCCTCTGTCTCGCCTTCCTCATAACCCTCAAGCTCCTCTAGCTGCTCCTGCTCCTCCTCTCCTGTCAGATGACTAGAAAAACCGCCCATCTCGTGAAACCTAAACTGTGCTCCACTGTGCCCCCCCCCCCTCCTCCTCTAGTTCAGCCTCCACAGGGCTCATGTGGCCGTGAGATGTAGGTGCCATGTCTTCAGTGCCCTGACCAGCCATCGTTTCCAATACGTCAATATGTGTTGACGTTGAATGACGTTGTTCATCCCAAAACCCTGGCGACTGACTAATAATGTGGCTTCCTCAAAGGGCCTGAGCAAATGGCAGGTGTCACATATGAGCTGCCACTGGTTGACATTGAAGTTACACAGGGGAGTCCCCCTATCCGCTTGGATCATCATGAAATTGGTGATTGTTTTTCTCTATTCGTATAGTCGGTCCAATATATGGAGGGTGGAATTCCAACGTGTGGAAACGTCGCAAATCAGACTATGTTGGGGGATGCTGTTCTGACGCTGGGTGTACTTTGCGGTGTACGAGTGGGTGAAGTGCATGCAAACTTTCCTTCCCATTGTTAGGATGTCTTGCAGATGGGGGCAACAGCTCAGAAACCACTTGACAAGCAGACACTTGTGCCATGCAGGGAGCATGTCTCAGCCTTCCTTGTCGCAGCGCAGACAAGATGTTCTTCCCATTGTCGGTCACCATGGTTCCCATCACCAGTTTTCGTGGTGTAAGCCATGATTCAATTTCTTGATGAATGAATTTTAGCAGTTCCTCCTCTGTGTGATTCCGTTCGCCAAGGCAAACCATGTGAAGAACAGCGTGACACCACTGTGCCCTGCACACATAGTATGCTGGAGGGGCACTGAGACTTGTCTGTGCAGTGGAGGCTGAGGAGACGGTGGAGGATGAGGAGGTGGAGTCGCACACTGTCACAGGACCAGCGGCCTAAGAGCGTGGAGGCAGAAGCGACGTGACCTGTCCAAGCTGCTGTTGTTGCGGCTGTGCAGGAACCAGATTCACTCAGTGAGCCGTAAAGGGCATTTATTGTCTCTGACCACAGTTACAGCTCCAGACGTCGGCAATGCTATGCACTTTGGTACATACCGACAGGCTCAAGGACCTGCCCCCCTTCTATTCCACAAAATTGTGCAGGGCTGGTACTGCCTTCTTTGCAAAGAAATGACGGCTTGGGACTCTCCACCTCTGCTCGGCACAAGCCAAGACCAGTTCTCTGAAAGGTGCAGAGTCCACCACTTGAAAAGGGAGGGACTGCAGCACCAGGCAACTTGAACAGGAGCGCATTCAGCTTCTGCTCCGTTGGATGAGTTACTGTTGTCTCTTGGACATGGCTTCACCGATGGATTGCTGGCGGAATAACTGACTGAGATGGTGGAGCCTTGGATGGCCGAAACAGGGAGCGGCGTGGCACTGGGTGATGCAGCAGGCTGGACCACCAAATTTTCCCAGGCCACTTTATAATTGTGAAGCATATGTTGACGCAGGGCCGTGGTGCCAACATTGGGACCCTGGCCACGCTTCACCTTCTGCCCACACATCTTGCATGTGGCTGTGTTAACCTTCTCCGGATGCTTGATGAAAAACTGCCACACAGCCGAGTAGCTGACTTTCTCACCAACAGTCCGCACTAATTGACTGCTACTGCCACCGTCTCCAGGAACCCCTGTTCCACTACCTCCCGGGTAGGTAGGCTGCTGCTAAGCAGGTGGTCTCCCCTGGGCATGTTTGGGTCCAGAATTTCCACTTCTGCCACCATGCTGACCGCAAACCATGCTACCACCTTGCTGGCTCTGCTCCTGCCTCACGGGAAACCTGTAACTCTCTTCTCCTCATGATGATGAAGCCCCTTCTGCACCCGGCTCCCAATTGCAATCGGCTTCATCATCATTGAGTTGTGCCTGCACGTCACTGATGTTCTCCTCATATTCCTCAACAGTGTCTGCTTCAGGACCCTGAACGCTGGAAACTCCACCTCCCACGTCACTCTCCTCATCACTACTCTCCTCCACTTCTTGGCTGGGCAGTAGCTGCTGACTGTCCTCTATTAGATCATCCTCAGTGAATAGTGGAGCTGAACCCACAGCATTAGATTCTTCTGTAGAGGAGGGAACAGCATAGGATTGATGTAATGGGAGGACAGGGACAGCTAACGGGCCATGCCAACTGAGGGTTGTGTCTGAGGAACCCATCAACAGTTGACTGGGGGTGTCAGATGTCGCTTGTGATGAAGTGGATGACCGTGTTAACCAATCGATGACGGCAGATGGGTTGCTGGTCTAGACACAACCGCTAGCTGATACACGGAGATCAGGCCCCTCGCTGCGACTTCTGCTGCCACTCGCCCCTAGTCAGCTGCAACCTCTGCCTGAAGGATTTAGGACTCTGCCACTCCTCTGTGCACGTCCTGGCACTTCTCTGCCTAACATACTTTGTGCGAATATGAGGAGAGTACAATACACTTTCCTATTCTTAAAACAGTATTTGTCTTGAACAGCAGCAGGGGTGCACTTTTGACAAGCCTTTTACGGGAACTAGGCCCTTAAAACTTTATCAGGAAAAAAATGATACAACACTCAGATGTACGTTAAAAAAGCTTTTGTGCACAACACCAGCAGTAGACACCAGTGTTGCAGCACACAGTCGCTGTGTACTACAGCCAGACTCAATTCGCTCATCTCCAATCATCATTTGTCTACAACATCTCTCAGGGTTTGGTATGTTAGATGTTTCAGTATGATATATATATATATATATATATATATATATATATATATATATATATTTTTTTTTTTATATATACTTATATATTAATTAAATTTTTTTTTTTTTTTTTTTTTTGCAGGTCACATTAAAGGAGATGTCCTGATTGACCTCAGCGCTGGTCCTATGGTCCATCATCTATATTCAGCCTGTGATTTTTTCAGACACATCATAGTCCTGAAGGTCACTGACAGATGTATCCTGGAGCTGAAGAGATGGCTGGACTCACGGACAGGAGCATTCGATTGGGGACATGCCACAAAACTTCATGTAGAAAAAGAAAATAAAAGGTGAAGTATTTGGCTTAATATTAGAGGAAAACTTTTGGTCATGTTGCTACTGTACAAGAGATATGAAGGTAGATCCTAGAATTGTTTAACCCCTTAAGGATCAAGCCCATTTTCCCCTTCAAGGGGTATTCCGTCTTTAGATATTTTATCCCCTATCCAAAGGATACGCAATAAGATGTCTGATCGCGGGGGGCCCGCCGCTGGGACCCCCCCCTGCAATCTCCCTGCAGTACCCGCATTTTGTTCGGAGCTGCATCTCCAGGCTTGAAAACCAGAAGTTTTCGGGACTGGAGACCTGACCTAAAGTCATGCCCCCTCGTCAGATCACGCCCCCCCCCTTCATATCTATGGGATGGGGCGTTCCGTGAGGGGTGAAGTTTCCAAAATGTGGTTTTTTTTTTTGCGTGTATGTCAGAACCCCTGTACAAACTACCAATTTAGGCCTCAAATGTACATGGTGCGCTCTCACTCCTGAGCCCTGTTGTGTGCCTGCAGAGCACTTTACATCCACATGTGGGGTATTTACGTACTCAGGAGAAATTGCATTACAAATTTTGGGGGTCTTTTTTTCCTTTTACCTCTTGTGAAAATGCTAAGTATGGGGTAACACCAGCATGTTAGTGTAGAAAAAAAAATTACACTAAAATGCTGGTGTAGACCCCAACCTTACCTTTTCATAAGGGAAAAAAGAAGAAAAAGCCCCCCAAAATGTGTAACACAATTTCTCCCGTACAGGGAAATACCCCACATGTGACCCTAAACTGTTGCCTTGAAATACGACAGGGCTCCAAAGCGAGAGAGCGCCATGCACATTTGTGGCCTAAATTAGGGATATGCATAGGGATGGACCCGGATGCAGGCATTACACTTGCCTCTGTCGCCAAAATACCCTACGGCAGTGTTTCACAAACAGGGTGCCTCCGGCAATACTGTCCGGCAATACTGGGAGTGGTTTTGCAACAGCTGGAGGCTCCGTTTTGGATACACTTCCGTACGAGA
Source organism: Hyla sarda (assembly GCF_029499605.1). Lineage (NCBI taxonomy): Eukaryota > Metazoa > Chordata > Amphibia > Anura > Hylidae > Hyla > Hyla sarda. The sequence continues at coordinate 132,711,635 of NC_079198.1, read as the reverse complement.
CATTATTTATTTTTATGGGGGGGGGGGGTAACTGTGTAAGGGTGCATATCTATATGTAATGTTTTACTCTTTATTTTGTGTAGTGTAGTGTGGTGTTTTTAAGGTACATTCACACAGGCGGGGGTTTAGAGTGAGTTTCCCACTTGGAGTTTGAGCTGCAGCGAAAAATTTGCCGCATCTCAAACTTGAGGATGGAAACTCACTGTAAACCCGCGCCCATGTGAATGTACCCGATTGACAAAGAATCATCGCAAATCGCCAGTCTGAATTGACTGACGATTTGCAGCAATCGGCGGCATGGGGGGGGGGGACAGGACCCCCCCCCACGGGTTTGCATGGGAGGCATCCCATTCTGTTCACCGCCCGGTTACCAGCAGTGAACGGAAACGCTAAGGGCGTACAGGTACGCCCTTGGTCCTTAAGTCCCAGGACGCAAGGGCATACCTGTACGCCCTTGGTCTTAGAGCGGTTAGAGTAAAACTGTCATCCTGTTCACCCACACTAAACCCAATACACAGGGTTACAGTGCGGGTGAACAGGAGACCGATGTGGGGTCTCTGACTTATATATATACCTTCTGTCGGGCGACTGGTTCCTCAGAAGATCCTCTTGGATTTGAATATTCATGGTTGCTGGTCACGTGAGCTCTCAGTAGGCACAAGTGCTCACTTGAACAGCAACCATGAATATTTAAATTCAGCCAGCAGGCCCACCTCCAGCGCGCAATTCAGGGAAGATAGATGAGGATCTTCAGAGGGACCAGCCATCGGACTGCAGGTATGTACTGTATATTAGTCAGAGACCCTGCATCAGTCTCCTGTTCACCCGCACTATAACCCAATGTATTGGGTTTAGTGTGGGTGAACAGGATGACCATATTTCCTTTAAGCTGTATAGCTTTTTGACACTTGATTGTAACACATACCTGTCTGGGCTACAGCACCGCCTCTGGTCCTTCCTTTGTGCAGTCCATGGTGTTTCTTGTCTTCTTGATTATAGTCCTGCACTTTGCAGTGTCGTTTGTCATTCTATCTCACCTCTTCAGGAGGTGGGAGTGCTGGGCCAATAAGCTGCGGTGCCAGAGCTCACACCTTCCGTTGGCAGAAGATTTAATCTTGTCAGCTGCTCAGTTCTTTTTTTTCAAAGTCAAAGTTTATTCAAAAATTATTTTTAAATTTTCCATACAACAAAAAGAATCGAAATAGAGGAGTCAAAGATTCACAAGTTAAATCAGCAGTAATAATCGACTAAAGCGACCAATATAGTGGTAGCAATATCTTGACAACACATCATTCCTAAGTCAAAAGACAGGAAACAGTAATAAATTGCAAGGCAGGACAAGTTAAAGGAACTAATATCAATAAAACACAGTGAAATATTGCTGGCCATACTGGAACAAGTGATGGGGATCTCATCTAAGGAGGTGTCAAATAAGATACATTAATGACTGTTGAAAGAGCCTAAGCAGGTAACAGGTACACAATAATCAATGGCCAAAAGGTAAGGATAAGGAAGGAATATGGAGGAAGAGAGGAGGGAGAAAAGAGAAAGAGGAAGGAAGCGAAAGGGAGGAAGGATAGAGGGAGATAAGGAAAAGTAGAAGAAGAGTTGAAAGCTAGAAATGGTAGGATCACAGAGAGGTAGAAATACCTGCGAGTAGGACACATTCCGGACCTACGGCGACATGCAGCCATATACAATGAACCAGGACAGTAGGAGCTGAAGGGACGTAGGAGATTGATGTAAGGGGGGAGAGGATACATAAAATCCAGTCTGCAGGAGGGGGTGTAGACAGAGTTCACTCAATTAGATGTTAGCTAGTAAAGTCCGGGGAGGTCAGAAAGGAATTCTATAGATGCCATGTCATAGTGTAGCGTGATATCTGATTGTGAGTGTCAGCCATCAGCTCTTCCATTCTAAGAATGTAGCTGTAAAAAATAAAAGATATAGCGCTCCATGGTGTAATAAAAGAGAGACCCGTAGGGTAAATGTGCAATTAGCAAAGAGGCTCACCTGGTAGAGTTGTGTACCCACATACAAAACAATGGTGAGCGCATGTAATGTCCGCAGCCAGCCAGACTGAGCAATGGAGGATGAAAAGACGGGCTTCGGTGGAATGCCGGCTTTCAAACGGCGCAGGACATAGTCGAACCAACAGGTAAGTAAGGTGCTAGAGTCGTTTATTCTCCCAACATGCAACGCGTTTCACTGCTACAGCAGCTTCATCAGGCATGATGCCTGATGAAACTGCTGTAGCAGTGAAACGCGTTGCATGTTGGGAGAATAAACGACTCTAGCACTTTACTTACCTGTTGGTTCGACTATGTCCTGCACCGTTTTAAAGCTGGCATTCCACCGAAGCCCGTCTTCTCATCCTCCATTCTATGAATGTGGGACACTTCCTGAAACCAGGATGGTATTGTGGGTGGAACTGTTGATTTCCACAATCTTGGGATGACCATCCTTGCGGCCATCAGGAGAAAGGAGAGGAGGCGGGAAGTATCTGCAGATACGGAGGGAGGGAGAATGGAAAGAAGAGTGACCTCAGGGGGGGGTAGGTGGGAGGTGGACAGAAGTAACGTGGTGTATGACGTCAAGGACCTTCGTCCAGAAGTTGAGCAGGGGCGGGTAGGTCAACCATACATGCAACATCGTTCCTCTAGTCGAGTTACAGCGCAAGAAAGTGTCAGGGACTCCTGGGTAAAATCTCACTAGCAGGGCAGGGACTCTGTACCACCTAGTCAGTATTTTATAGTCTCCTGAGCCTTGCAGGATATGGACAATCTGTGACATTTAACAAACACTTTGCGCTAGTCCTCTTCCAAGGTAAGACAACCTTAATCTTTAAAGCCTTGAAAGGAAGGGGTTGGTCTGTAGTTATATTTAGTAGAAGAGCATATAGGATACTAACAGTACTTGTCACAGGACCAGAGGTGACACACAGCCTGTCGAACTGTGAAAGAGGGCGATGGAGTTGCAGGACGTTCTTGTTTGTTTGGTAAAGGTGTCTTAATTGGTCACATTGAAATAGGTGTGTGGGAGATGGGGAGGGATCAGGGACAAGATTGCTGAGTGGTTTGAGAGAAGTTTATTAAGAAGAGTTGGAAATGTCACCCCTCGTCCTTGCTGGTAGGTAAAAAAGCAATGACTGTTGTGCATTGGAGGAAAAGAAGGATTAACAAAGAGAGGAGTTAAGGGGCCTGCTGCTTAGTTCTACAAGATTTATACATAGTATACCAAAGTTACATAGTGTGGTTGAAAAAAGACAAATGTCCATCATGTTGAACAGCCTTCAAGTTTTCAAAAAAAAAATTCCAATATTAACCACCAAGCTTTTATTCTGCTATAACTGATGTAGACTGTCCATATGTTTTCATCTCTTTTAGTGACCAGTTACAGGATAAAGAAGAGAAAGTGAGATCGGCCGTCCAACATGTTATGAAATGTGACCTTGCGAAAGAAAATATGACGGATCCGATAGTCTTACCACCAGCAGATTGTATCATCAGCGCTTGGCTCCTAGATGAGATCAGCAAAAACCAAGATGACTACAGGAGATATCTCAGGAAGTTCTCTGGGTTACTGAAACCTGGAGGACATCTCATATTACTTGGAGCTTTCGATATGACATATTTCACAGTCGGGAAAGACAAGTTCCATTTTCTCACATATGATGAGGATTTTGTCAGGAAAACTCTAGTTGGAGAAGGATTTGTTATAGATAACTGTAATATTAAGAAGAGAACGGTTGTGAGTGACCTATCTGACTATAAGGCTCTCATATTCATTGCAGCTCACAAGAAGTAGATATTGAATATACACACATTATAAAATCACATGAAAAATACAGCCATAAAATAGAAGTTAAAAATGGCTATATTTTTCATGTAATATTGTACTCTATAAATGTCTTCAGAATAGGAGGCATCAGTGCACACTGTTGTAATTCCAATGTAATTTTACGATGTGTGAACTCAGACGTAGACAATGTTGAGATTGTCATATATTGTAGAGCAAATAGAAACAATGGCAACTCACCAATACCGGTAAATTCAGTCTTTATTTATTTATCCAGATTTCATGTGGTAACATAGACACTGAGGCGGGGAGCTGTAATGATGACAGCAGGAATTAGGAGTCAGCGTGACAGCTGTTTCCTACATCATCACGTACTTCATCAGGCGTCTGATTAGATTGTATTCAAGCCTAAGATTTCCCAATATATACTGAATACATATATATATATATATATATATATATATGAATAAATATATATGAATAAAAAAGCTCTAATCTTTATATAATATATAATGTAAAATGAATCAGTGCAGCATTATGGACCTATCTAGACTAAGAAGTAGAAATGCCTCAAGGCTCCATATTTACTGCTCCTTCTACTTCTGAATATACACGGCTTACACATAATGATAGGCAGACATGTACTAAGAAGCACAATAGGCTTTGCTATGATTGAATATTAATTTTACTACACATTTCTTGTTAAACAATCTGTCTTCTTCTTGGACATCATGGTGTATTACGAGGCTTCTGGTTATTTGCATTATACCAAAAGTGTAATAAAGGTAAATATATAACTCTGGACTGTCTGCGCTTTTCTTGAGGCGATTTGTGCTTTTTGTCTTCTCCATAGAATAAGAATTATGATCTAGCTTTATGTTTCATAGATTTCTATTACATCACAAAGCAAATAAAATATGAGAAACACTTTCCATGAATTTTCCTCATCCTTCGAGCTCAGGCGCACGGACCTATTATAGATTTGTTTTGTTAAGGTTGTTAAGGTTAAAATAAAAATGAAGGACATTATTCTTAATAGCGCTACGGACTACGCGTTTCTGGGGGCTTGCTCCCCCCTTCCGCAGGTCCATTGGACCTGAGGAAGGGGGGAGCAAGCCCCCAGAAACGCGTAGTCCGTAGCGCTATTAAGAATAAATTCCTTCATTTTTATTTTAACCTTTGTCCGCTTCGGTTTATGACCATTTTCAACAAAGGAGCGCCACGAAGGATCATTTTCCTACAAGGATTCAATAACTCTAATAAAAGTCAGAATCACTCGCCTTTTCCCATTAAAAAAAAAATATATGTAAATAAAAATAAATATAAACATATGTGGTATCGCCGCGGGCATAACTATTGCCACACCTCCTGATGACGGCGATTTATCGCTGAAACATGTAGAGCGGGCACTGATTGTTTTTAAGAACATGCACATATGACCTTTCTTGTGGGTTCTTACATATTAACCCCACATTAGGATATATAGAGAGTGGTGTTCCACCGATTAATATAAAATATATTGGCATATAGTACATGTATTTTTAAACTCACTTTTGAGCACCATTTGTTTTGGTTACATATTAACGTATACTAATAAAAGTTATGTTTTAAGGAATCCCCTCCCAATAGGGATATCTGTACCCCAGGCCTTGTGCTCTGGGGTAATTGTGATATATTTAGTTCAGATCCCAGAATTCCTTATGGGGACGTTTGTGATCAAACTATAAAAATATATTGTTAATTAAACTGCACGGTCAATGGCGTACACGTAAAAAAAAAAAAAAAAGCCAAAGTCCAAAATAGCGTATTTTTGATCACTTTTTAAAAATGAAGAAAAAAGTCTTATTAAAACAAAAATGATACAGATAACATCTTCAGATCACGGCCCAAAAAATGAGCCCTCATACATCCCTATATGCAGAAAAAAGAAGTAATAGGGGCCAGAAGAGGACATTTTTAAACAAATAAATTTGCATGTAGTTATGATTTTTTCCAGAAGTGCGACAAAATCAAACCTACATAAGTAGGGTATCATTTCATCCGTATGAACCTAGAGAATAATAATGTGTCATTTTTACCCAAAAATGTACTGCGTAGAAACGGAAGCCCCCAAAAGTTACAAAATTGTTTTTTTTTCTTCAATTTTGTTGCACAATGATTTTCTTTCCCATTTCTCCTGGATTTTTGGGTAAAATGACTAATGTCACTGCAAAGTAGAATTGGTGGCGCAAAAAATAAGCCATAATATGGATTTTTAGGTGGAAAATTTAAAGGGTTATGATATTTAAAAGGTAAGGAGGAAAAAACGAAAATGCAAAAACTGAAAAACGCTGAGTCCTTAAGGGGTTAATGACCAGAAGGCCATAAAGCACCTTCCTATTAACTGCAATGCAATTCTGGGATGATTCTGGTAAAATAATCAACATCCTTAATTCTTTGGATGGAATCCAGATCCACCTTGGAAGTCCTGCTGCAGTATTTCTGTAGTGTGCACAGTGTAGCAGAAACCCATTGAGATCAATGGAATTCTGCTGCACCTGAGTTAGACCCAGAATAATTCCCAGTCAAATTTCAGTAGTGCGCAAGGGCCCTCACTGTTTCATATGGGGACAGATTGAGATTATGTTTTCTCTTGAACATCATACAAAAATTGCGGAATGCTCCATCAGATGAGGGTATGATGACAAATACAAAGAGGTTTTCTTCTAAGGTCGAGTTCACACGGCAGAATGTCCATGAGGAATTCTGCATGAATCTTCCACACGGGGGATTCTGTAGCAGCAGAGTCCCATTGATTTCAATAGGATTCTGCTGCTCTGTCCACACAACAGAATTTACGCAGCAGAAATCCTGATTCAGTTGTCTGCAAAAACATTTAACATCTTCAATGTTTTTGTGGATTCCGCAAAGGAAAAGCATTGTCGTCTATGAGTTTTTTAGAAAGACAATAGCGAAGAACTCCATATTACATTACTACAGCTCCCATCCCACATACATAAAAGACAATATTCCCTATACAGTGGTCCCTCAAGTCACAATATTAATTGGTTCCAGAACGACCATTGTATGTTGAAACCATTGTATGTTGAGACCATAACTCTATGGAAACCTGGTAATTGGTTCTGAAGCCACCAAAATGTCATCCAAAAAATAGGAAAAAGTGAGGATTAAACAAAGGTAAGTAGATAACAAATAGAGATGAAGCAAATCCTTACATATAAAAGTAAAAAAGATCTGCTGGGAGCTGTAAATCACTGTCTATGTCAGTGTTTCCCAACCAGGGTGCCTCCAGCTGTTGCAAAACTACAACTCCCAGCATGCCCGGACAGCCGTTGGCTGTTCGGGCATGCTGGAAGTTGTAGTTTTGCAACAGCTGGAGGCACCCTGGTTTTGGAAACAATGGTTTATGTAGAGGACAGGAGCTTCTTCAGGGTCCTATACAGTACACACAGTGTCCCAAATGGAGCCGCCCTTACTTGGTGTCCAAAGGAGCAGCTAACCCTGGCACAGGTAAGGAGTAGTACAGAACTTGTAATTCCTCCCTGTACTGTAGGGGGCGCTACCAGACAGCCAGTCAGTGCATGCACTTCAATAATACAGGTAATTTACAAGTAAAATGCCCATTCTGATTGGTAAGTTCCTCCGGTTGTGACATGTTGCACAGATCTGGACTGTCTGTAGCATTGTATGTTGAGTCTGGTTTCAAGTTACAATGGTCCAGAAAAAAAAACATTGTATGTTGAAACTATTGTATGTTGAGGCCATTGGAAGTTGAGGGATCACTGTAGTCAGTTGCTTAGATTCAAACGAGTGAATAGCGAGCAAACCACGTTTAATGAACAAGCAGACAACCTCCTACTACGATTGGAGAAAAGAGGATGCTCAACGGATATTTTACAAAAAGCCTTAATAAAAACACAAAATAAACCAAGAGAAGAATTATTAAAACCTAAAAGACGCAAACAAAATAAGTCCAATGGAAAGACTAAAAATGATAATCGCATAATTTTTTCCTTTGCAAATTCTCCTATTAATCATATTATACGAAAAAGTTTTATGGATAACTGGTATTTTTTTTTTGCTTAAGACCAGGAGCTGGGTGAGAATGCAAGGGAAAAACCTATAATTACATTCAGAAAATCTACCTCCATAGGCAATATACTCAAACTAAATAAACAAAAATTCCAGGCTACTAAAAATAAAAATTGGCTGCAAAACATAGAACCCAAAGGGAATTTTCCGTGCAGAAACTTTTATTTCTGCCAGTTTAATTTAGCAAAACAAAACTTCATTCTGGGAGGCAATGATATCTATGTAAATCAGCTTATTACTTGCAAGTCTACCTACATTGTATATTGCATTCTATGCCCTTGTAAATTTTACTATATAGGCAAGACAAAAAGGAAACTGCAAATACGTGGAAGAGAGCATCTGTACTCTCTAAGGACCGGCAAAGGGTCATCCCATTTCGTGTCCCATATGGCTAAATGTCATGGCAACGATGGTAGATGCCTAAAATTTGCGGGTCTGGAGAGAATAACAGATGTTCCAAGTGGAGAAAATAATGATACCTACCTATTACGCAGAGAGATGTCTGATGAAACCGCGCAAGCGCGGTGAAACGCGTCACATTGGATTAAAGCTGTTTGCTACCTACCTGGCTTCACTGGTCCCCTTCTTGGTCAGCGCCTGTATTCCTGCACCCCTGAAGTTTTCGCCCTCACATCTCTATCGTTTCCAGGAAGGCTGCAGACCTAATTCACTACAGCAAAACGCATATCCTTGTTGTGTGGGAATTTGCACAACTTGGCAGGGGGAGCCTTCATTTTACCCTCCCTCCCCACACACCTGTGATCCCGTTGATTCTCCACAAGGGAGCGCCTGTTCTTCCTTTGTTTTACTATTACGCAGAGAAGCACTCTGGATAATTAGGTTGAACGCAACAGGTCCACTTGGATTAAACAAAAGAAATGACTTGTCTTCGTTCCTGTGATCGCTTAGCCTTTTTCAAGTGGTTTTAACATATATGTTTACAGGTGATTTATTTGCACACTTACTTTTTTAAGTGTTCATGTGTTTTTTTGTCTTTTTATATATATATATTTTTTGGTGAAAGTTCACACTATATTAGTTATAGTTGCGTTTTGTCTAGTGAACATGGCGGATCATCAATATATAAGACACCTGCCACCTGAAAGAGGCGTACACCTAGGCCGGAATAAGCGTTGGCAGTGACGCGAAACTAGTAGCCTATCAGTGGTGTGCCCCGCTTCTGAAAGTCATGTTCGTCTCTCGCTCCCCGCCATGGATCTATGTCTGCACAGCTACGATATTGGAATAAAACTATCGTATGCTGAAGCAACAGTCTGGGTGAGTGCGACTTCATTTTTCTATACTTCACATGCAAATTTCTGAGTGGTCCTAGCGACGGCATCCTCTTCTGGCACTTCGCTGTCTGTGGAATGTCCGCACACAGATCTTTTGTGCGGACATTTCGTGTAAACATAGCCTAAGGCAGAATATCTCCTTTGTATATAACATCCTAAAATTCCCGCAAAAAACACCAAACAGCAGCAAAGGTTTAAAAAATAAAATAAAAAAACCTACAAGAAACCCAAACCCAGCTTTACGTTTCTTCAACTTTTTTTTAAACCCCTAAAGTTTTTTTTTTAACACCTTATTTTTCACCCTACATCCCCATATGAGATCTTGTTTTTTGAGAGACCAATTGTACTCTTGAAATTACACCTTTAATTTTGCCATAAAATGTACAGAAAAACAAACAACAAAAAAAGTATTATTTGAGAGGAAAATTGAAGAGAAAACTTTTTTCATTAGTTTTGCATATTTTAGGGAATTTGGTTTTTACCTAGTGCACTTTTTGGTTAAAAAAAATTATTAATTGGCCCTGATTTACTAAGAGTGTTGTGTAGGTTTCTTTGTGGGTTTTAATTCCCTACAATTTTTTTTCTACAATTTTTACTAAGGTTTCCCACATTTTCCAATTTTCCCTACATTTTTCTTTTTTACACCAGCTCTGATCTGTTTGGTTTTCCTCAGCTCAAATCCACCACATTTTCTGTGAAAACCTTAGTAAATATGTTGTTTTTTTGTGAAAATTTCGGGACCACACCCCTTTTCTGTGACCACACTACCTTGGCCCAACAGACACCCCCCCTTTTTCGGGTTTTCTAAGTAAAATGGAGAGTTGGTTGGGTTTTTGATTTCTGGCGCAGACAAAATTCTGGTGCAAATTCCGGCACAAACAGAATTTTATGGCGCATTACGCCAGAATCTGGCACACAACCTGACAAAACATGTCGGGTTTACAATAGTAAATCAGGGCCATTATCTTTATTCTGTAGCTCAATGTGGTTAACACAATACTCAGTTTATATTGTTTTTCTATTAATGTAATACTTTAACCCCTTCATGACCTGGGGTTTTTCCGTTTTTGCACTTTTGTTTTTTCCTCCTTACCTTTAAAAAACCATAACCTCTTTCAATTTTGCACCTAAAAATCCATTTGATGGCTAATGTTTTGTGCCACGAATTCTACTTTGTAATAGCATCAGTCATTTTACCCAAAAATCTACAGCGAAACGGAAAAAAAATCATTGTTCTGCAAAATTGAAGAAAAAACACAATTTTGTAACTGTTTCTACGCAGTACATTTTTTGGGAATAAATTGCACCTTATATTTATTCTGTAGGTCCATACGGTTAAAATGATACCCTACTTATATAGGTTTGATTTTGTCGGACTTCTGAAAAAAATCATAACTACATGCAGGAAAATGTATAAGTTTAAAATTGTCATATTCTGACCCCTATAACTTTTTTATTTTTCGTTGTATGGGGCGGAATGAGGGCTCATTTTTTGTGCCGTGATCTGAAGTTTTTAGTGGAACCATTTTTGTATTGATCTGACTTTTTGATCGTTTTTTATTCATTTTTTCATGATTTAAAAAGTAATCAAAAAGACGCTATTTTGGACTTTGTAATTTTTTCGCGTACGCCATTGACCGTTCAATTTAATTAACTATATATATTTTATAATTCGGACATTTCCACACGCAGCAATGCCACATATGTTTATTATTATTTTTATTTACACAGTTTTTTTTTTTATGGGAATAGGGGGGTGATTCAAACTTTTATTAGGAAAGGGGTTAAATGATCTTTATTCACTTTTTTTTTTCACTTTTTTGCAATTTTATAGCTCCCATAGGGACCTATAACACTGCACACACTGATCTTTTACATTGATCATTGGTTTCTCATAGGAAAGAGACAATAAGGGTTTCGAAGTGGCTCTCTGTGTCAACGTTCATTGAAAGAGGTCAGTTAAACTTAAAGTTCATATAGGAGATTGTTCTTGGATGGAGGTATTATCCTGGACAGGTTTGTGTGCCCACCATGTGCCCAGTCAGATGATCCATATCAGACATATTAGGTAGAGTCTCCAATACTGGGGGAGAAGAGTATAATCTGTCAGCACAGTTGCGAGAGCAGGCAAAACTGCGTTCGAGCCTCAGTAGCAATATAGGGCATGCAAATGCTTGTAGCAGGATTAAAGGGAAGCCCCTGATTGTCAGATATGTCTATAGGGATGCCTGGAGGGGCAGTTGGATTCCCCCTTAAAACCTGGGAAGCAGAATGCCCTGGAGAATAGCTTAGGCTGCAAGAGAGTCCTGATTGAAGGCAGGAGTTACTAAAGTGCTGCAACCGCCAGTGGAAGGTGAGGCATCTGGAGTGTCTACCCTGTGTTGGGTATTATGAGGTCCCTGGGGCACTGTTATACAAAGACTTCTTTGTGCCTTTGGAGCCCTGCATGCAGCTCACCTCGCTTCCACAGAGCGCTGAGTGAGAGAGCAACAGAGAAGCTAGAAGGCTGAAGGTATGCCGCTGGTGTGGAGTGGTTTGGGCCGCCACTCGGCAGAGCAGACAGAGCGGAGGCAGATCCGGAGGCTTGTGAAGGAGGAGCAGGTCCTGACATTGTATGCTGACCTGTGTGAGAGCCGTGAGGCATTCTTCATGGTAGAGTTACCTTTGATTTATTTATTTTCATATTGTGCTCCTGGGACTTTTGTTTTATGGTATACTGTATATATTTTTCCCTATCTACCTAGATTGTACATACCACTGTGGATTGAACTTATGTACTATGTAGCACAGGATATCTCTGCAGATCACTCCATACTATTTCTTGTATATCCCAGATGTTGCATATTATTGTGTGTTTTTATCAATCTTTTGTTGTGACTAATTAAAACTTATTTTAATTTCTATTTTATTATATTGTACTGGTATTTTCTTCTCTTTTTGGTATTGTATTACATTATGGGATATACTAGGCTATTACTATGTTGTATAGTTTATCTAGTTTGTTTAATTCAACACATGAATCTATTATACCTCATTTTCCCATGACTGACTCGTGAATATTATATCTCATGACCTGATCAGTAATTCTCACTTTTGTGAAATGATATAAAGCTGAGCTCCAGTGTAGAGATAGTCACCTGTCTGGGATAGAAGATTAGACGATGGATTCCAGCTCCCATAAGATCTATCATGTACACGGTTATGATTCCAGACAATATCTTGAGGATTATTTTTCGGATAAACCTGATATGGCCTTTGGAGATGATACCTTGATATTCCCCATGGAAAATCTTACAAAAACCTTTGCAGAGGGTATGTATCTTGAAATTTTATGGTTTTACAAATTCATAAACAAATGAATATAACTAGATAGACTTTTTCTGAGATGTTGCAGATTAGTAGGGGCGACCGCACTACTCTTATAAATTTTCTTTGATAGAGAACAAAGCAACCTCTTGTTTTCAGAATATGATGTAAGATGTCGGGTTATGGGGTTTAGTGAAGTCATTGTTTTACCCTCAATAATCATCGGAAACCTAGAAAACATAAAACTGTTATAGATGTTAAGACTTTATATCTGATCTGTTATGGGAATTTGTAGTTTACAAAGTTGTCCCAGTGCCACTTATTGGTCTCTTAACAATGATAACCTAAAAGTTAAAATGATTTTCTAATTAAGATAAATAGGTTTAAAATAATAATAATGTGAAATTAAATATTTTTGAATGTTTAAGCATTTTGGTGTATGTTCTCTTTGAGAGATACAGGATATACTTACAGTGCTGATCCCCCATGTGCCTGCTTTGTGTTGATAACCTGTTCGCCTTGGTCATGACCACTTAAAGGGATACTGCCCCTAGAATCCAAGGATTGGGGATAATGGGGGAGATTTATCAAAACCTGTGCAGAGAAAGAGTGGTGCAGTTGCCCATAGCAACCAATCAGATTGCTTCTTTCATTTTCCACAGGCCTCTAAAGAGGCCTGTGGGAAATGAAAGAAGCAATCTGATTGGTTGCTATGGGCAACTGGACCACTCTTCCTTTGCACAGGTTTTGATAAATCTCCCCAAATATGTCTGATTGCAGGGGTCCCGCTGCTGGGGACTTGCATTAAGGTGGTGGGGCATGATGTTACGAGGGGGCGGAGTCATGACATCACAAACCGACAGCCCCTGTCATTAGCCATGGAGCAAACCTAGCTCCGGAGAGCTGATGACTCGGGGGCTGCAGGAGAGATTGCGGGATCCCTTCAATCAGACATCTTATCCCCAATCCTTGGATAGGGGATAAGATGTCTAGGGATGGAGTATCCCTTTAATGGCATCCACCATGGAGATCTGACATGATGATATAATAGTTTTAGTCTACTGTCTGTCCCATAAGCATTAGAAGTTATTCGCCACTGTATATGTAATCTAAAGGAATTGTGGGAAATGATGTGCAATTATGATACATTCACATGTACAGGATCTGCTGCAGATTTGATGCTGCGTTTATTCATTTAGTTACATTGTTATCTGCAGCATTAAATCTGCAGTAGATCCAGTATGTGGGAATGCACTCTTAACCCTTTAAGGACACAGGTTTTTTTTTATTTTTGCACTTTCGTTTTTTCTACCTCACCTTTCAAAAAGCATAATGTTTTTATTTTTCCACATACAGACCTGATGAGGGCTTGTCTTTTGCACCAACAATTGTACTGACGTCAATCAATTCACAACAAAATCTACGGCAAAACCAAAATTATTTATGGGGCAAAATTGACAAAAAAACAAAACATATTTTTACTTTTGGGGGCTTCCGTCCGTTTCTATGCAATGCACTTTTCAGTAAAAATGACACCTTACCATTATTCTTTAGGTCCATATGATTAAAATGTTACCATACTTATATAGGTTTTGTTTTGTTTTATTTCTTTTAAGACATTTTTACTTTTTGAATGAAAATTTGCATAATTAAAAATGTCCTTTTCTGACCCCTATAACTTTTTTCTTTTTCCGTATACAGTGCTGTATGAGGGCTAATGTTTTGTGCCATGGTCTGTAGTTATTATTGTACCATTTAAAAAAAAAAAAAAATGTTATGGGGCTTTTTGATTGCTTTTAAAAAAAAAAATTAGGGTATTGAAAGCGACCAAAAATACGTAATCCTGGATTTTGTATTTTTTTACCTATACGCCATTGACCATGCGGTTTAACCTGTTAAGGACCAAGGACGTACAGGTACGTCCTTGGTCCTGCTCCCGTGATATAATGTGGAGTTACACGGTAACCCCGCATCATATCACGGCGGGCCTGACGTCATAGTGAAGCCGGGACCCACCGCTAATAGCGCACAGTGCCGATCGCGGCGCCGCGCGCTATTAACCCTTTATCCGCGCGCTCAGAGCTGAGCCACGCGGATAAAAGTGAAAGTAAAAGCTGCCGGTTAACTCAGTGGGCTGTTCGGGATAACCGCGGCGAAATCGCAGCATCCCGAACAGCTTACAGGACAGCGGGAGGGCCCCTACCTGCCTCCTCACTGTCCGATCGCCGAATGACTGCTCAGTGCCTGAGATCCAGGCATGAGCAGTCAAGCGGCAGAATCATGAGAAACCAGTGATCAATGATAAAGATCAGTGTATGCAGTGTTATAGATCCCTATGGGAGCTATAACACTGCAAAAAAAAGTGAAAAAAAAAGTGAATGAATATCATTTAACCCCTCCCCTATTAAAAGTTTGAATCACCCCCCTTTTCCCATTAAAAAAACAGTGTAAATAAAAATAAAAATAAACATATTGTTACGCCGAGCGCTCCGGGTCCCCGCTCCTCCCCGGAGCGCTCGCTACACTCTCCTCACTGCAGCGCTCCGGTCAGATCCACTGACCCGGGGCGCTGCGATACTGCCTCCAGCCGGGATGCGATTCGCGATGCGGGTAGCGCCCGCTCGCGATGCGCACCCCGGCTCCCGTACCTGACTCGCTCTCCGTCGGTCCTGTCCCGGCGCGCGCGGCGGGTCTTTGCGATTTAAAGGGCCACTGCGCCGCTGATTGGCGCAGTGGTTCCAATTAGTCTGATCACCTGTGCACTTCCCTATATCACCTCACTTCCCCTGCACTTCCTTGCCGGATCTTGTTGCCATCGTGCCAGTGAAAGCGTTTCCTTGTGTGTTCCTAGCCTGTGTTCCAGACCTCCTGCCGTTGCCCCTGACTACGATCCTTGCTGCCTGCCCCGACCTTCTGCTACGTCCGACCTTGCTTCTGCCTACTCCCTTGTACCGCGCCTATCTTCAGCAGTCAGAGAGGTTGAGCCGTTGCTAGTGGATACGACCTGGTCACTACCGCCGCAGCAAGTCCATCCCGCTTTGCGGCGGGCTCTGGTGAAAACCAGTAGTGTCTTAGAACCGATCCACTAGCACGGTCCACGCCAATCCCTCTCTGGCACAGAGGATCCACTACCTGCCAGCCGGCATCGTGACAGTAGATCCGGCCATGGATCCCGCTGAAGTTCCTCTGATAGTTGTCGCTGACCTCACCACGGTGGTCGCCCAGCAGTCACAACAGATAGCGCAACAAGGCCAACAGCTGTCTCAACTGACCGTGATGCTACAGCAGTTACTACCACAGCTTCAGCAATCATCTCCTCCGCCAGCTCCTGCACCTCCTCCGCAGCGAGTGGCCGCTTCTGGTCTACGCCTATCCTTGCCGGATAAATTTGATGGGGACTCTAAGTTTTGCCGTGGCTTTCTTTCCCAATGTTCCCTGCACCTGGAGATGATGTCGGACCAGTTTCCCACTGAAAGGTCTAAGGTGGCTTTCGTAGTCAGCCTTCTGTCTGGAAAAGCCCTGTCTTGGGCCACACCGCTCTGGGACCGCAATGACCCCGTCACTGCCTCTGTACACTCCTTCTTCTCGGAAATCCGAAGTGTCTTTGAGGAACCTGCCCGAGCCTCTTCTGCTGAGACTGCCCTGTTGAACCTGGTCCAGGGTAATTCTTCCGTTGGCGAGTATGCCGTACAATTCCGTACTCTTGCTTCAGAATTATCCTGGAATAATGAGGCCCTCTGCGCGACCTTTAAAAAAGGCCTATCCAGCAACATTAAAGATGTTCTGGCCGCACGAGAAATCCCTGCTAATCTACATGAACTCATTCACCTAGCCACTCGCATTGACATGCGTTTTTCCGAAAGGCGTCAGGAGCTCCGCCAAGATATGGACTCTGTTCGCACGAGGCGTTTCTTCTCCTCGGCTCCTCTCTCCTCTGGTCCCCTGCAATCCGTTCCTGTGCCTCCCGCCGTGGAGGCTATGCAGGTCGACCGGTCTCGCCTGACACCTCAAGAGAGGACACGACGCCGCATGGAGAATCTCTGCCTGTACTGTGCTAGTACCGAACACTTCCTGAGGGATTGTCCTATCCGTCCTCCCCGCCTGGAAAAACGTACGCTGACTCCGCACAAAGGTGAGACAGTCCTTGATGTCTACTCTGCTTCTCCACGTCTTACTGTGCCTGTGCGGATGTCTGCCTCTGCCTTCTCCTTCTCTACTATGGCCTTCTTGGACTCTGGATCTGCAGGAAATTTTATTTTGGCCTCTCTCGTCAACAGGTTCAACATCCCAGTGACCAGTCTCGCCAGACCCCTTTACATCAATTGTGTAAACAATGAAAGATTGGACTGTACCATACGTTTCCGCACGGAGCCCCTTCTAATGTGCATCGGATCTCATCACGAGAGGATTGAACTTTTGGTCCTCCCCAATTGCACTTCTGAAATTCTCCTTGGACTTCCCTGGCTTCAACTTCATTCCCCAACCCTGGATTGGTCCACTGGGGAGATCAAGAGTTGGGGGCCCTCTTGTTCCAAGGACTGTCTAAAACCGGTTCCCAGTAACCCTTGCCGTGACTCTGTGGTTCCTCCAGTAACCGGTCTCCCTAAGGCCTATATGGACTTTGCGGATGTTTTCTGCAAAAAACAAGCTGAGACTCTACCTCCTCACAGGCCTTATGATTGTCCTATCGACCTCCTCCCGGGCACTACTCCACCCCGGGGCAGAATTTATCCTCTGTCCGCCCCAGAGACTCTTGCCATGTCTGAATACGTCCAGGAAAATTTAAAAAAGGGCTTTATCCGTAAATCCTCCTCTCCTGCCGGAGCCGGATTTTTCTTTGTGTCCAAAAAAGATGGCTCCTTACGTCCTTGCATTGACTACCGCGGTCTTAATAAAATCACGGTTAAGAACCGCTACCCCCTACCCCTCATCTCTGAACTCTTTGATCGCCTCCAAGGTGCCCACATCTTTACTAAACTGGACTTAAGAGGTGCTTATAATCTCATCCGCATCAGAGAGGGGGATGAATGGAAAACGGCATTTAACACCAGAGATGGACACTTTGAGTATCTGGTCATGCCCTTTGGCCTGTGCAACGCCCCTGCCGTCTTCCAAGACTTTGTTAATGAAATTTTTCGTGATCTTTTATACTCCTGTGTTGTTGTATATCTGGACGATATCCTGATTTTTTCTGCCAATCTAGAAGAACACCGCCAGCATGTCCGTATGGTTCTCCAAAGACTTCGTGACAATCAACTCTATGCCAAAATTGAGAAATGTCTGTTTGAATGCCAATCTCTTCCTTTTCTAGGATACTTGGTCTCTGGCCAGGGACTACAAATGGACCCAGACAAACTCTCTGCCGTCTTAGATTGGCCACGCCCCTCCGGACTCCGTGCTATCCAACGCTTTTTGGGGTTCGCCAATTATTACAGGCAATTTATTCCACATTTTTCTACCGTTGTGGCCCCTATCGTGGCTTTAACCAAAAAAAATGCCGATCCCAAGTCTTGGCCTCCTCAAGCGGAAGACGCCTTTAAACGACTCAAGTCTGCCTTTTCTTCGGCTCCCGTGCTCTCCAGACCTGACCCTTCCAAACCCTTCCTATTGGAGGTTGATGCCTCCTCAGTGGGAGCTGGAGCTGTTCTTCTACAAAAAAATTCTTCCGGGCATGCTGTCACCTGTGGTTTTTTTTCTAGGACCTTCTCTCCGGCGGAGAGGAACTACTCCATCGGGGATCGAGAGCTTCTAGCCATCAAATTAGCACTTGAGGAATGGAGGCATCTGCTGGAGGGATCAAGATTTCCAGTTATTATTTACACCGATCACAAGAACCTCTCCTACCTCCAGTCTGCCCAACGGCTGAATCCTCGCCAGGCCCGGTGGTCTCTGTTCTTTGCCCGATTTAATTTTGAAATTCACTTTCGGCCTGCCGATAAGAACATTAGGGCCGATGCTCTCTCTCGTTCCTCGGATGCCTCGGAAGTTGAACTCTCTCCGCAACACATCATTCCTCCTGACTGCCTGATTTCCACTTCTCCAGCCTCCATCAGGCAAACTCCTCCAGGAAAGACCTTTGTTTCTCCACGCCAACGCCTCGGAATCCTCAAATGGGGTCACTCCTCCCATCTCGCAGGTCATGTGGGCATCAAGAAATCTGTTCAACTCATCTCCCGCTTCTATTGGTGGCCGACTCTGGAGACGGATGTTGTGGACTTTGTGCGAGCCTGCACTATCTGTGCCCGGGATAAGACTCCTCGCCAGAAGCCCGCTGGTTTTCTTCATCCCCTGCCTGTCCCCGAACAGCCTTGGTCTCTGATTGGTATGGATTTTATTACTGATTTACCCCCTTCCCGTGGCAACACTGTTATTTGGGTGGTCGTTGATCGATTCTCCAAAATGGCACATTTCATCCCTCTTCCTGGTCTTCCTTCAGCGCCTCAGTTGGCTAAACAATTTTTTGTACACATTTTTCGTCTTCACGGGTTGCCTACGCAGATCGTCTCGGATAGAGGCGTCCAATTCGTGTCTAAATTCTGGAGGGCTCTCTGTAAACAACTCAAGATTAAATTAAATTTTTCTTCTGCATATCATCCCCAATCCAATGGACAAGTAGAAAGAATTAACCAGGTCTTGGGTGATTATTTACGACATTTTGTTTCCTCCCGCCAGGATGACTGGGCAGATCTCCTTCCATGGGCCGAATTCTCGTATAACTTCAGAGTCTCTGAATCTTCCTCCAAATCCCCATTTTTCGTGGTGTACGGCCGTCACCCTCTTCCCCCCCTCCCTACCCCATTGCCCTCTGGTCTGCCCGCTGTGGATGAAATTTCTCGTGACCTTTCCATCATATGGAGAGAGACCCAAAATTCTCTCTTACAGGCTTCATCACGCATGAAGAAGTTCGCGGATAAGAAAAGAAGAGCTCCTCCCATTTTTCCCCCTGGAGACAAGGTATGGCTCTCCGCTAAATATGTCCGCTTCCGTGTCCCTAGCTACAAGTTGGGACCACGCTATCTTGGTCCTTTCAAAATTTTGTGTCAGATTAATCCTGTCTCTTACAAACTTCTTCTTCCTCCTTCTCTTCGTATTCCTAATGCCTTTCACGTTTCTCTTCTTAAACCACTCATCATCAACCGTTTCTCTCCCAAATATGTTCCTCCCACTCCTGTTTCCGGCTCCTCGGACATCTTCTCAGTCAAAGAGATTCTAGCATCTAAAAAGGTCAGAGGGAAAACCTTTTTTTTAGTGGATTGGGAGGGTTGTGGTCCAGAAGAGAGATCCTGGGAACCTGAGGACAATATCCTAGACAAAAGTCTGCTCCTCAGGTTCTCAGGCTCTAAGAAGAGGGGGAGACCCAAGGGGGGGGTACTGTTACGCCGAGCGCTCCGGGTCCCCGCTCCTCCCCGGAGCGCTCGCTACACTCTCCTCACTGCAGCGCTCCGGTCAGATCCACTGACCCGGGGCGCTGCGATACTGCCTCCAGCCGGGATGCGATTCGCGATGCGGGTAGCGCCCGCTCGCGATGCGCACCCCGGCTCCCGTACCTGACTCGCTCTCCGTCGGTCCTGTCCCGGCGCGCGCGGCCCCGCTCCTTAGGGCGCGCGCGCGCCGGGTCTTTGCGATTTAAAGGGCCACTGCGCCGCTGATTGGCGCAGTGGTTCCAATTAGTCTGATCACCTGTGCACTTCCCTATATCACCTCTCTTCCCCTGCACTTCCTTGCCGGATCTTTTTGCCATCGTGCCAGTGAAAGCGTTTCCTTGTGTGTTCCTAGCCTGTGTTCCAGACCTCCTGCCGTTGCCCCTGACTACGATCCTTGCTGCCTGCCCCGACCTTCTGCTACGTCCGACCTTGCTTCTGCCTACTCCCTTGTACCGTGCCTATCTTCAGCAGTCAGAGAGGTTGAGCCGTTGCTAGTGGATACGACCTGGTCACTACCGCCGCAGCAAGTCCATCCCGCTTTGCGGCGGGCTCTGGTGAAAACCAGTAGTGTCTTAGAACCGATCCACTAGCACGGTCCACGCCAATCCCTCTCTGGCACAGAGGATCCACTACCTGCCAGCCGGCATCGTGACACATATATGGTATCACCGCGTGTGGAAATGTCCGAATTATAAAAATATATTGTTAATTAAACCGCTTGGTCAATGGCGTACGCGCAAAAGAATTCCAAAGTCCAAAATAGTGCATTTTTGGTCACTTTTTATATAATTTAAAAAGGAATAAAAAGCGATCAATAAGTCCTATCAATGCAAAAATGGTACCGTTAAAAACTTCAGGTCACGGCGAAAAAAATGAGCCCTCATAATGCAACATACATGGAAAAATAAAAAATTTATAAGGGTCAGAAGATGGCAATTTTAAACGTATTAATTTTCCTGCATGTAGTTATGATTTTTTCCAGAAGTAAAACAAAATCAAACCTTTATAAGTAAGATATCATTTTAATCGTATGGACCTACAGAATAAAGATAAGGTGTCATTTTTACCGAAAAATGTACTACGTAGAAACGAAAGCCCCCAAAAGTTAAAAAAACTGCATTTATTTTTTCAATTTTGTCGCACAATGATTTTTTTCCCGTTTCACCGTAGATTTTTGGGCAAAATGACTGACGTCATTACAAAGTAGAATTGGTGGTGCAAAAAATAAGCAATCATATGGATTTTTAGGTGCAAAATTTAAAGAGTTATGATTTTTTAAAGGCAAGGAGCAAAAAACGAAAATGCAAAAACGGAAACCCCCCCGGTCCTTAAGGGGTTAATTAACGTTATATTTTTATAGTTTGGACATTTACTCACTCATCGATACCACATATATTTATGTTTATTTTTATTTACAGATTATTATTAATTTTTTATGGGAAAAGGGGGGTGATTCAAACTTTTATTAGGGAAGGGGTTAAATCACATTTACATAGTTCATAAGGTCGAAAAAAGACCAGAGTCCATCAAGTTCAACCTATAACCCTACTGATTTGATCCAGAGGAATGCAAAAAATATGACATCAGAATAAATCCCTGGATCAACCTTCTGTCCATATAGATCTAGAATCCATAACCTGTAATGTTATTATTCTCCAAAAATGCATCCAGACCCCTTTTATATTCTGTTACAGAGTTCACCATGACCACCTCCTCCGGGAGAGAATTCCACAGTCTCACTGCTCTTACAGTAAAGAACGGGGGGGGGGGGGGGGGGTCTGTGCTGGTGTAGAAACCTTCTTTCCTCTAGATGTAGAGGATGCCCCCTTGTTATAGATACATTCCTGGATATGAATAGATCATGGAGAGATCTCTGTACGGTCCCCTGATATATTTATACATAGTTATTAGGTCTCCACTAAGCCTTCTTTTTTCTAAACTAAATAACCCTAATTCTGGTAATCTTTCTGGGTACTGGGTTTCTTTCTCCCATTCCCGTTATTACCCTGGTTATCTTTACCCTGTAGTCCTCCCATTCCCCGTATTACAAACTATATCTTTCTTGTACACTGGTGCCCAGTACTGTACACAGTATTATATGTGTGGTCTGACTAGTACTGTACACAGTATTCTATGTGTGGTCTGACCAGTACTGTACACAGTATTCTATGTGTGATCTGACTAGCGATTTGTACAGCGGTAGAATTATTCCCATGTCGTGGGCATATATGCCCCTATTCATGCACTCCATGATTTTATTTGCCTTGGCAGCAGCTGCCCGACACTGGTCACTACAGCTAAATTTACTATTAACTAAGACTCCTAAGTCCTTTTCCACATTAGTTGTCCCAAGTGTTCTCCTATTTAATACATAATCCCAGCCCGGATTTTATTTCCCCATGTGCATTACCTTACATTTATCAGTGTTGAACCTCATGTGCCACTTCCCAGCCCACACCTCCAACTTATTCAGATCCATTTGTAACAGTGCACTGTCCTCTATAGTGTTATCTACTATACACAGTGCACTGTCCTCTATAGTGTTTACCACTTTACAGAGTTTAGAATCATCTGCAAAGATTTCTACTTTACTATTCAACCCCTCTATAAGGTCATTAATTAATATATTAAATAGAATAGGACCCAAGACTGACCCCTGTGGTACCCCACTAATAACAATCACCCAATCAGAATAAGTACCATTAATAACCACCCTCTGTTTCCTATCACTGAGCCAGTTACTTACCCACTTACACACATTTCACCCCAGTCCAATCATTCTCTTTTTATGCACCAACCATTTATGTGGCACCGTATCAAATGCTTTGGAAAAATCCAGATACACAACATCCAGCGATTCCCCCTGGTCTAGTCTGGAGCTCACCTCCTCATAAATGCTGATCAGGTTAGTTTGACCGATTCCTCATAAAGCCATGCTGATATGGAGTCATACATTTATTTTTATCAAGATACTCTAAAATATGATCCCTTAGAAACCCTCAAACAATTTACATACAACGAAAGTTGGCACCACATTTGCGATGCACCAGTCCTGGGAAACAATCCCTGCTACTATTGAGTCCCTGAATATAAAAATAGGGGTCTGTCTATTACATTACGTAATTCCTTTAGAACACTGGGGTGAATGCCATCTGAACCTAGCGATTTGTCTATTTCGATTTTTTTGTAGGCGGCACTGTACTTCTTCCTGGGTTAGACAGGTGACCTGTACTTCTTCCTCAGTTAGATAGGTGACATGACCTGTATCTCGCTGTATTTCACCTGGCATTTCATTTTCCTCTGTGAATACAGTGGAGAACAATTTGTTTAATATATTTGCTTTTTCCTGATCCCCATTTATAACTTCTGCCTCATCATTTTTAAAGGGCCAACACTTTCATTTTTAACCATTTTGCTATTTCTATAGTTAAAAAACATATTTGGGTTAGTTTTACTCTCTTTGGCAATGGGTCTTTCTGTCTCTATTTTTGCGGCTTTTATCAGTTTTTTCACATATTTTACATTTTTCTCTACAGCTTTTTAATGCTTCTTCACTGCCGTCATGTTTAAGTAGTTTAAATGCTTTATTTTTGTCATTTATTGCCCCCTTAACATTTTTATTCATCCATATTGGATTTCTTTAATTTATTTCCCATAAGGTACATACATCTTACAGTGAGAAATTAAGATAAAGGTATCCCATTTAGTGTTGGTATTCTTGTTTTTGAGGACATTATCCCAATTTATATTGTTAAAGGGGTACTTCGGTGGAAAACTTTTTTTTTTTTTTTTAAATGAACTGGTGCCAGAATGTTAAACAGATTTGTAAATTACTTTTATTAAAAAAATCTTAATCCTTTCAGTACTTTTTAGCAGCTGTTTGCTAGGGAGGAAAATCTTTATTTTTTTTAAATTTCTTTTTTGTGTTGTCCACAGTACTCTCTGCTGACACCTGATGCTCGTACCAGGAACTGTCCAGAGCAGGAGAAAATCCCCATAGCAAACCTATGCTACTCTGGACAGTTCCTGACACGGACAGAGGTATCAGCAGAGAGCACTGTGGACAACACAAAAAGAAATTCAAAAAGTAAAGAATTTCCTCTGTAGCATACAGCTGCTAAAAAGTACTAAAAGGATTAAGATTTTTTTAATAGAAGTAATTTACAAATCTTAGTAAATAAAGAAAAAAGGTGTCCTGCACTCACCGCTTCTATCCAGGTAATCCTGCTCCCATCTCGGGTCACGACTCGAACACGGAGGACATGGGTTGTGGAGCGCTCAGAGGCGACTGCCGGCGGTTTCACGCATAGGAATGCGCTTCATCCGGCCTCGCTTCATCCGAGGCCGGATGAAGCGCATTCCTATGCGTGAAACCGCCGGCAGTCGCCTCTGAGCGCTCCACAACCCATGTCCTCCGTGTTCGAGTCGTGACCCGAGATGGGAGCAGGATTACCTGGATAGAAGCGGTGAGTGCAGGACACCTTTTTTCTTTATTTACTACAATTTAGTGACTACGGTCTTTATTGTCCTAGCACCTCCGCTGCCAGGGTGGATTTCCAGTCTAGCGGGACGCCGTCTCCATCTCGTGGTCTTAGGAGGCCTAAGGTATCGGTGCCACTGTTGTTTCTTGTTTACTTCTAGTAATTTACAAATCTATTTAACTTTCTGGAACCAGTTCATTTAAAAAAGAAAGGTTTTCCACCTGAGTACCCCTTTAAGCATTTCCCTGAGTTGATCAAACTTTGCCTTCCTAAAGTTCAATGTTTTTGTGGCCCCTCAAGAGATTCCCTTATTGAAGAACAAGTTATTATGTATTATACAGGGTGTTCCATTTAAGGTTTACACCTTAATAAAATGGGAATGATTGGTGATATTAACTTTCTGTTTGTGGCACATTAGTATATGTGGGGGGGGGGGGGGACTTTTCAAGATGGGTGGTGACCATGGCGGCCATTTTGAAGTTGGCCATTTTGAATCCAACTTTTGTTTTTTCAATAGGAAGAGGGTCATGTGACACATCAAACTTATTGGGAATTTCACAATAAAAACAATGATGTGCTTGGTTTTAACATAACTTTATTCTTTCATGAGGTATTTACAAGTTTCTGACCATTTATAAAATGTGTTCAATGTGCTGCCCATTGTGTTGGATTGTCAATGCAACCCTCTTCTCCCACTCTTCACAAACTGATAGCAAAACCGCAGGAGAAATGCTAGCACAGGCTTCCAGTATCCATATACACTGCTATATACTACTATATACACCGCAGGAGAAATGCTAGCACAGGCTTCCAGTATCCATAGTTTCAGGTGCTGCACATCTCATATCTTCACAGCATAGACAATTGCCTTCAGATGACCCCAAAGATAAAAGTCTAAGGGGGCCATTCTTCATCAATGGAAACCTCAAGGCCACTGGATATGCAAAATTGCTAATAATGATGTGTTTCGCTCCTTATGCCCTGAAACTGGCACGTTCCCTGAGTTTTTCCAGCAAGATGGTGCAAAACCACATTATGGGTGTCAGGTCCGAGCATTCCTAGATGAACAGTTTCCTGGAAAGTGGATTGGTCGTCGTGGGCCAGTTGAATGCCCCCCCAAGGTCTCCCGATCTGACCCCCTTAGACTTTTATCTTTGGGGTCATTTGAAGGCAATTGTCTATGCTGTGAAGATTAGTGTTGAGCGGCATAGGCCATATTCGAATTCGCGAATATTCGCGAATATATGGACGAATATTCGTCATATATTCGCGAATATTCGCATATTCGTTACATTCTCGTTTTATTTTCGCGCATGCGAAAATTAACATATGTGAAAATTAGCATATACAAAATTAACATACGCGAAAATTCGCATATGCGAAAATCCGCATATGCTAATTTTCACATATGCGAATTTTTGCACGCCAGTCTCACACAGTAGTATTACAGCCTTCTTTACACCACACAAGCTGGAAGCAGAGAGGGGTGATCACTGTGATGTGTACTGTGAAGAAAAAAACGAAAAAAAAACGAATATTCGTAATTACGAATATATAGCGCTATATTCGCGAAATTCGCGAATTCGCGAATATGCGATATTCGCGAATAATATTCGAATTGCGAATATTCGCGAGCAACACTAGTGAAGATACGAGATGTGCAGCAACTGAAACTATGGATACTGGAAGCCTGTGCTAGCATTTCTCCTGTGGTGTTGCTATCAATGT
This sequence comes from Hyla sarda, assembly GCF_029499605.1. Taxonomy (NCBI): domain Eukaryota; kingdom Metazoa; phylum Chordata; class Amphibia; order Anura; family Hylidae; genus Hyla; species Hyla sarda. The sequence goes on along the minus strand of NC_079198.1, from coordinate 132,685,511 downwards.
GTGAAGAGTGGGAGAAGAGGGTTGCATTGATAATCCAACACAATGGGCAGCACATTGAACACATTTTATAAGTGGTCAGAAACTTGTAAATAACTCATGAAAGAATAAAGTTACATTAAAATACATTGAAATTCCCAATAAGTTTGATGTGTCACATGACCCTCTTCCTATTGAAAAAACTAAAGTTGGATTCAAAATTGCTGTCTTCAAAATGTCCGCCTTGGTCATCACCCATCTTGAAAAGTTTCCCCCCTCACATATACTAATCTGCCACAAACAGGAAGTTAATATCACCAACCACCATTCCCATTTTATCTGTATTATATGTATCCATATAAATGGCCCATCCTGTATTTTGATCACTATTTGTTAGGTGTCCTTCTACCTGCACATTAGTTACTCTTTCAGGTCTGTTGGTTAATATTAAGTCTAGTAGGGTGCCCCCTCTGGTCGAGCCCTGCACCATTTAGGACAGTTAATTGTCTTCCGCTATAGTCAGAAGTCTCCCAGTTTATATCAGGATAGTTAAAGTCCTCCATTATTATCACATCATTCTGATTTGCTGCCTTGTTTATTTGCCTCAGTAATTGATCTTCTGGCTCTTCCATTATGTTTGGTGGCTTATAGCAAACCCCTATCAGAATTTATTTTTTATTTTTATCTCCATATATTTCTACCCATAATGACTCCACATTATCGTTTCCCTTCCATATATCCTCCCGCAGTGCGAGCTTCAGACTCAATTTCACATAAAGGCAAACTCCTCCCCCGTTCCATTTTGTCCGATCCTTCCTGAATAGACTATAAACCTGTATGTTGACCGCCCAGTCACAGGTATCATCCAACCAAGTTATACCCACTATGTCATAATGCTCCTCAGACATCAACCACTCCATTTCCTTTGTTTCATTGGATGCTTGGAGAAGAATAAAAAAACACAGGGGGCGCTCCCTGATGAGGGGTATCTGCTGGTGTGTGCCCTTCACCACACCACAGTGAGATACCCACCTTGTACAACCGTGGATTGGTTGGTGCAGCGATAAACATGGGCTGGGTCAATGGCGTTAGTTGGCTGCTGCGCTCCTACCGGTATCGGGCCGATAGTAATGGTAGACAGATAAGGCAGAAAATAGCCGGTTTGACAGAGGCGCTACACAACAAGAACATGAAGCGAGGACTCGAGCAGCACAGTACAATAAAATGCTTTTATGGGTATAACGGGGACAACGTGTTTCGGCATGAACTCATGCCTTCCTAAGGTCCACTTACAGTGCCCAAGATAATGCTTGTTGTGGTAATGTAGAGCTGGGTAGAGGTCCTGTGTGCATCTGTGCTGCTGCCGGTCGCTGGTCGCGGCAGCACAGACGCACACAGGAACTCTACCCAGCTCTACAGTACCACAACAAGCATTATCTTGGGCATTGTAAGTTGACCTGAGGAAGGCATGGGTTCATGGCGAAATGCATCAAATATTTCAGTTAAACTCCCTGAATTTAAAACCCCTCTCACTTTTATACTTACACTCACTTGTATATTTCACAAGCTCAAGCAATTGCTTAGTGTACTTGCTTTTATAGTTACCAGATACCACCTCTCTTTCTCTCTTCCACTGCTTGGAAGTGAATGCAAAGGGATAGCTGGCTGCAAACAGCTGCAATTTATCAGCTGATAATTATTTAACTACTCCACCCACTCTCCACCTGTATTCCTCCAAGACAAATAACTAGAAAAAAAACACAGAAATGCACTCAATTCTCACAATAATTCTTACAGTATTCCCTTAATTTTAAGTCCCTCACCCTTTTATACTTACACTCACTTGTATATTTCACACTCTTGTATACAGACACACAATCACTAGCTCAAACAGTCGCTTAGTGTACTTGCTTTTATAGTTACCAGATACCACCTCTCTCTCTCTCTTTTACTGCCTGGAATGAATGCAAAAAGCTAATTATTAACTATTTTTCTTTACTTTTTTACAATTTTTTTTAGTTCACATAGGGGACTACTACATGCAATCATTAGATTGTATACAATGTTCAATGATATGTCATAGCTAGAGATGAATAAATATTTGAAAAATTTGATCGGACGGATTTGCTGAATTTTCCCCCCAAAATTTTTTTGGTCCAAATTTATTTGCAGCGAATCACAATTAAAAATGGCTATTTATGGTAATACAGAGAACCTCAATAAAGGTGTAGCACACTTTTCCTTGCTGTTACACGCATAGGGTGTGTGCTGGGTTAGTGAAACAATACTGTTATTCAGTATAATATGAAGATCAGAGGGGTCACTATTAGAATCACTGTCACAGAGCGGCACAATGACAGAGACTGGAGGTGGCATCAGTATGAGGATACCATATAGTGGCTGAATGACACAGCGTGGAGGTGGCAGCATGTGGAGAACATAAAGTGGCTGAATGACACAGCCTGGAGTTTGCGGCAGCATGAGGAAAACATATAGTGGCTGAATAACAGAGCCTGGGGTTTGAAAAACAGGAGGATACCATATAGTGTCTGAATGACACAGCGTGGAGGTGGTGGCAGCATGAGGAGACCATATAGTGGCTGAATCACACAGCGTGGAGGTGGCAGCAACATGATGAGAACATATAGTGGCTTAATGACACAGGCTGGAGTTGGCGGCAGCATAAGGAGACCATATAGTGGCTTAATGACACAGCCTGGAGTTGGCATCAGCTTGAAGAGAACATAGAGTGGCTGAATGACACAGCCTGGAGGTGGCGGAAGCATGAGGAGACCATATAGTGGCCTAATGACACATCCTGGAGTTGGCAGCAGCATGAGGAGAACATCAAGTGGCTGAATGACACAGCCTGGAGGTGGTGGAAGCATGAGGAGACCATATCGTGGCTGAATGACACAGCGTGGAGGTGGCGGCAGCATGAGGAGACTATATAGGGACTGAATAACACAGCATGGTGGTGCCGGCAGCATGAGGGGACCATATAGTGGTTGGTTGAATGACACAGCCTGGAGGTGGCAGCAGCATGAGGTGAACATATTGTGGCAGTCTGAGACAGCTTGGAGCTGGCATCAGCATGAAGAGAACGTATGGTAGCAGAATGAGAAAGCCTGGAGCTGGCATCAGCATGAGGAGAACATTTGGTGGCAGAATGTGACAGCCTGAAGGAGGCAGCAGCATCAGGAGTCCTGAAAGTGAACCAGTGACAGAGTGATGCGATGGGTGGCAATTCCAGTACAAAAAAAGTAAAGGTGTACAAAAAAAACACCATGTGGCACCTACACCACCAAGTATTGATGTGATGCAAAGACCTCTAAAAGGTGGAAGGGAACAATGTACGGTCCATTGTAACCGGTTGGGGTAAAACGTTTTACTGTAAGGCCCTACTCTTGCATTATTGATTCCCTTCTTCGCAAGTGCTACTCACCCTAAAAAGGGCGGCCGCATACAGGAACCTCTCCCTATTTCCAAACAAACACTGCCATTTCCAAGGGTTTTTAGGTGGAAATAGGGACTGGTTCCTGTGTGGGGCCGCACTTTTTAACACAATTAACACTTTCCTCGAAAAGGTGGAAGGGAACAATGTATTGTCCATTGTAGCAGGTGGGGGTAAAAAATTTGCCTGTAAAGACCTACTGTAGGTGGCACATGGTGTTTTTTGCACACCTTTCCTTTTGTTGGATTTAAAAAAATAATTGGGAAACATATACTTTATTCTGAGAATATTATTAAAAGTAAAGTTTTACGTAATGCATATCCTCAATACTTACTTGTGGTCTGATGCGGAGGAATGTTCGTAACTGCGGAACAGCGCCTAAAAGGGGTATTCCGGGCGTGACGTCACGTCCCCATCTTGGAAACTCAACGGTTTCCGAAACTGCAGACGCAGCTACGCATAGAATGCGGGCTGCTGCAGGGAGATCGCAGGGGGTCCCAGCAGCGGGCTCCCCGCAATTAGACATCTTATCCCCTATCCTTTCGATAGGGGAAAATATTTTTTTGCCCGGAATACCCCTTTAAATATGTTTAGCACTATCCATATTTGTGAAGTGTTTGTGTGGCACCAAGGTCAATCTACTTTGATGCATCAGGCATTGGTGGGTGGAAATCCTGGCTCACCCATGGCTGATTCATCTTCTTCACAAAGTTCAGTCTCTCCATATTTTTCGTGGATAGACAAGTTCTTCATGGGGTTATTATGGCCCCCGCCGCCCTACACTCCCACTCTGATGTCACACGATATGTCGGACAGGACAGCTTTTCCAAGGCAAACTCTGCTAGTTACGGCCACAAATCAAGTTTGCCTCCCCAGAAGTCCTCTCCAGAAGGATCTTCAAGGTGTGTTGGCATGGTCGAGTCAAGGTATGCCACCACCTGCTGGTTCAGGTCCTGCTCCAGGTCTACCTGCTGCTGATGAGTTGCTTCACTATGCGGGTGAAGAAAGCTACTCATAAGCAACTGTAGACTCAGACTGCTGATGGAGCTGGTACTGCTCCTGCCACCCCTACCCTCCGCAGCAGCCATGGCAATGGACGTTTAGTGCAGAGGGCCCCCCCAAGTCAGACCTGCAAGAGGATGGACCATGTGGACGATAGGCATCCCAACTGACTACATAGGATCTCTCTGTAGTAGGTCAGTTTGTCCTCCCTCTCAGTGGGTGTAAAAAAGGGGCCATTTTGTGCTTGAAGCGAGGGTCAATAAGGCAGTCACTACGCAAGCAACTAATCATGCATCGTGCCAATTTTGCAATTGACTTGAAGGGACTCCCTGCCTCCCTCTCCACTGCATACTGTCAAGGTGTGTGTCACGATGCCGGCTGGCAGGTAGTGGACCCTCTGTGCCAGAGAGGGATTGGCGTGGACCGTGCTAGTGGACCGGTTCTAAGCCACTACTGGTTTTCACCAGAGCCCGCCGCAAAGCGGGATGGTCTTGCTGCGGCGGTAGTGACCAGGTCGTATCCACTAGCAACGGCTCACCTCTCTGGCTGCTGAAGATAGGCGCGGTACAAGGGAGTAGGCAGAAGCAAGGTCGGACGTAGCAGAAGGTCGGGGCAGGCAGCAAGGATCGTAGTCAGGGGCAACGGCAGAAGGTCTGGAAACACAGGCAAGGAACACACAAGGAACGCTTTCACTGGCACTAAGGCAACAAGATCCGGCAAGGGAGTGCAAGGGAAGTGAGGTAATATAGGGAAGTGCACAGGTGAAAACCCTAATTGGAACCACTGCGCCAATCAGCGGCGCAGTGGCCCTTTAAATCGCAGAGACCCGGCGCGCGCGCGCCCTAGGGAGCGGGGCCGCGCGCGCCGGGACAGAACAGACGGGGAGCGAGTCAGGTAGGGGAGCCGGGGTGCGCATCGCGAGCGGGCGCTACCCGCATCGCGAATCGCATCCCGGCTGGCAGCAGGATCGCAGCGCCCCGGGTCAGAGGACGTGACCGGAGCGCTGCAGCGGAGGGAGTGAAGCGAGCGCTCCGGGGAGGAGCGGGAAACCGGAGCGCTCGGCGTAACAGTACCCCCCCCCTTGGGTCTCCCCCTCTTCTTGGAGCCTGAGAACCTGAGGAGCAGACTTTTGTCAAGGATGTTGTCCTCAGGTTCCCAGGATCTCTCTTCAGGACCACAACCCTCCCAGTCTACTAAAAAAAAATTTTTCCCTCTGACCTTTTTGGCAGCCAAAATTTCCTTGACCGAGAAGACGTCCGAGGAGCCGGAAACAGGAGTGGGAGGAACAGATTTGGGAGAAAAACGGTTGAGGATGAGTGGTTTGAGAAGAGAGACGTGAAAGGCATTAGGGATACGAAGAGAAGGAGGAAGAAGAAGTTTATAAGAGACAGGATTAATTTGACACAAAATTTTGAAAGGACCAAGATAGCGTGGTCCCAACTTGTAGCTAGGGACACGGAAGCGGACATATTTAGCGGAGAGCCATACCTTGTCTCCAGGGGAAAAAACGGGGGGAGCTCTTCTTTTCTTATCCGCGAACCTCTTCATGCGTGAAGAAGCCTGTAAGAGAGAATTTTGGGTCTCTCTCCATATAATGGAAAGGTCACGAGAAATTTCATCCACAGCGGGCAGACCAGAGGGCAAGGGGGTAGGGAGGGGGGGAAGAGGGTGACGGCCGTACACCACGAAAAATGGGGATTTGGAGGAAGATTCAGAGACCCTGAAGTTATACGAAAATTCGGCCCATGGAAGGAGATCTGCCCAGTCATCCTGGCGGGAGGAAACAAAATGTCGCAAATAATCACCCAGGATCTGGTTAATTCTTTCTACTTGTCCATTGGACTGGGGATGATATGCAGAGGAAAAATTTAATTTAATCTTGAGTTGTTTACAGAGAGCCCTCCAGAATTTAGACACGAATTGGACCCCTCTATCCGAGACAATCTGCGTAGGCAACCCGTGAAGACGAAAAATGTGTACAAAAAATTGTTTAGCCAACTGAGGCGCAGAAGGAAGACCAGGAAGAGGGATGAAATGTGCCATTTTGGAGAATCGATCAACGACCACCCAAATAACGGTGTTGCCACGGGAAGGGGGTAAATCAGTAATAAAATCCATACCAATCAGAGACCAAGGCTGTTCGGGGACAGGCAGAGGATGAAGAAAACCAGCGGGCTTCTGGCGAGGAGTCTTATCCCGGGCACAGATAGTGCAGGCTCGCACAAAGTCCCCAACATCCGTCTCCAGAGTCGGCCACCAATAGAAGCGGGAGATGAGTTGCACAGATTTCTTGATGCCCGCATGACCTGCGAGATGGGAGGAGTGACCCCATTTGAGGATTCCGAGGCGTTGGCGTGGAGAAACAAAGGTCTTTCCTGGAGGAGTCTGCCTGATGGAGGCAGGAGAAGTGGAGATCAGGCAGTCAGGTGGAATGATGTGTTGCGGAGGGAGATCAACTTCTGAGGCATCCGAGGAACGAGAGAGAGCATCGGCCCTAATGTTCTTATCGGCAGGACGAAAGTGAATCTCAAAATTAAATCGGGCAAAGAACAGAGACCACCGGGCCTGGCGAGGATTCAGCCGTTGGGCCGACTGGAGGTAGGAGAGGTTCTTGTGGTCGGTGTAGATAATAACAGGAAATCTTGATCCCTCCAGCAGATGCCTCCATTCCTCAAGTGCTAATTTAATGGCTAGAAGCTCTCGATCCCCGATGGAGTAGTTCCTCTCCGCTGGAGAGAAGGTCCTAGAGAAAAAACCACAAGTGACAGCATGCCCGGAAGGATTTTTTTGTAGAAGAACAGCTCCAGCTCCTACTGAGGAGGCATCAACCTCCAATAGGAAGGGTTTGGAAGGGTCAGGTCTGGAGAGCACGGGAGCCGAAGAAAAGGCAGACTTGAGTCGTTTAAAGGAGTCTTCTGCTTGAGGAGGCCAGGACTTGGGATCAGCATTTTTCTTGGTTAAAGCCACGATAGGAGCCACAATGGTAGAAAAATGTGGAATAAATTGCCTGTAATAATTGGCGAACCCCAAAAAGCGTTGGATAGCACGGAGTCCGGAGGGGCGTGGCCAATTTAAGACGGCAGAGAGTTTGTCTGGATCCATCTGTAGTCCCTGGCCAGAGACCAAATATCCTAGAAAAGGAAGAGATTGGCATTCAAACAGACATTTCTCAATTTTGGCATAGAGTTGGTTGTCACGAAGTCTCTGAAGAACCATACGGACATGCTGGCGGTGTTCTTCTAGATTGGCAGAAAAAATTAGGATATCGTCCAGATATACCACAACACAGGAGTATAACAGATCACGAAAAATTTCATTGACAAAGTCTTGGAAGACGGCAGGGGCATTGCACAGTCCAAAGGGCATGACCAGATACTCAAAGTGTCCATCTCTGGTGTTAAATGCCGTTTTCCACTCGTCCCCCTCTCTGATGCGGATGAGGTTATAGGCGCCTCTTAAGTCCAATTTAGTGAAGATGTGGGCACCTTGGAGGCGATCAAAGAGTTCAGAGATGAGGGGTAAGGGGTAGCGGTTCTTAACCGTGATTTTATTAAGACCGCGGTAGTCAATGCAAGGACGTAGGGAGCCATCTTTTTTGGACACAAAGAAAAATCCGGCTCCGGCAGGAGAGGAGGATTTACGGATAAAGCCCTTTTTTAGATTCTCCTGGACGTATTCGGACATGGCAAGAGTCTCTGGGGCAGAGAGAGGATAAATTCTGCCCCGGGGTGGAGTAGTACCCGGGAGGAGGTCGATAGGGCAATCATAAGGCCTGTGAGGAGGTAGAGTCTCAGCTTGTTTTTTGCAGAAAACATCCGCGAAGTCCATATAGGCCTTAGGGAGACCGGTTACTGGAGGAACCACAGAGTTACGGCAAGGGTTACTGGGAACCGGTTTTAGACAGTTCTTGGAACAAGAGGACCCCCAACTCTTGATCTCCCCAGTGGACCAATCCAGGGTTGGGGAATGAAATTGAAGCCAGGGAAGTCCAAGGAGAATCTCCGAGGTGCAATTGGGGAGGACCAAAAGTTCAATCCTCTCATGATGAGATCCGATGCTCATAAGAAGGGGCTCCGTGCGGAAACGTATGGTACAGTCCAATCTTTCATTATTTACACAATTGATGTAGAGGGGTCTGGCGAGACTGGTCACTGGGATGTTGAACCTGTTGACGAGAGAGGCCAAAATAAAATTTCCTGCAGATCCAGAGTCCAAGAAGGCCACTGTAGAGAAGGAGAAGGCAGAGGCAGACATCCGCACAGGCACAGTAAGACGTGGAGAAGCAGAGTAGACATCAAGGACTGTCTCACCTTTGTGCGGAGTCAGCGTACGTCTTTCCAGGCGGGGAGGACGGATAGGACAATCCCTCAGGAAGTGTTCGGTACTAGCACAGTACAGGCAGAGGTTCTCCATACGGCGTCGTGTCCTCTCTTGAGGTGTCAGGCGAGACCGGTCGACCTGCATAGCCTCCACGGCGGGAGGCACAGGAACAGATTGCAGGGGACCAGAGGAGAGAGGAGCCGAGGAGACGAAACGCCTCGTGCGAACAGAGTCCATATCTTGGCGGAGTTCCTGACGCCTTTCAGAAAAACGCATGTCAATGCGAGTGGCTAGGTGAATAAGTTCATGTAGATTAGCAGGAATTTCTCGTGCGGCCAGAACATCTTTAATGTTGCTGGATAGGCCTTTTTTGAAGGTCGCGCAGAGGGCCTCATTATTCCAGGACAATTCTGAAGCAAGTGTACGGAATTGTACGGCATACTCGCCAACGGAAGAATTACCCTGGACCAGGTTCAACAGGGCAGTCTCAGCAGAAGAGGCTCGGGCAGGTTCCTCAAAGACACTTCGGATTTCCGAGAAGAAGGAGTGTACAGAGGCAGTGACGGGGTCATTGCGGTCCCAGAGCGGTGTGGCCCATGACAGGGCTTTTCCGGACAGAAGACTGACTACGAAAGCCACCTTAGACCTTTCAGTGGGAAACAGGTCCGACATCATCTCCAGATGCAGGGAACATTGGGAAAGAAAGCCACGGCAAAACTTAGAGTCCCCATCAAATTTATCCGGCAAGGATAAGCGTATCCCAGGAGCGGCCACTCGCTGCGGAGGAGGTGCAGGAGCTGGCGGAGGAGATGACTGCTGAAGCTGTGGTAGCAACTGTTGTAGCATAACGGTCAGTTGAGACAGCTGTTGGCCTTGTTGCGCTATCTGTTGTGACTGCTGGGCGACCACCGTGGTGAGGTCAGCGACAACTGGCAGAGGAACTTCAGCGGGATCCATGGCCGGATCTACTGTCACGATGCCGGCTGGCAGGTAGTGGACCCTCTGTGCCAGAGAGGGATTGGCGTGGACCGTGCTAGTGGACCGGTTCTAAGCCACTACTGGTTTTCACCAGAGCCCGCCGCAAAGCGGGATGGTCTTGCTGCGGCGGTAGTGACCAGGTCGTATCCACTAGCAACGGCTCACCTCTCTGGCTGCTGAAGATAGGCGCGGTACAAGGGAGTAGGCAGAAGCAAGGTCGGACGTAGCAGAAGGTCGGGGCAGGCAGCAAGGATCGTAGTCAGGGGCAACGGCAGAAGGTCTGGAAACACAGGCAAGGAACACACAAGGAACGCTTTCACTGGCACTAAGGCAACAAGATCCGGCAAGGGAGTGCAAGGGAAGTGAGGTAATATAGGGAAGTGCACAGGTGAAAACCCTAATTGGAACCACTGCGCCAATCAGCGGCGCAGTGGCCCTTTAAATCGCAGAGACCCGGCGCGCGCGCGCCCTAGGGAGCGGGGCCGCGCGCGCCGGGACAGAACAGACGGGGAGCGAGTCAGGTAGGGGAGCCGGGGTGCGCATCGCGAGCGGGCGCTACCCGCATCGCGAATCGCATCCCGGCTGGCAGCAGGATCGCAGCGCCCCGGGTCAGAGGACGTGACCGGAGCGCTGCAGCGGAGGGAGTGAAGCGAGCGCTCCGGGGAGGAGCGGGAACCCGGAGCGCTCGGCGTAACAGTGTGTCTGGGTCCTCTGTCTCACCTTCCTCATAACCCACTAGCTGCTCCTACTCCATCTTTCCTGTCATATGACTCGAAAAAACGCCCATTTTGCGAAACCTAAACTGTGCTCCACTGTGCCCCTTCCCCTCCTCCTCCTCCAGTTCAGCCCCCACAGGGCTCATATGGCCGTGAAATGTGGGCGCCACGTCTCCAGTGCCCTGACCAGCCATTTTTTCCAACACTTGTTGTAGGAAGTGAAGCAGTGGAATGACCTTGTTCATCCCGTAATCCTGTAAGGGCCTGAGCAAACTGCAGGTATCCTGTATGAGCTGCCACTGGTTCACATTGAAGTTAAACAGGGGAGTCCCCCTATCCGCTTGGATCATCAAGAAATTGGTGATGGCTTTTCTCTGTTCGATGTAGTTGATCCAACATATGGAGGGTGAAATACCAACGTGTGGCAATGTCGCAAATCAGACTATGTTGGAGGATAATGTTCTGATGCTGCAGCTCAAGGAGGGTGTGCTTTGCGGTGTATGAGTGACTGAAGTTCATGCAAATTTTCCTTCCCATTGTTAGGATGTCTTGCAGATGGGGGAATACTTGAGGAACCGCTTGACAACCAGATTGAATATGTGGGCCATGCAGGGCACATGGCTCAGCCTTCCTTGTCACAGCGCAGACAAGATGTTCTTCCTGTTGTCAGTCATCCTGGTTCACATTTCCAGTTTTCATGGAGTAAGCCATGATTCGATTTCTCAATTAATTACTTTTAGCAGTTTCTCCCTGTGTGACTTCGTTCGCCAAGGCAAACCATGGGAAGAACAATGTGACACCGCCGTTCCCTGCACACATGGTATGCTGAAGGGGCAATGAGACTTGTCTGTGCAGTGGAGGCTGAGGACACAGTGGAGGATGAGGACGCTGAGTCGCACACTGTCACAGGACCAACGGCCGAGAATGTGAAGAATGATGCGGCGTGACCTGTCCAAGTTTATGTTGGGGCTGTGCAGGAACCAAATTCACCCAGTGGGCTGTAAAGGACATATATTGCCCCTGACCATAGTTACAGCTCCAGACGTCAGTGATGCCGTGCACTTTGGTACACACCGACAGGCTCAAGGATCTGCCCACCTTCTCTTTCACAAAATTGTGCAGGGCTGGTACTGCCTTCTTCGCAAAGAAATGACGGCCTGGGACTCTCCACCTCAGCTCCGCACAAGCCATCAGTTCTCTGAAAGGTGCAGAGTCCACCACGTGAAAAGTGAGGGACTGCAGCACCAGCAACTTGGACAGAGGAAAATTCAGCATCTGCGCTGTTGGATGAGTGGGCTCATACCGTTGTCTCTTGGACATGGCTCCGCCGATGGATTGCTGGAGGAATGACTGACTGAGATGGTGGAGATGTGGACCTCCACATCGGAGCCAGAGTTTTCCCAGGACACTTTATGGTGGTAAAATATAGCTTTTATTAATTTAAACAGGCATAAAACAGATATAACGTCCACAAAGTTAATCAAGTACTACAAAGCACCGTACTTAGCCAAATAGATATTGGCCAAACACTGTGACCACAACTAACCTGACCCTGCTAGGCACCAGGCCCCCTGCCTATTACTGCAGGGAGGCTCTCCTTGCGATGGCCAGCCAGCAGCTGGAACCTCCTACCTTACCCTAATTAAGGAATAGGACAGGACGATATGTTGGTCAACAGTAGTGTATAGTTATTAGACCTCCAAACCACTAGTGAGGTATATAACTTGCAATTTTGCAAAGTTTGCATAATATGTAATATTTGCACACAGTTATACAATGCATAAATTCCAACGCATTTTGTTGTTGCCAAATACAAAGCGGCACAACTCTTCAGGGAGTAGTGCAGATGGAGTAGATGTTATGGGAAGATACCAACATCTAGATCCAACTTCTCACTTAGACAATATCAAGTTGATCATATGAAGGAGGTGTAGATATAAAAGCATGTGCTTGGGTCATAGAACGGTATGGAATGCCCGTTAAGAATAAATGACCTAGGAGTCGCATCCAGTTGTAGCCTGATCTCTAAAAGAGGGGATACAGTGTAGCTTGATGATGTAGCATACTATAACGCAAGCCGCCACCTTAGAAATAGGTAGATAGGGGATGTAATACTTTATAATACAGAGCCTGATGATTTCAGGTCCCCGTGCCGTGATGAGGCATCCCTTAATGTATTCCTTCTTGCTGTCAGATAAGGTGCGTGGCTAGAGGTAGCTGTTGTCACTGCTGTCACCGGTAGAGGTTAGAAGCGGTTAGATGCATGCGGGCGGTCCCAGGTACGAACGCCCGGACTTTCTCAAACTAACTACCTTCCTTATTAGTGCTTCTAGGCCGGATTTGTGCTTGTGCTGTTCTTGTGTGCAACACACAGCTCTCTGCCCCTCTCTATAATAGAACGCTGTAGACAGTGAATGGGAGGTGGATCGCTGCAGTAAGAATTCTTTCCTGTGAAAAACAAACTGCTCTCTGTCCAACAGAATGATGACTTGACTAGGAGGTAAATCACTGCTGGGAAAAGCTTTTCTGTGTAACACACAGCGCTGTCTGTCCCTATCTATCTCTCTGCAGTGTAAGGATGAAGTGACTGGCCGCAATATGGCTGCTGATTCTATAGGGTGGTGACATCACAGGGGTTACTGGCTGCTGATAGGCTGCATCCTGCAATCCTGCATGTGATTCAGGGTCATCCCACCTATCCTTGTTCCCGCCTTCACAAGATTCCTTGCCCCATGTCCTCACATGTGGATCCGCCATTTTAGATGCCCTGGAGCCTGGACCGCACTAAATGGAGTTTAATGAAGCAATTTACGCAACAGAATCGCAAAGATATTCGCATTCATTGCAAATCAAATTTTTCCTGAAATTCGTAACGAATTCGGGTTCATCAGACTAAATTCGCTCATCCCCAATTATCATTTGTCTACAACATCTCTCAGGGTTTAATATGTTAGATGTTCCAGTATGATATGTGTATATATATACAGTACAGACCAAAAGTTTGGACACACCTTCTCATTCAGAGTTTTCTTTATTTTCATAACTATGAAAATTGTAGATTCACACTGAAGGCATCAAAACTATGAATTAACACATGTGGAATTCTATACATAACAAAAAAGTGTGAAACAACTGAAAATATGTCACATTCTAGGTTCTTCAAAGTAGCCCCCTTTTCCTTTGATTTCTGCTTTGCAGACTCTTGGCATTCTCTTGATGAGCTTCAAGAGGCAGTCACCTTAAATGGTTTTCACTTCACAGGTGTAATTTTTCCGCCACAATGTCCCGTCACTATATAAAGTCCGTAATGAATTACAGGCATATACGGGTGCAAACGGGCAGTTACAAAATCCCAGAGGCTGCAATGCGATTTAGTCATGGCCGTCAGGGGTTTTCTAACGGCCGGGTTTCCCGAAATAGTGACGGAACTTGTGACAGAAGTTCCTAAACGGAACTATTTCATAGTGTGAAAGAGGCCCAAATCTACAATTTTCATAGTCATGAAAATAAAGAAAACTCTGAATGAGAAGGTGTGTCCAAACTTTTGGTCTGTATTGTATATGTAAATATATATATATATATATATATATATATATATATATATATATATATATGTGTGTGTGTGTGTGTGTGTGTGTGTGTGTGTGTGTATGTATATATTTATTTATTTATTATATTTTTATTTATTTTTATTTTGTTTTATTGCAGGTCACATGAAAGGAGATGTCCTGATTGACCTCAGCGCTGGTCCCATGGTCCATCATCTATATTCAGCCTGTGATTTTTTCAGACACATCATAGTCCTGAAGGTCACTGACAGATGTATCCTGGAGCTGAAGAGATGGCTGGACACACGGACAGGAGCATTCGATTGGGGACATGCAACAAAACTTCATGTAGAAAAAGAAAATAAAAGGTGAAGTATTTGGCTTAATATTAGTGGAAAACTTTTGGTCATGTTGCTACTGTACAAGAGATATGAAGGTAGATCCTAGAATTTTTTAACCCCTTAAGGACCAAGCCCATTTTCACCTTAAAGGGATATTCCGGCTTTAGATATTTTATCGCTTTCCAAAGGATACGCGATAAGATGTCTGATCGCAGGGGGCCCGCCGATGGGACCCCCCGTGATCTCCCTGCAACACCCACATTTTGTGTGCATCTGCCTCTCCAGGCTCGGACACCGGAAATTTCTGGACTGGAGACCTGACCTAACACCATGTCCCCTCGTGAAGTCACAACACGCCCCCTCCCTTCATGTCTATGGGAGGGGGGTAATTGCCGTTATGCCCCCTCCCATAGACATGAAGGGGGGTGCATGATGTGACATCACGAGAGGGGTGTGGCGTGGCGTTACGTTACATCTCCAGTCCTGAAAACTTCCAGTTTCCGAGCCTGGAAACGCAGCTATACCCCTTGTTGCATTCCGGGAGGGGTGTAGTTTCCAAATGTTCTTTTTTTTTTTTTTTTTGCTTGCTCTCACTCCTGAGCCCTGTTGTGCACCCGCAGAGCATTTTACATCCACATGTGGGGTATTTACGTACTCAAGAGAATTTTTTTTCCTTTAACCTCTTGTGAAAATGCTAAGTATGGGTTAACACCAGCATGTTAGGGTAGAAAAAAAAATTTTACATTTAAATGCTGGTGTAGACCCCAACTTTACCTTTTCATAAGGGGTAAAAGGAGAAAAATTCCCCAAAAATTTGTAACACAATTTCTCCCGGATAGGGAAATACCCCACATGTGGCCCTAAACTGTTGCCTTGAAATATGACAGGGCTCCAAAGTGAGAAAGTGCCATGCACATTTGTGGCCTAAATTAGGGGTTTGTATAGGGACGGACCCGGATACAGGCATTGTACTTGGCTCTGTCGCCAAAATAATCTACGGCAGTGTTTCACAAACAGGGTGCCTCCAGCTGTTGAAAAACTCCTAGCATGCTTGGACTGTCAGTGGCGGTCCGGCAATACAGGGAGTTGTTATTTTGCAACAGCTGGAGGCTCCATTTTGGAAACACTGCCGTACGAGACATTATTTATTTATTTTTATTGGGGGGGGGGGTTAACTGTGTAAGGGTGTGTATGTAATGTAGTGTTTTACTCTTTATTTTGTGTAGTGTAGTGTGGTGTTTTTAGGGTGCATTCACACAGGCATGGGTTTACAGAGAGTTTCCCGCTGGGAGTTTGAGCTGCAGCGAAAGATTTGCTGCTTCTCAAACTTGAGGCGGGAAACTCACTGTAAACCCCGCCCATGTGAATGTACCCAATTGACAAAGAATCATCACAAATCGCCAGTCTGAATTGACTGATGATTTGCGGTAATCGGCGACATGGGGTTAAGTCCCAGGACGCAAGGGCGTACCTGTACGTCGTTGGTCTCAGTCGGGTTAGAGGAAAACTGTCATCCTGTTCACCCACACTAAACCCAATACAACGGGTTACAGTGCGGGTGAACAGGAGACCAATGCGGGATCTCTGACTTATATATATATATATATATATATATATATATATATATATATATATATATATACCTTCTGTCGGGCACCCGGTTCCTCGGAAGATCCTCTTCTATCTTTGCTGAATTGCATGTTGGAGGCAGGCCTGCCGGTTGGATTTGAATATTCATGGCCGCTGGTCACTTGAGCTCTCAATAGGCACTTGACCAGCAACCATGAATATTTATATTCAGCCGGCGGGCCCACCTCTAGCGCGCAATTCAGGGAAGATAGGTGAGGATCTTCAGAGGGACCAGGCGTCGGGCTGCAAGTATGTACTGTATGTTAGTCAGAGACCCGCATCGCTCTCTTGTTAACCCGTACTATAACCCGATGTATTGGGTTTAGTGTGGGTGAACAGGATGACCGTATTTCCTTTAAGCTGTATAGCTTTTTGACACTTGATTGTAACATGTACCTGTCTGGGCTCCAGCACCGCCTCTGGCCCTTCCTTTGTGTAGTCCATGGTGTCTCTTGTCATCTTGATGATAGTCCTGCACTTTGCAGTGTCGCTTGTCACTCTATCTCACCTTATCAGGAGGTGGGAGCTCAGGGCAAATAAGCTGCGGTGCCAGTGCTCACACCTTCCGTTGGCAGTGCTCAGTTCTTTTTTTTTTCAAAGTCAAAGTTTATTCAAAAAGTATTTTCAAATTTTTCATACAACAAAAAGAATTGAAATAGAGGAGTCAAAGACTCACAAGTTGAATCAGCAGTAATAATCGAATAAAGCGACCAGTATAGTGGTAGCAATATCTCCACAACACATCATTCCTAAGTCAAAAGACACAAAACAGTAATAAATTGCAAGGCAGGACAAGTTAAACGAACAAATATTAATATAACATGGTGCAATATTGCTGGCCATACTGGAGCAAGTGATGAGGATCTCATCTAAGGAGGTGTCAAATAAGATATATTAATGACTGTTGAAAGAGCCTAAGCAGGTAACAGGTACACAACAATCAATGGCCAAAAGGTAAGGATAAGGAAGGAATATGGAGGAAGAGAGGAGGGAGAAAAGAGAAAGAGGAAGGAAGTGAAAGGGAGGAAGGATAGAGGGAGATAAGGAAAAGTAGAAGAAGAGTTGTAAGATAGAAATGGTAGCATCACAGAGATGTACAAAAAAGTACCTGCGAGTAGGACACATTCCGGACCTCCAGCAACATGCAGCCATATACAATGAGCCAGGGCAGTAGGAACTGAAGGGACGTAGGAGATTGATGTGAGGGGGGAGATGATGTGTAGAATCCAGTTTGCAGGAGGGGGTGTAGACAGAGTTCACTCAGTTAGATGTAAGCTAGTGAAGTCCGGGGAGGTCAGAAAGGAATTCCATAGATGTCATGTCATAGTGTAGTGTGAAATCTGATTGTGAGTGTCAGCCACCAGTTTTTCCATTCTATGAATATGGGACACTTCCTGAAGCCAGGATGGTATCTCGGGTGGAACTGTTGATTTCCACAATCTTGGGATGACCGTCCTTGCGGCCATCAGGAGATAGGAGAGGATGCGGGAAGTATCTGCAGATTCGAAGGGAGGGAGAATGGAAAGAAGAGTGACCTCAGGGGTAGGTGTGAGGTGGACAGAAGTGACGTGGTGTATGACGTCAAGGACCTTTGTCCAGAAGTTGGGCAGGGGTGGGCAGGTCAACCATACATGCAACATCATGCCTCTAGTCGAGTTACAGCGCAAGCAAGTGTCAGGGACTCCTGGGTAAAATGTCACTAGCATGGCAGGGACTCTGTACCACCTAGTCAGTATTTTATAGTCTCCTGAGCCTTGCAGGATATGAATGATCTGTGACATTTAATAAACGCTTTGCGCCAGTCCTCTTCCAAGGAAAGACAACCTTAATCCTTAAAGCCTTGAAAGGAAGGGGTTGGTCTGTTGTTATATTTAGT
This sequence comes from Hyla sarda, assembly GCF_029499605.1. NCBI lineage: Eukaryota > Metazoa > Chordata > Amphibia > Anura > Hylidae > Hyla > Hyla sarda. The sequence continues at coordinate 132,667,671 of NC_079198.1, read as the reverse complement.
AGAAGAGCATATAGGATACTAACAGTACGTGTCACAGGACCAGAGGTGACACACAGCCTGTCGAACTGTGAAAGAGGGCGGTGGAGTTGCAGGACGTTCTTGTTTGTTTGGTAAAAGTATCTTAATTGGTCACATTGAAATAGGTGTGTGGGAGATGGGGAGGGATCAGGAACAAGATTGCTGAGTGGTTTGAGAGAAGAGTTGGAAATGTGACCCCCTCGTCCTTGCTGGTAGGTAAAAAGCAATCACTGGAGAGCGTTGGAGGAAAAGAAGGGTTTTCAGAGAGAGGAGTTAAGGGGCCTGCTGCTTAGTTCTATAAGATTTATACATAGTATACCAAAGTTACATAGTGTGGTTGAAAAAAGACAAATATCCATCATGTTCAACAGCCTTCAAGTTTTAATAAAAATTTTCCAATATTAACTACTGAGCTTTTATCCTGATATAACTGATGTAGACTGTCCATATGATTTGATCTCTTTTAGTGACCAGTTACAGGATAAAGAAGAGAAAGTGAGATCGGCCGTTCAACATGTGATGAAATGTGACCTTGAGAAGGAAAATATGATGGATCCGATAGTCTTACCACCAGCAGATTGTATCATCAGCGCAGGGCTCCTAGATAAGATCAGCAAAGACCAAGATGACTACAGGAGATATCTCAGGAAGTTCTCAGGGTTATTAAAACCTGGAGGACATCTCATATTACTTGGAGCTTTAGATATGACATATTTCACAGTCGGGAAAGACAAGTTCCATTTTCTTACATATGATGAGGATTTTGTCAGGAAAACTCTAGTTGGAGAAGGATTTGTTATAGATTACTGTAAGGTTAAGAAGAGTACGATTGTGAGTGACCTATTTGACTATAAGGCTCTCTTATTCATTGCAGCTCACAAGGAGAAGTAGATATTGAATATACACACATTATAAAATCACATGAAAAATACAGCCATAAAATGGGGTAATAAATGGCTATACTTTTCATGTAATATTGTACTTTATATATGTCTTCAGAATAGGAGGCATCAGTGCACACTGTTGTAATTCCAATGTAATTTTACGATGTGTGAACTCAGATGTAGACAATGTTTAGATTGTATTCAAGCCTAAGATTTCCCAATATATACTGCAGAATAAATACTCTGATATATATGAATAAAAAAGTTCTAATCTTTATATAATATAAAATGAATATATATTATAGTATTATACAGAATTTATATACCGAAGTATACCAAAGTAAATCAAACAGAGCTATTGTCAGTTTAAAATGCTTTAAAGATCTGCGTGCTCTTCTTCTGAACTTTATTTCAAACAGTTCAACCTTATATAACCTTTGTAATTAACGTAAGTTCCCTCCCTCACTAGTGGGATGTTCTTAGTCTAAGCATCATATGAGGTTTAGTCCTTTGTTAAATTTCAGGGGCCTTTAAGTCCTCTTACGCGCTAGCCAGCAATTTCCTATGTTCGATAGTGGGGGCGAGACGGGAGAGAGCAGATGGGGGAGGGTTGAGCAAGTAGCAGAGAAGCATGGAGTCCCCATCCCAAATGGGCATTTTAGATATATACAAGTATACCCATATACATCCATTACAATCCCCCCTAAAATGACCATTTCCTCTTTCCCTAATTTCCATCACCTAACTCATCTGCCCCAATGTGTTTTCTCAAACGTTTTGCTGTACTTTAGATGACCCATGACTTGTCCATGGACCCCCTTAGTCTCAGACTTTACACATATGGAGTCAGATGCTGTCCCTGTGGGTCACTGGCGTTATAGATGGCATTGAAGCTCTGTAATGGGGTATAGGCTTCATCTGTAATCTTGAAGTCCACATTTGTTATCACTGGTGTGGCATTCTCGACGGTCATCTCACAGTTCCAATGCAAAACACAACACACAACAAAGCAAGATTATCAGAATTATAAGTTTGGTTATTTTACCGGTCCTGTATTGGCTGAGATATATATGTGCAACAGGTCTCCCCAAACATTTTACATACCCCCCTTTTTCCTCTTACAACATACATCATATTTAATGCCATACCATTTTGGAATGTTATAGCAGATGTGGCTCTTAGTTGTTCGGCCTGACCTTTTTAGAGCATTTACAAAGAAATGTACAGTGGTCCCTCAACATACAATGGTAATTCGTTCCATATGAACGATCATTAGTTGAAACCAAGTTGAGGGATCCGTGCAATGTAAAGTATAGGGCAGTGGTCTCCAACCTGCGGACCTCCAGATGTTGCAAACAAACAACTCCCAGCATGCCCGGACAACCAACGGCTGTCTGGGCATGCTGGGAGTTGTAGTTTTGCAACATCTGGAGGTCCGCAGGTTGAAGACCACTGGTATAGGAGGTTATAAAGTACTCACCTGTCCCCGCCGCTCACCGCTGCCCTGGATGTCGCCCTCCATCGCTATCGCCGCATCCCCGGACGGTCTTTGCTTCGTCTCTTCACCGCCGTCTTCATGTCGCTGCGCACGCTGATCCTATTGGATGAGGGGACGGCGTGCACGATGACGACGATGGAGAGCGCAGGGGATCCCGAAGAGGACGGTCTGGAGTGCCGGTACAGGTGAGTGACACCCACCGGACCACATGGGGCAACTTAAATGGCTATCCAGTAGCAGCTGAAGCAGTTTGCACTGCCGGATAGCCATTTATGTGATGGCCCCGACATAAAAAAGCATCGTATGTTGATGCTGCCTTCAACATGCGATGGCCTCTGAGAGGCCATCGCATGTTGAAATTATCGTATGTCGGGGCCATCGTAGGTCGGGGGGTCACTGTATTAATTTCTGTTGGTTATACTAAATATAATTAATCTTGCTCATGGAAATCTGGGATATTATTGACTTAACTCCGGCTTTTTACTTGACCTATAGCTCTAAACTCATCTGGGGCCCCCCTTGGGACTTCTGTAACATCAATATACACAAAGGGATCAAAACTCCCAGCAGGGGCTGCATATTTACTTCTAGAGTGTGGTTTGGGTTCCTTTTTAGGTTCGGTAATGGAAGTGTGTTTGGGCAGACGTGTCTTGACTAATGTGCATTCTCCCGTTTAATTCCCTTCTAATCCGATTCTAAGCTTCATATCCCCAACTATCCTATACTTTACGATAGCTGCCATTTACTCCTCCCGCTAGCTAGGTCTATCCTTTCTATAATCTTACACCAAGTATTCCTTTTCTTTATAATATTATCACCTACTAAAATACTTATTTCACCCCGCTATTTGTACATGTTCCTCTACTGATTCTCCTCATACAACGTCACATCCTAACAATTCGTTGTGATAATCTTTACCTTTGGAACAACCATGGTTATGCACAAACATAGATTTAACAGTTATCAGAGAATATATCTTAGATACATCTATACGGGATTATCATATGAAACCATCTCTTTCCTCACTTATTTTCTGTAACACCCTCATAGGTTTTGGTGACAATTACAGAATCTGAACTAGGCACAACTTTACAAAAGGTTCTTAATTGTATACTTTACTGTATCTTTGGTTAGGGATCAGTACAATTAGACAAGGACATACTGATATTGGCCCACCCCAGGCAGTTAGATGAAGTCTACTCATATTCTCTGAAACAGGTAAGATAATGATGGAGCATGTTGGTCAGGTACATTTATTGTTTTACCTAGGTCATAACATATGAAAATGATGACGTCTGAACAAACTTTCTTTCTGCATTGTTGAATCCTGAGGCTACCCAATGTATGGACATTACTACACACATAGCTCCCCTCTGCTTAGTGTATGGGGTCATATATGTTACCATGGGGTACAAGTCTGCTGGCACATACAGTTTCTTACAAACTCTCCAGATGCCGTCTTTGCCCTGTACCACCTCTTTCTTCTTCCATTGGTCTCGCTCAGCATGCATTGCTGGTTCCTGCAAGATACCTAAACAGACAGAGCCACACTCCCCATCCACCTGTACACTCTGTACCATCATTGTGGGAGAACAGGAGCACTGCAGCCTTGGCAGCTTCCTTCACCATTCAGTCCCCTTGGCTTCTGGGGCTGTCTCCTTCATGTTGGTTTGATCTTCATGATGGCCATCTTCTCTGTTAGCTCTAGGAATTTGAGCACCTGAATTACAAACTACAGATTGGTTTGCCCAAGGATTCAAGAAAACTTTTACTCCAATAGGCCCATACTTGTGGGCGGTAATTTAAGTGTACCCATACTCATTGTGTACATACCTTCAGATATCTTACACATCTCAGTTAAAACCTTACATCTACTTCTCTGAACCACCAGCTCAGATCGAGTGGTTTATTGTAGTAGGTAATGAGGAAAAAACGAAAATGCAAAAACTGAAAAACGCCCAGTGCTTAAAAGGGTACTCCGGTGAAAACCTTTTTCCTTTAAATCAACTGATGGCAGAAAGTTAAACATATTTTTAAATTACTTCTATTAAAAAATCTTAATCCTTCCAGTACTTATTAGCTGCTGAATGCTACAGAGGAAATTCCTTTCTTTTTGGAACACTGATGACATCACGAGCACAGTGCTATCTGCTGACATCTCTGTCCATTTTAGCAACCATGCATAGCAGATGTATGCTAAGGGCAGCATGGTGGCTCAGTGGTTAGCACTGCTGCCTTGCAGTGCTGAGGACTTGGGTTCAAATCCAACTAAGGACAACAATAAATAAAGCATTATTATTATAATAACATCAGCAGAGAGAACTGTGGTCATGATGTCATCAGAGAGCATTCCAAAAAGAAAAGAATTTCCTCTGTAGTATTTAGCAGCTAATAAGTACAGGAAGGATTAAGATTTTTTCATAGAAGTAATTTACAAATATGTTTAACTTCCTGCCACCAGTTGATTTAAAAAGAAAAAAGGTTTTCACCGGAGTACCCCTTTAACCTCTTCAGGACATAGGGCGTATGGATACGCCCTGAATCCCGAGTCCTTAAGGACCGAGGGCGTATCCATACGCCCGTGGGAATTCCGGCCCCCACCGCTAGCTGGTTGGGGACCGGAGCCGGATGCCTGCTGAAATCGTTCAGCAGGCATCCCGGCATATCGCCCAGGGGGGTCATTATGCCCCCCCATGTCGGCGATCGCCGCAGATCGCTGTACAATTCAGTCCAGCGATCTGCGGCGATTCCGGGTCAATCGGGTCTCCAGTGACCCGATGACCCGGAATTACTGGCTGTTCGGGGCCGTCAGAGACGGCCCCGAACAGCCAGAGCCTGCAGGGGTGAGGTGGCACTGGTGCCACCTCACGATCGCCCTGATTCGTCGGCCGGATTACCGGCCGACCAATCAGGGCGCCTGCTGCGGGTGTCACTCCCGCACCCGCTCCGCCCCTCTTCCGGAGGACGTGAGCGGGTGCGGGACGTGCACCCCGGGTGCTGGGGACCCCGATCCCCGGCGCCCCTGTTGGGATCGGGGCCCCAGGAGCAGCTGCGGCGGCGGGACTGACCTGCAGCGTCTGGATCGTTGGAGGTGAGTGACAGCCTCCTGCTGTTGCTTAGCAACAGCTCCCAGCATGCAAAAAGGGCATGCTGGGAGCTGTAGTTATGCAACAGCAGGAGGCAGACCACCACAACTCCCAGCATTCCCTTATGGGCATGCTGGGACTTATGGTTTTGCAACAGCTGGAGGCACATTCTTTCTATGGAAAAGTGTACCTTCAGCTGTTGTCTAACTACAACTCCCAGCTTGCACAAACAGCTAAAGTGCATGCTGGGAGTTGTAGTGGTGCATCTGCTGGTTGCATAACTACAACTCCCAGCATGCCCGTTGGCTGTCGGTGACTGCTGAGAGTTGTAGTTTTGCAACAGCTGAAGGCACACTGGTTGTGAAACTCAGTTTTTTTTTACCTAACTCAGTGTTTCACGACCGGTGTGCCTCCAGCTGTTGCAAACTACAACTCTCAGCAGTCACCGTACACCATGCACCGTACATGCTGGGAGTTGTAGTTTTGCAACAGCTGGAGGCACACTGGTTGTGAAACACTGAGTTAGGTCACAAACTCAGTGATACATAACCAGTGTGCCTACAGTTGTTGCAAAACTACAACTCTCAGCAGTCACCGACAGCCAACGGGCATGCTGGGAGTTGTAGTTATGCAACAGCTGGATGTCCCCCCCCCCCCCCAATGTGAATGTACAGGGTACACTCACATGGGCGGAGGATTACAGTAAGTATCTGGCTGCAAATTTGAGCTGCCGCAAACTTTCTGCTGCAGCTCAAATTGCCAGCGAGAAACTACTGTGAACCCCCACCCGTGTCACTGTACCCTAAAAACACTACACTACACTACCACAAAAAATAAAATAAAAAGTAAAAAACACTACATATACACATACCCCTACACAGCCCCCCTCCCCAATAAAAATGAAAAACGTCTGGTACGCCACTGTTTCCAGAACGGAGCCTCCAGCTGTTGCAAAACAACTCCCAGTATTGTCGGACAGCCGTTGACTGTCCAGGCATGCTGGGAGTTTTGCAACAGCTGGAGGCACCCTGTTTGGGAATCACTGGCGTAGAATACCCCTATGTCCACCCCTATGCAATCCCTAATTTAGGCCTCAAATGCGCATGGCGCTCTCACTTTGGAGCCCTGTCGTATTTCAAGGCAACAGTTTAGGGTCACATATGGGGTATCGCCGTACTCGGGAGAAATTGTGTTACAAATTTTGGGGGGTATTTTCTGCTTTTACCCTTTTTAAAAATGTAAAATTTTTGGGAAAACAAGCATTTTAGGTAAAAAAAAAAATTTTTTTTTTACATATGCAAAAGTCGTGAAACACCTGTGGGGTATAAAGGTTCACTTAACCCCTTGTTACGTTCCCCGAGGGGTCTAGTTTCCAAAATGGTATGCCATGTGTTTTTTTTTTTGCTATCCTGGCACCATAGGGGCTTCCTAAATGCGGCATGCCCCCAGAGAAAAATTTGCGTTCAAAAAGCCAAATGTGACTCCTTCTCTTCCGAGACCTGTAGTGCGCCAGCAGAGCACTTTTCACCCCCATATGGGGTGTTTTCTGAATCGGGAGAAATTGGGCTTCAAATTTTTAGGGGTATTTTCTGCTATTACCCTTTTTAAAAATACAATTTTTTTGGGAAAACAAGCATTTTAGGTAAAATTATTATTTTTTTTTTTACATTTGCAAAAGTCGTGAAACACCTGTGGGGTATTAAGGTTCACTTTATCCCATGTTACATTCCCCGAGGGGTCTAGTTTCCAAAATGGTATGCCATGTGTTTTTTTTTTGCTGTTCTGGCACCATAAGGGCTTCCTAAAGGTAACATGCCCCCCAAAAACCATTTCAGAAAAACGTACTCTCCAAAATCCCCTTGTCGCTCCTTCCCTTCTGAGCCCTCTACTGCGCCCGCCGAACACTTTACATAGACATATGAGGTATGTGCTTACTCGAGAGAAATTGGGCTACAAATACAAGTAAAAATTTTGTCCTTTTATCCCTTGTAAAAATTCAAAAATTGGGTCTACAAGAACATGTGAGTGTAAAAAATGAAGATTGTGAATTTTCTCCTTCACTTTGCTGCTATTCGTGTGAAACACCTAAAGGGTTAAAACGCTGACTGAATGTCATTTTGAATACTTTGGGGGGTGTAGTTTTTATAATGGGGTCATTTATGGGGTATTTCTAATATGAAGACCCTTCAAATCCACTTCAAACCTGAACTGGTCCCTGAAAAATACTGAGTTTGAAAATTTTGTGAAAAATCGGAAAATTGCTGCTGACCGTTGAAGCCCTCTGGTGTCTTCCAAAAGTAAAAACACGTCAATTTTATGATGCAAACATAAAGTAGACATATTGTATATGTGAACCAAAAAAAATATGTATTCGTAATATCCATTTTCCTTACAAGCAGAGAGCTTCAAAGTTAGAAAAATGCTAAATTTTCAAATTTTTCATCAAATTTACGTATTTTTCACCAAGAAAGGATGCAAGTATCGACAAAAATTTACCACTATGTTAAAGTAGAATATGTCACGAAAAAACAATCTCGGAATCAGAATGATAACTAAAAGCATTCCAGAGTTATTAATGTTTAAAGTGACAGTGGTCAGATGTGCAAAAAACGCTCCGGTCCTTAAGGCCAAAATGGGCTCCGTCCTGAAGGGGTTAAGTGGTTAATGACCAGAAGGCCATAAAGCGTGTTCCTATTGACTGCAATGCAATTCTGGGATGATTCTGGTAAAATAATCAACATCCTTAATTCTTTGGATGGAATCCAGATCCACCTTGGAAGTCCTGCTGCAGTATTTCTGTAGTGTGCACAGTGTAGCAGAAACCCATTGAGATCAATGGAATTCTGCTGCACCTGAGTTAGACCCAGAATAATTCCCAGTCAATTTTCAGTAGTGAGCAAGGGCCCTCTCTGTTTCATATGGGGACAGATTGAGATTATGTTTTCTCTTGTACATCATACAAAAATTGCAGAATGCTCCATCAGATGAGGGTATGATGAAAAATACAAATAAGTTTTTCTTCTAAGGTCGAGTTCACACGGCAGAATGTCCATGAGGAATTCCGCATGAATCTTCCCCACGGGCATTCTGTAGCAGCAGAGTGCCATTGATTTCAATGGGATTCTGCTGCTCTGTCCACACGACAGAATTTCCGCAGCAGAAATCCTGATTCCGGTGTTGGCAAAAAACATTTAACATCTTCACTGTTTTTGTGGAATCTGCAAAGGAAAAGCATTGTCATCTATGAGACGACAAATTTCTGAGTGGTCCTAGCGACGGCATCCTCTGCTAGCACTCCGCTGTTTGTGGAATGACCACACACAGATCTTTTGTGCGGACATTTCGTGTTAACATACCCTAAGGCAGAATATCTCCTTTGTACATAACATCCTAAAATTCCCACAAAAAACACCAAACAGCAGCAAAGGTTAAAAATATTTTAAAAAAAATGTAAAAGAAACCCAAACTCAGCTTTGTGTTTCTTTAACTTTTTTTTAAACCCCTAAAGGTTTTTTAACCCCATATTTTTCACCCTACAGCCACATATGAGATCTTGTTTTTTGAGAGACTAATTGTACTTTTGTAATGACACCTTTCATTTTACCATAAAATGTACAGAAAATTTTATTTGTGAGGAAAATTGAAGAGAAAACTTAAATTTTGCAAATTTGATTAGCAAATTTTCTAGTTTGGTTTTTACCAAGTACACTTTATGGTAAAAAATTATAAATTGGACCTGCTTTACTAAGAGTGTTGTGTAGGTTTCTTTGTGGGTTTTAATTCCCTACAATTTTTTTTTCACAATATTTACTAAGGTTTCCCTGCATTTTGCACTTTCCCTACACTTTGCTTTATTTAACACATGCTCTGATCTGTCGGGTTTTCCTCAGCTGAAATCCACTACATTTTCTGTGAAAACCTTACTAAGGTTTTTTGTGAAAATTTCAGGAACACTCCCCTTTTCTGTGACCACGCCCCATTTACCCAACAGACAGGCCCCCTTTTTCAGGTTTTCTCAGTAAAATGGAGAGTTGGCTGGGTTTTTCATTTCTGGAGCAGACAGAATTCTGGTGCAAATTCCAGAATCGACAGAATATTATGGTACATTATGCCAGAATCTGGCACACAACCCGACAAAACATGTCAGGTTTACAATAGTAAATCAGGGCCATTATCTTTATTCTGTAGCTCAATGAGGTTAACACAATACTCAATTTATATAGTTTTTCTATTAATGTACTACTTTAATAAGAAGCCAAACTTTATTGAACAAAATCAGTAAATTTTAAATTGTCCTCCTCTGATCCCTATAACTTTTTTATTTTTCCGTAAACGGGGCTGTGTGAGGGCAAATTTTTTGCCATAATCTGTAGTTTTTATTGGTACCATTCTTGTTTTGATGTTTTTTTTTATCACTTTTTATAATCTTTTTCTGATATATAATGTGGTAAAAAATTTAAATTTTTGGACTTTGGATTTTTTGTAGACTGGAGGAGACTTGGTCCAGAGGAGAGATCCTGGGAGCCTAAAGAAAATATCTTGTACCTAAAGAAATTTTTGACCCACAGGATAAGGGGGAAACCAAAGGGGGGGGGATACTGTTACACACTGCGCTCTGGCTGGTTGTGAGCGCATCTCCCCTCTCATATCTCCTGCCGACACAGCTGGGATTCGCATTGTGGGACGCGCCCGCATGCGAGTCCCAGCCTGTCACCCAGCCCCTCTGTGCCTCATATCTTCTCAGCCCCATGTGTGGTCGAGCCGTGCCAGGGCCAGGGCCACAGCAAGACCCTCCCGCTTTACAGTGGGCTCTAGTGAAAACCAGCTGCACCTTAGACTCCGCTCCATGGTACGGTCCGAGTCATTTGCCACACAGGTCCAGCAGTTCCACTAGCACAAGTGTTCCTGTCTACTGAACCATGAGTGTTACAATGAGGAGACCCTATAGAGGCTGAATGACACAGCCTGGAGTTGGCGGCAGCATGAAGAAACCATAAAGTGGCTGAATGACACAGCGTGGAGGTGGCGGCAGCATGAGGAGGACATATAGTAGCTGAATGACACAGTTTGGAGCTGGCATCAGCATGAGGAGAACATATGGTGGCAAAATGAGACAGCCTGGAGGTGGCAGCTGCAGCTTCAGGTGTCCTGAAAGTGACCCAAAGTGGTGCGGTGGGTGGCAATACCAGTACCCTGTGACGAAGGTGGGCGAAAAAAGGAGAACTTGGCATCAGATGTGTAGCATCAGGCAAGTGGCAGGATCAGAATAGTATGTGAGGCAAATAGGCAGAAGAAAATGGTCTCTTTTGTAAAAGTGTTAGTGAGCACAAGTAAGTATTGAGGATATGCATAATGTAAAACTTAACTTTTAATAATATGCTCAGGATAAAATATATGGCCACCCAATTTTTTTTTAAATAAACTAAAGGAGAGGTGTGCAAAAAACACCATGTTCCACCTACACCACCAAGTATTGATGTGATGCAAAGACCTCTAAAAGGTAGAAGGGAACAACATATGGTCCATTGTAACCGGTTGGGGTAAACACTTCCCCTATAACTCTTGCATTAATTCCCTTCTTTGCAAGTGTTACTCGCCCTAAAAAGGGAGGCTCCACACTGGAACCTCTCCCTATTTCCCCCTACAAACACTGCCATTTCCCAAGGTTTTTAGGTGGAAATAGGGATTGGTTCCTTTTTAAGACGAGTAACACTTTCCTCGAAAAGGTGGAAGGGAACAACATATTGTAGAAATAACAGAAAGTCCAGCTCACACACTTGCTTCCGTGCTCGGATCTGCACCCAGGCTCCGTGTGTCCAACAGCAAATAAAACAAAATGATCCAGCACTTGGAAAAACGGCAATCTTTATTGTAGAAATCCTCATAAAAACAGTACAGGACCGTGGCACCTCACCACCTCTGAGAAATCTTGACGCGTTTCGAGTGCATGCGCTCTTTGTCAAAAGATGCCTGCTCTACTTCCTGAAACCCTTTTATGGGCTGGAATCAGGTGGGTGCAATTAGTAAAAGAACAGGCTGCTAGGAAAAAGCAGAACCATACTTATATCTTAAAAAACACATGAGACAGATAAAAGATAACATTCAACTTGTGATTAGTCATTCAGAAAGCGAAATATGACTGGGGTGCACCTATGACATTCTATTTAAACGCATTTAATGAATGCATTTTGTGATGGATTGGTGCATAAAACCGCATCATAAAAAAACTCCAATATGCGAATCAAGAAAAAATGAATGACTGAATAAACCAATTCATGTCAGGACAGAAAAAACAAGACTGAAAATTGAAATGATGGCATTCTGAAGCAAATGGATATGAGGAAAAAATATGTTATTTTTAGTAGTAAAATAATAATTCTCTACGTAAGTTAAGACCATGTGGTATTCTTGAATTCAGGGTAAACTGCCAAAAGGCTTCTCTATCCATCAGTCTACGCTCAATGTCACCGCCTCTGACATGTTTAAATATTTTCTCTATGCCATATATTAGTATGTGTTTTATTTCTCTGTTATGTTCTTGAATGAAATGAAGCACTGGACTGGTTTCTTATTGATGGGTTCGTAATGTCATTTAAATGTTCCAGGAATCGTATTTTTAGTTTGTGTGTGGTAAAACCTACATATTTTAAACAGCATTCTGCTTGGCATTCTATGATGTAAACGAAATGAGTAGTATTGCAATTCAGATAGCTTTTTATTTCATATGTTTTTGAGTTATCCGCATTGGAAAAACTTTTGCACACTTTAACATATTTACATGTACTGCAAATATTTGAGCCGCAATGGTAAAGGCCAGTGGTGCGTAACCACGTTGTAGTGGATTTGGTATCCGACAGTATTAAACTAGGTGATAGTAAATTACCTAATGTAGGTGCTTTCTTGGCCACAACACGACAGCCCGTCTTGAGAATCTCCGACACACAAGAATCATCTTTCAAGAGATGTAAGTTTTGATATATTATATTTTTAATCTGATTAAATTGTGGTGTGTATGTAACACTCAAAACCGGGGCTGCCGTGATAATGCCCCCTTGCGAAATAGTGTTTTTTCTGGTAAGTAGTTCATTTCTGTTCTTTTTGGATACTTTTCGATATGCTTTTTGTAAATGTTTTTGTTTGTAGCCACGTAGCTGCAATCTGTCTGTCAGTTGAGATGCTTCATTTTGGAATTTTTTTGTGTCTGAACAGTTGCGTCTGAGTCTAGTAAATTTTCCTACAGGGATTGCTTTGATTGTGTGAACAGGGTGATTGGAGTCTGCCCTCAAGATGGTGTTTCCTGAAAGGGGTTTGCGGTATGTGGATGTGACGATGGGTTTACCGGCAGTTCCCCTCAATCGCAAGTCCAAGAATGCCGCACTGTCTGGATGGTGTTCAAATGTGAATCTGAGATTGAACGGATTGGAGTTTAAATAATCAATAAAAAGTGGTACGGGAGAGACGTCCCCTCGCCAAATGAGGAGGCCGTCTATGTACCTCCCGTACCACTTTATGTGATCAGAATACGGATTGGATACCGCATAGATGTACAACTCCTCCCAGTGCGACATTGTAAGATTCGCGAGAGAGGGGGAATGCCGGGCCCCCATCAACACTCCACTAATCTGAAGGAAAAATGAATTGTCAAAGGAGAAAAAAATATGGGTTATCAAAAACCATGTGACCTTCAAAATGTAGTGTCTTAAATTTTCATTGTATGCACTGTACTTACACAGATGAAATTTGAAAGCATCCATGGCAACTTGCCACGGAATGCTCGTGTACAAAGAGGTGACCCCGCATGTAAGCCAATGCCAATCTGGTTGCCAAATTAAATCTGTCAGGTTGCCTAGAACATCCTTAGAGTCCTGGAGATACCCCGGAACTCTTTGTATTATTGGTTGCAGCAATTGATCTAACCAAGATGATAACCTTTCCGATAGTGAACCTATACTAGAGACAATAGGTCTCATGTTCAATAGATTTAAGCCCTTGTGGGTTTTTGGAAGTGCATGCATTATGGGTATTTTGGGATGTTCCAAAATAAGTAGTCCACTTCCCTTTGCTTCAAAATGCCGGACATGAAACCCTCTGTAAATAAATGTTTTAGATCATGTTGGAAAGACTTGGTGGGATCATTAGTAAGTAGTTGATAAGTACCTGTATCGGCTAATAAATTTTTGATGGATAAAATGTAATCAGATTTGTTCATAACTGTGACTAAGCCACCCTTGTCTGACATTTTTATGGAAATATCCTGAAATGATTGTAACTCTTTCAAAGCTTTACGTTCATTGAAACTTAGATTGTGTTTATGACAAGGGTGGGAGTCGATTTTAAATTTAAGGTCCACCAAGTCTTTTTCCATCTGATACTGAAATTTATCCATAACTTCTGTTCTGGACTGCAACGGATAGAAGTATGGATTTTTGGTAATGAAATTATCGTTGCCGGATGTCGATGGTGAAAAGTCCTCCACCTCCATTAAATCTCCCAATGCAACTAAGGCTTGTTGCTTTAGAAAATCCATACCTCTATGTTCGTTGTAGACATTTTGTGTAGTTTGCATGGAATCTGATTCGGAATTTAAAAAATGACGTTTAACAGTAAGGGTACGTATAAATCTGTTTATGTCACATAAGGTGCTATAGACATCAATAGTGTTGGTGGGGGAAAAATTCAAACTACGTTCTAAAACAGAAATATGATGTTGGGTTAAATTTCTGCTGGATAAATTGAGAACACCCACTGTTTGATGGTCACTATTGTCCGTATCATTAGTCCCGGTATGTGAAAATCGCTTGGTGTGTTTACGACCTGCTCTTCTCACTTTTTTGTTTTGGGTGGTATTTTGGCCTTCCGAAAATAAGAAATTCTACCCTCTGAATATGTGGAGCGGAGGGATTGTCTGATTCTGAACTAGCTCCGGTGTCCGACTCTTGTTCAGATGAGTTGAAGGTAACATGCAGTTTTTCTGTGTTTTGCACTTTACATCGCGGGTTTCTGTTCTTTAAAATTGATTTGGGGGTGGTGTCTTGCTTCTCCCACCTGCCCCATTCATAAACCTGATTCTGTGCATAATCATTAGTATCTCTTTGGAACTTTATTTTCTTAACCTGCATGATATACTCTTCCAGTTTATTAATATTATCATAGGTTTTTTTGGCATGAGTTCATCATAGTTGGTTAGATCTTAAAATTTTAAGGCATTCTATTGTAGCTTCGCAATAGCTGATTCCAATTCCTGCAATTTAATGGTTTCATATTTTAAAATGATGTCCATCAACTTAGAGGAACAAGTGGTCAAGGCTTCATTTCATTCATTAATCATGTCCTGACGAAAGATGGTTGTAGGTATTTTTTAAAGTCATAATCCACGTGGAATCATGCGTTTTTCCAAATAATTTTTAATGGTTTCATGATCCCATCCAATGCGTGTCTCTTGGTTTAGTAGTTTTTCAAGATCATTTAGCAGAACTTTGAAGTCTACTTGTACGATCGCTCCTTGCCCGGAGCTTGAGAATAATTGAGCTGCTTTGTGTGATCTGTTTCTACCAGTTTGAGACATGATGGTATTGGAAAAAGGTGGCGTTGAATGAACACAGATGGGTGAGGTGCTGTAGTCTGACTGTGATGAATATGCAGTGTGTAGAGGAACAATGCTGTATTAAGTGGGGAGCAACGGTAGAGCCTGTATGATGCTCAAAGTACATTTAGAAATAACAGAAAGTCCAGCTCACCCACTTGCTTCCGTGCTCGGATCTGCACCCAGGCTCCGTGTGTCCAACAGCAAATAAAACGAAATGATCCAGCACTTGAAAAAACAGCAATCTTTATTGTAGAAATCCTCGTAAAAACAGTACAGGACCGTGGCACCTCACCACCTCTGAGAAATCTTGATGCGTTTCGAACGCATGCACTCTTTGTCAAAAGATACCTGCTCTACTTCCTGAAACCCTTTTATGGGCTGGAATCAGGTGGGTGCAATTAGTAAAAGGACAGGCTGCTAGGAAAAAGCAGAACCATCCTTATATCTAAAAAAAAACACATGAGACAGATAAAAGATAACATTCAACTTGTGATTAGTCATTCAGAAAGCGCTATGTGATTAGTCATTCAGAAAGCTGTTTTTACGAGGATTTCTACAATAAAGATTGCCGTTTTTCCAAGTGCTGGATCATTTCATTTTAACAACATATTGTCCATTGTAGCAGGTGGGGGAAAAAACTTCCCCTGTAAGGCCCCACTCTTGCCCTATTAATTCCCTTCTTGGCAAGTGTTACTCACCCTAAAAAGGGCAGACCCACAAAAAACCCTGGGAAATGTCAGTTTTTGTAGAGGGAAATAGGGAGATGTTCCTGTGTGGGGCCGCCCTTTTTAGGGGAGTAACACTTGCAAAGAAGGGAATTGATAATGCGAGAGTAGGGCCTTACAGGGGATATTTTTTTTCCCACCGGTTAAGTTGGACCATACTTTGTTCCCTTCCACCTTTTAGAGGTCTTTGCATCACATCAATACTTAGTGGTGTTGGTGGCACAGGGTGTTTTTTTCACACCTTTCCTTTTGTTTGATTAAAAAAAAATTGAGTATGTATATTTTATCCTAAGAAAAGTTAAGTTTTAGCTAATGCATATCCTAAATACTTACTTGTGGTCTGATGGTGAGGAATGTCTGTAACTGGGGAAAAGTACCTTAAATGTGTTTTGCACTATCCATATTTGTGAAGTGGTCAATCTACTCTGATGCATCAGGCATTGGTGGGTGGAAATTCTGGCTGATCCATGCCTAATTCCTCTTCACAAAGATCGGTCTCTCCACATTTTTCATGTACAGACAAGCTCTCCTTGGGGTTACTATGTCCACCGCCGCACTAAACACGCTCTCTGATGGCACACTACTGCCAAATAAGTTTGGCTGCCCAGAAGTCCAGCGGTTTAGGTCTTACTCCAGGTCTACCTCTGCTGATGGGTTGCCTCAATATGCGGGTGAAGAAAGCTACTCAACAGCGACTGTAGACTCAGGCTGCTGCTGATGGAGCTGATACTGCTCCTGCCACCCCACCCCTCCCCACCAGCCATGGCAGTGGAAGGTGAGCCCAGAGGGCCCCCAGAGTCAGACCTGCGAGAGGATGGACAATGGCGCAGATAGGAATCGGCCAACTGGCTATGTATGATGCCTCTGTAGTTGGTCAGTTTGTCCTCCCTCTCAGTGGGTGTAAAAAAAAGCACACATTTTGTTCCGGTAGCGAGGGTCCAATAAGGTGGGAAGGGCCAGAAGTCATCCCGCTGCCAAATGGTGACAATTCGGCAGTCACTAAGAAAGATAGTGAGCATGCATCGTGCCATTTGTGCAAGTGAATCGGAGGGGCTCCCTGCCTCCATCTCCACTGCGTACTGCCATGGTGTGTCTGGGTCCTCTGTCTCACCTTCCTCATAACCCACTAGCTCCTCCAGCTGATCCTGCTCCTCCTCTGCTGTCAGATGACTAGAAAAACCGCCCATCTCGCAAAACCTAAGCTGTGCTCCACTGTGCCCCTTCCCCTCCTCCCCTCCTCCAGTTCAGCCCGCACAGGGATCATGTGGCTGTGAGTTGTAGACGCCACATCTCCAGTGCCCTGACCAGCCATTGTCTCCAATATGTATTGTAGTAAATGTAGCAGTGGAATGACATTGTTCATCCCATAATCCTGGCGACTGACTAATAATGTGGCTTCCTCAAAGGGCCTGAGCAAACGGCAGGTGTCACGTATGAGCTGCCACTGGTTGACATTGAAGTTACACAGGGAGTCTCACTATCCGCATGGATCATCAAGAAATCGGTGATGTCTTTTCTCTGTTTGTATAGTCTGTCCAACATATGGAGGGTTGAATTCCAACGTGTGGAAACATGGCAAATCAGACTATGTTGGGGGATACCATTCTGATGCTGCAGCTCAAGGAGGGGTGTGCTTTGCGGTGTACGAGTGGCTGAAGTGCATGCAAAGTTTCCTTCCCATTGTTAGGATGTCTTGCAGATGGGAGGGAACACTTCAGGAACCGCTTGACAATCAGATTGAACACGTGTGCAATGCAGGGCGCATGTCTCAGGCTTCCTTGTCGCAGCGCAGACAAGAAGTTCTTCCCATTGTCGGTCACCATGGTTCCCATTTCCAGTTTTTGTGGAGTAAGCCATGATTTCATTTCTTGATGAATGACTTTTAGCAGTTCCTCCCCTAGGTGACTCCGTTTGCCAAGGAAAACAATGTGAAGAACAGCGTGACTCCACCGTGCCCTGCACACATGGTATACTGGAAGTTCACTGAGACTTGTCCGTGCAGTGGAGGCTGAGGACACGGTGGAGGATGAGGAGGAGGAGTCGCACACTGTCACAGGACCAACGACCTGAGAGCGTGGAGGCGGAAGCGGCGTGACCTGTCCAAGTTGCTGTTGTTATGGCTGTGCAGGAACCGCATTCACTCAGTGGGCTGTAAAGGACATGTATTGTCCCTGACAGTAGTTACAGCTCCATACGTTGGTGCTGCCGTGCACTTTGGTACACACTGACAGGCTTAAGGACTGGCCAACCTTCTGTTCCACAAAATTGTGCAGGGCTGGTACTGCCTTCTTCGCAAAGAAGTGGCAGTTGGCACTCTCCCCCTGGGCACTACACAAGCCATCAGTTCTCTAAAAGTTGCAGAGTCAACCACTTGAATAGGGAGGGACTGCAGCACCAGCAACTTGGACAGGAGAGCATTCAACTTCTACACCTTTGGATGAGTGGGTGCATACTGTTGTCTCTTGGACATGGCTTCGCCGATGGATTGCTGGCAGAATGAC
The DNA here is from genome assembly GCF_029499605.1 of Hyla sarda. Taxonomy (NCBI): domain Eukaryota; kingdom Metazoa; phylum Chordata; class Amphibia; order Anura; family Hylidae; genus Hyla; species Hyla sarda. Next base: position 132,649,373 of record NC_079198.1, on the reverse strand, counting down.
AGAATCAAAGAAGCAGGAGCAGGAGCATCGGGAGCAACAGAAGATGGGTATGACACACAGCTCCCTTCGACTGAGGTGGCTTTGCATTGGCTGGCCGAAACAGGGAGCGGCGTGCCACTGGGTGATACAGCAGGCTGGACCACCACATCGGAGTAATGGTTCTCCCAGGCCACTTCATGGTGATGCTGCATATGTTGACGCAGGGCCGTGGTGCCAACATTGGGACCCTGGCCACGCTTCACCTTCTGCCTACACATTTTGCAAGTGGCTATGTTAACCTCTTCCTGATGCTTGATGAAGAACTGCCACACCGCCGAGTAGCTGATTTTCCCACCAACAGTCCGCACTAATTGACTGCTACTGCCACCATCTCCAGGAACCCTTGTTCCACTACCTCCTGGGAAGGTAGGCTACCGCGAAGCAGGTGATCTCCCCCTGGCATGTTTGGCTCCAAAATTTCTACTTCTGCCACCATGCTGACTGCCAACCATGCTATCACCTTTCTGGCTCAGCTCCTGCCTCATGGGAAACCTGCAACCCTCTTCTCCTGATGATGAAGAAGCCCCTTCTGCACCCGGCTCCCAATTGCGATCGGCATCATCATCATCAAGTGTCTGCACGTCACTGATATCCTCCTCAGGTTCCTCAACAGTGTCTGCTTCAGGACCCTGAACGCTGACAACACCCCCTCCCACGTCACTCTCCTCACCACTACTTGCGCGCAGATGTCTCCTCCTTGCATAGTAAGCGGCAGATGTCTCCTCAAATTCTTGGATGGGCAGTAGGGTCTCACTTTCCTCTTGATCGTCCTCACTAAATAGTGCAACTGAACCCAAAGCATAATATACTTCTGTGGGGGAGGGAACCGCATAGGAAAGAGGCAATGGAAGGACAGGTACTGCTCACGGGCCAATACCAACTGAGGGTTGTGTCTGAGAAACCCACCGACTGTTGACTGGGGGTTACAGATGTCACCTGTGATGAAGTGGATGACTGTGTTAACCAATGAATGACAACAGATGGGTTGCTGGTGGAGACACAACCACCAGCTGATACCGGGAGCTCAGGCCTCTCAATGCGACTACGGCTGCCACTCACTCCTAGTCTGCTGCAACCTCTGCCTGATGAATTTAGGCCTCTGCCACTCCTCTGTGCACGTCCTGGCACTTATCTGCCTGACATACTTAGTGAGTATATGTGTGGAGTACAATATGCTCCACTACACTTAAAAAAGTATTTGTATACAACACCAGCCGGTGAGTACTTTTGCCTGGACTTTCACAGTATCCAGGCCCTTCAGACTTTAACAGGATCAAAATAGTACAAAACTTAGATTTACATATGTAGTATGCACTTATTATGGGAGGACAATGCGCTAAAGTACACTTAATAAAGTATTAGTGTACAAATTCAGCTTGTGAGCACTTTTGCCTGGCCTTTCACAGTATCTAGGCCCTTAAGACTTTAACAGGTAAACAATAGTACACCACTTAGGTGTACATATGGGGTATGTATTTATGAGGGGAGAACAATGCGCTACAGTACACGTAACAAAGGATTTGTGCACAACACCAGTAATAAACACCCGTGCTGCAGCACACAGTCACTGTGTACTACACCCAAAATTGCACTTTCTCTCTCAATCTCACTCCCTTCCCTATCAGTGCCTCTAGGCAGCATCTGTGCTTGAGCTGAATTGCTGCTGTGCTGTGCAACACACTGTGCAACACACTGCACTCTGTCCCTCTCTTTGTGCAACAGAACGCTGACTTGACTAGGAGATGAATCGCTGCTAGAAAAAAGCTTTTCTGTGCAACACACACACAGTGCTGTCTGTCCCAATCCATCTCTTTTCAGTGAAAGGCTGAAGTGAATGGCCGCAATATGGCTGCCGATTATATAGGGGTGACTGGCTGCTGATAGGCTGCATGCTGCATGTGATTCAGGGCCATCCCGCCTACCATTATTCCCGTCTTCCCAGGATTCCTTACCGCATGTAGATCTGCCATTTTAGATGCCCTGGAGAACAAACCTCTTTCTTGGGTGCTTCAAGGACCACTTTATTACCTGTAATCCACTTTTTTGTGAACATGCTGTCATCTATAGAAGATACATTGACAATTTATTTGTCTTATGGCGGGTAAATTCAAAACAGATTGACATGTTAATACAGCCAGATTAATGAAAACAATTAGGGCATCTCTCTCACTCCCAAATATTCAAAAACCTCTATAAATTTCTGGATCTAAATGTTGCACACAGAGATAACGAAATAATCACATCTACCTATTTTAAACCTATTTTATACCTATTGAAAATGGAGAGACATGCCATACGGACAATTCCGTAGAGGAAGAAAAATTGCACCAAAGATTCCACCTTTGTCAAACAAGCAGAGATTTTAAAGGCCCGTTTTTTTGAGAAAGGATACCACGAAAAATTGTTGGATGATGCTTTTTCGAAAACAAAATCATTCACTCAGGACGAATGCCTATCTTCTACCCATCGCAGCCCACAAAATCTGGAGAAAGAAAAAAGTTAAGAAAATCCGTCAATAACACATGAAATCATAACAACAACAACAAAAAAAAAAATCCCAATAGAAGTACAGTACCAACTTTGTAACCACCTACTCAGGAGGTCATCAGATGATCAAACAAATTGATCATCTGCCTCTCTGAAGAAGGGCACCTATGAATGTAAAAGGTCCCGGTGTTTGTGCTGTTCAACAATAGAAGATAACAAAACCACATTTACGAGCACACACAAACACACACACAGGAGAATCATTTCCCATTAAAAGGGTACTCCGGCGCTTAGGCATCTTATCCCCTATCCAAAGGCTAGGGGATAAGATGCCTGATCACGGGGGTCCCGCCACTGGGGACCCCCGTGATCTTGCACGCTGCACCCCGTTTATAATCAGTCCCCGAAGCATGTTCGCTGGCTACTGGCGACCACGGGGCAGGCGGCGTGTGACGTCACACCTCCGTCCCCGTGTGACATCACGCTCCGCCCCTCAATGCAAGCCTATGGGAGGGGGCATGACCCGGTAATCAGACCCGGAGCGAACATGCTCCGGGGACTGATTATAAATGGGGCGCGGCGTGCAACACCAGTGGCAGGACCCCCGCAATCAGGCATCTTATCCCCTATCCTTTGGAAGGGGATAAGATGTCAAAGCGCCGGAGTACCCCTTTACGTACAGTATAACCTGCCAGTCTTCCTACTTCATTTATTTAATCAACTGCAAGTGCGGAAAACAATACGTGGGGCACACCACCCAACAACTCCACCGCTGCCTTAATCAGTACTGCAGCAACATTAAGAAACGATTTATGCTTCCCAGCCTCTCCCAACACATTGCCCTTCCACACAAAGATGAAGAAAAGGAAGAAAACATCATCTCTATGTTGCCAATTGACTTCATTCCCCCACATATTAATAATCGGTTTGAGACACTATGCAGAAAAGAGATGTTCTGGATTTATAACCTCCATTTGTTGCAACCATATGGTCTTACTGAGGCTACAGAGTTAATCCATTGATCCCAGTCATTCTTATACAATAACATTCCTGTAATTTAATATTTGTATATAGTTATCACTTCACGTACAACAAAGGAGTTCTAGAAATCCATATACACAGCCCCATGTTATTGTTCACATACAATGGGCTCCACTGCTCCTCTCTTAGGATGCGATCACACTACTGGATGCTTAGAGTTACATAGAACACTTACCTTAAAAAGATTGAGGATCTGAACAGGACCTTCCAGGTATGAGCTGCTTGTTAAAAAACTTGCAGTCTCCCATACGGCTTCAGCCCAAGTGACTGCCTTTGCGAGTTCTGCACGAAACCAGTGAACGGATCTTGTGAGCAGCCACTTCAATTTTTATCAGAAGACAGCTAATGGAAATCCAGATGAATATAACTACATTCCAGTCCACTGCTTCTAGTTTTATGCCAATGCCAGTGTTGTACTATACATTTGTTTGTATTTATGCGGTTTTTAACCCATTGTGTTTTTATATGTTTAAAATATTTCTATTACATTAATTTGAATCTGTAATTTTACTGTTATTTAATACTTAGCCGTTCATTTTCACTGGCTTTTTTGTGTATACAATGATGCCATGTAACATTGGTGAACCATTGGACCTGATAAAGAGGGGGTTCCACTCCTTGAAACACATATTCCCATCACATTTACTGAATAAATGCTTTTTTATTTATTATTTTAATTGTCCGCATCAGTCTTTTCCCATTGGTGCAGTTCTTTACTAAGAATCTCACCACTTAGTAAAGTGCTATTAGGAGCAGATTTCCATACCTGCTCTCATGGGATTCTTCTAAGCTCTTTCCAGACTAGAGAGCAACCTACACAGACTGGTCAGGTGAACTCATTACACTCTCTAAACTATCCTTACATGGGCAGGGCTGGATCATCATTGGCGCTCCTGGACCACCTGCTCCGGGCCCCGTGTCCGCAGGGGCCCCATCACATTCGGGACATCCCTGCAGGCTGCTCAGTAGCGGATCGGGGGGGGGGGGGCTGTTTTAAAGTTTCCGCAGAGTAGCCCGGCCACGGCCACTTTAAAACAGTGACCAGTGGCAGCTCCTGTGGGCCCAGACTCCTGCTCTTTCTATTTTTCATATTTCCTTACCTGACCGTGCTCGGCAGGCTCAGGTAATACGTCGGGTCTTGTGGGCTGTGACGAGTGACGTCTCCTGCGGCTCCTCTGCTCGGCGTCAGGGATGTCACTCATCACTTCCTGCAGCCGCGGCCGCTACAGGGCACAGTTTTCTTCATTACACCTCAGCGCTGCAGGAAATGAGGAGTGACGTCCCTGACGCCGTGCAGAGGAGCCGCAGGAGACGTCACTCGTCACAGCCCACAAGACCCGATGCATTACCTGAGCCTGCCAAGCCCGGCCAGGTAAGGAAATATTAAAAATAGAAAAAGCAGGAGGAGGGGGGAGGAATGAGCAGGGGAGGATTATGAGTGGGGGATGGTGATGAGGCAGAGGGGGGTAATGATGAGCGGGGGGGGGTAATGATGAGCAGGGAGCGGGGTAATGATGAGCAGGGGGGGTAATGATGAGCAGGGGGGGTAATGATGAGCAGTGGGGGGGAATGATGAGCAGGGGGGTGGAATGATGAGCAGTGGGGGATGATGAGCAGGGGGGGAATGATGAGCAGGGGAAAACACGGGAAAGGAGGCGGGGGGGGGGGGGTAAATATGGCATAGGGGCTGATAAAAGGGGAGGAAGGAGGGGAGGGCAAACTGAGGGTCAAGGGGAATCAAAGTTGGGGGGATAATGAGGCATATAGTTCAGAGCTTCCCAGTCATTTATTTTACATTTATTTTTTTTCCCTCAAATTTTCCTGTGAAAATGAGGGTGCGTGTTATGTGCCAGTGCGTGTTATACGCAGATAAATACTGTCATTCCCAATCCCCCCCCCCTCACATTTATCACGACATCCCTGTGTCCTGAAAGATCCTGGTTACCTTTATGCAGCCCCAGGTTAACTTTAAAAATGCAGGGGCTGCTGTGAGGTAGCGCACGCAGGGACATCACTGACATCCTTTGCGTGCGCCCATAGGAGCGGAGCAGCGAGGATGCACGCATGGTAAGTTACCTACACATCATCTTCAGTGCTCCGACCACCGCTCCTCCGGTCCCGGGACCTACTGCTATGGCCCATAGGCCATAGCAGTAGATCATGACCCCGGACTAGAGAACCGGTGGTCGGAGCACTGAAGTGGGGCAGTACACAGACATACAGTCTCCAGCCATACACTGTATATGGCTGGAGGCTGTATGTCTGTGGGGGACACTGCCAACATAATGTGGGGGGACCAGTGGCGTTGCGACCCGGGTGCGGGGGGTGCGGCCCGCACCGGGTGACACCAACCTAATGAGGTGACACCAAGACGCTCCGCAGCATCCACCCCCCCTCCCCAGCTACACAGACACCCCCCCATCTGTGCCCGACCGGCCTCCAATCCGTCAGCACCCCCCTCCCCCAGCGGTGCGGTGCGCCCGTCCGTCAGCAACCCCCCTCTTTCACCTTCACTGTGCGCCCGTCCGTCATCACACATCCCCTCACCTTCACCAGCACTGTGCCCGTCCTCCGCTCCCACGTCTACGCCGGCCTGACGTCACACCGCATGGCCGCGCAGGAGGACGTGAGTTACGTCACTCGCCCGGTGAGAAGGAGCGCTGCGCTGGATGGGTGAGTGTGTATGTCTGTCTCTCTGTCTGTCTGTCTGTCTCTATCTATGCTTGTGTGTGTGAGACTCTGTGTGTATGTGACTGTGTGTATGTGACTGTGTGTATGTGACTGTGTGTGTGACTCTGTGTGTGTGTGACTCTGTGTGTGTGTGTTTGTGCGACTCTGTGTGTTTATGTGACTCTCTATGCGTGTGTGACTGTGTGGCTCTGTGTGTGACTTACTCTGTGTGTGTGTCTGTCTGTGAGTGTGTGTCTCTCTGACTGTGTGTGTGTGTGTTTGTCTCTCTGTGTTGTATGTGTTTTTTTTTTTTTGTGTGTGTGTGTGTGGGGGGGGGGGGGGTATAACCAGCGATCTATTGTGGGGAGACTTTGACCCATTGTGGGGAACCTGCAAGGGAACCTGCGGCCTAATGTGGGGAAACTACTACCAAATGTGCGGAGTCTATGCTACCTAATGTGGGGAGTCTATGCTACCTAATGTGGGGAATCTGTGCTATCAAATGTGGGGAGTCTATGCTACCTTATGTGGGGAGTCTATGCTACCTTATGTGGGGAATCTGTGCTACCGAATGTGGGGAATCTGTGCTACCTAATGTGGGGAATCTGTGCTACCTAATGTGGGGAAATTGCTACCTAATGTGGGGAATCTGTGCTACCTAATGTGGGGAAATTGCTACCTAATGTGGGGTAACTGGTACCTACCTAATGTGGGGGAACTGGTACCAAATGTGGGGAATCTATGCTGCCTAATGTGGGGAATAGATGCTACCTAATGTGGGGAAACTGCGACCTACCTAATGTGGGGGCACTGCTGCCTACCTAATGCTCCCCCCTGGCACTAGCACACCCTCATCATCCACCAGCAACACCCCCCCCCCCCCAGCAGCACCTCCATCAGCAGATCCTGATGGTGGATGAGGGAGGTGCTCCTACCAGGAGGATGATTGGGGTGATACTGCCAAGGGGGATGGCCAGTAGCACCCTCATCATCCTCCAGCAACACCCCCCCAGTAGTAGCACCCCCATCATCCACTAGCAACACCACCAATACCCCCCTCCCGTGGTAATAGCATCAGCTAACGGATGTTGAGGGGTGTTACTGCGGTTGTGGTATTATATTCAGAGGGTGCACTGTATGGCAACGTTATATTCAGAGGGCGCAGTTCGTGGTAGTATTATATTCAGAGGGCGCAGTTTGTGGTAGTATTATATTCAGAGGGTGCAGTTTGTGGTAGTATTATTAGAGATGAGCGAACTTACAGTAAATTCGATTCGTCACAAACTTCTCGGCTCGGCAGTTGATGACTTATCCTGCATAAATTAGTTCAGCCTTCAGGTGCTCCGGTGAGCTGGAAAAGGTGGATACATTCCTAGGAAAGAGTCTTCTAGGACTGTATCCACCTTTTCCAGCCCACGGGAGCACCTGAAAGCTGAACTAATTTATGCAGGAAAAGTTATCAACTGCCGAGCAGAGAAGTTTGTGACGAGTTGAATTTACTGTAGTTTGCTCATCTCTAAGTATTATATTCAGAGGGCGCAGTGGGTGGTGGTATTATATTCAGAGGGTACAGTATGTGGCGGTATTATATTCAGGGGTATAGTATGTGGCAGATTTATATTCAGGGGTACAGTATGTGGCAGATTTATATTCAGGGGTACAGTATGTGGCAGATTTATATTCAGGGGTACAGTATGTGGCAGATTTAAATTCAGGGGTACAGTATGTGGCAGATTTATATTCAGGGGTACAGTATGTGGCAGATTTATATTCAGGGGTACAGTATGTGGCAGATTTATATTCAGAGGGTACAGTATGTGGTAGTATTATATTCAGAGGGGACAGTATGTGGCAGATTTATATTCAGAGGGCGCAGTTTGTGGTAGTATTATATTCAGAGGGTACAGTATGTGGTAGTATTATATTCAGTGGGTACAGTGTGTGTTGGTATTATATTCAGGGGTACAGTATGTGGCAGATTTATATTCAGAGGGTACAGTATGTGGCAGATTTATATTCAGAGGGTACAGTATGTGGCGGTATTATATTCAGGGGTACAGTATGTGGCAGATTTATATTCAGTGTACAGTATGTGTTGGTATTATATTCAGAATGTACAGATGTGTGGTAGTATTATATTCAGTGGGTATGGTGTATGGAAGGTTTATAATCAAAGAGTGTAGTAGTATTATATTTAGAGGATACAGTGTTTGGCAGGTTTATAATAATAATTGTTTTCATATAGAGGATGAGAATGCGCTGACATAGTGAGGAGACGTCTGGGCGTCACATTCTACAGACAGAAGTTTTAGCTGGAACAAGTCCTGGCGGTATGTACCATCTGAATTAGATAAGGGGAGACTATAGAGAAGACGTCACCTGTAGTGACTGATATCATTGTACATTCTCCTCTCTATAGAGAAGACGTCACCTGTAGTCACTTATATCATTGTACATTCTCCTCACTATAGAGAAGATGTCACCTGTAGTCACTGATATCTATGTCCTATCAGAGCTGTAGTCGCTTGTCAGTTCTACAGTTAGGTCAGTGAAACTACAACTCCCAGCATGACCTCACCACTGCTCAAAGGGGTACTCTACTGGAAAATGGAAAAAAAAAATTTTAATCAGCTGGTGCAACAAAGTTAAACAGATTTGTAAATTACTTCTATTTAAAAATCTTAATCCTTCCAGTACTTATTAGCTGCTGTATAAGCGATTCACAGGAAGTTATTTTCTTTTTTAATTTCTTTTCTGTCTGACCACAGTGCTCTGTGCTGACACCTCTGTCCATGTCAAGAACTGTTCATAGTAGGAGCAAATCCCCATAGCAAACCTATCCTGCTCTGGACAGTTCCTGACATGGACAGAGGTGTCAGCAAATAGCACTGTGGTCAGACTGGAAAGAACTACACAACTTCCTGTGGAGCATACACCAGCTTATAAGTACTGTAAGTATTAAGATTTTAAATAGAAGTAATTTAAAAATCTGTTTAACTTTCTGGCACCAGTTGATATAAAAGTAAATGTTTTCCAGTGGAGTACCCCTTTAAGTAATTCTGGGAGCTGTATATTTCAATGGTGAAAACTTCTTTAACACTTTCCTATTCTGTGGCAACTGGTATATCTGATTATTATACTGGAATTTCTCACAATGCGCTACAACAGTGGTGTCTGTCACAACAGGCTAAAAACTTACTGGGGGGAGGGGGTAGGTATGGGGGTGACACCATTTTCTACCGCACCGGGTGACACCAACTCTAGCAACGCCACTGGGGGGGACTACAACCTAATGCAGGGGAACTGCAACCTACTGTGGGGGAACTGTCACGCCCCCTCCCATAGACTTGCATTGAGGGGGCAGGGCGTGACGTCACACGGGGGCAACGTCATAATGTCATGATCTTCCGTTCCCGTGGTTGGGAGCCAGAACCTCCAGCGCTGCCGAAAGCAGTTACAGGGGGCTGCTGCATGCTATATTGCGGGGGGACCCCCACGATCAGACATCTTATCCCCTATCCTTTGGATAGGGGATAAGATGTCAAGGGGTGGAGTACCCCTTTAAGGACCAGTGGAGGACTAAGGCTAAGTTTCCAGAGAAGGCAAAAGCACAAGAAAAAAAATGCCAAAAATTACCATAACACAGGAAAAAGCAGTAGCAGTTTTTCTGTATGTTTTTGCAGGTAAAAAAAGGGGGAAACCTAGCCTTAGGGGTCTCTGGGAGAAGGAGTCTGGAGGAGGACTTAGGGGTCTGGGGGGACAGAGGGGTCTAGGGGAATTAGGGCTCGTCCACACTACGAACTTCCGCCAGCAGAATTTTGCTTTTTTTCAATGGGATGCTGCTGCTCTGTGCACACTACGGAAGACACAGTGTGTGGTAGTATTATTTTTAGAGGGCATGATGTTTGACAGTATAATATGCAGATTACATAGGGTTTGGCAGTATTATATTTAGGAAGCGCAGTCTCTTGTAGGGTTATAATGATTGTTGTCTTTATATAGAGGATGAGGATTGGCTGGCAGAGTGAGGAACCAATGATGTCCAGGTGTTAAACTTTACAGAGGAAGATGGAGCTGGAAGAAGACCTGACGTCTGGACCAGATGAAGAAGAAAAAGAAAGGCAACAGAGAAGACGTCTACTGTGAGTCATTTTATGTTTGTGTATTCTCCTGACTGTCCATTTATGTCACTTATAAGTTTCGCAGTAATAATGGATGACACTGTACCCCAATTTGAGGCTCCAGCTGTTACAAAACTACAACTCCTATAACGCCTGAGGCTCTCCAGACATAATGGGTCTTGTAACTTTTTCAACAGCTGGAAAGAGTGACTTGAACTGAAGTGATTTTAGACCTTGCAGCCCATTTATTTTTAATGGGGGCCTGACTCCTGTTCCACTCAGTGGAAGGGAGAATGTCGGGGGGGCATCATAAGGAAGTGCTCCGTCTTCCAGGCAGCCTTAATGTGGCCGTGTACATGGGGGACAGTGGTGGGCAGTAGAGGAACACACAAAAAGTAAACTAAAATGTATAGAAAATATTTTTTTGAATTACAGTCACAGTATCAACATGCCATGACGATCTGAGACTATAAAGTGAAACACTCACAATTAAGGGGTAAAAGAAGCTGAGAAGAGGTGTATTAAACAGCTATAAAGAAAGTCGAAGGGGAGGACAACCTGAGCTGTCAATGATGGGCCACCTGGAGGATAGCTGGGGACATCAATATAAGATGGAAATGAAAGGAGCCTTCTATCTTCCTCATATATTGAGGCCCCTACTCCTCCTTTCTCCCATCCCATCATGCACATGGACATATATGTATATGCCTCAGTACATAGAAAAATAGGTAAAGACACCCTCCTATTATTAAAAGAACAGAGCGTGACAGGACAGGTAAAGAAAAGAGAAGAGAATCAGATGACAGATGACTGGAAAGAGAGAGGACATTGATACCTGAGGGAGATAACCAACTGGTTAAAGAATATCAGCACTCATTTAAATAGCAGAAGACTTTAAGGAACAATTAGGAGCCATAAGAGGTGGAGATCTCTTGACAATATTGAGGAAGAGGATCTAAGGCAGTCAGACCGGAGCGCAGCAGTGTTGCAATCGTGGATTGTCTCTTCCCAGGTGGAGGGCAAAGTTCATATAGGAGATTGTTCTTGGATGGAGGGTTAATGTCCCAGTCCCTGTTATTATCCAGGACAGGTTTGTGTGCCCACCATGCGCCCAGTCAGATCATCCATATCAGACACATTAGGTAGAGTCTCCAATACTTGGGGAGAAGAGTATAATCAGTCAGCACAGTTGCCAGTACAGGCTTAACTGTGTTCGAGCCTCAGCAACAATATAGGGCATGTAAATGAGGTTTCCCAATACCGTATTTTATACATTACCTGTATAGAGGTCCCCATAGTCAGAGTCCCTAGGACGTCGGGTCCCTCTTTTGTAGTTTTACCCTTGTCACCTCATACTTAGCTAATGACAGTATAGCAGTTTAATTAAATATAAGTATATTATATATATAAGTAATATAGATGTATATATTCTGTTATCTACCTGTTCGGAATGTAGCAGGACCTTCGGGTCACGTGATCAGGTTGAAACTCTATGGTTTCGCTACAGGACCTTTGGAGGTGCCCATCACGTATGCACCCACAATGCACTGTAACGGTGAGTGACAGTCGTTACGGACCAATCCAAAACGGCCGGCCCCTGCCCATATAAGGGACCTGTGCCATCTTGATCCCTCTCTTGGGTTGCTGACTCTGGAAGAGGTAGGACCTCCGCAGCTTACAAGACGATTTACTAGGCCAAAGCCCTGCGGCCTAGGCCTATAGCATAGCGGACTTACTAAGCAATTCCCCGCTGCACGTCGCAAGATCACTGGACCTAATTATTCCCCTAAATCCAGCAGATCTCTGCAACACAATCATTCAGAAGCTGAATTGGGCTTATCTGATCCCAATCGCTGCCAAGCTATATGTAAAGAGACTCTCTTATCAGGACTGCTACTATTACTACATGCACATAAACTCCTCAGTAAAAGTTCCTGCAAATTTTCATTTAACAGCGGTTGTGGACAATCTTTTATTTCTGCATCACCTATTGCTCTTGGTAAGGGTGACAATAGGCCTACCACAAAACACAGCATTTAACCCTCACCCTGGCGTCACGAGTGACAAGGGTTAACAGCGCCCTTAACTATTCTGAACAGCAACACCCTAAATACCCTACACTACCACAAGACAGTGTCCTCTCATCCGCCACCACATAAATGCTTGTAGCAGGATTACAGGGAATGTGTCCATAAGGATGCCTGGAGGGGCGGTTGGAATTCCCCTTAAAACCTGGTAAGCAGAATGCTCTGGAGAATAGCTTAGGCTGCAAGAGAGTCCTGATTGAAGGCAGGAGCTACTAAAGTGCTGCAACCGCCAGTGGTAGGAGAGGCATCTGGAGTGTCTACCCTGTGTTGGGTATTATGAGGTCCCTGGGGCACTGTTATACAAAGACTCCTTTGTGCCTATGGAGCCCTGCATGCAGCTCACCTCGCCTCCACAGAGCGCTGAGTGAGAGAGCAACAGAGAAGCTAGAAGGCTGAAGGTATGCTGCTGGTGTGGAGTGGTTTGGGCCGCCACTCAGCAGAGCAGACAGAGCGGAGGCAGATCCGGAGGCTTGTGAAGGAGGAGCAGGTCCTGACATTGTATGCTGACCTGTGTGAGAGCCATGAGGCATTCCTCCTGGTAGAGTTACCTTTGATTTATTTGCATATTGTGATCCTAGGACTTATGTTTTCTGATATATATATATATATATATATATATATATATATATATATATATATATATATATATATATATTTCTCCCTATCTATCTCAATTGTACATACCACTGGGGGTTGAACGTTTGTACTATATGGCACTGCATATCTCTGCAGATCACTCCGTACCATTTCTTTTATGTTTCATATGTTGCACTTTATTGTGCGTTTTTATCAATCATGTGTTGTAACTAATAAAAATTATTTCAATTTTATTATATTGTACAGGTATTTTCTTTCTTACTCTTTTTGGTACTGTATTACATTATAGGCTATTGCTATGTTGTATAGTTTATTTAGTTTGTTTAATTCAACACATGAATCTATTATACCTCATTTTCCCATGACTGACTCATGAATATTATATCTCATGACCTGATCAGTAATTCTCACTTTTGTGAAATGATATAAAGTTGAGCTCCGGTGTAGAGATAGTCACCTGTCTGGGATAGAAGATTAGACGATGGATTCCAGCTCCCATAAGATCTATCATGTACACGGTTATGATTCCAGACAATATCTGGAGGATTATTTTTCGGATAAACCAGATATGGCCTTTGCAGAGGATTCCTTGATATTTCCCATGGAAAATCTTATAAAAACCTTTGCAGAGGGTATGTATCTTGAATTTTTTATGGTTAATTTGTTTTATAAATTCATAAACAAATGAATATAACTAGATAGACTTTTTCTGAGATGTTGCAGATTAGTAGGGGCGACCGCACTACTCTTATAAAATTTCTTCTATAGAGAGCAAAGCAACCTCTTGTTTTCTGAGTATGATGTAAGATGTCGGGTTATGGGGTTTAGTGAAGTCATTGTTTTACCCTCAATAATCACCAGAAACCTAGAAAACTTAAAACTATTATAGATGTTAAAACTTTATATCTGATCTGTTATGGGAATTTGTAGTTTACAAAGTTTTCCCAGTGCCACTTCTTGGTCTCTTAACAATGATAACCTAGAAGTTAAAATTATTTTCTAATTAAGATAAATAGGTTTAAAATTATAATAATTTGAAATGAAATATTTTTGAATGTTTAAGCATTTTGGAGTATGTTCTCTTTGAGAGATACAGGATATACTTACAGTACTGATCCCCCATGTGCCTGCTTTGTGTTGATAACCTGTTTGCCTTGGTCATGACCACTTAATGCCATTGTCTAGAGATGAGTGAATTTTTGAAAAATTCGACTTGGCTGATTCACTGAATAAAAAAAAGAATCGATTAGATCCAAATTAATTATTGGCAAATTTTTATTAGTAATGTATTTCAATAATGTGTTTAATAAAATGTGTGTTTGTTTCACTTTTTTTTCTCTATTGTTTTATAAAAAAAAATTAGGTAGTACTACTACTCCCAGCATGGAACAGACTGTTCCATGATGGGAGTGGTAGTACCTGTGCTAATAGATAGATTGCCCCAGGTATTACTCCTGACACCTGCTGCAATGTCCTTTATAATGTAAAAATGTGGGCAGCTTTCTCGCATCTATATAGGATGATCGCATCGGTTGTCAGGAGTAATACCTGCTATGATCTGTCCTTAACTGAAGGTACTACTACTCCCAACATGGAGCACACTCTGCTCCATGCTGGGAGCTGTAGTACCTGCATTAAAAGACAGATCCCAGCGAGTGTCACTTCTGACACCAAATGCGATCGCTCTGTATAATGTATAGATGCGGCCGGACGCTCTTCTCTGGTCCCACAGTAGTATGAGTATATGCCGTTTATATACCTATTATTCATATTTCCCGCAGAGAGCTGTGATTGGCTGGAACCATCTGGCCAATCACAGCTCTCTGTGGGAAATATGAATAAGTGATGTGAATTCTATTCACATCACTTGCCGGCCGGAGTTTAGTGCAGAGATGCGAGCGCAGGAGAAAGCCGCTCCATCTCTGCAATAGAAAGGACAATTACATCGGGTTTCGGGAGTGATACCTGCTGTGTTATGTCTCTTAGTACAGGTACTACAGCTCCCATCATGGAACAGTCTGTTCCGTGCTGGGAGTAGTTGTATTACCTAAAAAAAAAAGAAAATGGCAAAAAAAAAGTGAAACACACATAAACACGCACTTTATGGAACACAATATTAAAATACATTACTAAAAAAAATAATTATAAAAAATATGTTATTTTTACAATTAACCCCTTAAGGACTGAGCGTTTTTCAGTTTTTGCACTTTCATTTTTTCCTCCTTACCTTTTAAAAATCATAACCCTTTCAATTTTGCACCTAAATATCCATATGATGACTTATTTTTTGTGCCACCAATTCTACTTTGTAATGAACTAATTTTACCCCAAAATCTATGGCGAAACGAAAAAAAAAATCATTGTGCGACAAATTGGAAGAAAAAACGCCATTTTGTAATTTTGGGGGCTTCTGTTTCTACGCAGTACATTTTTCGGTAAAAATAACTACTTATCTTTATTCTGTAGGTCCATACGATTAAAATGATACCCAATTTATATAGGTTTGATTTTGTATTAATTCTGAAAAAAATCATAACTACATGCAGGAAAATGTATACGTTTAAAATTGTCCTATTCTGACCCCTATAACTTTTTCATTTTTCCATGTACAGGGCGGTATGAGGGCTAATTTTTTCCGCTGTGATCTGATGTTTTTATTTGTGCCATTTTTGTTTTGGTCAGACTGTTGATCGCTTTTTATTCATTTTTTTATGGTATAAAAAGTTACCAAAAATACACTATTTTAGACTTTGGAATTTTTTTTTGCGTGCACGCCATTGACCGTGCGGTTTAAATACCGGTAACAATACATTTTTAAGTTTGGACATTTATGCACGCGACGATACCAAATATGTTTATCTTTATTTTTATTTTCACGGTTTTTTTTTTATTGGCAAAATGGGGGTGATTGCAGCTTTTATTAGGGAAGGGGTTAAATTATTTTCTTTTTTTTTTTCACTTTTTTTTTTTGCAATGTTATAGCCCCCATAGGGGACTATACGACTATACATGCAGTACATTGATTCGGCAGTTGATTGCTCAAGCCTGGATTTCAGGCTTGGAGCAATCAATCGCAGATTAGTCATGCAGGGGGCAGGTAAGGGACCTTCCTGTTGCTTTCTAGCTGATCGGGACATCGCAATTTTACCGCGATGGTCCCGATCAGCCCGACTGAGCTGCCAGGAAGCTTTTACTTTCACATTAGATCGGCGATGTCAAGCATTAGCCACAGGTCCTGGTTTCTTATAGCAACTGGGACCAACTGGGTATTATACGAGCTCTCCTGCTGAGCGCACGTCATAAGTTGGGAGCCACATACGGACGTTTATAAATGTCCATATGCGGCAAGGGGTAAAATGGCCCCTTTCTACATTTTTATTATTGTCGGTTCATCTTTAGTTCCCTGTCTGCCTACATAAATTGATCCCTGTTTAAAAATTAACATTAACATTTTTTTTGTTTGTTTTTTAATTTTTGGGAGCGGGCAGGAACCAGAAAATTCAGCGCTCAATATTAAAAATGGGCTAAAAAAGTAAAGTAAAAAAAATGTGTATGATTTAGAAAGAAGACAAGAAAAATAAATTATGAAATGCACTCCTCATTCATTTTTAATATTGAGCACTGAATTTTCTGGTCCCTATGTTAATTTTTAAACAGGGATCAATTTAAGTGGGCGGGCAGGGACCTAAAAATGAAGCTGACAATAATAAAAATGCAGTGTGTGTGTTATTCACTTTATTTCTCTATTTTTTATATTTTTTAGGTAGTGCTACTACTCCCAGAATGGAACACACTGCTCCATGATGGGTTTAGTAGTTTCTGAACTAAAAGACAGATCGACCGGGTGTCACTCCTGACACCCGATGCGATCATCCATAATATAGCAGAGATGCGGAGCGGTTCTATACAGCACTCGCATCTCTGCACTATACTCTGGGCCGGCCAGTGATGTGAATAGAAATTCACATCACTCATTCGTGTGTTCCGCCCATAGTGGAGTTGGCCAGATGGTGGCAGCCAATCCTCGCTCTCAGCGGGAAATATGAATGGTGAGTGGCCGTTCGGAGTACAGAGCAGAGATGCGAGAACAGGAGAAAGCCGCTCCGCATCTCAGGGATGCAGGATGATCGCTGTGGGTTTCAGGAGTGACACTCGCTGTGATCTGTCCTTATCTGCTCCATGCTGGGAGCTGTAGTACCTGCATTAATAGACAACTTGCAGCGAGTGTCACTCCTGACACCAGCTGTGATCCTCCTGTATAATGTATAGATGTGGCCGGCCGCTCTTCTATGGTCCCCTACAATCAAGTATATATACTCCTATTCATATTTCCCACAGAGAGTTGTGATTGGCTGTAACCATCTGGCCAATCACAGCTCTCTGCGGGAAATATGAATAGGTGTATATATACGGCAGTGCAGGGGACCATAGAAGAGCGGCCGCCGCATCCATACATTATACAAGAGGATCGCAACAGGTGTCAGAAGTAACACGGGTGATCTGTCAATTAGTACAGGTACTACTACTCCCATCATGAAACAATGTGTTCCATGCTTGGTGTAGTAGTACTACCTAAAAAATAAAAAGTGAAAAACACACACACACTACATTTTAATTAGGCTTCTTTCACACTATAGAATATTCATCCGTTATTGAACATCCGGTTTCTGTATTGTATAATTAAAAAACGGATGTATAATAATGGATGAAATAACGGGTGCTAACGGCTGAATAACGTGTGTCAAAATAACGGGCATATTCATCCGTTAAGACCCATTATAACATCTGTCATGTAGCATTATTTTATGGACGTTTTATCACCTCTGCCTACAGACTCCTGCAGCCAGGACTACTACTACTCCCATCATGGAACAGACTTGTTTCAATGATGGAAGTAGTAGTTCCCCAGCTACGGGAGTCTGCCAGTGGCAGGGGAGGCTACATTAGTGTTTGTTATATTACCCTTATGATGGAAAAGACTCTGTTTCATGATGGGGGTTGTAGTACAGGGGCTGAGGGAGAGACCTGATGCGATCAGAATTTATTAAACAGGGGAGCAGGCGGCTGTAATGTGCGATCTATTTTTACTTTCATTTTTAAATTCCCAGCCGGGAGCCCTAAATGGCCAGTACGCAGGAGCCATTCAGGGCTCCCGGCAGGGTTTTTTAAACTTACAGTGTGCCTAATTACTGTATAATCAAATTCCCCCTGACCTAAGTATATTCATTTTAATCCCCCCATGTGTAAATGCATTTTATTCCCTCCCTGCCCAATCATCTTCTAGCACAGCAAGGGCAAGCCATTCCATTCCCTGCTGCTGATCTCCGTATCTGACAGAGAGGAGCAGCAGAGAAGGGAAGGACCTGTCACCCCTGTGCGATGCTTCATTCATTCACCACCACCGCTGCTGGTTCCCAACATGTTCCCGCTGCTGCCCTGCTCCAAGTACAATCAGAGCGCACAGCGGGGACATATCAGTCTATTCCCCACTGTACCCGATGGAGATGAGCAGTAAGGAATAGACTGACATGTCCCCACTGTGTGCTCTGATTGTGTTTGGAGCGGGGACATGTTGGGCGGCGGTGGGGAATGAATGAAGCAGCGCACAGGGGGGACAAGTCAGGTACCGGCGGCGTGGAATAGAGCACTATAAAAGTGCACAGGGGATGCAGGTCCCTCCATTCTCCACTGCTCCTCTCTGTCAAGTAGGGAGATGAGCAGCAGGGAATGGAATGTCATGCTCCTGCTATGCGCTGTGACAGCGTAAGACTATGACAGGGCAGCAGGCGGGGGGGGGGGGATCATACATATACACATGGGGGGATTAAAATGAATATATTAAGTGAGGGGGAATGTGATTATACAGTAAGGCACACTGTAAGTTTTAAAATACAGCCGGGAGCCCTGAATGGCTCCTCAGTACCGGCCATTCAGGGCTTCCGACGGGAAATTAATCGCAGGGGAGTGGAGCATGCCGCCTGCTCCCCTGTTTAATAACTTCTGATCGCATCAAGTCTCAAAAGTGAGACACAGTGCGATCAACCCCTCAGCTCCTGTACTACAACCCCCATCATGGAACAGAGTCTGTTCCATGGTGGTGGTAGTAGTACAAACACTAATGTAGCCTCCCCAGCCACCGGAGGACTCCGCAACCGAGGAACTACTACTCCCATCATGGAAAGAAGTCTGTTCCATGATGGTAGTAGTAGTATCGGCTGCGGGAGTCTGCCGACAGCTGATACTAATGGTTGAAAAACTGATGCAAATGAATGCCACTAAATGGCATCCCTTTGCATCAGTTTGCATCTGTTATTAGAATGGTCTGTTTAGGAGGCAATAACGGAGAAAATATTAACTTTAGCGATCGAAAAAAATGGATGGAGATACGTTTTTTTTTTTTTTTTTTTTTAGGGTCCCATTAAAAAAGTATATTAAAAAAGATACAGCAGTGATGGAAGAAATTGTATTTAACAACATTTATCTTTATTATAACAAAATTTTAATAAATTTTTAAACAGGGATCAATTTATGTGGGGAGGCAGAGCACAAAAAATTTAGCCAACAATAATAAAAATGTAGTGTTTGTGTTTTTCACTTTTATTTTAATTTTAATTTTTTAGGTAGTACTACTACTCCCAGCATGGAACACAGTGTTCCATGATGGGAGTAAAAGTACTTGTACTAATTGACAGATCGCCCATGTCACTTCTGACACTTGTTGCAATCCTCCTGTATAATGTATAGATGCGGCCGCTCTTCTATGGTCCCCTGCACTGCCGTATATATACACCTATTCATATTTCCCGCAGAGCTGTGATTAGCCAGATGGTTCCAGCCAATCACAGCTCTTTGTGGGAAATATGAATAGATGTATATATACATGAGTGCAGGGGACCTTAAAAGAATGGTCGCCCGCATCTATACATTATACAGGAGGAACGCATCAGGTGTCAGAAGTGACACTCACTGCAATCTGTCTATTAATGCAGGTACTACAGCTACCAGCATGTAGCAGAGTGTGCTCCATGTTGGAAGCAGTAGTACTTGCAGTTGAGGACAGATCACAGCAAGTGACCGCTCGCATCTATACATTATACAGGACGATCGCAGGGGTGTCGCTAATGAAGAAATTTGTTATTTAGAATTGAGTCGAAGTTTGAACTCTGAATAAAATTTTTGATGAAATTTGGAACAAATTTAACTTCATCAGATTCGATTTACTCATCGCTAGCATCCACCATGGAGATCTGACATTATGAGTTTAGTTGTTATTTACTGGCTGTCCCATAAGTATTAGAAGTTATTCGCCACTGTATATGTACCGTATATACTCGAGTATAAGCCAAGTTTTTGAGCACGATATTTCGTGCTGAAAACACCCCCCTCGGCTTATACTCGAGTGAACTCACCGCCCTCAGTGGTCTTCAACCTGCAGACCTCCAGATGTTTCAAAACTACAACTCCCAGCAAGCCCGGACAGCCTTCGGCTGTCCGGGCATCCTGGGAGTTGTAGTTTTGAAACATCTGGAGGTCTGAAGGTGGAAGACCACTGCCCGGGGCCTTTGTCGTCATCCAGACCCCCTCCCCCCTTTAGTTTTGTACTCACCTCCGCTCCGTGGGACGTTAGGGTGAGCTGGTCCAGGCCATCTGTGCTGTAGGGACCGTCCTGTGGGGAGGGATAGCCGTTCAGGGCTGTCCATCTTCACCGGGAGTGCCTCTTCTCCGCGCTTCGGGCCCGGCCCCGGAATAATGACGTTGCCTTGACGACGACGCACAGGGGGATGACGACAAAGGACCGGGCAGTGGTCTTCAACCCGGGCAGTGGTCTTCAACCTGCGGACCTCCAGATGTTTCAAAACTACAACTCCCAGCATGCCCGGACAGCTGATGGCTGTCCGGGCATGCTGGGAGTTGTAGTTTTGGAACATCTGGAGGTCCGCAGGTTAAAGACCACTGTTAAATCAGACATTGACAAGCGGTGATGATGAAGGGGGTGGTGTGTGATGATGACAGGGTAATGATGAAGAGGGGGATGATGACAGGGTAATGAGAAAGGGGGGGATGTTGACAGGGTAATGATGAGGGGGGATGATGATAGGGTAATAATGAAGGGGGGGATGATGACAGGGTAATGATGAAGGGGGGATGATGACAGGGTAATGATGAAGGGGGGGATGATGACAGAGTAATGATGAAGGAGGGGATGATGACAGGTTAATGATGAGGGGGGGATGGTGACATGGTAATGATGAAGGGGGGGATGATGACAGGGTAATGATGAAGGGGGGGTGATGACAGGGTAATCATGAAGGGGGGATGATGACAGGGTAATGATGATGGGGGGATGACGACAGGGTAATGATGAAGGGGGGGGATGATGAAAGGGTAATGATGAAGGGGGGATGATGACAGGGTAATGATGAAGGGGGGATGATGACAGGGTAATGATGAAGGGGGGGGGATGACAGGGTAATGATGAAGGGGGATGATGACAGGGTAATGATGAAGGGGGGATGATGACAGGGTAATGATGATGAAGGGGGGATGATGACATGATAATGATGGGGGTGTTAATGATGGGGGTCTGGATGATGACGGGGTCTGGATAATGACATGGGGGGGATGATGTATTTCCCACCCTAGGCTTATACTAGAGTTAATAACTTTTCCTGGGTTTTTGGGGTGAAATTAGGGGCCTCGGTTTATATTCGGATCGGTTTATACTCAAGTATATACGGTAATCTACAGGAATTGTGGGAAATGATGTGCATTTATGACACATTCACATGTACAGGATCTGCTGCAGATTTGATGCTGTGTTCAATCATTTAGTTACATTGTTATCTGCAGCATTAAATCTGCACTAGATCCTGTATGTGGGAATGCACCCTTAACCCTTTAAGGACACAGTTTTTTTTTTCCATTTTTGCACTTTCATGTATTCCACCTCACCTTCCAAAAATCATAAAGTTTTTCATTTTACACATACAGGCCTGATGAGGGCTTGTCTTTTGCTCCAACAATTGTACTGACATCAATCATTTCAAACAAAATCTACGGCAAAACCCAAATTATTTATGGGGCAAAATTGACAAAAATAAATTTGGGGGCAGTGCACTTTTCAGTAAAAATGATACCTTACCTTTCTTCTTTAGGTCCATGTGACTAAAATGTTACCATACTTATATAGTTCTTGTTTTGTTTTACTTCTTTTTGCGTCCTGGTACTTAAGGTCAAATATCAGCAGGCACCCCGTGCAAATGCCCAGGGGGATCATCAGACCCCCCCATGTCGGTGATCGGCGCAAATCGCAAGTGAATTCACACTTGCGATTTGCTCTGATTCCGGGTCATTACGGGTCTATGGTGACCCAGTGACCCGGAATATAAGGGGGATCGCAGTTGTCTAAGACACCTACGATCCCCTTGAAGGGATAGGAGTGAGGTGTCAGGGGTGCCATCCCGTCTATAACTGCTATTGGTCGTCAGAAACGACAACCAATAGCAGATCGGGGGCGGGGGGATTAACTTTCATTTTCCCCGTGCTGCCCACCCACAATAGGTGGGGCAGAATGGGCAAACCGAAGAGGACTGACAGTAGAAGATCCACTTACCCATCCGGAGGCAGCGGGCAACAGTGATCGACAGCCGTGATGTCGTGCGGAAGAAGAGGATGGCTCCCTGGATCCTACGGAAGCTGGTAAGTTGCCTAGCAACATCTGGAGGGCTACAGTCTGAGACCACTATACAGTGGTCTCTAGCCTGTAGCCCTCCTTTTGCAAGACTACATCTCCCAGCATGCCCAGACAGCTGTTTGGGCATGCTGGAATATGTAGTTTTGCAACAGCTGGAGGGCTACAGTTTGAGACCACTATATAGTGGTCCCTAAACTGTAGCCCTCCAGATCTTGCAAAACTACAACTCCTAGCATGCCCAAACAGCTGTTTGCTGTCTGGGCATGCTGGGATTTGTAGTTTTGCAACATCTGGAGGGTCACAGTTTGGAGATCACTGTGCAGTGGTTTCTAAACTGTAGCCCTCCAGATGTTGCAAAACTGCAAATCCCAGCATGCCCAAACAGCAAACAGCTGTCTCGGCATGCTGGGAGTTGTAGTTGCGTACCTTCAGCTGTTGCATAACTACATCTCCCAGCATGCCCTTCGGCGATCAGTACATGCTAGGAGTTGTAGTTTTGCAACAGCTGGAGACACACTGGTTGGAAAATACTGAGTTAGGTAACAGAATCTAACTGAAGGTTTTCCAACCAGTGTGCCTCCAGCTGTTGCAAAAGTACAACTCCCAGCATGCACGGTCTGTCAGTACATGCTGGGAGTTGTAGTTTTGAAACAGCTGGAGGTTTGCCCCCCCATGTGAATGTACAGGGTACATTCACACAGGCAGGTTTACAGTAAGTTTCCTGCTTCAAGTTTGGGCTGCGGCAAATTTATCACTGCAGCACAAACTCCTAGCGGGAAACTCACCGTAACATGCCAGTGCGAATGTACCCTAAAAACACTACACTACACTACACTAACACAAAATAAAGGGTACAACACTACATAAACACCCCCTTACATTGTGCCCCCCAATAAAAATGAAAAACCTATTGTACGGCAGTGTTTCCAAAACGGAGCCTCCAGCTGTTGCAAAACAACAACTTCCAGCATTTCTGGAAAGCCACTGACATACACACAGCAGGCATCCGCTTCCGATCTCTGCCCGGCGCGCGGCAGGGATCTGAAAACGCCAGGACGTACAGGGACGTCTTTGGTCCTTAAAGCCCAGGGTGCAAGGACGTCCCCCGTACGTCCTTGGTCCTTAAGGGGTTAAGGTTGAAAAAAGACAAGAGTCCTTAAAGTTCAACCTATATCTCTGTATCCCTACTGTGTTGATCCAGAAGAAGGCAAACAAATTATCATGAGGCAGATGCCGATTGCCCCATAACCAGGGAAAAAATTCCTTCTGGACTCCAAATATTGCATCAGAATAAATCCCTGGATAAATGTTCTGTCTCTTTAGATCTAGTATCCATAACCTGTAATGTTATGGCTCTTTAGAAATGCATCTAGGCCCCTCCTGATTTCATGTGAGAGATATCTGTACGGCCCCCTGATATATTTATACATAGTTATTTGGTCTCCCCTAAGACTTATTTTTTGTAAGATAAATAACCCTAATTTTGAAAATCATTCTGGGTACTGTAGTCCTCCTATTCCCCGTATTACTCTGGTTTCCCGTCTTTGAACCCTCTCCAGGTCCACTATATCTCTCTTGTACACTGGTGCCCAGTACTGTACACATAATTTCATGTGTGGTCTGATTAGTGATTTGTACAGTAGTAAAATTATTTCCTTGTCATGGGCATATTAGCCCCTGCTGCCTGACACTGGTCACTACAGTAAATTTACTGTTGACTAAAACTCCTACGTCCTTTTCTATGCCGGTAGTCTCCCATTTAGTACATATGCCCAGACTGGATTTTTCCTCCCTATATGCATAACCTTAAATGTATCTGTTTCGAACCCCATCTGCCACCTCTCAGCCTAAACCTCCAACTTTAGAAACGGAAGATATCCAGCACCAGAAAGGCAGGTAAAACCGTGTTTATTGAGGTACAAAAAAAAACAAACAGCATATAGAGGAGCGTAGTGCCTACGCGTTTCAGGCTAAAGAGCCCTTAGTCATTGCCATGACTAAGGGCTCTTTAGCCTGAAACGCGTAGGCACTACGCTCCTCTATATGCTGTTTGTTATTTTTGTACCTCAATAAACACGGTTTTACCTGCCTTCCTGGTGCTGGATATCTTCCGTTTCTACTGTTTGCACGTGGAAGGGAATGCCACCCTGCCGGTCTGCAGCACAGAAGCCAGGATACGGGGATAGAGCAGTACCTTTGCACTGTTGTAAACCTCCAACGTATCCAGATTAATTAGTAACAGTGCACTGTACTCTATTGTGTTATCTACAATACACTGTGTATTGTCCTCTATTGTGTTATCTACAGGGTGGGCCATTTATATGGATACACCTTAATAAAATGGGTATGGTTGGTGATATTAACTTCCTGTTTGTGGCACATTAGTATATGTGAGGGGGGAAACTTTTCAAGATGGGTGGTGACCATGGCGGCCATTTTGAAGTTGGCCATTTTGAATCCAACTTTTGTTTTTTCAATAGGAAGAGAGTCATATGACACATCAAACTTATTGGGAATTCACAAGAAAAACAATCATGTGCTTGGTTTTAATGTAACTTTATTCGTTCATGAGTTATTTACAAGTTTCTGACCACTTATAAAATGTGTTCAATGTGCTGCCCATTGTGTTGGATTGTCAATGCAACCCTCTTCTCCCACTTTTCACACACTGATAGCAACAACGCAGGAGAAATGCTAGCACAGGCTTCAAGTATCCGTATACACTGCTGTATACTACTATATACACCGCAGGAGAAATGCTAGCACAGGCTTCCAGTATTCGTAGTTTCGGGTGCTGCAGAAAGGGCAAAACAACAACAACAAAACAAACAACAGGACCCTCAGTTTACGCAGAAGATTTTGTTCAGTGATGAGTGCACTGTCCTCTATTGTGTTATCTACTATATACAGTTTACTGTCTTCTATTGTGTTATCTACTATACACAGTAATTTATCCTCCATTGTGTTATCTACTCTACTCTACTCAACATTAGAGATCTTAGTATCCTCTGCAAAGACTGATTTTTCACTATATAATCCCTCTACGAGGTCATTGATCAATATATTAAAAAGAAAATGACCCAAAGCTGAACCCTGAGGTATCCCACTGATAACAGTCACCCACTCAGAGTATGTACCATGAATAACCACCCTCTGTTTCCTATCACTGTGCCAGTTACTTACCAATTTACACACATTTTCCCCCAGCCCAATCCTTCTCATTTTATGCACCAACCTTTTATTAGTGATGAGTGGCAGGAGCCATGTACAAATTTGCAATATTTACCCTATGTTCGCCAAATTTACACATTCGCTATGTCCGTTCCCTTTTTTTTTCCATGCGAAAATTGTAACAAAATTCGTATAGTGCGCATGCGCGATAATATAGTGAAGGGTGGGCAACTTTCCTATTGGTTGCTAGGGGTGTTGCTAACCTCTGACAACTGTATTTGCATCCTTCTCATTGGCTCACAAGCTAAAAAAAAGAGAAGGATCAGTGTCCTCTGCAAGTGCTGATATTTGCGAATATTTGCATATTCACATATGAAATATTCACGCTCCACACCAATTCATAAAGTAAATTATATTGGAGTCTTCTTTGGACCACAAGCTGGAAGCAGGGAGGGATGGTCACTTTTTTTTACACAGTACACTTCATTGTTGTGATGTGTACTGTGAAGAAAAAAAACAAAAAATGAATATTCGTCATTACGAATATATAGTACTATATTCTAAATATTAGCGAAATTGCAAAGTGCCGATATTTGCGGTAAATATTCATGTTCAACACTACCTTTTATGTGGCACTGGTCCAGTCTGGAGCTCACCTCCTTATAAAAGCTGCTCAGGTTAGTTTGACAGGACCGATCCCTCATCAACCCATATGATATGGAGTCATCCATTTATTTTTATTGATATACTCCAAAATAGCATCTCATAGAAAACCCTCAAACAGTTGACATACAACAAAGGTCACTTGTCACTGTCCCCTTTTTAACCCCTTTAAGTATATGGACGTTTATAAAAGTCCATAAGCGTCTCCTAAGGTATTACGCGCGCTCAGCAGGTGAGCGTGCATCATACCCGGTGGGTCTCGGTTGCTATAAGCAACCAGGACCCGTGGCTTATGCCAGACATCGCCGATCGGGCTGATGTCCGGCATTAACTCTTTAGACGCGGCGATCAAAGTTGATCGCCGCGTCTAAAGTGAAAGTAAAAGCTTCCCGGCAGCTCAGTCGGGCTGATCGGGACCAACGCGGTAAAATCGCGATATCATGATCAGCTAGAGCACAACAGGAGCGTGCCTTACCTGCCTCCTGTGTGTCCGATCGGCGATTGATTTCTCCAAGCCTGAAATCCAGGCTTGAGCAATCAACCGCTGATAACACTGATCCCTGCCATTGCAATGCAAATGCAATGCAATGCAAAACTGAAAAACCCTCCGTCTTTAAGGGGTTAAATATTGGCACAACATTTGTTATGCGCCAGTCCAGGGAAACAGACCCTGTCATTTTAGAATCCTCTGATATTACATTTAGGGTTCTGTCTATTACATTACTTAACTCCCATAGAACACGGGGGTGAATGCCATCTGGACCTGGTGGTTTGTCTATTTTTTTTACATTATATTTATTAACCGTATAATAGTATTATTTATACACTGTCTATTGGCAATGATAGTGTTTTTGGTGTGGTGGTATTATTTGGACATTATTGGTTATAGCATTATTGGTTATAGTAGGCTTTGTATTGTGACTAACCATAGAGCATAATATGTGACTATGTTGTTGGTACGGTATTCCAGCATTTGGGGCCCCACACTTAATTTTGCACAGGGCTACACTTACTTTTGAAGTTGAGTTGTTGTTTTCTGTCTAACTGTTCTCTGATGACTCACGTCCCGGGAGCTGTGCAGTTCCTATGGGGATATTCTCCCATCATGCACAGCTCCCGGGATGTGACATCATCATTGAGCAGTTAGACAGAAAACTTCAGAAGCTAATAACTATTGGAAGGATTAAGATTTTTTAATAGAAGTAATTTACAAATCTGTTTAACTTTCCAGAGCCAGTTGATATATATATATATATATATATATATATATATAAAAAATTTTTTGCCTGGAATACCCCTTCAAGGTCTTCAGGACATAGGGCGTATGGATACGCCCTGCATCCCGAGTCCTTAAGGACCGAGGGCGTATCCATACGGACGTGGGAATTCCGGCCCCCACCGCTAGCCGGTTGGGGACCGGAGCCGGATGCCTGCTGAAATCGTTCAGCAGGCATCCCGGCATATCGCCCAGGGGAGTCATTATGCCCCCCCATGTCGGCGATCGCCGCAGATCGCTGGACAATTCAGTCCAGCGATCTGCGGCAATTCCGGGTCAATCGGGTCTCCAGTGACCCGATGACCCGGAATTACTGGCTGTTCGGGGTCGTCTCTGACGGCCCCGAACAGCCAGAGCCTGCAGGGGTGAGGTGGCACTGGTGCCACCTCACGATCGCCCTGATTCGTCGGCCGGATTACCGGCCGACCAATCAGGGCGCCTGCTGCGGGTGTCACTCCCGCACCCGCTCCGCCCCTCTTCTGGAGGACGTGAGCGGGTGCGGGACGTGCACCCCGGGTGTTGGGGAACCTTATCCCCGGCGCCCCTGTTGGGATCGGGGCCCCAGGAGCAGCTGCGGCGGCGGAGACGACGAGGGACTGACCTGCAGCGTCTGGATCGTTGGAGGTGAGTGACAGCCTCCTGCTGTTGCTTAGCAACAGCTCCCAGCATGCAAAAAGGGCATGCTGGGAGCTGTAGTTATGCAACAGCAGGAGGCAGACCACCACAACTCCCAGCATTCGCTTATGGACATGCTGGGACTTATGGACATGCTGGGATATTGCAACAGCTGGAGGCACATTCTTTCTATGGAAAAGTGTACCTTCAGCTGTTGTATAACTACAACTCCCAGCTTGCACAAACAGCTAAAGTGCATGCTGGGAGTTGTAGTGGTGCATCTGCTGGTTGCATAACTACAACTCCCAGCATGCCCGTTGGCTGTCGGTGACTGCTGAGAGTTGTAGTTTTGCAACAGCTGAAGGCACACTGGTTGTGAAACTCAGAGTTTTTTTTACCTAACTCAGTGTTTCACGACCGGTGTGCCTCCAGCTGTTGCAAACTACAACTCTCAGCAGTCACCGTACACCATGCACCGTACATGCTGGGAGTTGTAGTTTTGCAACAGCTGGAGGCACACTGGTTGTGAAACACTGAGTTAGGTCACAAACTCAGTGATACATAACCAGTGTGCCTACAGTTGTTGCAAAACTGCAACTCTCAGCAGTCACCGACAGCCAACGGGCATGCTGGGAGTTGTAGTTATGCAACAGCTGGATGTCCCCCCCAATGTGAACGTACAGGGTACATTCACATGGGCGGAGGATTACAGTAAGTATCTGGCTGCAAATTTGAGCTGCCGCAAACTTTCTGCTGCAGCTCAAATTGCCAGCGAGAAACTACTGTGAACCCCTGCCCGTGTGACTGTACCCTAAAAACACTACACTACACTAACACAAAAAATAAAATAAAAAGTAAAAAACACTACATATACACATACCCCTATACAACCCCCCTCCCCTCCTCAATAAAAATGAAAAACGTCTGGTACGAAACTGTTTCCAGAACGGAGCCTCCAGCTGTTGCAAAACAACTCCCAGTATTGTCGGACAGCCGTTGACTGTCCAGGCATGCTGGGAGTTTTGCAACAGCTGGAGGCACCCTGTTTGGGAATCACTGGCGTAGAATACCCCTATGTCCACCCCTATGCAATCCCTAATTAAGGCCTCAAATGCGCATGGCGCTCTCACTTTGGAGCCCTGTCGTATTTCAAGGCAACAGTTTAGGGCCACATATGGGGTATCGCCGTACACGGGAGAAATTGTGTTACAAATTTTGGGGGGTATTTTCTGCTTTTACCCTTTTTAAAAATGTAAATGTTTTGGGAAAACAAGCATTTTAGGTAAAAAAATAATTTTTTTTTTACATATGCAAAAGTCGGGAAACACCTGTGGGGTATAAAGGTTCACTTAACCCCTTGTTACGTTCCCCGAGGGGTCTAGTTTCCAAAATGGTATGCCATGTGGTTTTTTTTTTGCTGTCCTGGCACCATAGGGGCTTCCTAAATGCGGCATGCCCCCAGAGAAAAATTTGCGTTCAAAAAGCCAAATGTGACTCCTTCTCTTCCGAGACCTGTAGTGCGCCAGCAGAGCACTTTTCACCCCCATATGGGGTGTTTTCTGAATCGGGAGAAATTGGGCTTCAAATTTTTAGGGGTATTTTCTGCTATTACCCTTTTTAAAAATAAAACATTTTTGGGAAAACAAGCATTTTAGGTAATTTTTTTTTTTTTTTTTTTTTTTACATTTGCAAAAGTCGTGAAACACCTGTGGGGTATTAAGGTTCACTTTATCCCATGTTACATTCCCTGAGGGGTCTAGTTTCCAAAATGGTATGCCATGTGTTTTTTTTTTTGCTGTTCTGGCACCATAAGGGCTTCCTAAAGGTAACATGCCCCCCAAAAACCATTTCAGAAAAACATACTCTCCAAAATCCCCTTGTCGCTTCTTCCCTTCTGAGCCCTCTACTGCGCCCGCCGAACACTTTACATAGACATATGAGGTATGTCCTTACTCGAGAGAAATTGGGCTACAAATACAAGTAAAAATTTTGTCCTTTTACCCCTTGTAAAAATTAAAAAATTGGGTCTACAAGAACATGTGAGTGTAAAAAATGAAGATTGTGAATTTTCTCCTTCACTTTGCTGCTATTCGTGTGAAACACCTAAAGGGTTAAAACGCTGACTGAATGTCATTTTGAATACTTTGGGGGGTGTAGTTTTTATAATGGGGTCATTTATGGGGTATTTCTAATATGAAGACCCTTCAAATCCACTTCAAACCTGAACTGGTCCCTGAAAAATACTGAGTTTGAAAATTTTGTGAAAAATCGGAAAATTGCTGCTGACTGTTGAAGCCCTCTGGTGTCTTCCAAAAGTAAAAACTCGTCAATTTTATGATGCAAACATAAAGTAGACATATTGTATATGTGAACCAAAAAAAAATGTATTCGTAATATCCATTTTCCTTACAAGCAGAGAGCTTCAAAGTTAGAAAAATGCAAAATTTTCTAATTTTTCATCAAATTTACGGATTTTTCACCAAGAAAGGATGCAAGTATCGACAAAAATTTACCACTATGTGAAAGTAGAATATGTCACGAAAAAACCATCTCGGAATCAGAATGATAACTAAAAGCATTCCAGAGTTATTAATGTTTAAAGTGACAGTGGTCAGATGTGCAAAAAACGCTCCGGTCCTTAAGGCCAAAATGGGCTCCGTCCTGAAGGGGTTAAATTAACTCTGCATCTGTAGTGCTATACTGTGTAAATCACTACCTAACTCATTGCCAGCATGTCCAGTGCACTTTAACTAGCAAACAGGATAACAAAAAGGTGAAAAATGAATTGCACTCACCACATTGGATGTCCCAGGTAAGATAGTCTTTTATTCCACAAAATATGATGCAGTTGTCACAGGAAAATAAAATCCATGGAGCGAGGAGTGACAGCAGCCGCTCTCAGATGCAGGGGCACACCACGGGTGGCAACTAGTTTTGCGTCAGCCGACGCTTCTTCTGGCCAGGTGTGGGCTGATGCTAAACTAGTTGCCACCTGTGGTGTGCCCCTGCATCTGAGAGCGGCTGCTCTTACTCCTCGCTCCATGGATTTTATGTTCCTGTAACAACTGCATCATATTTCGTGGAATAAAAGATTATCTTACCTGGGACATCCAACATGGTGAGTGCAATTCATTCTTCACCTTTTTGTTATCCTGTTTGCTTGGATTATACTACGACCATTGAAGCCACACCACTCACTGGGTCCACTCCAGCAGTATGTTACCATAAGAGGTGGTTGATATAATTGAATTATACGGACTGGTACAATTTGCTGCACTAGCATGCCTGACGGCTATTTTCTTTTTTGCTTTTGTGCACTTTTACTAGCACTATGTCCTGAAATAGCAGATAAGATTAGGTGATGTGCTTTGATTGGCCAGAGAAGAAAGGAAGAAGAAGCTTGCGGGTACTTCCACTAAACAACTCAGTTCTTAGGGGCTCAAAAACATCAGTGAGACCTTTAATTCCACCTTGTCACCACGCAATGGTTAATTTAACAAAACCATACATCCATTTTTAAAAATCGTTTGAAAGGACAGGTACGCTTTGATATCCAGGGGACCCTTCTAATAGTTAGAGATTGTCTAAAACTGCAAACCTCTTTAACCCCTTAACGACGCAGGACGTTTACTTACGTCCTCCGCCGACTCCCGCAATATGCCGTGGGGTCACGCGGTGTCCCCGCGTCATATCGGGTCGGTCCCGGCGGCTATCAACGTCCGGGACCCGCGGCTAATACAGGACATCACCAATCGCGGTGATGCCCTGTATTAACCCTTCAGACGCGGCAATCAAAGCTGACCGCCGCGTCTGAAGTGAAAGTATCCCGGCTGCTCGGTCGGGCTGTTCGGGACCGCCGCGGTGAAGTCGCGGTGTCCCGAACAGCGTACAGGACACCGGGAGGGCCCTTACCTGCCTCCTTGGTGTCCTATCGACGAATGACTGCTCCGTGCCTGAGATCCAGGCAGGAGCAGTCAAGCGCCGATAACACTGATCACAGGCATGTTAATACACGCCAGTGATCAGCATGAGAGATCAGTGTGTGCAGTGTTATAGGTCCCTATGGGACCTAAAACACTGCAAAAAAAAGTTTAAAAAAGTGTTAATAAAGTTCATTTAACTCCTTCCCTAATAAAAGTTTGAATCACCCCCCTTTTCCTATAAAAAAAATAAAACAGTGTAAATAAAAGAAAATAAACATATGTGGTATGGCCGCGTGCGTAAATGTCCGAACTATAAGAATATATCATTAATTAAACCACACGGTCAATGGCGTACGCGCCAAAAAATTCCAAAGTCCCAAAAAAATTATTTTGATCACTTTTTATACCATTAAAAAAGGAATAAAAAGTGATAAAAAAGTCTGATCAAAGCATATATCTTACCGATAAAAACTTCAGATCACAGCACAAAAATGAGTCCTCATACCACCCTGTAC
The DNA here is from genome assembly GCF_029499605.1 of Hyla sarda. Classification (NCBI taxonomy): domain Eukaryota; kingdom Metazoa; phylum Chordata; class Amphibia; order Anura; family Hylidae; genus Hyla; species Hyla sarda. The sequence goes on along the minus strand of NC_079198.1, from coordinate 132,616,474 downwards.
GTGGAAAAATAAAAAAGTTATAGGGGTCAGAAGATGACATTTTTAAACCCATAAATTTTCCTGCACGTAGTTATGATTTTTTCCAGAAGTACGACAAAATCAAACCTATATAAGTAGGGGATCATTTTAACCGTATGGACCTACAGAATAATGATAAGGTGTCATTCTTACCGAAATATGCACTGCGTAGAAACGGAAGCCCCCAAAAGTTACAAAATGGCGCTTTTTCTTCGATTTTGTCGCACAATGATTTTTTTTCCCATTTTGCTGTGAATTTTTGGGTAAAATGACTAATGTCACTGGAAAGTAGAATTGGTGACGCAAAAAAATAAGCCATAATATGGATTTTTAGGTGGAAAATTGAAAGGGTTATGATTTTTTAAAAGTTAAGGAGGAAAAAATTAAAGTGCAAAAACTGAAAAACCCTGAGTCCTTAAAGGGTAGCTCCAACCATCATGTTTTTTTTCTGTCCCTGCCTATTGCCCTTCTATCCCTAACACCCTCCCTGCCTTTATTTTTTTTAACTATTTTTAAAATGGCATTTAGTCTGCCTGGCAGTGTGTTCACTACCAGGCAGACTTCCCCAGCAGGCACCACGTCACTGATGCCTGCTGGGGCCGACACTTCCGCCCTTAGTTCTCCTAACAGGGTGCCTTCAGCTGTTTCACCACTACAACTCCCAGCATGCCCTGACATCTATTGGCTGTCAGGGCATGCTGGGAGTTGCAGTGGTAAAACAACTGGAGGCACCCAGGACAGGAGCTTCATGGAGGAAGGAGTGAGCCAAGAGCCGATGAGGGAGGGACGGGTGCGGGAGAGACTCTTCCTGCCGCTCGGTGAGTAACACCCAAACACCCCTCAGTGCCCCCCGTACCTTGCAGCAGTGCCCCCCATCCCCCCCCCGTACTTTGCAGCAGCGCCCCCCGTACCTTGCAGCAGCGCCCCCCGTACCTTGCAGCAGCGCCCCCACCTTGCAGCAGCGCCCCCCCCGTACCTTGCAGCAGCACCCCCCCCCCCCCCCCCCCCCGCGCCCCCCGTACCTTGCCGGAGCAGCCAACCCCCCCGCACCCCCCGTACCTTGCAGGAGCAGCACCCCCGCGCCCCCCCGCACCTTGCAGCAGGGCCGTCGGTGAGTGCGGGAAGCCGATGCGCAGCCCTGGCTGTTACTGCGCCTGCGCAAAATTTCGACTGATGCCCTGCCGGAATCAGTCGGAATTTTGCAGTGACGTCACTCCGCACTGCATTCGGCCACTAGGTCTCTAAGTATATTAGAGATATGTTGTAGTACTTAAGTACTACATCATATCAAAAAAATAATTTCATGACAGTGCCCATTTAAGGGGTTAATGTTTTTTTATTTATTATCTTTTTAATTGGAGTAATAGATTAAACCATACCTAGCTCTGTAGAACATATGGGGATTAACCTATTTTTTCCTATTATTGTCACGATGCCGGCTGGCAGGTAGTGGACCCTCTGTGCCAGAGAGGGATTGGCGTGGACCGTGCTAGTGGACCGGTTCTAAGCCACTACTGGTTTTCACCAGAGCCCGCCGCAAAGCGGGATGGTCTTGCTGCGGCGGTAGTGACCAGGTCGTATCCACTAGCAACGGCTCACCTCTCTGGCTGCTGAAGATAGGCGCGGTACAAGGGAGTAGGCAGAAGCAAGGTCGGACGTAGCAGAAGGTCGGGGCAGGCAGCAAGGATCGTAGTCAGGGGCAACGGCAGAAGGTCTGGAAACACTGGCAAGGGACACACAAGGAACGCTTTCACTGGCACTAAGGCAACAAGATCCGGCAAGGGAGTGCAAGGGAAGTGAGGTAATATAGGGAGTGCACAGGTGATAACTCTAATTGGAACCACTGCGCCAATCAGCGGCGCAGTGGCCCTTTAAATCGCAGAGACCCGGCGCGCGCGCGCCCTAGGGAGCGGGGCCGCGCGCGCCGGGACAGAACAGACGGGGAGCGAGTCAGGTAGGAGAGCCGGGGTGCGCATCGCGAGCGGGCGCTACCCGCATCGCGAATCGCATCCCGGCTAGCAGCAGGATCGCAGCGCCCCGGGTCAGAGGACGTGACCGGGGCGCTGCAGCGGAGGAGGTGAAGCGAGCGCTCCGGGGAGGAGCGGGGACCCGGAGCGCTCGGCGTAACAGTACCCCCCCCCTTGGGTCTCCCCCTCTTCTTGGAGCCTGAGAACCTGAGGAGCAGACTTTTGTCAAGGATGTTGTCCTCAGGTTCCCAGGATCTCTCTTCAGGACCACAACCCTCCCAGTCTACTAAAAAAAAATTTTTTCCTCTGACCTTTTTGGCAGCCAAAATCTCCTTGACCGAGAAGACGTCCGAGGAGCCGGAAACAGGAGTGGGAGGAACAGATTTGGGAGAAAAACGGTTGAGGATGAGTGGTTTGAGAAGAGAGACGTGAAAGGCATTAGGGATACGAAGAGAAGGAGGAAGAAGAAGTTTATAAGAGACAGGATTAATTTGACACAGAATTTTGAAAGGACCAAGATAGCGTGGTCCCAACTTGTAGCTAGGGACACGGAAGCGGACATATTTAGCGGAGAGCCATACCTTGTCTCCAGGGGAAAAAACGGGGGGAGCTCTTCTTTTCTTATCCGCGAACCTCTTCATGCGTGAAGAAGCCTGTAAAAGAGAATTTTGGGTCTCTCTCCATATAATGGAAAGGTCACGAGAAATTTCATCCACAGCGGGCAGACCAGAGGGCAAGGGGGTAGGGAGGGGGGGAAGAGGGTGACGGCCGTACACCACGAAAAATGGGGATTTGGAGGAAGATTCAGAGACCCTGAAGTTATACGAGAATTCGGCCCATGGAAGGAGATCTGCCCAGTCATCCTGGCGGGAGGAAACAAAATGTCGCAAATAATCACCCAGGATCTGGTTAATTCTTTCTACTTGTCCATTGGACTGGGGATGATATGCAGAGGAAAAATTTAATTTAATCTTGAGTTGTTTACAGAGAGCTCTCCAGAATTTAGACACGAATTGGACCCCTCTATCCGAGACAATCTGCGTAGGCAACCCGTGAAGACGAAAAATGTGTACAAAAAATTGTTTAGCCAACTGAGGCGCAGAAGGAAGACCAGGAAGAGGAATGAAATGTGCCATTTTGGAGAATCGATCAACGACCACCCAAATAACGGTGTTGCCACGGGAAGGGGGTAAATCAGTAATAAAATCCATACCAATCAGAGACCAAGGCTGTTCGGGGACAGGCAGAGGATGAAGAAAACCAGCGGGCTTCTGGCGAGGAGTCTTATCCCGGGCACAGATAGTGCAGGCTCGCACAAAGTCCCCAACATCCGTCTCCAGAGTTGGCCACCAATAGAAGCGGGAGATGAGTTGCACAGATTTCTTGATGCCCGCATGACCTGCGAGATGGGAGGAGTGACCCCATTTGAGGATTCCGAGGCGTTGGCGTGGAGAAACAAAGGTCTTTCCTGGAGGAGTCTGTCTGATGGAGGCAGGAGAAGTGGAGATCAGGCAGTCAGGTGGAATGATGTGTTGCGGAGGGAGATCAACTTCTGAGGCATCCGAGGAACGAGAGAGAGCATCGGCTCTAATGTTCTTATCGGCAGGACGAAAGTGAATCTCAAAATTAAATCGGGCAAAGAACAGAGACCACCGGGCCTGGCGAGGATTCAGCCGTTGGGCCGACTGGAGGTAGGAGAGGTTCTTGTGGTCGGTGTAGATAATAACAGGAAATCTTGATCCCTCCAGCAGATGCCTCCATTCCTCAAGTGCTAATTTAATGGCTAGAAGTTCTCGATCCCCGATGGAGTAGTTCCTCTCCGCTGGAGAGAAGGTCCTAGAGAAAAAACCACAAGTGACAGCATGCCCGGAAGGATTTTTTTGTAGAAGAACAGCTCCAGCTCCTACTGAGGAGGCATCAACCTCCAATAGGAAGGGTTTGGAAGGGTCAGGTCTGGAGAGCACGGGAGCCGAAGAAAAGGCAGACTTGAGTTGTTTAAAGGAGTCTTCTGCTTGAGGAGGCCAGGACTTGGGATCAGCATTTTTCTTGGTTAAAGCCACGATAGGAGCCACAATGGTAGAAAAATGTGGAATAAATTGCCTGTAATAATTGGCGAACCCCAAAAAGCGTTGGATAGCACGGAGTCCGGAGGGGCGTGGCCAATTTAAGACGGCAGAGAGTTTGTCTGGATCCATCTGTAGTCCCTGGCCAGAGACCAAATATCCTAGAAAAGGAAGAGATTGGCATTCAAACAGACATTTCTCAATTTTGGCATAGAGTTGGTTGTCACGAAGTCTCTGAAGAACCATACGGACATGCCGGCGGTGTTCCTCTAGATTGGCAGAAAAAATTAGGATATCGTCCAGATATACCACAACACAGGAGTATAATAGATCACGAAAAATTTCATTGACAAAGTCTTGGAAGACGGCAGGGGCATTGCACAGTCCAAAGGGCATGACCAGATACTCAAAGTGTCCATCTCTGGTGTTAAATGCCGTTTTCCACTCGTCCCCCTCTCTGATGCGGATGAGGTTATAGGCGCCTCTTAAGTCCAATTTAGTGAAGATGTGGGCACCTTGGAGGCGATCAAAGAGTTCAGAGATGAGGGGTAAGGGGTAGCGGTTCTTAACCGTGATTTTATTAAGACCGCGGTAGTCAATGCAAGGACGTAGGGAGCCATCTTTTTTGGAGACAAAGAAAAATCCGGCTCCGGCAGGAGAGGAGGATTTACGGATAAAGCCCCTTTTTAGATTCTCCTGGACGTATTCGGACATGGCAAGAGTCTCTGGGGCAGAGAGAGGATAAATTCTGCCCCGGGGTGGAGTAGTACCCGGGAGGAGGTCGATAGGGCAATCATAAGGCCTGTGAGGAGGTAGAGTCTCAGCTTGTTTTTTGCAGAAAACATCCGCGAAGTCCATATAGGCCTTGGGGAGACCGGTTACTGGAGGAACCACAGAGTTACGGCAAGGGTTACTGGGAACCGGTTTTAGACAGTTCTTGGAACAAGAGGACCCCCAACTCTTGATCTCCCCAGTGGACCAATCCAGGGTTGGGGAATGAAGTTGAAGCCAGGGAAGTCCAAGGAGAATCTCCGAGGTGCAATTGGGGAGGACCAAAAGTTCAATCCTCTCATGATGAGATCCGATGCTCATAAGAAGGGGCTCCGTGCGGAAACGTATGGTACAGTCCAATCTTTCATTATTTACACAATTGATGTAGAGGGGTCTGGCGAGACTGGTCACTGGGATGTTGAACCTGTTGACGAGAGAGGCCAAAATAAAATTTCCTGCAGAACCAGAGTCCAAGAAGGCCACTGTAGAGAAGGAGAAGGCAGAAGCAGACATCCGCACAGGCACAGTAAGACGTGGAGAAGCGGAGTAGACATCAAGGACTGTCTCACCTTTGTGCGGAGTCAGCGTACGTCTTTCCAGGCGGGGAGGACGGATAGGACAATCCCTCAGGAAGTGTTCGGTACTAGCACAGTACAGGCAGAGGTTCTCCATACGGCGTCGTGTCCTCTCTTGAGGTGTCAGGCGAGACCGGTCGACCTGCATAGCCTCCACGGCGGGAGGCACAGGAACAGATTGCAGGGGACCAGAGGAGAGAGGAGCCGAGGAGACGAAACGCCTCGTGCGAACAGAGTCCATATCTTGGCGGAGTTCCTGACGCCTTTCAGAAAAACGCATGTCAATGCGAGTGGCTAGGTGAATAAGTTCATGTAGATTAGCAGGAATTTCTCGTGCGGCCAGAACATCTTTAATGTTGCTGGATAGGCCTTTTTTGAAGGTCGCGCAGAGGGCCTCATTATTCCAGGACAATTCTGAAGCAAGTGTACGGAATTGTACGGCATACTCGCCAACGGAAGAATTACCCTGGACCAGGTTCAACAGGGCAGTCTCAGCAGAAGAGGCTCGGGCAGGTTCCTCAAAGACACTTCGGATTTCCGAGAAGAAGGAGTGTACTGAGGCAGTGACGGGGTCATTGCGGTCCCAGAGCGGTGTGGCCCATGACAGGGCTTTTCCGGACAGAAGACTGACTACGAAAGCCACCTTAGACCTTTCAGTGGGAAACAGGTCCGACATCATCTCCAGATGCAGGGAACATTGGGAAAGGAAGCCACGGCAAAACTTAGAGTCCCCATCAAACTTATCCGGCAAGGATAAGCGTATCCCAGGAGCGGCCACTCGCTGCGGAGGAGGTGCAGGAGCTGGCGGAGGAGATGACTGCTGAAGCTGTGGTAGCAACTGTTGTAGCATAACGGTCAGTTGAGACAGCTGTTGGCCTTGTTGCGCAATCTGTTGTGACTGCTGGGCGACCACCGTGGTGAGGTCAGCGACAACTGGCAGAGGAACTTCAGCGGGATCCATGGCCGGATCTACTGTCACGATGCCGGCTGGCAGGTAGTGGACCCTCTGTGCCAGAGAGGGATTGGCGTGGACCGTGCTAGTGGACCGGTTCTAAGCCACTACTGGTTTTCACCAGAGCCCGCCGCAAAGCGGGATGGTCTTGCTGCGGCGGTAGTGACCAGGTCGTATCCACTAGCAACGGCTCACCTCTCTGGCTGCTGAAGATAGGCGCGGTACAAGGGAGTAGGCAGAAGCAAGGTCGGACGTAGCAGAAGGTCGGGGCAGGCAGCAAGGATCGTAGTCAGGGGCAACGGCAGAAGGTCTGGAAACACTGGCAAGGGACACACAAGGAACGCTTTCACTGGCACTAAGGCAACAAGATCCGGCAAGGGAGTGCAAGGGAAGTGAGGTAATATAGGGAGTGCACAGGTGATAACTCTAATTGGAACCACTGCGCCAATCAGCGGCGCAGTGGCCCTTTAAATCGCAGAGACCCGGCGCGCGCGCGCCCTAGGGAGCGGGGCCGCGCGCGCCGGGACAGAACAGACGGGGAGCGAGTCAGGTAGGAGAGCCGGGGTGCGCATCGCGAGCGGGCGCTACCCGCATCGCGAATCGCATCCCGGCTAGCAGCAGGATCGCAGCGCCCCGGGTCAGAGGACGTGACCGGGGCGCTGCAGCGGAGGAGGTGAAGCGAGCGCTCCGGGGAGGAGCGGGGACCCGGAGCGCTCGGCGTAACAATTATTATTCTATATTGGAAAATACAATGTTGCCAAACTTATTTAGCAATACAGACATACATTATCATTTGTCTACAACATCTCTGAGGGTTTAATATGTTAGATGCTTCAGTATGATATATACTATTATTTATTATCATTATTAATATATATATATATATATATATATATATATATATATATATATATATATATATATATATCCAAAGAATAAGTTGGCCAGCACTATTGATTCCAAACTATTGTAAAGACCTGGCTGCTGGGCTAAATATACAGCAACAGGAGAATACAGCAGCACACTGCTAGCACAAAGATATAGATAAAACATGAGTATATAGATAAAACATGAGTACATAGATAGAACATGAAAAGCTATACAGCTGTAGTGCAATAAATGAAAATATGAAACTATGAAATTATGAGGTACTTAGCTTGCAAATTTGGCGGCCAAATAGCGTGGACCGTCCCACCAATGTAATGTGACCTCATTCTGGGACAGACCCTACACTGTGTATATGCCTCTGTATGAACAGTACAGCAGGCATGCAAGGTCTGAAACATCCAAGGCACCTTATATACACCTAATAGAGGTGGGTGTATAGCTTTTCATGTTCTATCTATATACTCATGTTTTATCTATATACTCATGTTTTATCTATATACTCATGTTTTATCTATATCTATGTGCTAGCAGTGTGCTGCTGTATTCTCCTGTAGCTATATGTACATATATATATATATATATATATATATATATATATTTTTTTTTTTTTTTTTTTTTTTTTGCAGGTCACATGAAAGGAGATGTCCTGATTGATCTCAGCGCTGGTCCTATGGTCCATCATCTATATTCAGCCTGTGATTTTTTCAGACACATCATAGTCCTGAAGGTCACTGACAGATGTATCCTGGAGCTGAAGAGATGGCTGGACACACGGACAGGAGCATTCGATTGGGGACATGTCACAAAACTTCATGTAGAAAAAGAAAATAAAAGGTGAAGTATTTGTCTTAGTATTAGTGGAAAACTTTTGGTGATATTGCTACTGTACAAGGGATATGAAGGTAGATCCTAGAGGACCATGCATTTTTCTGTTTTTGCACTTTCGTTTTTTCCTCCTCACCTTTAAAAAATCATAACTCTTTCAATTTTGCACCTAAAAATCCATATGCTGGCTTTTTTTGTGCCACTAGTTCTACTTTGTAATGATATCAATCATTTTACCAAAAAATCTACGGCGAAACAGAAAAAAAAAATCATTGTGAGACAAAACTGAAAAAGCAAACAAACGCAATTTAGTAACTTTTGGGGCTTCCGTTTCTGCACAGTACATTTTTCGGTAAAAATTACACATTCTCTGTATTCTGTAGGTCCATTAAAATGATACCCTACTTATATAGGTGATTTTGTCGTACTTCTGGAAAAAAATCATAACTACATGCAGGAAAATTTATTCATTTAAAATTGTCATCTTTTGACCCCTATAACTTTTTATTTTTCCGCGTACAGGGCGGTATGAGGGCAAATTTTTTGTGCCGTGATCTGAAGTTTTCATCAGTACCATTTTTGTAATGATCAGCCTTTTTTATCGCTTTTTCTTCATTTTTTCATTATATAAAAAGTGATCAAAAATACACTATTTTGGACTATGGAATTTTTTGGCGCGCACGCCATTGACCATGCGATTTAATTAATTATATATCTTTCTAATTCGGACATTTCCGCATGTGGCGATACCACATATGTTTATTTTCATTTTTATTTACACTGTTTTTTTTTTTTTATGGGAAAAGGGGGGTGATTCAAAGTTTTATTTGGGAAGGGGTTAAATGATCTTTATTTACTTTTTTATTAACCTTTTTTTTGCAATGTTATAGCTCCCATAGGGACCAATAACACTGCACACACTGATCTTTTACATCGTTCAATGGTTTCTCATAGGAAACCATTGATCGATGATTCTGCCGCTTGACTGCTCATGCCTGGATCTCAATCATTCGGCGATCGGACACCAGGAGGCAAGGTAAAGGACCCTCCTGCTGTTCAGGATGCCGTACAGCCCCCTGAGCTAGCCGGCAACGTTATAGTTTCACTTTAGACCAACTTAAATGCCGCGTCTAAAGCGTTAATAGCGCGCAGCACCGCGATCAGTGCCGCGCGCTATTAACCATGGGTCCCGGCCATTGTTAGAGGCCGGGCCCAACCTGCTATGATGGAAAAAAAAATCCATTTTGTAACTTTTGGGGACTTCCGTTTACACACAGTACATTTTTCGGTAAAAATGACACCTTATCTTTATTCTGTAGGTCCCAATGGTTAAAATGATACCCTACTTATATAGGTTTGATTTTGTCGTACTTCTGGAAAAAATCATAACTACATGCAGGAAAATGTATACGTTTAAAATTGTCATCTTCTGACCCCTAAAACTTTTTTTATTTTTCTGCATATGGGGCGGTATGATGGCTCACTTTTTGTGCCGTGAAGTTTTTATCGATACCATTTTTGTCTTGATCGGACTTTTTGATTGCTTGTTATTCATTTTTTCATGATATAAAAAGTGACCAAAAATAAGTTTTGTGCATACGCCATTGACCGTGCGGTTTAATTAATTATATTTTTCATAGTTCGGACATGTACGCACGCGGCGATACCACATATGTTTATATTTATTTACATGTTTATTTTTTTTTTAAATGGGAAGAGGGGGTGATTTGGACTTTTATTAGGGAAAGGGTTAAATCAGATTTATTAACTTTTTTTTTACACTTTTTTTCTTTAAAATGTTATAGCCCCCATAGGGGGCTATAACATTGCATACAATGATTGCCAGCACTGTTCACTGCAAAGCCATAGCTTTGCATTGATCAGTGTTATCGGCGGTCGATTGCTTCAGCCTGGATCTCAGGCTTGGAGCAATCAATCGCCGATCGGACGTGCTGGAGGAAGGTAAGTGACCCTCAGCTCGCTTCTTATCTGATCGGGACACCGCATTTTCACATTGGTGGTCCCGATTAGCCCCACTGAGCAGCCGAGAAGCTTTTACATTTGTTTTAGATGCAGCGTTCAAATTTGAACGACGCGACAAAAGGGTTAATAGCACGCGGCACTGCGATCGCTGCCATGCACTATTATGCCCGGATCCAGGCTTCAGTTACATGCCAGGACCGACCCGCTATGATACACGGTCGCCGCACCTTATATCGCGAGAGCCGGCCACGGACGTAAATATATGTCCGTGGTCGTTAAGGGGTTAAGGGATTAAAAAATTCTAGGATCTACCTTTATATCTCCATTGAATAGGGAATATAATGTCTAAAGCCGGAATACCCCTTTATGAGCCAGAGCATTTTTTGCACAATTGATCACTTTAAGCATTATTAACTCTGGGATGCTTTTACTTATTTTGATTCCGAAATTGTTTTATTGTGACATATTCTACTTTATGTTAGTGGTAAATTTTTTAATACTTGCATCATTTCTTGCAAAATTCCAAAATTTCATGAAAAATTTTAAAATTTCGCATTTTTCCAACTTTGAAACTCTCTGCTTGTAAGGAAAATGGATATTCCAAATAAATTATATTGATTCACATAAACAATGGGGGACATTTACTAATCTAGTCTATTCTGGGTATGCTTATAGACCAGCGTATGTGGTAGTCTCCTGTCTATTGTGCTCCTAAATTATCAAAGGTCTCACAGCCCTTGATAAATTCTGTGCACAGACTTCATGGTCTACAGATTAAACTGCATTGAGACCTGCTCCAACATGGTCTGACATTTCAGCGTATTTTGGGCAGATGCGACTTGTCGCACAAAAGACGCACTTGATAAATTCAGCACCAATGCATTTTCCATTGCATTTCCGTCTAAAATAGACTTGCATGCATCATGTTCTAAAAATCCTCTACAGCAAAAGTCGCAGAAAAGTCACACATATTTAGACAGGAAAAACCAGTCTAAATCCTTTGATAAATCTCCCCCAATATGGTGACAATTCGGCGGTCACTACGCAAGTAAGTGAACATGCATCGTGCCATTTGTGCAAGTGACTCGGAGGGGCTCCCTGCCTCTATCTCCACTGCATACTGCCACGGTGTATCTGGCTCCTCTGTCTCGCCTTCCTCATAACTCTCTAGCTCCTCTGTCTGCTCCTCCTCTCAGATGACTAGAAAAAACGCCCATCTCGCAAAACCTAAACTGTGCTCCACTTTGCCCCTCCCCCCTCCTCCAGTTTAACCCCCACATTGCTCATGTGGCCGTGAGATGTAGGCGCCATTTCTCCAGTGCCCTGACCAATCATCGTTTCCAACACGTGTTGTAGTAAATGAAACAGTGGAATGTTGTTGTTCATCCCATAATCCTGGAGACTGACTAATAATGGGGCTTCTTCAAAGGACCTGAACAAACGGCATGTGTCATGTATGAGCTGCCACTGAATGACATTGAAGTTACACAGGGATTTCCACCTATCTGCTTGGATCATTAAGAAATTGGTGATTGTTTTTCTCTGTTCATATAGTTGGTCCAACATATGGAGAGTGGAACTCCAACATGTGGAAACATCGCAAATCAGACCATGTTGGGGTATGCCGTTCTGTTGCTGCAGCTAAAGGAGTGTGTACTTTGCAGTGCATGAGTGGCTGAAGTGCATGCAAAGTTTCCTTCCCATTGTTAAGATGTCTTGCAGATGGGAAACCAGCTGACTTTAGGAACCGCTTGACAACCAGATTGAACACGTGTGCCATGCAGGGCGCATGGCGCAGCCTTCCTTGTCGCAGCACAGACAAGATTTTCTACCCGTTGTCTGTCACCATGGTTCCCATTTCCAGTTTTCATGGAGTAAGCCATGATTCGATTTCTTAATAAATGACTTTTAGCAGTTCCTCCCCTGTGTGACTCTGTTCGGCAAGGCAAACCATGTGAAGAACAGCGTGACACCGCCGTGCCCTGCACACATGGTATGCTGGAGGGGCACTGAGACTTGTCCGTGCAGTGTAGGATGAGGAAGCGGAGTCGCACACTATCACAGGACCAAAGGCCTAAGAGCTTGGAGGCGAAAGCGGCGTTACATGTATAAGTTGCTGTTGTGGTTGTGCAGGAACCACATTTACCCAGTGGGCCATAAAGGACATGTATTGTCCCTGACCGTAGTTACAGCTCCATATGTCGCGCTGCCGTGCACTTTGGTACACACCAACAGGCTCAAGGACTAACCCACGTTCTGTTCCACAAAATTGTTTAGGGCTGGTACTGTCTTCTTCGCAAATAAATGATGGCTTGGGACTCTCCACCTCGGCTCGGCACAAGCCATCAGTTCTCTGAAAGGTGCAGAGTCCACCACTTGGAAAGGGAGGGACTGCAGCACCAGCAACTTGGACAGGAGCACATTCAGCTTAGAAACATAGAATATGTCAGTAGATAAGAACCATCTAGTCTGCCCAATAATCTGAATACTATGAATAGTCCCTGGCCCTATCTTATATGAAGGATAGCCTTATGCTTATCCCATGCATGTTTAAACTCCTTCACTGTATTTGCAGCGACCACTTCTGCAGGAAGGCAATTCCATGCATCCACTACTTTCTCAGTAAAGTAATACTTTCTGATATTACTTTTAAACCTTTGCCCCTCTAATTTAAAACGATGTCCTCTTGTGGTAGTTTTTCTTCTTTTAAATATGCTCTCCTCCTTTACCATGTTCATTCCCTTTATGTATTTAAAAGTCTCTATCATATCCCCTCTGTCTCTTCTTTCTTCCAAGCTATACATGTTAAGGTCCTTTAACCTTTCCTGGTACGTTTTATCCTGCAATCCATGTACTAGTTTAGTAGCTCTTCTTTGAACTCTCTATAAAGTATCTATATCCTCCTGGAGATACGGCATCCAGTACTGCGCACAATACTTCAATTGAGGTCTCACCAGTGTTCTGTACAGCGGCATGAGCACTTCTCTCTTTCTACTGCTTATACCTCTCCCTATACATCCAAGCATTCTGCTAGAGTTTCCTGCTGCTCTATTACATTGTCTTCCTTAAGTCTTCTGAAATAATTACTCCTAAATCCCTCTGCTCAGATACTGAGGTCAGGGCTGTGTCAAATAATCTATATTCTGCCTGAGGGTTTTTACGCCCCAGGTGCATTATCTTGCACTTATCTACATTAAATTTCAGTTGCCAGAGTTCTGACCATTCTTCTAGTTTGCCTAAATCCTTTTCCATTTGGCGGATCCCTCCAGGAACATCAACCCTGGCACGTTTGGCTCCAGACTTTCCACTTCTGCCACCATGCTGACTGCCAACCATGCTACCACCTTGTCACGATTCGGCTGGCTGGAGGTGGATCCTCTGTGCCAGAGAGGGATTGGCGTGGACCGTGTTGGTGGACCGGTTCTAAGTTGCTACTGGTATTCACCAGAGCCCGCCGCAAAGCGGGATGGTCTTGCAGCGGCGGTAGCAACCAGGTCGTATCCACCAGCAACGGCTCAACCTCTCTGACTGCTGAAGATAGGCGCGGTACAAGGGAGTAAACAAGAGCAAGGTCGGACGTAGCAGAAGGTCAGGGCAGGCAGCAAGGATCGTAGTCAGGGGCAACGGCAGGAGGTCTGGAACACAGGCTAGGAACACACAAGGAAACGCTTTCACTGGCACAATGGCAACAAGATCCGGCAAGGGAGTGCAGGGGAAGTGATGTATAAATAGGGAGTGCACAGGTGAACACACTAATTAAGCCTGCTGCGCCAATCAGTGGCGCAGTGGCCCTTTAAATTGCAGAGACCCGGCGCGCGCGCGCCCTAAGGAGCGGGGCCGCGCGTGCCGGGGCAAGACCGACGGGGAGCGAGTCAGGTACGGGAGCCGGGATGCGCATCGCGAGCGGGCGCCTCCCGCATCGCGAATCGCATCCCGGCTGAGAGACACATTGAAGCGCACCCGGTCAGCAGGTCTGACCGGGGCGCTGCAAATGCGAGGAAGTTGCGAGCGCTCCGGGGAGGAGCGGGGACCCGGAGCGCTCGGCGTAACACACCTTACTGGCTCAGCTGCTGCCTCACGGTCAACCTGCAACCCTCTTCTCCTGATTATGATGAAGCCCCTTCAGCACCCGGCTCCCAAGTGCGATCGCTTTCATCATCATCGAGTTGTGTCTGCACGTCACTGATGTCCTCCTCAGGTTCCTCAACAGTGTCTGCTTCAGGAGCCTGAACTCTCGCAACACCACCTCCTACCCTACTCTCCTCATCACTACATGCCCGCCTAGCGGAGGAAGCTGCGGATGTCTCCTCCACTTCTTTCGGTCTGGCTTCAAGGAGAGCCCCAGCTCCACAAGGATACAAAAGGAATGGATATCAGATAAAATCGAGGTAATTTATTTCCCAAGAGCCACTTCTTGGCTGGGCAGTAGCTGCTGACTGTCCTCTATTAGATCGTCCTCACTGAATAGTGGAGCAGAACCCACAGCATAAGATACTTCTGTAGGGGAGGGAACAGCATAGGACAGAGGCAATGGGAGGACAGTGATTGCTACGGGCCCATGCCAACTGAGGGTTGTGTCTGAGGAACCCACTGACTGTTGACTGGGGTGTCAGATGTCACTTGTGCTGAAGTGGATGACCGTTGTAATACACCCACAGGTGAACGTTCTTTCTCAATCTCTCTTCCTTCTCTCTCAGTGCTTGTAGGCAGGAATTTGGCTTGAGGTGTAGAGAAGAGCGAATTTTTGAAAAATTTGATTTGTCCGATGCGCTGAATTAAAAAAATATCTATTTGATCCGAATAAATTCTTGGCAAATTTTTATTAGTAATTTATTTTAATAATGTGTTTAATAAAGTGTGTTGTGTTTCACTTTTTTTCTCTATTTTTTTAACTTTTTAGGTAGTCCTACTACTCCCAGCATGAAACAGGCTGTTCCATGATGGGAATAGTAGTACCTGTGCTAATAGACAGATCACCTCGGGTGTCACTCCTGACACCCGCTGCGATCATCCTGTATAATGTATAGATGAGGGCGGCTTTCTCGCATCTGGATAGGACGATCATATCAGGCATCGGGAGTGATATCTGCTGTGATCTGTCCTTAACTGCAGGTACTACTGCTCTCAACATGAAGTACACTCTGCTCCATGCTGGGTGCTGTAGTACCTGCATTAATAGACATATCGCAGCCAGTGTCACGTCTGACACCCGATGCGATTGTCCTGTATAATGGATTGATTCGGGCGGCTGGCCGCTCTTCTCTGGTTCCACTGTAGTATGAGTATGTACCGTATATATACCTATTATTCATATTTCCCGCAGAGAGCTGTGATTGGCTGGAACCATCGGGCCAATCACTGTTCTCTGTGGAAAATATGAATATATGATGTGAATTCTATTCACATCACTGGCTGTTCAGAGTATAGTGTAGAGATGCGAGCACAGGAGAAAGCCGCTCCATCTCTGCAATAGAAAGGACAATCGCATCAGGTGTCAGGAGTGACAACCGGGGCGATCTGCCTAATAGTACAAGTACTACAGCTCTCATCATGGAGTCTGTTCCATGCTGGGAGTTGTAGTACTACCTAAAAAAAAAGGGAAAAAAAAGGGAAACACACATACTCACACACTTTATTAAACACAATATTAAAATACATTACTAATTAAAAATAAAAAAATAAAAATAATAAAAATACATTGTTTTTACATTTAAATGGCCCCTTTCTCATTTTTAGCGCCAACATTTTTACGCCCCTGCCTGCTCACATAAATTGATCCCTGTTTAAAAATGTACATTTCTTTTGGGTTTTTATGTCTTTCAATTTTCGGGAGCGGGCAGGGACTAGAAAATTCAGCGCTCCATATTAAAAGTGAAGTGAAAATAAAACAATTATGATTTGGAACAAAAACTAGAAAAAAAATAATGAAATGCACTCCTCATTAATTTTAAATATTGAGCTCTGAATTTTCTGGTCCCTGCCCACTCCAGAAAATTGAAAGACAAAAAAAAATGTTAATGTTACATTTTAAACAGGGATCAATTTATGTGGGTGAGCAGGGAACTAAAAATGTAGCCGACAATAATATACAGGAAGTATGTGTGTGTTTTTTACTTTTATGTTTTATATTATTTTGGTAGGACTACTACACACTATTCCATGATGGGAGTAGTAGTTCCTATACTAATAGACAGATCGCCCTGGGTGTCACTCCTGACACCCGATGCGATCATTCATAATATAGCAGAGATGCGGAGCAGCTGTATACAGTGCTAGCATCTCTGCACTATACTCTGGGCTTGCCAGTGATATGAATAGAAATTCACATCACTCATTCATATTTTCCGCCCAGAGTGGGGATTGGCTGGATGGTGGCAGTCAATCCCCTCTCTCAGCAGGAAATATGAATGGTGAGTGGCTTGCCAGAATACAGAGCAGAGATGCGAGCGCAGAAGAAAGCCGCTCTGCATCTCAGCGATGAAGGATAATCGCAGCGGTTGTCAGGAGTGACACCCGTTGTGATCTGTCCTTAACTGCAGGTACTAGTGCTCCCAACATGAAGCACACTCTGCTCCATGCTGGGAGCTGTAGTACCTGCATTAATAGACAGATCTGACGTATATATACACCTGTTCATATTTCCCACAGAGAGTTGTGATTGGCTGGAACCATCTGGACACCTCTCTGCGGGAAATATGAATAGGTGTATATATACGGCAGTGCAGGGGACCATAGAAGAGCGGCGGCCACATCTATACATTATACAGAAGGATCGCAACAGGTGTCACAAGTGACACCCAGGGCGATCTGTCAATTAGTACCGGTACTACTACTCCCATAATGGAACAGTGTGTGCTGGGAGTAATAGTACTACCTAAAAAAAAATTTAAAAAGAAAAGTGAAAAACACACGCACACTACATTTTTATTAGGCCCCTTTCACACTAATATGTTGCTGCGTTAAAAGACCCGTTATGAACTTAAGTTAGAAAAGCCTTAAAAATTGGTGTTAAACGGCCGTTACAAAAATCCCATTAAAGTCTATGGAATTTTTGATTATCCGTTATGACCCGTTATAGCCCTTCATGAATAACGGTTGTTTTTTGTGACGGAAGAAATAATGGCAGATGTACTAATTTTTCTTCCGTCACAAGAAACGGGTTATTTAATGTACGTTATTTTTAACATTGAAGTCTATGGCAAACGGATGAGATTTATGTAATCTGTTTGCACCTGGTTTCTAATATCCGTTATTACTTCTGAGCATGCTCAGAAGAGGTGACATCAGCAGACTCCTGCAGAGCTGAGGAACTACTACTACTCCCATCATGGAACATACTTGTTTCCATGATGGGAGTAGTAGTTCCCTGGCTGCGGGAGTCTGCCGGTGGCTGGGGTGGCTACATTAGTGTTTGTGTAAGACAAACCCTATCATGGAAAAGACTCTGTTCCATGATGGGGGTTGTAGTACAGGGACTGAGGTATTGATCGCATGGGGTCTCATTTCTGAGACCCGATGCGATCATAAGTTATTAAACAGGGGGAGGGCAGCATGCTGCGCTGCCCTGCGATGTACGATGTATTTTACTTTCATTTTTAAATTCCCTGCCGGGAGACCTGTACAGCCGGTACTGAGGAGCCATTCAGGGCTACCAGTGGGGTTTTTAAACTCCATTGTGCCTAATTACTGTATAATCACATTCCCCCTAAAGTATATTCATTTTATTCCCCCCATGTGTATATGTATGATTCCCCCCACCCTCCACCTGCTGCCCAGTCATCTTCTAGCGCTGTCACAGCATACAGCAGGGGCATGCCATTCCATTCCCTGCTGTTCATCTCCGTATCTGACAGAAAGGAGCAGCGGAGAATGGAGGAACCTGTTCCTCTGTGCGCTGTTTTAGTGCTCCATTCCCTGCCGCCGACAGTACTTGACCTGTACCCCCAATGTGCTGCTTCATTCATTCCCCACCGCCGCCCGACATGTCCACGCTGCTGCCCTGCTCAAAGTGCAATCAGAGTGCACAGCGGGGACATGCCAGTCTATTCCCCACTGCTCATCTCTGTCGGATACGGAGATGAGCTGGGGGAATAGACTGACATGTCCCCACTGTGCTCTCTGATTGTGTTTGGAGCCGGGCAGCAGCAGGACATGTTGGGCGGCGGTGTTGAATGAATGAAGCAGCGCATTGGGGGTACAGGTCAAGTACTGTCGGCAGCAGGGAATGGAGCACTATAACAGGGCACAGGGGGGACAGGTCCCTTCATTTTCTGCTGCTCATCTCTGTCAGATACAGAGATGAGCAGCAGGGAATGGAATGGCATGTCCCTGCTATGCGCTGTGAAATCGATATAAGATGACTGGGCAGCAGGCAGGGGGGGGGGGAATCATACATATACACATGGGGGGAATAAAATGAATATACTTAAGGCGGAATGTTATTATACAGTAAGCAACACTGAAGTTTTAAAGCCCTGCCGGGAGCCCTGAATGGCTCATCCATAACGGCCATCCAAGGCTCCCAGCGAGTAATTTAAAAATGAAAGTAAAAATATATTGTACATTGCAGGGGAGTGGAGCATGCCGCCCGCTCCCCTGTTTAATAACTTCTGATCGCATTGGGTCTCAGAAGTGAGACCCAGTGCAATCAATCCCTCATCCCCTGTACTACATCCCCCATCATGGAACAGAGTCTATTGAAAAAGATTAAGGAAGTGTGAGATGTACTCAATCTGGTGTGGTGACCGAGAACTTCAGTCTGGGTATAATCTCCTGTATACCCTGATTAAGCAGAAAATTCGTAAAGATAAATGGGGGTGACTGGTTCTCAAGGTCTTGAGTGTGATGGAAATGTGTTATATGGTTTTGTCTGTGAATATGTAATGATGATAGTGGTGTTTATGAATAATTCAAGAGGGTGATGATGGGTGTTTGTATAAACTTGAGGGTATGTATATATATATATATATAATGAAAGAGGGTGATAGGTGTTCCTGTATAAACTGGAGAATCTGTATATAATGATCGGTGTATATGGGAGAGAGGGAAAAGTATGGGGGAGAAAAGTATCTTGATAGGTGTTTGTGAATGATTGGAGAGGGGGATGGTAAGTGTTACTGTATAAATTGGAGAATATGCATGTATATAATGAATATTTGTGATGATAGGTGTTTCTGTATAAACTGCAGGATGTGTGTGTATATATTGATCGGTGTATATGGGAGAGAGAAGTATAGGGGAGAAGGAAATGATTGAAGGAGAAGGGGGATGATGAAAGAGAGAGAGAGGATGGTGAAAATAAAAGAAAAGGCTCTTACTTGGATAGATAAAAGCGTAATTTATTTGTAATTTAATAATATAAAACAGGAAAAAACGCTGGGCCCTAGCGCTTATACTTTCCAATGCATATGAAACAGTTAAAATAATTCATAAATGTAATTCATAACAAGGTCAGTAGATGAAAAGCACTAAATAATTATACAATGTGCAATAGTAGGTAAATGAACCCGGTGCTGCAACCGCAAGGTATAACAGACCAAGTCAATTGCTCTCGGTACGGCGACCGTAGAGATGTGTGAAATAGTCAAGTAGTCCACGGTGCTGCGACCGTATGCCAGAAAGAAGAAACAAAGTCATAATGTAGCGGTACTGCGACCGTATGCCAGAAAGAAGAAACAAATTCGCAATGTAGCGGTGCTGCGACCGTAGTTGGTAGTACAATTCAATGGGACACAGTGTGTCAATGTTGCGAGGGTGCGTGCTGTCTCTAACAGAGTGAGGGAGCCATGGATTGGCAGTGGGTCAAAAGGAGGAAGCTCCAGCGGTTGCAAGGCTGGGTAGTGGAAAGAGGGAAGAAATATCTTGTGGTACTATGTACCTCTCACCCGGTCACTCCAATGGACTAGACGCGTTTCGGACCCTCTAGGTCCGTCCTCAGTAGTCTACTGAGACTACTGAGGACGGACCTAGAGGGTCCGAAACGCGTCTAGTCTTAAGGCAGTAGACACCATTGCAAGCACTATCATCACCAGCTGAACCATAGGATCATCGCAGCGCGCCAGGATTCTATTATGCGCCCAACACGCTCACCGCCACGAGGAGAAGCCGAGCACCAGTGACCGCAGACAGCCACAAACAAGCGGCTTCGTTTCCAGAGTGAGGACCGACATCACAAAGTCCATAGGAGTGGCCGGGTGAGAGGTACATAGTACCACAAGATATTTCTTCCCCCTTTCCACTACCCAGCCTTGCAACCGCTGGAGCTTCCTCCTTTTGGCCCACTGCCAATCCATGGCTCCCTCACTCTGTTAGAGACAGCACGCACCCTCGCAACATTGACACACTGTGTCCCATTGAATTGTACTACCAACTACGGTCGCAGCACCGCTACATTGTGACTTTGTTTCTTCTTTGTGGCATACGGTCGCAGTACCGCTACATTGTGACTTTGTTTCTTCTTTCTGGCATACGGTCGCAGCACCGTGGACTACTTGACTATTTCACACATCTCTACGGTCGCCGTACCGAGAGCAATCTATTTAGTGCTTTTCATCTACTGACCTTGTTATGAATTACATTTATGAATTATTTTAACTGTTTCATATGCATTGGAAAGTATAAGCGCTAGGGCCCAGCGTTTTTTCCTGTTTTATATTATTAAATTACAAATAAATTACGCTTTTATCTATCCAAGTAAGAGCCTTTTCTTTTATTTTCACCATCCTCTATCTCTCTTTCATCATCCCCCTTCTCCTTCAATCATTTCCTTCTCCCCTATACTTCTCTCTCCCATATACACCGATCAATATATACACACACATCCTGCAGTTTATACAGAAACATCTATCATCACAAATATTCATTATATACATGCATATTCTCCAATTTATACAGTAACACTTACCATCCCCCTCTCCAATCATTCACAAACACCTATCAAGATACTTTTCTCCCCCATACTTTTCCCTCTCTCCCATATACACCGATCATTATATACAGATTCTCCAGTTTATACAGGAACACCTATCACCCTCTTTCATTATATATATATACATACCCTCAAGTTTATACAAACACCC
Organism: Hyla sarda; assembly: GCF_029499605.1. Lineage (NCBI taxonomy): Eukaryota > Metazoa > Chordata > Amphibia > Anura > Hylidae > Hyla > Hyla sarda. The sequence goes on along the minus strand of NC_079198.1, from coordinate 132,595,354 downwards.
ATCATCACCCTCTTGAATTATTCATAAACACCACTATCATCATTACATATTCACAGACAAAACCATATAACACATTTCCATCACACTCAAGACCTTGAGAACCAGTCACCCCCATTTATCTTTATGGAACAGAGTCTGTTCCATGATGAGGGTAGTAGTACAAACACTAATGTATCCTCCACAGTCCCCGGCAGACTCCCGCAGTCAGGGAACTACTGCTCCCATTATGGAAAAAAAAAAAAAAAACACATCAAACGGAAAGGAGTATGTTCCATGATGCGAGTACTAGTAGTCCCAGCTGTGGGAGTCTGCCAACGGCTGATACTAATGGATGAAAAAATGATGAAAATGGATTCCACTAAATTACATCAGTTTGCATCCGTTATTAGAATGGTCCATTTAGGAGGCAATAACGGAGAAAGTATGAACTTTAGCCATCCAAAAAAGTGATGGAGATACCTTTTTTAATAAAATCTCGTAGGGTACCATTAAAAAAAAGAATATTAAAAATGATACGGTAGTGATGGAAAAAATTGTATTTAACAAAATGTATCTTTATTATAACAAAATTTTAATTAATTTTCAAACAGGGATCAATTTTGGTGGGCAGGCAGAGCACTAAAAATGTAGCTGACAATAATAAAAATGTAGTGTGTGGGTTTTTCACATTGGCCAGATGGGTCTAGCCAATCACAGCTCTCTGCAGGAAATATGAATAATAGGTATATATACGGAATATACTCATACTACAGTGGGACCAGAGAAGAGAGGCCGGCCGCCCAAATCTATACATTATACAGGATGATTGTATCAGGTGTCAGAAGTGACACTCACTGCGATCTGTATATTAATGCAGGTGCTACAGCTCCCAGCATGGAGCAGAGTGTGCTCCATGTTGGGAGCAGTAGTACCTGCAGTTGAGGACAGATCACAGCAAGTGTCACTCCTGACACCCACTGCAATCATCCTATCTATTGAAGAGACGTAAGTGCAGAAGAAAGACACTCGCATCTATACATTATACAGGATGATTGCAGGGGTGTCACTAATGAAGAAATTTGTTATTTAGAATCAAGTTCAAGTTTGGATTTGGTCCAAATCGAACTTTTCATGAAATTCTGAAGTAATTCGATTTCGTCAGATTCGATTCGCTCTTCTCTATTGAGGTGAATCACTGGTGTAAAAATGCTTTTCTGTCTCTCTCTCTCTCTCTCTCTCTCTCTCTCTGTCTCACTCTCTCTATAATAGAACGCTGAAGTCACTGGCCAGAAGATGGCTGCCGAGTATATTGGGCTTTGGCATCACAGGGGTGACTGGCTGCTGATAGGCTGCATGCTGGATGTGATTCAGGGTTATCCCTTCGACCCTTCTTCCTGCCTTTCCATGATTCCTTGCCCCATGTCCTGACACGTGGATCTGCCTTTTTAGAGGCCCTGGAGCCTGGACCGCAGTAAATGAAGTTTAATGAAGCAGTTCGTGCAATAGAATCGCTGCGATATTCACATTCGTTGCTAATCAAATTTTTCCTGAAATTCGCTGCGAATTTCGATTCATCAGATAAGATTCACTCATCTCTATTTGCATCATAAAGTTGACATGTTTTTATTTTTTGAAGACATCAGAGGGCTTCAAAATTTAGCAGCTACTTTCCAGTTTTTCCACGAAAATTTCTAAATGTGAATTTTTTAGGGACCAGTTTTGTTTTGAAGTGAATTTGAGGATCTTTATGTTAGAACTACCCCATAATGGACTCCATTATGAAAACTGCATAGTATTAAACTTAAAGTATTCAAAATGACATTCAGAAAGTGTATTAAACCTTCAGGTGTTTCAAAGCAATAGCACCAGGGTGGAGGAGAAAATGCAAGATCTTCATTTTTTACACTAACATGTTCTTGTAGCCCCCATGGTGCCAAAACAGCAAAAAAATTAAAAATAAACACTTGGCACATTATGTGGGAAACTACACCCCTCAAGGAACATAACAAGAGGTATATAGTGAGCCTTCACACCTCACAGGTGATTGACAAATTTTCGCTAAAGTTGAACATGAATATGAATTTTTTTTTTCAATAAAATGCTGGTGTTACCCCAAATTTTAGATTTTCACAAGGGGAAGTAGGAAAAAATGCCCCCCCAAAATTTGTAACTCCATTTCTTCTGAGTATGGAAATACCACATATGTGGATGTTAAGTGCTCTGCGGGCCCACTACAGGGCTCAGAAGAGAAGGAGCGCCATTGGGCTTTTGGAGAGAGAATTTGGTTGGAATAGAAGTTGGGGGCCATGTGCGTTCACAAAGCCCCGGTGCTACCAGAACAGTGGATCCCCCCACATGTGACCTTATTTTGGAAACTAGACCCCTCACAGAATTTAATAAGGGGTGCAGTGAGCATTAAAACCCCATTGGCGTTTTACAGATCTTTAGGAACAGTGGGCTGTGCAAATGAAAAATCTAATTTTTCATTTTCATGGACCACTGTTCAAAAAATCTGTCAGACACCTGTGGGGTGTAAATGCTCACTGCACCCCTTGTTATGTTCCGTGAGGGGTCTAGTTTCCAAAATAGGGTCACATGTGGGGGGATCCACTGTTCTGGCACCATGGGGGCTTCGTAAACACACATGGCCTACAATTCCAGTCAAATTCTTCCCTTCTGAGCCCTGTAGTGCGCCCGCAGTGCACTTAACATCCACATATGGGGTATTTTCTTACTCAGAAGAAATGGCGTTACAAATTTTTTGGGGCTTTCTTCCTAATACCCCTTGAGAAAAATAACAATTTGGGGTAACACCAGCATTTTAATGAACAAAATGACATTTTTCATTTTCACATCCAACTTTAATTAAAATCCGTCAAACACATGTGGGGTGTTAAGGCTCACTATACCCCTTGTTATGTTCCGTGAGGGGTGTATTTTCCTAAATGTTTTTTTTTTTTTTTGCGTTTATGTCAGAATTGCTGTAATCAGCAGCCACCCCTGTGCAAATCACCAATTTAGGCCTCAAATGTACATGGTGCGGCCTCGCTCCTGAGCCCTGTTGTGCACCCACAGAGCATTTTACATCCACATATGGGGTATTTTTTTCCTTTTACCTCTAGTGAAAATGCAAAGTATGGGGCAACACCAGCATGTTAGTGTAAAAAAAAGAAATGTTTTACACTGACATACTGGTGTAGACCCCAACTTCACCTTTTCATAAGGGGTAAAAGGAGAAAAAAAAAAAAATTGTAACACAATTTCTCGCGAATAGGGGAATAACCCATATGTGACCCTAATCTGTTGCCTTGAAATATGACAGGGCTCCAAAGTGACAGAGCGCCCTGCGCATTTGAGGCCTAAATTAGGGATTTGCATAGGGATGGACCCAGTTGCAAGCATTACACTTGCCTCTGCTGCCAAAATACCCTACGGCAGTGTTTCACAGAGTGCTTCCAGCTGTTGCAAAACTCCCAGCATGTCTGGACAGTCAGTGGCAGTCCCGGAATACTGGGAGTTGTTATTTTGCAACAGCTGAAGGCTCCATTTTGGAAATACTGCCGTATGAGATGTTATTTATTTTTATTGAGGGGGGGGGGGGTAACTGTGTAAGGGTGTGTATATGTAGTGTTTTACCCTTTATTTTGTGTAGTGTAGTATAGTGTTTTTAGTGCACATTCAAACAGGCAAGGGTTTACAGTGAGTTTCACGCTGGGAGTTCGAGCTGCGGCTGAAAATTTGCATCTCAAACTTGAAGCGGGAAACTTACTGTAAACCCCCGCCCGAGTGAATGTACCTGATTGACCTGGAATCATCGCAATTGTCCTTATTGACCAACGATTGTGCAGCGATCTCAGGACCCCCCCACGGGTTTGCACAGGATCCGAGCAGGCATCCCATTCAGTTCAGCGCCCGGTTACCAGCAGTGAATGGAAACGCTGAGGGCGTACAGGTATGCCCTTGGTCCTTAAAGGGGTACTCCAGTGGAATTTTTTTTTTTAAATCAACTGGTGCCAGAGAGGTAACAGATTTGTAAATGACTTCTACTAAAAAAATTGTTACCCTTCCAGTACTTTTTAGCAGCTTTATGCTACAGAGTATTTTTTTTTTCATTTCTTTTTTTGTCTTGTCCACAGTTGTCTCTGCTGACACCTCTGTCAGTGTCAGGAACTGTCCAGAGCAGCATACATTTGCAATTGGGAGTTTCTCCTGCTCTGGACAGGTCCTGCTATGGGCATCAGGTGTCAGCAGGGAGCACTGTGGACAAGACAGGAAAGAAATTCAAAAAGAAAAGAATTTCCTCTGTAGCATACAGCTGCTAAAAAGTGCTGGAAGGGTAAAGATTTTTAATAGAAGTCATTTACAAATCAGAAAAACAGTATCCCCCACCTCAAGGTTAGTGTTTAAATAGTAATAATGTTGCAATAAGACCGTGCTTCAATTATTCCAATAATTTATAAAAAATTTGTTATAATATCTTATATTCCATTCTCGATGACTACTGAAGAAAGGGTCAGACATTATTAAGCACCCTGAAACGCATCAGTTATTTTTATTAATATTTTAATTTATGCCACTTATGCCACTTGTTGCTCAGAAAGTTATTACTGCAAGGACCCTGGTTGGCTACACTCTGCACTCTGGACAGTTCTTACAGCTCTGAGTGAGCAATCCACTTCCAGGACTTACCTGCCTCTAAGTCTGGACTCAATCAGTTTCAGCTCCTATGGTTTGCAAGACTCCTGACATCAGACGCTGAAAACACGAGGCTCTGAATCCATCTCCTCGGTATCATCGGGCGGTATCACCCGGGGCCTGCGCCGTCAGGACCAGCCACCATCTGTGCATGCCAGCACACATCTCTGCAAGTTTATCTGCAGCTCAGCGAGGGATTGCTGACTAGAAAGGAGCACCATAGGAACTGGTAACAAAACATGGTTTATTCCATCATTTGCTACAGTTTTTAGTGCACTCAAATAATCCAACCAGAGACAACTTATTATTGTAACATCATTGTAGCGACCATTGCTCCAACATAAAGGACAGTTACAGTTCATAAGTCTATCGGTGTCCATCAATGATGTTATACATTTTTTATTTGTATTTTAACATTGTTTCTTCTCCCACAAGGGCCCTGTGAGAGTGGAATATAAGATATTATAACAAATTTTTAATAAATTATAGGAATAATTGAAGCACGTTCTTATTGCAACATTATTACTATTTAAACACTAACCTTGAGGTGGGGGATTCTGTTTTTCTGTTCTTTTGACATATTTAACACACCGTGGTATAGGTGTGTACCCCATATCACCTCGGTAAGTGTATAATTGTGAGCTGCACCAACAAATGTTCTCCTCTTTTTCATATACAAATCAGTTTAACCCCTTAAGGACAATTTTATTTTAACTTTTTCGTTTTTTCCTCCTCGCCTTCAAAAAATCATAACTCTTTTACATTTTCATCCACAGACTAGTATGAGGGCTTGTTTTTTGTGAGACCAGTTGTCCGTTGTAATGCCATCACTTTACCATAAAATGTATGTATGGTGCAACCAAAAAAATACTATTTGTGTGGGAAATTAAAAAGAAAACAGCAATTTTGCAAATTTTGGAAGGTTTTGTTTTCACGCCGTACAATTTTCGGTACTAAATGACATGTGTTCTTTATTCTTTTCGTCAATACAATTAAAATGATACCCCTGATAACATACTTTTCTATTACTGTTGCGCTTAAAAAAATTGCAAACTGTTTAACCAAATTAGTACGTTTAAAATCCCCATTTGAAAACCTATAACTTTTTCACTTGTACGTATAAGCGGCGGTATGAGGGCTAATTTTTTTGCACTGTGATCTCTACTTTTTATTGATACCATACTTGCTTATATAAAACTTTTGATACATTTTTTATTCACTTTTTTTTGGAATAAAATGTTATAAAAAAAGCAGCTATTTTTGACTTTAATTTTTTTACGTTCACGCCGTTCACTGTACAGTATCATTAACATTTTATTTTAATAGTTCAACCCTAACCCTAACCCTTTGGTGATACCAAATATGTATATACAATATTTTTTTTTACACTTTTTGGGGGTGAAATAGGGAAAATGGGACAATTTATGTTTTTATAGGGGGAGGATTTTTTCCCTTTAACTTTTTTACTTTTATTTTTACACTTTAATAGTCCCCATAGGGGACTATTTCTAGCAATAATTTGATTGCTTATACTGTTCAGTGCTGTGCATAACACATAGCACTGATCAGTATTATCGGTCATCTTCTGCTCTGGTCTGCTCGATTGCAGACCAGAGCAGAAGACCCGTGGAAGGCAGCGGAGGCAGGTGAGGGGACCTCCAGCTTCCATGCTGGATGATCGGATCTCCGTGGCAGCGCTGCGAGCGATCCGATCATCCATTTTAGTGTCCACAATGCTGCAGATGCCGTCAGCAGTATTGATCACGGCATCTGAGGGGTTAATGGCAAACATCTGCACGATTGCGGATGTCCGCCATTACCGGCAGGTCCCTGTCAGCAGCCGGGACCTGCCGCAAATGACGCGAGCATCGCTCTGATGCTCGCGGTTATGAATAGAATGTAAATGTACGTCCTGGTGCGTTAAGTACCAGCTCACCAGGATGTACATTTATGTCCTGCGTTGTTAAGGGGCCACTGGAGTACCCCTTTAAGTTCCAGGACACAAGAGCGTTTCTGTTCGCTCTTGGTCCTGGTGGGGTTAAAGGAAAACTGTCATCCTGTTCACCCACACTAAACCCAATACATCGGGTTATAGTGCGGGGGAACAGGAGACCGATGCAGGGTCTCTGACTTATATATATATATATACCTTCTGTCGGGCGCCCGGTTCCTCTTAAGATCCTCATCTATCTTCCCTGAATTGCACGCTGGAGGCAGGCCCGCTGGCTGAATTTGAATATTATTGATCGCTGGTCACGTGAGCTCTCAGTAGGCACAAGCCATCACTTGACCAGTGACCATGAATATTCAAATTCAGCCAGTGAGCCCACCTCTAGCGCGCAATTCAGGGAAGATAGATGAAGATCTTCAGAGGGACCAGGCACCGGTCTGCAGGTATGTATATTAGTCAGAGACCCCACATTGGTCTCCTGTTCACCCGCACTATAACCCAATGTATTGGGTTTAGTATGGGTGAACAGGATGACCACATTTTCTTTAAGCTGTATAGCTTTTTGACACTTTATGACACCTGTCTGGGCTACAGCACCGCCTCCTTCCTTTGTGTAGTCCATGGTGTCTCTTGTCATCTTGATGATAGTCCTGCACTTCGCTGTGCCGTTTGTCACTCTATCTCACCTTATCAGGAGATGGGAGCGCTGAGCCAATAAGCTGCGGTGCCAGAGCTCACACCTTCTGTGGCAGAAGATTTAAATTTGTCAGCTGCTCAGTTCTATAAGATTTATACTTAGTATACCAAAGTTACATAGTACGGTAAAAAAAAGACAAATGTCCATCATCTTCAACAGCCTTTAAGTTTTAATTAAAAAAAATTCCAATATTAACTACTAAGCTTTTATCCTGATATAACGGATGTGGACTGTCTATATGTTTTCATATCTTTTAGTGACCAGTTACAGGACAAAGAAGAGAAAGTGAGATCGGCCGTTCAACATGTGATGAAATGTGACTTTGCGAAAGAAAATATTACGGATCCGATAGTCTTACCACCAGCAGATTGTATCATTAGCGGTTGGCTCCTAGAAGAGATCAGTAAAAATCAAGATGATTATATAAGATATCTCAGGAAGTTCTCAGGGTTACTAAAACCTGGAGGACATCTCATATTAATTGGAAGTTTAGATATGACATATTACACAGTCGGGAAAGACAGGCTCCATGCTTTCACATATGATGAGGATTTTGCCAGGAAAGCTCTAGTTGGAGAAGGATTTGTTATAAATTACTGTAATATTAAGAAGAGAACGGCTGTGAGTGACCTTACTGACTATAAGACTCTCATATTCATTGCAGCTCACAAGAAGTAGATATTGAGTAGAGTATAAAATCACATGAAAAATACAGCCATAAAATGGGGGTAAAAAATGGCTATATTTTTCATGTAATATTGTACTTTATAAATGTCTTCAGAATAGGAGGCATCAGTGCACACTGTTGTAATTCCAATGTCATTTTACGATGTGTGAACTCAGACTTAGACTCTGCTTAGATTGTATTCATGCCTAAGATTTCCCAATATATACTGCAGAATAAATCCTCTGATATGTATGAATAAAAAAATCTCTAATCTTTATATAATATATAATGTAAAAGGATTCAGTGCAGCATTATGGAGCTATTACGAATTAGTAGAAGAAATGTCTCCAGGCTCCATATTTACTGTTCCTTATACTTCTGAATATTCACGGCTTACACATAATGATAGGCAGACATGTACTAAGACACACAATAGGCTTTGCTATGATTGAATATGAATTTCACTACACATCATGGTGTATTTCGAGGCTTCTGGTTATTTGCATTATACCAACAGTGTAATAAAGGTAAATACATTACACTGGACTGTCTGCACTTTTCTTGATGCGATTTGTGTTTTTTTCTCTTCTCCCTAGAATAAAAATTATGATCTAGCTTTATGTGTCATAGATTTCTTTTATACCACAAAGCAAATAAAATATGAGAAACATTTTCCATGAATTTTCCTCATCCTTCGAGCTCAGGCGCACTGACCTATCATAGATTTGTTTTGTACAGAGGTATAATAGGTTTATAAAAGAGATACATGTGGTGCTCGGGGATGAAGGGAGAACAGGGGTGTTGCAATGTAGTGTTGCTGGGTATAGGTTTAACTCTTGATTGTCGTGACGCCAGGGTGGGGGGCTTCCTCTAGTTATAAATGTCCTACCGCCACCTGTCCCAAGAACGATAGGGAGGAATAAAGGATTGTCCACAGCCGGAATTGTAATACACTTGAAATAACTTTACTGCAGATTTTATGCATGATGAATAACAAACAGTCTTTACAGGAAGACCGGGATTTAGTCTCCTCACGGGTTGGCTGGGACTTTGTAGTAAATAAGCTTTGATTTTTGCTGTATGCTGTTCCACTGAATGTAGGGGTATGTTTAGTGCTGACTAATGAGTTTAAGTGCTGAATAACACTGTATTAGTTATTTATTATAATTTTTTTCTTTTTACTGACAATTGACTTTCACCAGAAGTATGTATAATGAGTTAAAGGGGTATTCCAGGCCAAAACTTTTTTTTTTTATATATCAACTGGCTCTGGAAATTTTAACAGATTTGTAAATTACTTCTATTAAAAAATCTTAATCCTTCCAATGGTTATTAGCTTCTGAAGTTGAGTTGCTGTTTTCTGTCTAACTGCTTTCTGATGACACGTCCCAAGAGCTGTGCAGCTCCTATGGGGATATTTTCCCATCATTCACAGCTCCCGGGACGTGACATAATCAGAAAGCAGTTAGACAGGAAACAGCAACTCAACTTCAGAACCTAATAACTTTTGGAAGGAATACGATTTTTTAATAGAAGTACCGTATTTATCGGGGTATACCACGAACCGGCATATAACACGCACCCTCATTTTACCAAGGATATTTGGGTAAAAAAAGTTTTTTACCCAAATATCCTAGGTAAAATGAGGGTGTGTGTGTATGCATGCGTATACCCCGATACACCCCCAGGAAAGGCAGGGGGAGAGAGGCCGTCGCTGCCCGCTTCTCTCCCCCTGCCTTTCCTCGGGTCTAGAGCCCTGCTGCCGCCGCTTTTCTCCCTCTGGCTATTGGCGCCACTGCCCGTTCTCTCCCCCTGACTATCGGTGCCGGCGCCCCATTGCCGGCGCCGATAGCCAGGGGGAGAGAAGCGGCGCCGGCAATAGGGGCAGCGGCGCCGATAGCCAGGGGGAGAGAAGGGGCAGCGGCACCTATTGCCAGCGCCGCTGCCCCGTTGCCTCCCCCATCCCCGGTTGCATAATTACCTGTTGCCGGGGTCGGGTCTGCGCTGCTTCAGGCCTCCGGTGTGCGTCCCATGCGTCGTTGCTATGCACTGCATGGTGCGGCGCAATGATGAGTGCCGTGCAGCGCATAGCAACGACGCAGGGGACGCACACCGGAGGCCTGAAGCAGCGAGGACCCGACCCTGGCAACAGGTAATTATGCAACCGGGGATGGGGGAGGCAACGGGGAAGCGGCGCCGGCAATGGGTGCCGCTGCCCCTTCTCTCCCCCTGTCTGTCGGCGCCGCTGCCCCATTGCCGGCGCCGCTTCTCTCCCCCCAGCTATCGGGGCCGGCAATGGGCCGGCATTGATAGTCAGGGGGAGAGAAGGCCCGGCAGCAGGGCTCTAGACCCGGCAGGCAGGGGCAGAGAAGCCGGCAGCGCTGGCGGTCTCTGCACCTGCAAAGCCGCTGCAGTTCATTGATTTAAAGCGCCCGCTTTAAATCATTGAACTGCAGCGGCTTATCGGCGTATAACACGCAGGTAGACTTTAGGCTAAAAATTTTAGCCTAAAAAGTGCGTGTTATACGCCAATAAATACGGTAATTTACAAATCTGTTTAACTTTCCGGAGCCAGTTGATATATAAAAAAAAGTTTTGGCCTGGAATACCCCATTAAATGCTTCTACATGCAAGAACAACAATTATCTCACCTTTATTTTATTTATACCAACCTTTGATTACCTGTTTTATACACTGGGTTTTGTATTGGCTTGCCTGTGGCTCTCTGACCAATACCTAGCTACTAGGGTCTATTGGCTGCACACTCTTATCCCTAGAGGCTCCAGCTCCACTTGGAAGTAGAAAATTTCTTTTAAAAATAGAAAAAGGTAAAAAAGGTGCAAACAAAAATCAAACGTGTATGGTGAGTTAAAATCTCACGTCCACTATAAGCCGCAAAACATACAGAGCCATTAGGAAATTATTCCTCAATCCCTCATATGAACAGAGAACATCGTTATCAATAGATATTTGCCAGATCATTTCTGTAATTCATCCCTGCTGGAAATCTAGTTTCCAGCATGAGAATCCAATAAGTCTCGCGTTTTAACAATAGACAGGACCAATCTCCACCTCGTTGAGGAGGGGAAACCCTTTCAATGCCGCATACGTCAATATTGAAGTATGCAGCATTGAAAGGGTTTCTCGTGCTCCCTGCCTGAACACACCTTCCACCTGTGAACTGCATACTTACCGGTGAGCTGGAGTTTTTTCTTTTTGTCTTAGGACTTTGTGCTTCTTATCCCTAGAACTCTTCCTAGATAAAACTTACTAAGAGTAACCTTTCTGGATATGTGCATTTACTTAGGCTTACAGGAGCATCATCTGGCCAGGAAGAGCATCCTGAACATGTAGGAAAGAAAAGAACAGTCTACTTTTTTGTAACTGTAACAAGTATAGATACAGGGAAAGTCCTAGCAAAAGAAACCACCTGCTGGTGTCTTACAAAAATACAGATTTTTTCTGCTTATTGTTGCGCATTTTTCTGCCCTCATCAGTGCATACTGCATATGTACATCCAAGTAGTGTACCATTTTGTACCTGTTAATCTGTCAAGGGCCTATCTACTGTGAAAGTCCAAACAATAGTACTCACCGGCTGGTGTTTTACAAAAATTACAGACTTTTTCGGCTCATTGTAGAGCATTTTTTCTGCCCTCATCAGTGCATACCGCATAGGTACATTCAAGTAGTGTACCGGTTTGTACCTGTTAATCTGTCAAGGGCCTACATACTGTGAAAGTCCAAACAATAGTACTCACCGGCTGGTGTTTTACAAAAATACAGATTTTTTTTGCGTATTGTTGCACATTTTTCTGCCCTCATCAGTGCATACTGCATACATACATCCAAGTAGTGTACCATTTTGTACCTGTTAATCTGTCAAGGGTCTACATACTGTGAAAGTCCAAACAATAGTATTCAACTGCTGGTGTTTTACAAAAATTACAGAGTTTTTCGGCTCATTGTAGCGCATTTTTCTGCCCTCATCAGTGCATACCGCATACGTACATCTAATTATTGTACCATTTTGTACCTGTTAATCTCTCAAGGGCCTACATACTGTGAAAGGACAGCCAAAAGTAATCACCTGCTGCTGTTCTAGACAAATACTGTTTAAAGAGTAGTGAAGCGTATTGTAATTCCCTCATATGCACACTAAGTATGTCAGGCAGAGAAGTGCCAGGACGTGCACAGAGGAGTGGCAGAGGCCTAAATACTTCAGGCAGAGTTGGCAGCAGACTGGGGGGGAGTGGCAGCAGGAGTCGCAGCGAGAGGCCTGAGCTCCCGTTATCAGCCAGCGGTCGTGTCTCGACCAGCAACCCATCTGCCGTCGTTGATTGGTTAACATGCTCATCCATTTCATCACAAGTGACATCTGACACCCCCAGTCAACAGTCGGGGGGTTCCTCAGACACAACCCTCAGTTGACATGGCCCGGGAGCAGTCAATGTCCCTGTCCTCCCATTGCCTTTGTCCTATGCTGTTCCCTCTCCTAGAGAAGTATCTTATGCTGTGGTTTCAGCTCCACTATTCACTGAGGATAATCTAATAGAGGACAGTCAGCAGCTACTGCCCAGCAGAGAAGGGAATGAGACATGTGCCACTTGCTCCGCCAAGCGGCCAAGTAGTGATGCGGAGAGTGACGTGGGAGGCAGTGTTGCCAGGGTTCAGAGTCCTGAAGCAGACACTGTTGGGGAACCTGATGAGGACATCAGTGAAATGCAGAAACCTGTTGATGATAATGAAGCCGATCCCAATATCGAGCCGGGTGCAGAAGGGGCTTCATTATCATCAGGAGAAGAGAGTTACAAGTTGCCCTTGAGGCAGCAGCTGAGCCAGCAAGGTGGTAGCACGGTTGGCAGTCAGCATGGTGGCAGGAGTGGAAATTCTGGAGCCAAACGTGCCCGGGGGAGACCACCTGCATCGCGGCAGCCTACCTTCCAGAAGGTAGTGAAGCAGGGGTTCCTGGAGTCGGCGCCAGTAGCAGTCAATCAATGCGGACTGTAGGTGGGAAAATCAGCTACTCGGTGGTGTGACAGTTTTTCATCAGGCATCCGGAGGAGGTTCATGCAATATATGTCAGCAGAAGGTGAAGCGTGGCCAGGGTCCCAATGTCGGCACCACGGCCCTGCGTCAACACATGCTTCGCAAGCATAAAGCGGCCTGGGAGATCCATAGCTCCGATGTAGTGGTCCAGCCTGCTGCATCACCCAGTGGACAGGAGAGGAGGAGCAGGAGCAGCCAGAGGAGCTAGAGGGTTATGAGGAAGGCGAGACAGAGGATCCAGATACCACGTGGCAGTATGCAGTGGAGATAGAGGCAGGTAGTCCCTCCGAGTCACTGGCGCAAATGGCACGATGCATGCTCAGTTGCTTGCGTAGTGACCCCCAAATTGTCAAAATTCGTCAGCGGGATGAATTCTGGCTCTCCACCTTATTGGACCCTCGCTACCGTCCCAGAATGGGGGCCTTTTTTACACCCACTGAGGGAGGACAAACTGACCTACTACAGAGAGATCCTACGTAGTCAGTTGGCCAATGCCTATCGGCGACATTGTCCATCCACTCGCAGGTCTGACTCAGGGGGCCCTCTACGCTCACCTTTCACTGCCTTGGCTGCTGGGGAGGGGAGGGGTGGTAGGAACAGTACCAGCTCCATCAGCAGCAGCATGAGTCTACAGTCACTGATGAGTAGCTTTCTTCACCCGCATAGTGAAGCAACTCATCAGCAGTAGGTAGACATGGAGCAGGACCTGAACCAGCAGGTGGTGGCATACCTTGACATGGCCATGCCAACAAACATTGAAGATCCGCTGGACTTCTGGGTAGCAAAACTTGATTTATGGCCGCAACTAGCAGAGTTTGCCCTGGAAAAGCTGTACTGCCCGGCCAGTAGTGTGCCAATAGAGCGGGTGTTTAGTGCGGCCGGGGCCATAGTCACCCCAAGGCGAACTCGTCTGTCCACGAAAAATGTGGAGAGACTGACCTTTGTCAAGATGAATCAGGGATGGATCAGCCAGGATTTAAAGCCACCAATGCCAGATCCCTCATAGTAGATTGACCATGCTGCTACACCAACACTTAACAATTATGGTTATGAAACCCTCATGGGTTATCAATTAGGGTTATGAAACCCTCTTGGGTACTGCAAATGCCTGCTCCTGACTCATCCTGTGTCTTTCAGGAACTACTTGCCTCATGGATGCTTCAGGCCTTGGGCCTTTAATTTTTGGATTTTTAGCAGTAGCTAAATACATGCTTAATGCAAATTTCAACATTGATCTTTAAATGTAAGGGGTTATGAAACCCTCTTGGGTACTGCGAATGCCTGCTCCTGACTCATCCTGTGTCTCTTTCAGGAACTACTTGCCTCACTGATGCTTCTGGCCTTGTGCCTTTTATTTTTGTAAGTTTAGCAGTAGCTAAATACATGCTTAATGCGAATTTCAACATTGATCTTTAAATGTAAGGGGTTAAGAAATCCTCTCTGGTACTGTGAATGCCTGCTCCTATCTCATCCTGTGTCTCTTTCAGGAACTACTTGCCTCACTGATGCTTCGGGCCTTGGGCCTTTAATTTTTGGATGTTTAGCAGTAGCTAAATACATGCTTAATGCAAATTTCAACATTGATCTTGCAATGTTAAGGGGTTATGAAACCCTCGGGTGTACTGCTGATGCCTGCGCCTGTGTCTTTCAGGAATTATTTGGCTTACTGATGCTTCTAGCCTTGGGCCTTAAATTTTTGGATGGTAGCACTACCTAACATGCATCTTCAATAGAGATTTCAAAGTTCACCTTTTAATTTTAGGGGTTGTGAACCACTCTTGTGTACTCATGTTGCTTCCTGCTCCACTCTGTCAGCCCGTTGGTCCTGTGACAGTGTGCGACTCTGCCTCCACATCCTCTACTGCGTCCTAAGCCTCCACTGCCCGGACAAGTCTCAGCGGCCCTCCAGCATACCATGTGTGCAGGGCACAGCGGTGTCACGTTGTTCTTCACATGGTTTGCCTTGGCGAAAAGTCTTGGAAACAATGGCCGGTCAGGGCAATGGAGACGTTGTGCCTACATCTCCCGGCGACATGAGCTCTGTAGGGGCTTGTTGGATTTTGTCCTTTGTACCCACACGCTGGGGTCTGGGACACTCAAACTTTGATTTAAATTTCAAATAAAAAAAATCAGACATTTCAATGGTCATCTCATGCATCAGCCAACTCCAGGCTGTGTCATTCAGGCTATATATGGTTTACTGATGCCGCTGCTGGGCCTGGGTCTGGGAAATTCAAATTTTCTCATAGGTAGCACCCGCAATCCAAAATCTTCAAGAAGTTTTTGTGTTTTTTGCGGGGATTGTGAAGCCCTGGTATGTACTCATGCATCAGCCAACTCCAGGCTGTGCCATTCAGTTAATATAGGGTTTACTGATGCCGCTACTGGGCCTGGGTCTGGGAAATTCAAATTTTATCATAGGTAGCACCCGCTATCCAAAATCTTTGGTTTAAATTTCTAAATTCATCTTTTAATCTTAGGGATTGTGAAGGCCTAGTGCCTACTCACGCTGCCAACACTTCCACGCTGTGTCATTCAGCCACTATATGGTGTCCTCATGCTGAAAACATCTCCACGCTGTGTCATTCAGTCACTATATGGTCTCCTCATGCTGCCAACACCTCCACGCTGTGCCATTCAGCCACTATATGGTCTCCTCATGCTGCCAACACCTCCACGCTATGTCATTCAGTCACTATATGGTCTCCTCACACTGATGCCACCACCAGGCTCTGTCATTGTGCTGCTGCGCGGCAGTGATTCTAAAAGTGATGCCGGTAATCTGCATGTTATTCTGAATAACAGTATTATTTCACTAACCCAGCACACTCCATATGCGTTTTAAAACCCAGCAAAGTGTTCTATACCCCTATTGAGGCTGTCTGTAGGCTAGAAATAGCCTTTTATTAAATAGATTCGCTGCGAAAAAATTCGGATAAAAACAAACTTTTGCAGAAAATTCGGCGAATCAGCCGAATCAAATTTTTGAAAAGTTCGCTCATCTCTAGTCACGTCCCCAGTCCTGGAAACCTGGAGATTTCCAAAACTGGAGATTCAGCGCCCGCATAGAATGCGGGTGCTGCAGGGAGATCGTGGAGGGTCTCAGCAGCAGGCCCCCTGCGATCAGTCACCCCTTTAATTTACCCAAATAATAATAATCGGTTTGAGACACTATCCAGAAAATAGATGTTCTGAATTTATACCCTCCATTCATTGCAACCATATGGTCTTAATGAGGCAACACAGTTAATCCATTGATCCCAGTCATTCTTACGCAATAACATACCTGTCATTTAATATTTGTATAGTTATCATTTCACGTACAACATAGGAGTTCTAGAAATCCATATACACAGCCCCATGTTATTTCTCACATACAACGGGCTCCACTGCTCCTCTCTTAGGATGCGATCACACTACTGGATGCTTAGAGTTACATAGAACACTTAACTTAAAATATATGATCTCCAGAGGAAAGTGATTGTGGATCCGAACAGGACCTTCCAGGTATGAGCTGCTTCTTAGAAAAGTTGTGGTCTCCCATACGGATTCAGCCCAAGTGACTGTGGCTGCGAGTTCTGCACGGGACCAGTGAACGGATCTTATGATCCGCCACTACAATTTTTATCACCATGAATATAACACCATTCCAATCCACTGCTTCTAGTTTTATGGCAATGCCAGTTTTGTACTATAAATTTATTTGTATATATGCGGTTTTTAACCCATTGTGCTTTTATACGTTTACAATATTTTTATTACTCTCATTTGAATCTGTAATTTTATTGTTATTTAATACTTTTTTTGTGTATAAAATGACGCAATGTCTATATCACCACCCCAAAGATAGACAATCCTATTCTCCGCCAAGCCCTAAAAGTATGGAAGATATACCTCGCCTCCTTATACTCCACCACAGAATCCTTAGTCGCTGACCTACCCCTATCTCTCATTCAAGCCTATATCCCTGATCTGAACATACAATCCTGGTTATCTGTAGGCATCACCGAGGTTCAACATCAATAAGACCAATCTCTTACTACGTTCCAACAACTAATCTCCACATATAACATCCCCAGAGGAGACTTTTACAAGTATCTTCAAATACACCACTTCCTCACCACTCTCTCTCCTACACAAATTCACCCAGATAAGCTAACTTTTCGTTATTTTGAAAAAAGGTCTCCTGGCCTCAAACTCCCATATAACTCTTGCTCAAACGTATGCACTCGTACGTATCCTATGAGACTTTGGGAAAGGGACCTGAATGTGAGACTCCCACCCACGGATTGGCACAAATCATTTCAAACCATATCTAAATCTTTCCTCTGTGCTACACACGTCAAGTCAGCCTACAAGACCATTCTTAGTTGGTATTTCACACCTGACAAAATTGCCAGAGCCTATGCAGGCTCCTCAGACAAATATTGGCATAGCTGAGGCCGGGAGGGTACCCTTTTCCATATTCTCTGGACTTGTCCTCTGATACAACCCTTCTGGGGAGCATGCCTCACCCTCTTAACGGAAGTCCTAGGTATCACCTCGGTTTGGACTCCCCAATCTACCCTCTTATTTCTGGACATGCATCTGCTCCCTCGAACAATGCGTGCTATCTTCTGCATTATATGCATCATTGCTAAAAACTTACTAACAAGCCACTGGAAGACACCTGATATTCCATTCATCTCACAAGTAATACAGAAACTCAATAACACCTTCAGCTTTGAGAAAATATTAGCAGCTCAGAAACCCATCTTACTTTCAAAATGAAATGGCTACACTTGATTGATTCCCCACACTGTAGTAATCCCTGATCCCCTTCCCCACTACATTGTCCCTGATACATTGACTTCCCCATATTGACTCCCCTTAAGGCATTAGACCATGAGCACCCTCAGATTACTCACCTTAAACTCTTGTATTATCAATAGGCTGATAAGATTGGACATGTTTATTTGTTTCCATCTACTGTACATTTCACAATATTTTATTTCTAGGATAAATACAGCATATATCTCTTCGTTTGTTGTCACAAAAGACAATGTTGCTTGTTATTGTTTATGGATACCTCGGATCCTATGTCTATTTTATTTACTTGTTATGATAAAAATTTCAATAAAAAACTATTAAAAGTAAAATGACGCCATGTATCATTGATCCACCATTGGACTTGAGGAAGAGGGAGTTCCAACCCTTGAAACACGTAGTCCTAGCACTTTAACTGAATAAATCAATTTTTATTTATTATTTTAATTGTCTGCACCAGTCTTTTCCCATTGATGCAGTTCTTTACTAAGAACCTTACCACTATGGCTGAGCGCTATTAGGAGCACATTTTCATACCTGATTTCATGGGATTTTTCTAAGCTCTTTCCAGACCAGAGAGTAACCTACACAGACTGGTAAGGGGAACTCATTACACTCTCTAAACTATCCCTACATGGGGGACAGTGGTGGGCAGTAGAGGAACACACAAAAAGTAAATTAAAATGTATAGAAAATATTTTTGAGAACTATAGTCACAGTATCAACATGCCATGACGATGTGAGCCCATAAAGGGAAACACTCACAATTAAGGGCTAAAAGAAGCTGAGAAGAGGTGTCAGCCTGAGCTGTCAATGATGGACCACCTAGAGGATAGCTGGGGACATCAATATAAGATGGAGATGAAAGGAGAGAAGGAGCCTTTTATCTTCCTCATATATTGAGGCCTCTACTCCTCCTTTCTCCCATCCCATCATGCACATGGACATATATGTATGTGCCTCGGTATATAGAAAAATAGGTAAAGACACCTTCTTATTATTAAAAGAACAGAGCGTGACAGGACAGGTAAAAAAAAAAAGAGAAGAGAACCAGAGGACAGGACTGGAAAGAGAGAGGATATTGATACCTGAGGGAGATAACCAACTGGTTACAGAATATCAGCACTCATTTAACAAGCAGAAGACTCATTTAACAAGCAATTAGGAGCCATAAGAGGTGGAAATCTCTAATGACAACATTGAGGAAGAGGATCTAAGGCAGTCAGTCCAGAACGCAGCAGTGTTTTCAGTCGTGGGTTGTCTCTTCCCAGGTGGAGTGCAAGTCCACTGGGTTTAGTAAAGCAGCTGTATTGTCACAGTGTCTCATCAGTAGGGGCAAAAGGGTAGCCCCAGCAGTAAGGGATCTTTCTCGTTTGAAGAAGAGGCAATAAGGATTTTGAAGTGGCTCTCTGTGTCAAGGTACATTGAAAGAAGCCAGATAAACTTAAAGTTCATAAAGGAGATTGTTCTTGGATGGAGGGTTAATGTCCCAGTCCCTGTTATTATCCAGGACAGGTTTGTGTGCCCACCATGTGCCCAGTCACATCATCTATATCACACATATTTGGTAGAGTCTCCAATACTGGGGGAGAAGAGTATAATCAGTCAGCACAGTTGCGAGTGCAGGTGTAACTGTGTTGGAGCCCTCAGTAGCAATAAAGGGCAAAAAAATGCTTGTAGCAGTATTAAAAGGAAGCAACTGACTGTTTGATATGTCTATAGGGATGCCTGGAGGGGCAGTTGGAGTTCCCCTTATAACCTGGGAAGCAGGAATGCCCTGAAGAATAGATTAGGCTGCAAGAGAGTCCTGATTGAAGGCAGGAGTTACTAAAGTGCTGCAACTGCCAGTGGTAGGAGAGGCATCTGGAGTCTTTACCCTGTGTTGGGTATTATGAGGTCCCTGGTGCACTGTTATACACAGACCCCTTTGTGCCTATGGAGCCCTGATTGCAGCTCACCTGGCTTCCATAGAGCGCTGAGTGAGAGAGCAACAGAGAAGCTAGAAGGCTGAAGGTATGCCGCTGGTGTGGAGTGGTTTGGGCCGCCACTCGGCAGAGCAGACAGAGTGGAGGCAGATCCGGAGGCTCGTGAAGGAGGAGCAGGTCCCAATATTGTATGCTGACCTGTGTGAGAGCCGTGAGGCATTCCTCCTGGTAGAGTTACCTTTGATTTATTTATTTATTTATTGTGCTCCTGAGACTTATGTTTTCTGATATATATATATATATATATATATATATATATATATATATTTTTTTTTTTTTTCTCTATCTACCTAGATTGTACATACCACTGGGGGTTGAATGTATGTACTATATGGCACTGCATATCTCTGCAGATCACTCCATACCATTTCTTTTATATGCCATATGTTGCACTTTATTGTGTGTTTTTATCAATCTTTTGTGGTAACTAATAAAAATTATTTCAATTTTATTGTATTGTACAGGTATTTTCTTTCTTACTCTTTTTGGTTCTGTATTACATTATGAGATATACTAGGCTATTGCTATGTTGTATAGTTTATTTAGTTTGTTTAATTCAACACATGAATCTATTATACCTCATTTTCCCATGACTGACTCATGAATATTATATCTCATGACCTGATCAGTAATTCTCACTTTTGTCAAATGATATAAAGCTGAGCTCCAGTGTAGAGATAGTCACCTGTCTGGGATAGAAGATTAGACGATGGATTCCAGCTCCCATAAGATCTATCATGTACACGGTTATGATTCCAGACAATATCTTGAGGATTATTTTTCGGATAAACCTGATATGGCCTTTGGAGATGATTCCTTGATGTTTCCCATTGACAATCTTACAAAAACCTTTGCAGAGGGTATGTATCTTGAATTTTTTATGGTTAATTGGTTTTACAAATTCATAAACAAATGAATATAACTAGATAGACTTTTTCTGAGATGTTGCAGATTAGTAGGGGCGACCGCACTACTCTTATACATTTTCTTCTATAGAGAGCAAAGCAACCTCTTGTTTTCTGAATATGATGTAAGATGTCGGGTTATGGGGTTTAGTGAAGTCATTGTTTTACCCTCAATAATCACCAGAAACCTAGAAAACATAAAACTGTTATAGATGTTAAGACTTTATATCTGATCTGTTCTGGGAATTTGTAGTTTACAAGTTTGTCCCAGTGCCACTTCTTGGTCTCTTTTAACAATGATAACCTAGAAGTCAAAATGATTTTCTAATTAAGATAAATAGGTTTAAAATGATAAAAATGTGAAATGAAATATTTTTGAATGTTTAAGCATTTTGGAGTATGTTCTCTTTGAGAGAAACAGTATATACTTACAGTACTGATCCCCCATGTGCCTGCTTTGTGTTGATAACCTGTTTGCCTTGGTCATGACCACTTAATGGCATCATCTAGAGATGAGCAAATTTTAAAAAAATTAGATTTGGCCGATTCACCGAATAAAAAAAAAAATCGATTAGATCCGAATAAATTCTCGGCAAATTTTTGTTAGTAATGTATTTTAATAATGTGTTTATTAAAGTGAGTTTCACTTTTTTTTCTCTATTTTTTAATTACATTTTTTAGGTAGTACTATTCCTCCCAGCATGGAACAGACTGTTCCATGATGGGAGTAGTAGTACTTGTGCTAATAGACAGATTGCCCCAGGTATCACTCCTGACACCCGCTGCGATCGTCCTTTATAATGTATAGATGAGGGCAGCTTTCTCGCATCTAGATAGGATGATCGCATCGGGTGTCAGGAGTGATACCTGCTGTGATCTGTCCTTAACTGCAGGTACTACTGCTCTCAATATGGAGCACACTCTGCTACATGCTGGGAGCTGTAGTACCTGCATTAATAGACAGATTGCAGCAAGTGTCACTCTGACTCCTGATGCGATCGTCCTGTATAATGTATAGATGTGGGCGGCCGGCCGCTCTTCTCTGGTCCCACTGTAGTATGAGTATATGCCGTATATATACCTATTATTCATATTTCCCGCAGAGAGCTGTGATTGGCTGGAACCATTGGCTGGAATAAGTGATGTGAATTCTATTCACGTCACTGGCCGGCTGGAGTATAGTGTAGAGATTTGAGCGCAGGAGAAAGCCGCTCCATCTCTGCAATAGAAAGGACAATCACATCGGGTTTCGGGAGTGATATCTGCTGTGATCTGTCTATTAGTACAGGTACTACTACTCCCATCATGAAACAGTCTGTTCCGTGCTGGGAGTAGTAGTACTAACTAACAAATTTTTTAAAAATAGCAAAAAAAAAGTGAAACACACATAAACACACACTTTATTAAACACAATATTAAAATACATTATAAAAAAAAAAAATAATTATAAAAAATATGTTATTTTTACATTTAACCCCTTAAGGACCGAACATTTTTCAGTTTTTGCACTTTCGTTTTTTCCTCATTACCATTTAAAAATCATAACCCTTTCAATTTTGCACCTAAAAATCCATAAGATGGCTTATTTTTTGCGCCACCAATTCATTTTACCCCAAAATCTAAGGCGAAATGGAAAAAAAAAATCATTGTGCGACAAAATGGAAGAAAAAATGCAATTTTTACCTTTTGGGGGTTTCCGTTTCCACGCAGTACATTTTTCGGTAAAAATGACACCTTATCTTTATTCTGTAGTTCCATACAGTTAAAATGATACCCTACTTATATAGGTTTGATTTTGTATTACTTCATAAAAAATAAATGCAGGAAAATGTATATGTTTTAAATTGTCCTATTCTGACCCCCATAACTTTTTTATTGTTCCATGTACGGGGCGGTATGAGGGCTCATTTTTTGCGCCGTGATCTGTCATTTTTATTGGTGCCATTTTTGTTTTGATCAGACATTTGATTGCTTTTTATTCATTTTATTATGGTATAAAAAGTTACCACAAATATGCTATTGCAGTTTAATTAACAATATATTTTTATAGTTCAGACATTTACGCACACAGTGATACCACATATGTTTATCTTTGTTTTTATTTTCACAGTTTTTTTTTTAATGGCAAAAGGGGGGTGATTCAAACTTTTACCAGGGAAGGGGTTAAATGATCTTTATTCACTTCTTTTTTTGCAATGTTATAGCCCCCATAGGGGACTATACATGCAGTACATTGATTCAATACACTGATCACTGCCATTGCATTGCAATGGCCGGGATCAGTGTTATTGGCAGTTGATTGCTCAAGCCTGGATTTCAGGCTTGGAGCAATCAATCGCAGATTGGTCACGCAAGAGGCAGGTAAGGGACCCTCCTGTTGCTTTCTAGCTGATCGGGACATCACAATTTTACAGTGATGGTCCCGATCAGCCCGACTTAGCTGTCGGGAAGCTTTTACTTTCACTTTAGATTGGCAATGTCCAGCATTAGCCACAGGTCCTGGTTTCTTATAGCAACTGGGACCCACCGGGAATGATGCGAGCTCACCTGCTGAGCGCGCGTCATACCTCGGGAGCTGCATATGGACGTTTATAAATGTCCATATGTGGCAAGGGGTTAAATGGCACCTTTCTACATTTTTATTATTGTCGGCTACATTTTTAGTTCCCTTCCTGCCCACATAAATTAATCCCTGTTTAAAAATTAACATTAACATTTTTTTTTTCTTTCAATTTTTGGGAGCGGGCAGGGACAGGAAAATTCAGTGCTCAATATAAAAAATGGGGCTAAAAAGGTAAAGTAAAAATAAAAAAATATGATTTAGAACGAAAACTAGAAAAATGTGAAATGCACTCCTCATTCATTTTTAATATTGAGCGCTGAATTTTCTGGTCCCTACGTAAATTTTTAAACAGGGATCAATTTATGTGGATGGGCAGGGACCTAAAAATGAAGCTGATAATAATAAAAATGTAGTGTGTATTTTTTAAGTAGTGCTACTACTCCCAGAATGGAACACACTGCTCCATGATAGGTTTAGTAGTTCCTGTACTAATAGACAGATCGCCCCGGGTGTCACTCCTGACACCCGATGCGATCATCCATAATATAGCAGAGATGCGTTGCGGCTCTATCCAGAGCTCGCATCTATGCACTATACTCCGGGCCGGCCAGTGATGTGAATAGAAATTCACATCACTCATTCATATTTTCCACCCATAGTGGAGATTGGCTGGATGGTGGCAGCAAATATGAATGGTGAGTGGCTGTCCGGAGTACAGAGAAGAGATGCGCAGGAGAAAGCCGCTCCACATCTCTGGGATGAAGGATGATCTGTCCTTATCTGCAGGTACTACTCTGCTACTACACTCTGCTCCATGCTGGTAGCTGTAGTACCTCCATTAATAGACAACTCGCAGCTAGTGTCACTCCTGACACCCACTGCAATCCTCCTGTATAATGTATCGATGTGGCTGACCGCTCTTTTATGGTCCCCTGCACACATGTATATATACACCTATTCAAATTTCCCACAGAGAGTTGTGATTGGCTGGAACCATCTGGCCAACCACAGCTCTCTGCGGGAAATATAAATAGGTGTGTATCTATGGCACTGCAGGGGACCATAGAAGAGCAGCTGGCCACATCTATACATTATACAAGAGGATCGCAACAGGTGTCAGAAGTGACACGGGTGATCTGTCAATTAGTACAGGTACTACTACTCCCATCATGAAACAGTGTGTTCCATGCTTGGTGTTGTAGCACTACCTAAAAAAAAAAAAAAAAGTGAAAAAACACACACACTACATATTTGTTTCCATGATAGGAGTAGTAGTTCCCCGACTACGGGAGTCTGCCGGTGGCAGGGGAAGCTTTATTAGTGTTTTTTCTACTACCCCCATCATGGAACATCATGATGGGGGTTGTAGTACAGGGGCTGAGGGAGAGACCCGATGCAATCAGAAGTTATTAAACTTGTACATAGTATTTTTACTTTCATTTTTAAGTTCCCCACCGGGAGCCCTGAGTGGCCAGTACAGAGGAGCCATTCAGAGCTCCTGGAGGGGTTTTTAAAGTTACAGTGTGCCTAATTACTGTATAATCAAATTCCCCCTGACTTAAGTATATTAATTTTATTCCCCCCATGTGTATATGGATGATACCCCCTGCCCGGTCATCTAATAGCGCTGTCACAGCGCACAGCAAGGACAAGCCATTCCATTTTCTGCTGCTCATCTCCGTATAGAATGGCATGTTCCTGCTATGCCCTGGGACAGCATTAGAATATGACAGGGCAGCAGGCGGGGGGGGGGGGGGGGGCATCATATATATACACATGGGGGGATTAAAATGAATATACTTAAGTCAGGGGGAATGTGATTATACAGTAAGGCACACTGTAAGTTTAAAAGGCCAGCCGGGAGCCCTGAATGTCTCCTCCGTAATGGCCATTCATGGTTCCCAGTGGGGAATATAAAAATGAAAGTAAAAATACATCTTACATCGCAGGGGAGTGGATCATGTCGCCCGCTCCCCTGTTTAATAACTTCTGATTGCATCTGAGACCCGGTGCGATCAATCCCTCAGCCCCTGAACTACACCCCCATCAAGGACCAGAGTCTGTTCCATGGTGATGGTAGTAGTACAAACACTAATGCAGCCTCACCAGCCCCCGAAGGACTCCCGCATCTGGGGAACTACTACTCCCATCATGGAAAGAAGTCTGTTTCATGATCGGAGTAATAGTAGTCACAGCTGCGGGAGTCTGCCGACGGCTGATACTAACGGATGAAAAACTGATATAAATAGATGCCACTAAATTGCATCCCTTTGCATCAGTGTGCATCTCTTATTAGAATGGTCCGTTTAGGAGGCAATAATGGAAAAAAAATATAAAACATTAGTGATCAAAAAAAAGTGATGGAGATACCTTTTTTAATAAAACGTTTTGGAAATGGAAAAAATTGTATTTAACAAAATGTATCTTTATTATAACACAATTTTAATGAATTCTTAAACAGGGATCAATTTATGTAGGCAGGCAGGACACTAAAAATGTAGCCGAAAATATAGTGGCTATATAGTGACTCAATGACATAATGTGGAGGTGGTGGCAGCATGAGGAGACCATTTAGTGGCTGAATGACACAGCGTGGAGTTGGCAGCAGCATGAGGAGACCATATAGTGGCTGAATGACACAGCCTGTAGTTGGTGGAAGCATGAGGAGACCATTTAGTGGCTGAATAACACAGCGTGGAGTTGGCGGCAGCATGAGGAGACCATATAGAGGCAAAATTACACAGCGTGGAGGTGGCGGCAGAATGGGGAGACCATATAGTGGCTGAATGACACATCCTGTAGTTGGTCGCAGCATGAGGAGATGATATAGTGGCAAAATGACACAGCCTGGAGTTGGTGTCAGCATGAAGAGACCATATAGTGGCTGAATGACACAGAGTGGAGTTGGCGGCAGCTTGAGGAGACCATACAGTGGCGAAATGACACAGCGTGGAGGTGGCGGCAGCATGAGGAGACCCTATAGTGGCTGAATGACACAGCCTGGAGTTGGTGGCAGCATGAGGAGACCATATAGTGGCTTAATGACACAGTCTGGAGTTAGCAGCAGCATGAGGAGACCATATAGTGGCTGAATGACACAGCCTGTAGTTGGTGGCAGCATGAGGAGACCATGTAGTGGCTGAATGACACAGCTTGTAGTTGGTGGCAGCATATGGAGACCTTAAAGTGGCTGAATGACACAGCCTAGAGTTGGCGGCAGCATGAGCATACCATATAGTGGCTGAATGACACAACATGGAAGTAGTGGCAGCATGAGGAGACCATATAGTGGCTGTTTGACACAGCCTGTAGTTGGTGTCAGCATGAGGAGACCATATAGTGGCTGAATGACACAGCGTGGAGGTGGCAGCAGCATGAGGAGACCATATAGTGGCTGAATGACACAATGTGGAGGTGGTGGCAGCATGAGGAGACCATTTAGTGGCTGAGTGACACAGCCTGTAGTTGGTGGCAGCATGAGGAGATTATATAGTGGCAAAATGACATAGCCTGGAGTTGGCGGCAGCTTGAGGAGACCATACAGTGGTTAAATGACACAGTGTGGAGGTGGCGGCAGCATGAGGAGACCATATAGTGGCTGAATGACACAGCCTGGAGGTGGCGGCAGCATGAGGAGACCATATAATGGCTGAATGACACAGCCTGGAGGTGGTGGCAGCATGAGCAGACCATATAGTGGATGAATGACACAGCCTGTAGTTGGTGGCAGCATGAGGAGACCATAAAGTGGCTGAATGACACAGCCTGGAGTTGGCGGCAGCATGAGGAGACCATATCGTGGCTGAATGACACAACGTGGAGGTGGTGGCAGCATGAGGTGACCATATAGTGGCTGATTGACACAGCCTGTACTTGGTGGCAGCATGAGGAGACCATATATGGGCTGAATGACACAGCCTGGAGTTGGCGGCAGCATGAGGAGACCATATAGTGGTTGAATGAGACAGCCTGGAGCTGGCATCAGCAGCATCCTGAAAGTGACTGGGTGACGAAGGTGGGTGAAAAAAGGAGAACTTGGCATCAAATGTGTGGCATCAGGCGGTGGGCAGGATCAGAATAGTAGCTGAGGCAGGTAGGCAGAAGAAAACAGTCTCTTTCTAAAAGTGTTAGTGTGCACATGTAAGTATGGAGGATATGCATTACTTAAAACTTAACTTTTAATAATATTGTTAGGATAAAATATATGTACCCCAAATTTTTTTGAAATCAAACAAAAGGAAAGGTGTTCAAAAAGCACCATGTGCCACCTACACCACCAAGTATTGATGTGATGCAAAGACCTCTAAAAGGTGGAAGGGAACAACATATTTTCCATTGTAAAAGGTAGGGGTAAAAACTTCCCCTATAAGGCAAAGTTTCCACTTTTTTTTTTTTTTTGCCAGTTTTTGGAAAACTGCCACTGCAGTTTTTGAGCCAAAGGAATAGGACATACAGTCATGGCCGTAAATGTTGGCACCCCTGAAATGTTTCAAGAAAGTTAAGTATGTCTCACAGAAAAGGATTGCAGTAACACATGTTTTGCTATACACATGTTTATTCCCTTTGTGTGTATTGGAACTAAACCAAAAAAGGGAGGAAAAAAAGCAAATTGAACATAATGTCACCAAACTCCAAAAATGGTCTGGACAAAATTATTGACACCCTTAAAGGAGAACTCCAGAATACAAAAATTGTCCTCCATACTGCCGGCGGGAAAAAAAAAATAGATACATACCTTCCATCACTCAGCCAATCACCGGCCGCAGCGAAGTCCCGACTCGGCCAGCAATAGGCTGAGCGGCAGTGTGACATTTTCGTCCCTCCTGCCACAAAGTTTCATTTTATCTAAATGTTGATGGATAGTTTGCGCTGACACTGAGGCTCCCTGAGCCTGCAGGACAGCTTGAGTATCTTTGGAACTTGTTTGGGGCTGCTTATCCACCATCTGGACTATCCTGTGTTGACACCATTCATCAATTTTTCTCTTCCATCCATGCCCAGAAAGATTACCTACAGTGCCATGGGTGCGAACTTCTTGATAATGTTGCGCACTGTGGACAAACTTATAACCTTGAGATTTTTGATATTTTTCCACAATTTTGGTTCTCCAGTCCTCAGACAGTTCTCTTCTTCTCTTTCTGTTGTTCATGCTTAGTGTGGTACATACAGACACACAATGCAAAGACTAAGTGAATTTATCTCCTTTTTAGCTGCTTTCAGGTGTGATTTTTATATTGCCCACACCAGTTACTTGCCCCAGATGAGTTTAAAGGAACATCACATGCTTGAAACAATCTTATTTTTCCACAATTTTAAAGGGGTACTCCTGTGTAAACCTTTTTTTTTTTTAATCAACTGGTGCCAGAAAGTTAAACAGATTTGTAAATTACTTCTATTAAAAAATCTTAATCCTTCCAATACATTTTATGGGCTGTATGCTACAGAGGAAATGCTATTCTTTTTGGATTTCTCTGATTTCACGACCACAGTGCTCTCTGTTGTCCATTTTAGGAACTGTCCAGAGCAGCATATGTTTGCTATGGGGATTTTCTCCTGCTCTGGACAGTTCCAAAAATGGACAGCAGAGGTTAGCAGAGAGCACTGTGGTCGTGACATCAGAGAAATCCAAAAAGAAAAATATTTATTTTGTAGTATACAACCCCTAAAAAGTACTGGAAGGATTAAGATGTTTTAATAGAAGTAATTTACAAATCTGTTTAACTTTCTGGCACAAGTTGATTTAGAAAAAAAAGTTTTCCACGGGAGTACCCACTTAAAGGGTGCCAATTATTTTGTCAGGCCCATTTTTGAAGATTGGTGTGACATTATGTCCAATTTGCTTTTTTGGTTTAGTTCCAATACACAAAAAGGGAATAAACATGTGTATAGCAAAACAAGTGTTACTACAATCCTTTTCTGTGAGAAATACTTTGTCTTCTTGAAAAATTTAAGGGGTGCCAACATTTACGGCCATGACTGTATATTTCATCCTAAGAAACATTGTGTTTTAGCTAAGGCATATCCTCAATACTTTCTTGTGGTCTGATGCAGAGGAATTTCTGTAACTGGGGAGCAGCATATGTTTTGCACTATCCATATTTGCGAAGTGCTGGTGTGGCACCATGGCCAATCTACTCTGATGCATCAGGCATTGGTGGGTGGAAATCCTGGCTGATCTATGCCTCATTCATCTTCACAAAGGTCAGTCTCTCCACAGACGAGTTCTCCTTGGGGTTACTATGGTCCACGCTGCACTCAACACCCGCTCTGATAGCACACTCTTGCCCGCGCAGGACAGCTTTTCAAGGGCAAACTCTGCTAGTTGCGGCCATAAATCAAGTTTGGCTGCCCAGAAGTCCAGCGTATCTTCAAGGTGTGTTGGTATGGTCATGTCAAGGTATGCCACCACCTGCTGGTTCAGGTCCTGCTCCAGGTCTACCTGCAGCTGATGAGTTGCTTCACTATGCGGGTGAAGAAAAATACTCATCAGCGACTGTAGACTCTGATGCTGCTGATGGAGCTGGTACTGCTCCTGCCATCCCACCCCTCCCCAGCAGCCATGGCAGTGAAATGTGAGCTCAGAGGGCCCCCCCGATTCGAACTTGTGAGAGGATGGACGATGGTGCAGATAGGCATCGGCCAACTGACCATATAGGATTTCTCTGTAGTAGGTCAGTTTGTCCTCCCTCTTAGTGGGTGTAAAAAAGGCCCACATTTTGTGCCGGTAGCGAGGGTCCAATAAGGTGGAGAGCCAGAAGTCATCCCGCTGCCGAATGGTGACAATTCGTCAGTTACTACACATGCAAGTGAGCATGTATCCTGCCATTTATGCAAATGACTCGGAGGGACTCCCTGCCTCCATCTCCGCTGAATACTGCCATGGTGTGTCTGGGTCCTCTGTCTTGCCTTCCTCATAATCCTCTGGCTGCTCCAGCTCCTCCTCCCCCTCCATTTCAGCTGCCACAGGGCTCATGTGGCCATGAGATGTAGGCACCACTTCATCAGAGCCCTGACCAGTCAACGTTTATAACACGTGTTGTAGTAAATGAAGCAGTGGAATGACATTGTTCATCCCGTAATCCTAGCGACTGACTAATAAGGTGGCTTCCTCAAAGGGCCTGAGCAAACGACAGGTGTCACGTATGAACTGCCACTGGTTGACATTGAAGTTGCATAGGGGAGACCCTCTACCCACTTGGATCATCAAGAAATCGGTGATGGCTTTTCTCTGTTTGTATAGTAAGTCCAACATATGGAGGGTGGAATTCCAACGTGTGGAAATGTTGTGAATCAGACTATGTTGGTGGACACCGTTCTGACGATGCACCTTAAGGAGGGTGTGCTTTACGGTGTACAAGTGGTTGAAGTGCATCCACAATTTTCTTCCCATTGTTAGGATGTCTTGCAGATGGGGGGAACACTTCAGGAACAACTTGACAACCAGATTGAACATGTGTGCCATGCAGGGCTCATGTCTCAGGCCTCCTTGTCGTTGCGCAGACAAGATGTTCTTCCTGTTGTCGGTCACCATGGTTCCCATTTCCAGTTTTCATGGAGTAAGTCATGATTCGATTTCTTGATGAATGACTTTTAGCAGTTCCTCCCCTGTGTGACTCAGTTAGCCAAGGCAAACCATGTGAAGAACTATGTGACACCACCGTGCCCTGCATACATGGTATGCTGGAGGGGCACTGAGACTTGTAAGTGCAGTGGAGGCTAAGGACATGGTGGAGGATGAGGAGGCAGAGTCGCACACTGTGACAGGACCAAGTGCGTGGAGGCGGGAGCGGCGGGACCTGTCCAAGTTGATGTTAAGGCTGTGCTGGAACCATATTTACCCAGTGAGCTGTAAAGGACATGTATTGTCCTTGACCGTAGTTACAGCTCCACACGTAGGCGCTGCCATGCACTTTAGTACACACCAACAAGCTCAAGTACTGGCCAACCTTCTGTTCCACAAAATTGTGCAGGGCTGGTATTGCCTTCTTCGCAAAGAAATGTTGGCTTGGGACTCCACCACGGCTCAGCACAAGCCATGAGTTCTCTGAAAAGTACAGAGTCCACCACTTGAAAATGGAGGTACTGCTGCACCAGCAACTTGGACAGGAGCACATTTAGCTTCTGCGCTGTTGGATGAGTGAGCACATACTGTTGTCTCTTGGACATGGCTTCGCCGGTGGATTGCTGGCGGAATGACTGACTCAAAGTAGGAGGAGCAGGAGCATCTGAAGCGACAGAGCAAAGGTGTAACACACAGCTCCCTTCGGCTGAGGTGGTGGAGCCTTGGCTGGCTGAAACAGGGAGTGGCGTGCCACTGGGTGATGCAGCAGGCTGGACCACTCCAGCATAAATAGCACTCGTACAACGGATGTGTTCCAAGACTTTAACACTTTTACTTCCAATACTTCTTCTTACAAAGATTATTTTCATACAGAAATAGTGTACTTGAACACAATGCAAAATCACCCAGTGCATACTCGCCGATACGCGGTCACAGCATTACAACAGACCTCTTCGGCTCCAGCCGAAGCTCCATGTGACCATGTCCATTAACACTGTGAACCTTGCTTTCTTCTGAGACAAGCGTAAGAGGCTCACCAGCCGGTGAGCTTGATTGGCGACATTTTAGGATCACTCCCTTTCTCAAGCCTGACGTGAATAACCCACCACCACATTATAGAGAACTCAGTCTCGTGAGAATTCATATCTAAAAGTTAAAATCATTATAAAATAAATATAGGGTAGATGTTACATCCACAAAAATTACATCGGAATAGTATTTATAAGAATACATTAAAATTGCAATATTCATTGATACCATTTGGGGACATCGCATTTAACTTGGTAATCCAAAATACCTCCCTTTTCAATAACCTATTTTTTATTTCTACACTTCTAGTTCCATTTATTTCTTCCAATACCATCCATTTCTGATCGCAGACCCGGTGTTGGTTCTGTACAAAGTGTCTAGCGACACTCGTTTCCCAATATTTAGAATTTTCTTTTTCTTCCTTTTCCTGTACACTCTTTTTTGCCATGTTCCTAAGTGTACTTTTATGTTCATTAATATGGACTTTAATGGATCTAGCAGTTTGCCCGATATATATCTTGCCACAAGGGCATTTCATAAGATATATTAGATATATTACTTGTTTAGTGTCAGAAGTATACCATCCCCGTATGGGAATTTTCGTTCCCCTCATTGCATGAGTTACTGTGTCACCATTTATGATCCCATTACAGTTTCGGCATGAACCACATGCAAATGTGCCATTTTTCCTAGCTTTCAAAAATGTTTGTTTTGATACCCGCTTCTTCTTTATGTCCAACCTTACCAACATGTCACCTATTGATTTACCTCTCCTCTATACAAACTTTGGTTTCTCCTTAAACAGTATACCATACTTCGGGTCTGCTTTCAGCATCCCCCAGTACTTCGAAATTACATTTTTAACCATCTTTGAATGTCCATCAAAGACAGAAAAAAATACATTCTCATTTTTCTTCCTTCTTTTATTTTTGTCTTTTCTCATTCGTAGTTCTCTTCGTATTGCACCTTCTGTCTTTGATGGACATTCGAAGATGGTTAAAAATGTAATTTCGAGGGGCCGAGCTAGCCACGAGCCGAGGAGGACGCGGGGACACAGAGCTCCTACAGAAGACCCACTTTTCTGGTGGATTTGTGCCTTTTGGACCACCCTGACGGTCCCACAGTCACTTTAAAAGAGTTCCTGACCTCCCCAGGAGTCTCTAGATGCCCTGCATGCCTGCCTGGGACTGAGACCAACTGACTGCAGCTCCCACAACGAAACTACAGGAGACCACGGGCGCCATCTTACCTTCTCTGCGAGGCTGACCGGGAAACAACGAGGAGGGCGAAGTGCGTCCAGGACACACAGCAGCACCCGCAGTGAGTACTGCTCGGCTCCCTGGACTGTGGGGTGCGGAGCTGTGTTCCCTTCTGCCGGAGGGTTAACCAGTAGAAGCGGGGAGAGCACGCTGCTGACCGCTGCATCGTGGTCTCTGAGGGGAAGCCTGCCGCCACCACCATCCTGCAGATCGCACAGCACCTCTCTGGAGAGGGGGCTGAGGTGCCCGGGAGCAACTGAGAGAGCTTTGCAGTGCAGGGATCCTCCTAAATTGCGAGGGCACACTCTGCAATAAACAAGCAGCTAGGGTTAAACCTACTCCTACCTCCCTGTGTGTGCTCTCGCCCCCTGCCTTATCTCCTTGCCTTATCTCCTCACCATATCTGTGGCTGTGTAGCTGCCGTGCGCAAGCTGTGAAGGGGACACTTGAAACCGTCCTGGTGATACTGCTGAGGGAGACGGAGCCCCTCCAGGGGGGATCTCCGCTCAGTGCAGTGAAAGTCTACATAGTGAACACCTGAGCCTGGAATACCTTGAAGACAACACGCAGAACTTGCTTTTCCCCTGCATTTTCTTCCTTTGAAAACTACAGCCAGAGTGATATAGACAGCCTCCCAGCCAACTGCCATACACAGCTGTTGCAGGCTTACACTACTGTCTCACTGCACCACTAAAATATATCTGTGCAGGCTGTGCTCCTCAACTGCTTCCTTCTCAGCAAAGAACTCACACAAAGGAGAAGTTATAGTTAATATAAACGCTGTCCTGTCTTGGCATTGATAATTAATGAAACAGTCACTGATGCCTTCACAAAGGAACCTTACATAGTACCAATACATCTTGCATATACTGAGAAATTCTGGTTTCTCTTCAGCCCTCTGATGCCACCTGCTGGATGCTAATAGTACTGCACCTCCATAATACTTACTATTATCAGTCCTGTGCAACTCCAATATAGGGTGTGTTTCTTGCTCTATACACCCTTTATACCCCCCCCCCCCTGGCGTGCCGGCAGCCGATAGCTGGTGAAGCTGTTCTTGCTGATATATGTCCGCTTTGCGATAATAAAATTGACGCTATGAAGTAGCATCCTTCTTCTAGGGGACTGTTCAGTGTATATTATGCTACTACCGGCATGTACTCACCCCCCCCCCCTACCCTTTCTTAAATACTGAATGATTCTCCACCAGCAACCTCCAACTACATGATGGTCAAGATTGGACCGCCTAAATCCAGAACCAACTCTCCATATCATAAAAAAGGCGCAATAGATATCTTTGTGAGACGTTCCGGGCATTCCGACCCCACAAAATCCTCAGACATGACATCCAAACAGGATAAACCGCAGACTCCTGAATCTCGCAAGGACGTGACGGCAGACTGTACGCATGACTCAGAGGAATTAGTTCTAGACAATGCATTACCGCTTTCCCGCACATTCATGGACAGACTGCTTAGAAGTGCCTTGGAACCGGTCTCTAAAGACTTACAAGAGCTGAAGTCTGATGTTAAACAAATAGGCCACAGAGTGGAACAGCTGGAATCCACCCAGTCACAGGTAGTCGCATACACGGCATCCGCGACCACAGCTTTAGCTTCTTGTCAAACCCATCTCAACAAAGTTATTGATTGGCTTGAAGATCAAGATAATCGCGGTAGACGGAACAATCTACGCATCAAAGGCCTTCCGGAAAGTGTCTTACCCGAATCTCTCCACTCCACACTGAAACTCATCTTTATACGCATCCTGGGGGACACATATCCCCTTGAAATCCAAATTTAACGGGCCCACAGATCACTACAAGCTAAACCTAAATCCCAAGACCCTCCCAGAGATGTGATATGCCGCCTCATGAATTCTACAGTGAGAGATGAAATATTACGGAAGGCGAGATCTATATCTGACCTCTCATTCGAGGGCTCACCACTAGCTGTTTTCCAAGATCTGGCTAGGATTACCTTATCTAAGAGAGGAATGCTGCGCCCACTGACAACGTTCCTACGCTCCAAAAACATCATATACAGATGGTTGTTTCCATTTGGTATTTCCTTTGTAGCGGAAGGCAAGAGATACACCATCAGGGTGCGACAAGACCTGACACCTGCACTAGAAGCCCTGGGTCAGGGCGACATGGACATTCCAGACTGGTCGGCTGTGACCGACCTAACAGACTTGCCTACAATAACCCCCCCTTTGCCTTGGGAAGAAGCAGGAACCCACAAACCGCAAAGGAACAAGAAGAAGACCAACAAAATGACCCCGAAACGCATAGATATGGACTCCGCATAAGACCTTTCTTTTAGTATTGTCTTATTGTGTTTTCTTGCAGGATCCATCCGAAAGTCTGATGGACATTTATGGGGACTCTACAAACCCACTCTGGGAGAAGACAGACTGCACTATCTCTCTAAGCTTTGACTACTCGTGCTTGACTCTAGTGATGGACTCATTGCTATAGTTATATGACTAGCTGATTTACCGCTGATGGGATGCCTGGGAGTCGAAGGTGTCGACATGGAGTGATACTTAGGCACTCATCTCAGTGGTGGATTGGAGCTTGCACTAATCTCAGGTTATCTCATGTCTCTTATGTGTTTCAGTTTAAACTAGTCAAAGGTTATTGTTACTTTAGTTGTACCACATATACTCAAACATCTCATCCACTGAACCTCACACATACCACCCACTGATACTGCAACTGATTTCCTCCCCATACTCCCATTTCTCATACTGCTGGAATCGCTCGTTTTTTGTTTTTTTTAGGTGAGATGCGGGGCTACACCCGTAATCTTTACTGCATTTCTGTGTAAAGATCAAATGGTTTAGATGGATGTTTTTTTTTAAGCACTCTCTTTAACCTCAAGACTGAGAGGGCATGCTTGTCTCCCATTAACAAGGTCTGCATTATCATTTTGGGACGTTGATACCTGGGCATGTGAGTTTCTATCACTTAACAGTTGTCCCCTTTGGATTCCGACTTCTTTATTCTGTAGAGCCGAGTACCTCTGGATCATTATTTACACCTACTCACTGCCCCATACCTTAAATATCTTGCTCCTTTTATCCTCATCAATTTCCCCCCACCTATTCCCCCCTTCTTTCCCTATTCCACCTAACACCCATTCCCCCTACCCTCCTCTTTCCCTTTCCACTTCTTTCCTCCTACCCTTTAATTGCTGGTGGATCCTCTGCCCCTCTACTCTACTCCTCTGGCTTAGTTCCTTGCTAGACTCCTTACCTCCTACCATCCCCCCCCCTCTCTCTTCTCTCCTCCCTCTTCTCCCCTCACCTCCCCCTCCCCATCTCCCCCTCTTCCTCACCCGCCCTTTCCCTCCTCCTCCTCTCCCTCCCCCCCCTTTTTCCCTCGCTAGTAGACGACTACTTGTAATATCTGCTTTCAAGACACACTCTACAGCCCTAGAATGTTGTTTTCTTTCTCAACGATAATGTGTTTTATCCTAACCTTAGTAATTGATACAGTTATTTGTTTGTTGACGCTGTTGGTTATCATGGTGAATCAAGATAAAGCTGGTTCTCCCTCCCCTCCCTCTGTCCTGACCCATACCCCCAACACATGCAAAGTCACTAAGAAGCCCAACGATAGCTGGTTCCTGATTTTCAAATTACCATGGCCACGTTAAAATTAGTGTCCTACAACGTAAAGGGACTCCACTCCC
Organism: Hyla sarda; assembly: GCF_029499605.1. NCBI lineage: Eukaryota > Metazoa > Chordata > Amphibia > Anura > Hylidae > Hyla > Hyla sarda. The sequence goes on along the minus strand of NC_079198.1, from coordinate 132,558,511 downwards.
CAAACAAACGTACTCACATTCTTACCCTGCTCAAAAAGGAGGATGCCTCTATTATTTTTCTTCAGGAAACACATTTCAAAAGGGGATCAATTCCCAAATTGCCCACCAATTTCTATAACATGTGGTTTCACGGCACTGGCCCCACCTCAGCTTCCTGCGGAGTTTCAATTGCCTTCCATAAGGATGTCCCCTTTGTCCTTACCGATAAAAGGGAATCAGATGATGATAGAACGCTATTTCTTAAGGGTAAACTGGGCAATGCAACATATACTTATGCCAATTTCTACGCACCCAATAAAGGTCAGGTACAATGGTTATTATCCGCATTGGAGTGTCTTAGGACGTTCGCGGAGGGGCCTATAGTTATGGGAGGCAATCTAAATGTCGCCTTGGAGCCTCTCCGGGACTCCTCAAGGCATCGCTCAATCCACTCTTTTGCTGCACTTAGTAAACTTAGACGCAAACTTCAAGAGTTGGACCTGGTGGACACATGGAGAGTACTCCACCCGTCCGACACTGATTATACTTTTTTCTCAGCTCCACACAGATCGCACCAGAGACTGGACTATATCTTTGTTCACTCAAGCCTGCTCCCTTTTTTGCTTGCAGCTAACATTAGCATTACTACCCTATCTGACCACTCACCCATAGATATTAAGATAACTTTCCCCACTTTACCTAAAAGAGACTTCACTTGGCTCCTAAACGACACACTCCTTGACTCTTCTGCCGATGTGCTACATTTGTCCTCCCACTTAAACGAATATTTTTTATTGAATGCCACTCCGGAAGTGGACTCTACATATGTATGGGAAGCTCATAAAGCTGTTATGAGAGGCCATCTTATAGCCTTAGGCAGTGGAGTAAAAAAAGAGAAACTGCGCAAAATGAATGATTTATTGAACCAAATAGCTGATCTTGAAAAGGCGCATAAAAAATCGTCTGCCCAAGCCGTTTATGATCAATTAAACCACTTTAGAGACCAACTTAAAGACTCACTTAACGCAAAAAATGCAAAATCCCTACTGTATCTCAAACATAAAATATATGCCCATGGAGATAAAGGTGGCAAAATGATGTCGGCGCTGCTGAGGGAACGATCGTTCATTCACACCATTAAAACGTCAGATGGAGCTCTACACGTGTCTACACCAGACATAGCTAAAGCTTTTACAGATTATTACTCCTCCCTATACAACCTGCCCAATACCTCTGCATCTCCATCAGACAGAGTTGATCTGATATCATCCTTCCTTGAGAAACTTAAGCTTCCTTCTGTGTCGCCTGAGGAAGCTGCGAGACTAACTGAACCAGTGACTCAGCAGGAGGTTAAAAACATAATCTCTTCCTTCCCCGCGGGTAAAAGTCCCGGCCCAGATGGTTTTACTATTGCCTACTATAGAAAATTCTTGGATATATTGTCCCCTTTTTTAACAAAAACATATAATTCTTTGCTGAGCGGTGGTCATTTTCCCAGGCAATCGCTAGAAGCACACGTTACAGTTATACCGAAAGAAGGCAAGGACCCTACATCTTGCGCTAGTTATAGGCCAATTTAACTCCTAAACCTCTACATCAAAATTTGGGCAAAACTCCTGGCTATAAGAATGGGTGAATTGCTACCGAAATTAATCAACCCAGATCAAACGGGTTTTGTGAAGGGGAGGGAGGGGAAACACAACATGTTAAGGGTGCTCCACGCTATCCAGTATGCTCATGAAGGCAGCAACCACTGCTGCTTCTGGGTACAGACGCTGAAAAAGCCTTCGATAGAGTGGCATGGGATTTCATGGAGAGCACCCTATATAAATTTAACTTCCCACCCAAATTAGTATCTGCAATACTTTCCCTTTACGATGAGCCATATGCAAAACTAAAGATTAACGGCAAACTGTCGCCACCCTTTATGATACGCAATGGAACCCGACAGGGCTGCCCCCTCTCGCCCACACTATTTGTCTTGACGGTCGAGACATTTTTGCAAAGTGTCTGGGATATTTGGCTTAAAGGTTGGTAAACATACCCACCTTGCTTCAGCATTTGCTGATGACATATTGCTCCTTCTTACGAGACCAAGTCAATCCCTGCCTGGAGTCCTCAGGGCCCTGGCGACATATAGCGAGGTATCTAACTTTAAGGTGAATTACACCAAATCCGAAATCCTAAATATTACAGTCCCCACTAAATTGACCACGTATTTGAAGACATTAGCCCCCTTTTTATGGCCCCAAACTTCTATGAAGTATTTGGGAATACAGTTACCTAAATCTCTCTCCCTACTGTATGAGTGTAACTATGTACCCCTCTTACATAAACTTACTGATACACTTAAATCATATGACTTGCCCTTTATCTCATGGATGGGACGTAAAAATATCCTCCACACTTACGTATTTCCCGTTTACTTATACACATTGACCCTCCTTCCAATCCATTTACCTAAACATTTCTTTCAAAAATTGAAACGCCTGTTTTCCAACTTTTTGTGGAGAAATAATAGACCAAGACTAGCTTATTCCCTTCTGGCCCGTAAGAAACATATGGGGGGACTAGGACTACTGGACCCTGAATCGCAGCATAAAGCTATGTATTTAAAGCGCTGGGTGGAATTGGTTACGGACACTGGATTGTTACAGGGCCCTGATATCGAAACTGAGCAGTTGGGAATAAACAAACTGAGCCTTTTATGGGTAACGCTTAAAAAAGATGTGGCCACCTTAGCAAACCCCCTGTTAAGGGGTACTCTACTAGTGAAACAAGAATTTCATACCAAAACACAATCAGCACACCTAATCACTCCCATAGCACCAGCGGCACTTATTCCACAGGTGATGGACATTTCGTCATACTCAGGGAACCCTGTGTGGCCTTTGCTAACTATGGTGGCACTGGAGGACTTTCTACCTAACAATACACCCCCTACCCTGGAGTTACTCCAGTCTCTGGTGCATTCACACCCTTCAGCTGCAATGCATAGTTATTCTACAAGACAGACGTGCATTGCCTTTCTAAAAGAGTTTACGATTGCCCGATCCACCACATGGCTAGATGACATCTATTCTACCAACAAAAATACTAAGATGAAACTTGCTGTAATACTAAGTCCCTATTAACAGATACTAGCGTTGGTGACCCTCTGTACTTGCACTCTTGGGAAACAGAATTAAAAATACAACTCACAGATGAACAGAGGAGGTTTGTTCTTCGCAATTCTCATGGATTCTCTCGGTGTGTCAAACTACAAGAGAACCATTTTAAATTACTCTCTCGATGGTACAAAACACCCGAGACTTGGTCTCCTGAACTCTAACTCCTGTTGGAGATGTGGGGGAGGCTTGGGCGATCTAACACACATTTGGTGGAGTTGCCCAATGATCCAACCTTATTGGAAGGCGGTAGAGGATACAATTAATACGGTGTGTAAAAGTTCGATCACGCTCTCAATGGCTGTTATAGCCCTTGCCCTACCCATACCTTTCTTAAAACCCTCAAACAAATCCCTGCCTACCCACATGATAGCAGCAGCTAAGGCTCTTGTTCCCCAATTATGGCGACAAACCGTACCTCCCACAAAAACACAATGGATGGAGAAGTTGAATCAAATATGCAGAATGGAGGAACTATCCAGCTGGTCATCCCTCACCCATGACAAGTTTGAAATGTTATGGGGACCCTGGCTCTCGTATAAGCGCCTTTGCATGACACAGTCCCTCTCTACGCCATTGCCCTCTTATTAAACAGATTGAAAGTATCTGGACCTCACGAATAGACCACCGCAGTGTACAACCTCTAGGAGTGCTACGCCACACAGGACTTTCTGGTATATCCCTTCCCCCCCTCCCACTCCCCCCCCCCCTCCACACTGATATACTTATCTAGCTTTCATCCTCCTAGAGATCATATTTTAACTGATGAACCCTTAGCTGTCCTAGCTAGCTCACCACTCTATTTCACTCAAGGGTAACAAATTCTTTACCGACTCGATTCATGTGACTTGTTTTGTTTGTTGATATTTGTGTTTTAATAATAAGATCTTTCCAGGATTACATATCTGTGCATGTCTCTTTTCTATGTAAAAGGCTATGTATACGGTGCACATGTACCATTCCGATTGCTTATTGCTCTATCCGGCAAAGAGAATACATTGTGTATATCCTATTCATTGTTAGCATTGTATTTTGATTACTGTTATGTAAAAATAAAAACAGACTTGTTAAAAAATAAAAAATAAATGTAATTTCGAAGTACTGGGGGATGCTGAAAGCAGACCCGAAGTATGGTATACTGTATAAGGAAAAACCGAAGTTTGTATACAGGAGAGGTAAATCAATAGGTGACATGTTGGTAAGGTTGGACATAAAGAAGAAGCGGGTATCGAAACAAACATTTTTGAAAGCTAGGAAAAATGGCACATTTGCATGTGGTTCATGCCGAAACTGTAATGGGATCATAAAAGGTGACACAGTAACCTATCCAATGAGGGGAATGAAAATTCCCATACGGGGATGGTTTACTTGTGACACTAAACAAGTAATATATCTATCTTATCAAATGCCCTTGTGGCAAGATATATATCGAGCAAACTGCTAGATCCATTAAAGTCCGTATTAATGAACATAAAAGTACAATTAGGAACATGGCAAAAAAGAGTGTACAGGAAAAAGAAGAAAAAGAAAATTCTAAATATTGGGAAACGAGTGTCGCTAGACACTATGTACAGAACCAACACCAGGTCTGTGATCTGAAATGGACACTATTCTGTGCAATACACTGCTCTCTGTCCCTCTCTGTAATAGAATGCTGTAATAATTGTGAAGTGAATCGCTGCTGTAAGAATGCTTTTCTGTGCAGCACACACTGCTCTCTGTCCCTCTGTCTGTGCAACAGAACACTGATGTGACTGGGAGGTGAATCACTGCAGGACAAATGCTTTTCTGGCCAGCACACAGCGCTGTCTGTCCCTATCTATCTCTCAGCAATGAAAGGCTGAAATGACTGGCTGCAATATGGCTGCAGATTATATAGGGCTGTGACATCACAGAGGTGACTGGCTGCATGCTGCATGTGATTCAGGGTCATCGCGCCTACCCTTGTTCCCACCTTCCCAGGATTCCTAGCCCCATGTCCTCACATGTGGATCCGCCAATTCAGACCGGCTATCTGCGGCAAATCCGGGTCATACAGGTCTCCGGTGACCCGGAAAATAAGGGGGATCGGGGCTGTCCAAGACACACACAATCCCCCTGAAGGGATAGGAGTGAGGAGGCAGGGGTGCCACCCCTCCTGTCCTTCGGCGAACAGTACATGCTGGGAGTTGTAGTTTTGAAACAACTGGAGACACACTGGTTGGAAAAGAAAGAGTTAGATAACAGAACTTAACGGAAGGTTTTCCAACCAGTGTGCCTCCAGGTGTTGCAAAACTACAACTCCCAGCATGCACGGTCTGCCAGTACATGTTAATTCGTCAAACACCTGTGGGGTATTAAGGCTCACTGTACCCCTTGTTACGTACCTTGAGGGGTGTAGTCAAAATAGTATGCCATAGTATGCCATTTCAGCAAAAATTTGCTTTCCAAAAGCCAAATGTGACTCCTTCTCTTCTGAGCATTGTAGTGCACCAGCAGAGCACTTGGCGTTCACACATGGGGTATTTACTCACTCAGAAGAGAGAAGAGATGGGGTTACAAATTTTGGTGGACATTTTCTCCTATTACCCCTTGTAAAAATAAAAATTTTGGGAAAAAAACAGCATTTTTGTGAAAAAAAAATTTGTTTACACATCCTACTTTAACGAAAAGTCGTCAAACACCTGTGGGCTGTTAATGCTCACTGGACCCCTTGTTACGTTCCTTGAGGGCTTTTGTTTTCAAAAATTGTATGCCATGTGTTTTATTTTTTATTTTTTTTTTGCTGTTCTGGCACCATAGGGGCTTCCTAAATGTGACATGCCCCCCAAAAAAACATTTCATAAAAACTCACTCTCCAAAATCCCTGTCAGGATCCGGGCTGGCGGATGGTGAGGACACTGGAGGTGGATCCTCTGTGTCAGAGAGGTGATGGCGTGGGCCGTGCCAAGGGAACCGAGTCTAAGGGGTTACTGGTATTCACCAGAGCCCGCCGCAAAGCGGGATGGACTTGCTGCGGCAGTAACCCCCAGGTCGTTCCACCCGTTAGCGACTCAACCCCTCTGGCAGCTGAGATGGTGCGGTACAAAAGGACAAGGCACGGTCAGATATAGCAGAAGGTCAGGGCAGGCAGCAAGATTCGTAGTCAGGGACAACAGCAAAGGTTCTGGGAACAATGAACACTCATGAAATGCTTTCTCTAGGCACTAGGCAATAAGATCCGGCAAGGACAGGAAGGGGAAGTGTTGTTTTATTCGCTTTTACAGTAATTGGGCCATGCACCAATTAATGGTGCACTGGCCCTTTTAATTTAAGTGAGCCGTCGCGCGCGCCCTAGAGAGCGGGGCCACGCGCGTTGGGAGGGACAGAAGGAAGAGGGAGGTAAGTAGAATGGGATGTGACCCGTGGGCAGACTTGTGCAGCCACGCGGATCGCATCCCCGCCGACGGCACTGTAGCAGCGCTCCCGGTCAGAGGGACAGACCGGGGCGCTGCAGGAGGATACACACCTTGAGCGCTCCAGGATGGATGCGGGACACAAAGCGCTTGGCGTAACAATCCCATTGTTGCTCCTTCCCTTCTGAGCCCTCTAGTGCACCCACAGAGCACTTGACATACACATATGAGACATTTCCTTACTCGAGAGAAATTGGGTTACAAATTTTAGTGTTATTTCTTTCCTTTTACACATGAGAGTGTAAAAAATGAAGACTTTGAATTTTCTCCTTCACTTTGCTGCTATTCCTGTGAAACACGTGAAGGGTTCACACACTTACTGAATGTCATTTTCAATACTTTGAGGGGTGCAGTTTTCATAATGGGGTCATTTATGGGGTATTTATAATATGAAGGCCCCTCAAATCCACTTCAAAACTGAACTTGTCACTGACAAATTCAGATTTAGAAAATTTTGTGAAAAATTGGAAAATTGCTGCTGAACTTTGAAGCCCTCTGATGTCTTCCAAAGGTAAACACATGACAACTTTATGATGCAAACATAAAGTAGACATATTGTACATGTGAATCAATATCAATATATAATTTATATGGGATGTCCATTTTCCTTATAAGCAGAGAGTTTCAAAGTTTAAAAAACTCTAACTCAAAATTTTCATCAAATTTTGGAATTTTTCACCAAGAAATTATGAAAAAGTGAAAGCATCCCAGAGTTATTAATGCTTAAAGTGACAGTGGTCAGATGTGCAAAAAATGTCCGGGTCCTTAAGGTGAAAATGGGCTGGGTCCTTAAGGGGTTAATGAAGCGATTTGCGTGATCGAATCGTGGTGATATTTGTATTCGTTGTAAATATAATTTTACCAGAAATTTGTAATAAATTTGGATTCGTCAGATTCGATTCACTCATTCCTAACTGTGATCAAAGCTGATCGCTGCTTTTAAAATGCCAAAAATTAAGTGCTGGTAGCTTAGTGGAGCTGCTATAGATGGGGTCCAGATCAGCTATGGGGATGCAGGAGTTCTCTTACCTTCCTTCTCACTGTCTGATCTGCACTCCAATGATTCAGAAAGCCATGGCAGGTGGGAGCAAAGAAGTGCTGATAACACTGATCAATGCTGTTCCTTGGAACAGCATTGTTCAGAGTTTGCAATCTAAAGATTGCATGTAATAGTTCCTTATGAGGAGTCGGAGGCTATGTGCATTTTCAAACCTCCCATGATGCCAGAACAGCAGAAACCCCCACATGTGACACCATTTTGGAAACTAGACCCATCCAGGAACGTAACAAGGGTTACAGTGATTACTTACACCTCACAGTTTCTTTGAACAGTGGGCCGTAAAAGTAAAAAAATAGATTTTTAATACTAAATTGCTCAACAAAATTTGTAGCCCAATTTCTCCAGAATAAGGATATACCCCATAAAGCACTATGCGGGTGCAAAACAGGGCTTGGGAGTGAGACAGCACCGATAAAATTTGAGACCTAAAGTGGTGCTTTGCACTGCAATGGTTGAGGTTCTGACATAAAACCTAAAAAAAAAAAAAAAAAATCCCAGAAAGTGTCCACAATTTTGAAACTACACCCGTCAAGTACTCATACCTCACAGGTTTTTTTGAACAGTGGGCCATAAATTTAATTTTTTTATTTTTTTACAATAAAATGCTGGGGTTACCCAATTTTTATCATTTTCACAAGGGTTAATTGGAGTAATTGGGTTACAAATATTGGAGGGCTTTTTCTCCTGACTATGGAAACACATCCATATATGGGGTAACATGTTGGGCGGGCGCACAACAAGGCTCAGAAGTCATAGAGGTAACTTTGCATTTGAGGCCTATGGCATATCAGCAGCTGACGGTTACATACATTCAGAGGAAAATACAAAAATGAAACACCCACATGTGACACCATTACAGAACGTACCCACCCTGAGGAAGGGGTATAGGGCTAAAGAGCACATTTTGAATGCACAAGTGTTTTCTAAATTTATTTTCCAGGATAGATGAAGGGTAGCTTTTGAAAATTGCAATTTTCAACCTATGCTCTGCTTCATCTTCCTGGGCACAACTAACATGTGACTGTGAATTGTTGCTTGGAAATACGACAGAGCTCATGAGCGAAAACTCTTCGCATTTGAGACCGATGTTTCTTACGGACCTAACAGTTACATATATTCAGAGGAAAATACAAGAAAGGAACACCCCCATGTGACACCATTACAAACAGTACACCCCTTAGGGAAGGTGTATAGGGTGAAGTGGAGATTTGGAACAGACGGGTGTTCCCTAAATTTATTTTCCAGGAATGGATGAAGTGTACTATGGGGGTGGAATTAAAATTGCAATTTTAAAACTGACATGCCAATTTCCAGAATGATGACCCAGATTATAGCCGAAAGTAAAAATGATGCACGCCCCAAACCTTATGCTCTGAATCATCATTCTGGGAATGTGATGTGTGTGGCTGTCCCTTTTCTGTTACCTCAAATGCGCACCCCGCTCAGGTGGGGAGAGGCAACTGCAAACCCCCAATGCTGTTGACTCTGTGTCCGTATCCCATGACCCATTTTTTTGGTGGAAAAAAAAGATATTATCAGGGCTATTGGGAAAGAGGTTTTGGGTTATTTTTTTTTTTTTATTTTTTTTTTTTTTGGGGGGGGGGGGGGGGGGGGTGTTTTGGATTTAAAATTTGGAAGACAATGTACTCCACTCCTTGGAGGCAACCAAAGATGAGGGCCTTTAGAACTTCCTCTTGAAACTGCAGGAATTTCCCTGTGTTGCAAGCATGCTGGAACAGTAGAAAAGAGTTTTACATGGCCACCTGTACCATGTAGACCGTAACTATTTTGTACCATGTCCGTATTTTACGCATGGCATCATATAGCTTGAGTACTTAATAAGAAACATCAACTCCCCCCATATATCGATTGTAGTCCAGAATACAATCGGGCTTGAGGACCTGTCCCGCGGTACCTCACACAGGGACAAGGGTGCTGCCGTTCCCATGAATTGTGGTGAGCATAAGGACATCCCTCTTGTCCTTATACCTGACCAGCAACAGGTTTTCATGGGAAAACGCACGGGACTCACCCGGGGGATAGGAGCATGTAGGGGATGGGGCGGAAGGCCTCTTTGATTCTTCCGGACTGTCCCACAAACGACTGTGGATCTTGCGGCGAGGGATGTGAAAAGTATAATATGATATTAGTATAAAAGTTATCCATGTAAAGGTGGTAACCTTTATCTAGCAATGGGTGCAAAAGGCTCCAAAACTATTTTCCCGCTAACACCCAGAGTAGGGGGACATTCTGGGGGTTCAATATGGGAATTTCGTCCCTCATACACCATAGACTTGCAAATGTACCCTGAAGTACTCTCGCAAAGTTTATACATATTCACGCCATATCACGCTCGCTTGGTTGGGATGTATTGCTGGAAGCTGAGTCTCCCTTTAAAGCTGATGAGAGACTCATCAATAGTGACTTCCCGCCCAGGGCCATAGGCCTCCCAAAATGTGGCCCCAAAGTGACCCGAAGTGATTGATGACCGGCCTGATTTTATACAGCCTTTCATACACAGGATCACTTTGGTGGGGACATGCCGCATTATCAGCACAATGCAAACATTTCCGAATGGCCTCAAACTGGGGACATGCCATAGCCATACTGTAGAGCGGGGTATGGTAGAGGACGTCCCCACTCCAGTATTGCCTGACACTGGGTTTTTTAACTAGACCCATATGCAGCACGAGGCCTCAAAAGGTCCTCACTTCGGCTGCATTGACTGGGTACCACTCATTGGGTCTAGCTAAAAATTAGCTGGGGTTTGAGGAGACGAACTGTTGTGCATACAGGTTTGTCTGGTCAACCATCAGATTGAAAAAGTCCTCACTGAAAAAAAACTAAAATAGTCCATTTCAGTGAACCAGACAATGTCAATCTTGATTCCTGAGTCACCAACAAACTCAGGAATCACAGGTTCATGATCCTCTGGCTGAGTCCAGACAAGTTCGCGGCTACGGGGCACCAGTAAACTTGGCTGGGGGGCTTGACTAGTATGAGCGCCAGGGGGACTCATACTAGCATGGGGCACAGGGTCAGGAGCAGGGGAAGTTTACGGCCTTGCATGGCGATGTCTCCGCTGCTTTGGTGGCTCATCTTCAGAAGATGATGAGGAGGACGAGGAAATAAGGAAGGTGGGGTCTTCCTCCTCCTCTGTGGCACTTTCAGAGTTGGAGGCAAGTAAGGCATAAGTCTCCTCCGCTGAAAACGCCTTGTGGGTTATTTTCCTGCTTTAATGGGGAGTGAAGTGTATATATCTGGGGGAAACCTTTATTGTTGTTTGTGCTGCATGTGGTGTGATGCGAGACTTCCTACCCTAACCCGCCCTAACCTAACTAACTAACCCACCCTAACTAACTAACCCGCCCTGAACTGACAGCGGTGGGGCAGGCCGCACACACAGGTACGGTCCGTCCACACAAAACATGCCTACTACTGGTGGAACGGACAACCCATAGGTGCAAAAATTAAAATAAAAAAGACGCTTTAATCCCCGAAAAAGCGCCTTCACCACAAAAAAACGCTGATCAGTACTACGGGACTGATCAGCGGAGGGTGGGCTTTAGCTAATGGTGGTGGATCGCTCATTAATAGCTAAGAGGGCCCGGCCACACGTTTAGCAAAAAAAAAAAAAAAAACCTCAGGACCCCCCTCGGAATGATTTCAGCAGGCATCCCGGTCCGGTCCCCGACCGGAATTCTCATGGGCTTATCCATACACCCTCAATCCTTAAGGACTCTAAAACAGGGGCATGTGGATACGCCCTCAGTCCTTAAGGAGCTAATATCCAGGAGACATTGTCTAAAGCTACAAATCTCTTTAATGTTTTTTATTTTTTTTTTATTACTATTATTTTAATTAACTTAATAGATTAAACCATACCTAGCTCTGTAGAACATATGAGGATTAACTTATTTTTTCCTATTATTATCCTATATTGGAAAATACTATGTTGCCAAACTTATTTAGCAATACAGACATACATTATCATTTGTCTACAACATCTCTGAGGGTTTAATATGTTAGATGTTTCAGTATAATATATATATATATATATATATATATATATATACAGGAGAATACAGCTTCACACTGCTAGCACAAAGATACAGATAAAGCATGAAATGCTATACAGCTATAGTGAGAAAAATGAAAAACTGAGGTACTTAGCTCACAATTTGGCGGACAAATTGTTTGGACCATCCCACCACGGTAAGGTTACCTCACATATGGGGGAGTGGCTACCTCCATGTTAGCTCCTGCACCTCACCCACCTCTATTAGGTGTGTATAAGGGCATGGACTTCTCAGACCTTGCAATGCCTGTTAAACTGATTACACAGAGGCATATTCACAGTGTCGGGTCCGTCCCAATGAGGTCACCTTACCGTGGGGGGATGGTCCAAACTATTTGGCCGCCAAATTGTGAGCTAAGTATCTCACTTTTTCATTTTTCTCACTATAGCTATATAGCATTTCATGTTTTATCTGTATCTTTGTGCTAGCAATGTGCTGCTGTATTCTCTTGTTTATGTATATTCGGCCTAGCAGCGTGCACCTATATGCCAGGTCCATGCAGTAGTTTTGGTATCAGTAGTGCTAGCCAACTTATCCTTGTTTTTGCTATATATATATATATATATATATATATATATATATATATATATATATATAATTTTTTTTATATATTTATATATATATTTTTTTTTTATTTATTATATATTTTTTTTGCAGGTTACATTAAAGGAGATGTCCTGATTGACCTTAGTGCTGGTCCCATGGTCCATCATCTATATTCAGCCTGTGATTTTTTCAGACACATCATAGTCCTGAAGGTCACTGACAGATGTATTCTGGAGCTGAAGAGATGGCTGGACTCACGGACAGGAGCATTCGATTGGGGACATGCCACAAAACTTCATGTAGAAAAAGAAAATAAAAGGTGAAGTATTTGGCTTAATATTAGTGGAAAACTGTTGGTAATGTTTCTACTATACAAGAGAAATCAAGGTAGATCCTTGAATTTTTTAACCCCTTAAGGACCATGCCCATTTTTACCTTAAAGGGGTATTCCGGCTTTAGATATTTTAAGATGTCTGATCGCGGGGGGCCCGCTGCTAGGACCAGCAGCTATCTCCCTGCAGCACCCGTATTATGTGCAGAGCTGCGTCTCCAGGCTCAGAAACCGGAAGTTTTAGGGACTGGAGACGTGACGTAACACCAGGCCCCCCTCGTGACATGACGTCATGCCCCCTCCCTTCATGTATATGGGAGGGGGTATAACAGCCATTACGCCCCCTCCCATAGACATGAAGAGAGGGGCGTGATGTGACGTCATGAGGGGGGCGTGGTGTTACGTCATGTCTCCAAACTTCCGGTTTCTGAGCCTGGAGACGCAGCTCCGCACATAATGCGGGTGCTGCATGTAGATCGCGGGTGGGGGGGTCCCAGAGGTCCCCCGCAATCAGACATATTGGCCCTCATTTACTAAGAGTGTCGGGTTTATCTCTGAGTGTTTCTTCATTTACTCCGTGTATTTTTCTCCCTGATTTACTAATGTGTCACATGGGAAAAAAAATTGTGTCTCACGGGTTGGAAATTGTGTTGCACGGTAAATTATATATATGTCCCCCGCACAGCGCTATCATATGCCCCCAGCAGAGCATGTATATATATATATATATATATATATATATATATATGTATTCCCCCCGCACAGCGCAATCATATGCCCCCAGCAGCGCATGTTATATATGTCCCCTACACCGCGCTATCATATGCCCCCAGCAGCACATATTATATATGTCCCCTGCACAGCGCTATCATATGCCCCCAGCAGCGCATGTTATATATGCTCCCGCATATATAACATGCGCTGCTGGGGGCATATGATAGCGCTGTGCTGGGGACATGTATAATATGCACTGCTGGGGGCATATGATAGCGCTGTATGGGGGACATATATAACATGTGCTGCTGGGGGCATATGGTTGCACTGTGCGGGGGGCATACATATATATATATATATACATGCGCTGCGGTGGGTATATGGGACAAGATACATAGAAGCTGTGGGGAGCCAGACATATACATTCCATCCAGCGATTCTATATATATTTTCCCACCGCAGCTCTTCTATTTGAGAACCCCGCAAGTAAAATATATCGTACATCGCTGGGGAGCGGACCATGCCGCCCGCTCCCCTGCTTAACAACTTTTGATCGGATTGGGTCTCAGAAGTGAGACCCAATGCGATCAACCCCTTTGCCCCTGTACTACTACCCTCAACATGAAACAGACCCTGTTCCATGACAGGGGTGGGATTTAGTCAGTTTTGAGTCATTTCCTCAGAGCTGTCAGGTTTTGGTGAAGAAAAATTCACAGGTTTTCATCATACGCCGAGTGTTTTTTCTTTTTTGTCGGGAACACGCCCCATTTTGCGATAACCACGCCCATTTTGGCGGGTTTAAAAAACACTCAGGGTGATGATATATTTTGTCGGGTTGTGCGACCAAATTTGTGTCGCATAGGCTATGCGACACAAATTTGGTCGCACAACCCGACAAAAAAAGTCGGCTTGACATTATTAAAAGAGGGATATTATCCCCTATCCTTTGGATAGGGGATGAAGTGTCTAAAAGCCGGAATACCCCTTTAAGGTAAAAGTGGACTTGGTCCTTGCGGGGTTAAAAAATTCTAGGATCTACCTTCATTTCTCCATTGAACAGAGAATAAAATGTCTAAAGCCGGAATATCCCTTTAACCCCCTAAGGACCAAGCGTTTTTCTGTTTTTGCACTTTCATTTTTCCCTACTTACCTTTTAAAAATCATAACCCTTACAATTTTCCACCTAAAAATCCATATGATGGCTTATTTTTTGCGCCACCAATTGTACTTTGTATTGACATCAGTCATTTTACCCAAAAATCTACGGCGAAACAGGAAAAAAAAAACATTGTGCAACAAAATTGAAGAAAAAACACCATTTTGTCAATTTTGGGGGCTTCCGTTTTTACGCAGTACATTTTTCGGTAAAAATTACACTTTATCTTTATTCTGTAGGTCCATACGAATAAAATGATCCCCTACTTATATAAGTTTGATTTTGTATTACTTCTGGAAACAATCATAACTACATGCACGGAAATTAATACATTTAAAGTTGTCATATTCTGACCCCTATAACTTTTTTATTTTTAGGCGTATGGGGCGGTATGAGGGCTCATTTTTTGCGCCATGATCTGAAGTTTTAATCGGTCCTATTTGTGTTTTGGACTACTTGGACTTTGGAATTTTTTTGCGTGTACGCCATTGACCGTGCGGTTTAGATGAGACATTTACGCATGTGGTGATTCCACATATGTTTATTTTTATTATGTTTATATATATTTTATATGGAATTTGGGAAAGGAAGGGGTTAATGTGTGTGTTTTAAAACTTTTTTAAAACTTTTTTTTTACACCTTTAGTCCCCTTAGGGGACTTTTAGGAGGAATCATTAAATTCCTCATACAGATCATTATGGTTCCATAGAACCATATTGATTGTGTGCTCTGTGCTCGACTGATAAAGCCTGGCCCTACCAGGCTGTATTATTCAGAGCACCAGAGCCAGCATGGAAGGAGAGGTAAGCCCTCAATTCGGTCCGAATATATTTGCGGCTAATCGCTACTAAAAACAGCTATTTCTGGCCTCAACAGTAGTGTAGAACACTTTGCCTTACTATAACACAAATAAGGTGTGTGGTGGGTTAGTGACATAATACTGTTATTTAGTATGACATGCAGATTAGAGGTGTCGCTATTAGAATCACTGTCACAGAGCGGCAAAATGACAGAGCTTGGAGTCGGCATCAGTATGAAGAGACCTGTAAGTGGCTGAATGACACAGCCTGGAGCTGGCGGCAGCATGAGGAGATCATATAGTGCCTGAATGACACAGCCTTGAGTTGGCGGCAGCATGAGGAGACCATATAATGGCTGAATGACACAGCCTGTAGTTGGTGGAAGTATGAGGAGACCATATAGTGTCTGAATGACACAGCATGGAGGTGGCGGCAGCATGAGGAGACCATGTAGTGGATGAATGATACAGTGTGGAGGTGGTGGCTGCATGAGGAGACCATATAGTGGCTGAATTACACAGCCTGTAGTTGGTGGCAGCATAAGGAGACCATATAGTGGCTGAATGACACAGCGTGGGGGGGGGGGGGCAGCAGCATGAGGACACCATTTAGTGGCTGACACAGCGTGCAGTTGGCGGTTGCATGAGGAGATCATATAGTGGCTGAATGACACAACGTGGAGGTGTTGTCAGCATGAGGAGACCATAAAGTGGTTGAATGACACAACCTGGAGTTGGCAGCAGCATGAGGAGACCATATATTGGCTGAATGACACAGCCTGTAGTTGGTGTCAGCATGAGGCGACCATATAGTGGATGAACACATCCTGAAGTTGGCGGAAGCATGAGTAGACCATATAGTGGCTGAATGACACAGCGTGGAGGTGGTGGCAGCATGAGGAGACCATATTGTGGCTAAATGACACAACCTGGAGGAGACGGCTGCATGAGGAGACCATATGGTGGCCGAATGAGACAGCCTGGAGCTGGCATCAGCATGAGGAGAACATATGGTGCCAGTATGAGACAGCCTGGAGCTGGCATCAGCAGCATCAGGATTCCTGAAAGTGACCGGGTAACATGGTGGGACGGTGGGTGGCAATACCAGTACCAGTGATGAAGGTGGGTGAAAAAAGGAGAACTTAGCATCAGATGTGTGGCATCAGGCGGGTGGCAGAATCAGAATAGTAGCTGAGGCAGGTAGGCAGAAGAAAACGGTCTCTTTTCTAAAAGTGTTAGTGTGCACAAGTAAGTATTGAGGATATGCATTACATAAAATGTAACTTTTAATAATAATGTTAGGATAAAATATATAAAACATTTTTTAACTCAAGCAAAAGGAAAGGTGTGCAAAAAACACCATGTGCCACTTACATCACGAAGTATTGATGTGATGCAAAGACCTCTAAAAGGTGGAACAATGGTAGATTGTAACCGGTGGGGGTAAAAACTTTCCCTGCAAGCCCCTACTCTCGCATTATTAATTTCCTTCTTGGCATGTGCTACTCGCCATAAAAAGGACGGCCCCACACGGGAACTTCTCCCTATTTCCACTTGCAAAAACTGCCATTTCCCAGGGTTTTTAGGTGGAAATAGGGTTTGGTTTCTGTGGGGGGCCGCCAATTTTAAGACGAATAACACTTTCCTTGAAAAGGTGGAAGGAAACAACGTATGGTGGAAGGAAACAATGTATGGTTCTTTGTAGCAGGTGGGGGTAAAAACTTCCCCTTTAAGGCCCTACTCTCGCCCTATTTATTCCCTTCATGGCAAGTGTTACTCGCCCTAAAAAGGGCTGCCCCACACAGAAAATTCTCCCTATTTCCACCTAAAAACCCTGGGAAATGGCAGTGTTTGCAGGTGGAAATGGGGAGAGGTACCTGTGTGGGGCTGCCCTTAGTAATTCGAAAGTAGGGCCTTACAGGGGAAGTTTTTACCCCCACCGCTTACAATGAACCATAAGTTGTTCCCTTCCAACTTTTAGAGGTCTTTGCATCACATCAATACTTGATGTATTAGGTGGCACATTGTGTTTTTTGCACACCTGTCCTTTTTTTTTATTTAAAAAAAAATGGGTACATATATTTTATCCTAAGAAAAGTTAAGTTTTAGCTAATGAATAGGAATGTCTGTAACTGGGGAGCAGCACCTTAAATATGTTTTGCACTATCCATATTTGTGAAGTGTTAGTGTGGCACCATGGTCAATCTACTCTGATGCATCTGGCATTGGTGGGTAGAAATCCTGGCTGATCCATGCCTGATTCATCTTCACAAAGGTCAGTCTCTCCACATTTTTTGTGAACAGACAAGTTCGCCTTGGGGTGACTATGGCCCACGTCACACTAAACACCCGCTCTGATGGCACACTACTGGGCGGGCAAGACAGCTTTTCCAGGGCAAACTCTGCCAATTGCAGCCACAAATCAAGTTTGGCTACCCAGAAGTCCAGAGGATCTTCAAGGTTTGTTGGCATGGGCAAGTCAAGGTATGCCACCACCTGCTGGTTCAGTTCCTGCTCCAGGTCTACCTGCTGCTGATGAATTGCTTCACTATGCGGGTGAAGAAAATTGCTGCTGATTGAGCTGGTACTGTTTCTGCCATCCCACCCCTCCCCATCAGCCATGGCAGTGGAATGTGAGCACAGAGGGCCCCCCGAGTCATACCTGCGAGAGGCTGGACGATGGCACAGATAGACACCTCTGTAATAGGTCAGTTTGTCCTCCTTTTCAGTTGGTGTTAAAAAAGGCCCCCATTTTATGCCTGAAGCGAAGGTCCAATAAGGTGGAAAGCCAGAAGTCATCCCGCTGCCGAATGGTGACAATTTGGCGGTCACTACGCAAGCAATTTGACATGCATCGTGCCATTTGTGCAAATTACTCGGAGGAGCTCGCTGCCTCTATCTCCACTGCATACTGCCACGGTGTGTCTAGGTCCTGTGTCTTGCCTTCCTCATAACGCTCTAGCTCCTCTGGCTGCTCTTGCTCCTCTTCTCAGATGATTAGAAAAACATCACATCTCGCAAAACCTAAACTGTGCTCCACTGTGCTCCTCCTCCTCCTCCAATTCAGCCCCCACAGGGCTCATAGGGCAATGCGATGTAGGCGCCACTACTCCAGTGCCCTGACCAGCCATCGTTTCCAACACGTGTTGTAGTAAATAAAGCAGTGGAATGACGTTGTTCATCCCATAATCCTGGCAACTGACTAATAATGTGGCTTCCTCAAAGGGCCTGAGCAAACGTCAGGTGTCACGTATGAGCTGCCACTGGTTCACATTGAAGTTACACAGGGGAGTCCCCCTATCCACTTGGATCATCAAGAAGTAGGTGATGGCTTTTCTATGTTCGTATACTTGTGGGAATGTCACAAATCAGACTCTGTTGGGGGATAACGTTCTGACGCTGCAGCTAAAGGAGGGTGTGCTTTGCGGTGTACGAGTGGCTGAAGTGTATGCAAAGTTTCCTTCCCATTGTTAGGATGTCTTGCAGATGGGGGGAACACTTCAGGAACCACTTGACAAGGAGATTGAACACGTGTGCCATGCAGGGCTCATGTCTCAGACTTCCTTGTTGCAGTGCAGACAAGATGTTCTTCCCATTGTCGGTCACCATGGTTCCCATTTCCGGTTTTCATGGAGTAAGCCATGATTAGATTTCTTGATGAATGACTTTTAGCAGTTCCTCCCCTGTGTGACTCCCTTCACCAAGGCAGACAATGTGAAGAACAGCGTGAAACTGCCATACCCTACACAAATGGTATGCTGGATGGGCACTGAGACTTGTCCGTGCAGTGGAGGCTGAGGACACAGTGGAGGATGATGAGGAGGAGTTGCACACTGTCACAGGACCAACTGCCTGAGAGCGTGGAGGCGGGAGCAGCGTGACCTGTCCAAGTTGCTGTTGTGGCTGTGCAGGAATAGTGATTAGCGGCATTGGCCATATTCGAATTTGCAATATTTTGCGAATATATAGACGATTATTCGTCCTATTTTCGCAAATTTTGCTTATTCGTTAAATTTGCATATTCGCATATGCGAATATTCGCTTATTCTAGGAAGAAAACAGTGAGGGGCTGGGCAACTATACTATTGGTTGCTAGGGATGTTGTTGATAACAGCTGACAAGCGTATTTGCATCATTCTAATTGGCCCACAAGTGAAAAGAAGGAATATGTGAATATTCACATATGCAAATAGTCTCATATGCGAATATGTGCATTTGAAAATATTCACATATGCAAATATGCACAAATGCGGAAAAATATATGCGGCAAATATTCACAATTTCGAATATATAGCGAATATATTCGCAATATTCGCAAATTCGCTAATTTGTGATATTCGCAATAAAATTTTGAAATGCGAATACTCGCGCCCAACACTATGCAGGAACCACATTTACCCCGTGCCCCGTAAAGGACATGTATTGTCCCTGACCGTAGTTACAGCTACACATGTCGGCGCTGCCATGCACTATGTTACACACTGACAGACTCAAGGACTGGCCCATCTTCTGTTCCACAAAATTGTGCAGGGCTGGTACTGCCTTCTTCGCAAAGAAATCACTCTCCACCTCGGCTCGGCACAAGCCATCAGTTCTCTGAAAGGTGCAGAGTCCACCACTTGAAAAGGGAGGGACTGCAACACCAGTAACTTGGACAGGAGCACATTCAGCTTTTGCACCGTTGGATGAGTGGGCACATACTGTTGTCTCTTGGACAATGCCACCGACTCCAGGAACTACCTCCGGCAATGTAGGCTGTGGCGAAGCAGGTGATCTACCCCGGGCACTTTTGGCTCCAGACTTTACACTTCTGCCACCATGCTTACTGCCAACCATGCTACCACCTTGCTGGCTCAGTCGCTGCCACATGATCAACTTGCAACCCTCTTCTCCTGATGATGATGAAGTTCCTTCTGCACCCAGCTCCCAAGTGCGATCGGCTTCATCATCATCGAGTTGTGTCTGCACGTCACTGATGTCCTCCTAAGGTTGCTCAACAGTTTCTGCTTCAGGAGCCTGAACCCTGGCAACACCGCCTTCCACACCAATCTCCTCATCACTACTTGTTACGCTGAGCGCTCCGGGCCCCCTGCTGGCTTCGGAGCGCTCACAGCATGTGTCCCCAGGCAGCGCTCTGGCGTCTCGGCATGTGCGTCCCCGCTCTCTAGGGAGCGCGCCAGTGATTGGTGCCTGGCCCAAAGTGGTTATTAAGGGTTAAGGTTTGTGAGAGGCAGTGCTGCTTGGACTTAATTAGGCATTCACCTGTGCACTGCCTATGAATACCTTCTCCTCCCATAGCCTCCTGCCGGATCTTTGTGCCTTGTGCTTTGTGAAAGCGTTCCCTGTTGTTCCAGTGTTACCCTGCCTGTTGCCGACCTGTTGCCTGTGACTACCGCCTTAGAACCTGTGCTGCCTGCCCTGACCATTGCCACGTCTGACTACGCTTCTGCCTATCCCTCCTGTACCTCGTCTATCTCAGCAACCAGAGGAGTTGAGTCGCTACCGGGTGGAACGACCTGGGGATTATCGCCGCAGCAAGACCATCCCGCTTTGCGGCGGGCTCTGGTAAAAATCAGTAATCCCTTAGACTCCGTTCCTCTGGTTCGGCCCACGCCATCTCTCCTCTGGTCCAGTGGATCCACCTCCTGCCATCTGACCGGACCGTGACAGTAAGATCCGGACATGGATTCCGCTGAGGTACCTGATCCTAAGGATCTGCCTATGGTCGTTGCCATGCAGGCTCGCCAGCTCCAGCAGATGTCCGCCATGTTGCAGCAGATCATCTCTACCCAGCAGAAACCTACTTCACTGCCTGTTCCTGCTCCTCTGCCAGCAACTGTTTCCAGAATACTCCTGTCCCTGCCTGAGAAGTATGCTGGATATTCGAAAAAGTGCCATGGTTTCCTTACCCAGTGTTCTCTGCACCTCAAAATGTCGGCCGACTTATTTCCTTCTAAGCGTGCTAAGGTGGCATTCATACTCTGTCTGCTCACCGGGAAGGCCCTGGCCTGGGCTACACCATTATGGGACCACTCTGATCCTGCCACAACCCCGTCCAGCGCTTCTGTCAGGAGTTTCGGAGTGTATTCGAGGAACCAGCCCAGGTGTCCTCTGCAGAGACAGCTTTGCTAAATTTGACCCAAGGAGGCGCTTCTGTGGGTGATTACGCCATCCAATTCTGTACTCTCACCTCAGAGTTGAATTGGAACAATGAAGCCCTATGTGCTACATTCAAGAAGGGACTAAGCAGTGAGATTAAGGACGTTCTAGCTGCACTTGAGATACCTGCTAACCTTGGTAACCTCATTCTCCTGGCCACAAGGATTGACAAGCGTTTCTCAGAGAGACAAGAGGAACTCCTTCAAGAAAGAGAGAAGGCTCGTACAGGACACTATACTCGCTTGTCTCTGGTTTTCAGCGTCCACTGCACCTCTTCTCTGGGCCTCCCGCCGTGGAAGCCATGCAAGTGGACCGGTCTCGCCTGACCTCACAAGAACGGAGTCGTCGCAGACTCGAAAATTTGTGTCTGTACTACGCTAGTACCGAGCATTTCCTCAGAGACTGTCCTCTCTGTCCCACGCGTTCTGGGAAACGCACGCACCTAGTAAACGTAGGAGAGTCGTTGCTAGGTGTGGATTCTTCCTCTCCACGCCTGACAGTATCTGTGCAGCTTTCTGTGCCTGCCAAGTCTTCCTTCACTGCCACAGCCTTCTTGGATTCTGGATCTGCTGGCAATTTCACCCATGCCTCCTTGATAGACAAGCATCAAATTCCTGTGGTCCGTTTGTCCAAGCCTTTCTTTATCTCTGCGGTCAATGGAGAGAGACTTACTACTACTGTCCAGTACCGCACTCCACCTCTACAGATGGACATTGGCTTTGTCCTACCCTTTTGCTCCTCTGAACTTCTCCTTGGTTTGCCCTGGCTTCAGCGCCATTGTCCCCTCCTGGATTGGACCACCGGAGAAATCCAAAGTTGGGGGTCCTTTTGCTTCGGCCGCTGCCTCAAGACTGTACCCGTCAAGCAGAACCATGTTGCTTCTCCGCCACCAGGACTTCCAGAACCCTACCACAGTTTTGCCGACGTCTTTTGTAAGAAGCAAGCTGAAGTTCTTCCACCTCATAGACCCTATGATTGTCAGATTGATCTGATGCCAGGGACTACTCCTCCTCGGGGTTGTATCTATCCACTCTCTCCACCAGAGACTCTTGCCATGTCGGAGTACATCCGAGAAAGCCTGCAGAGGGGTTTCATAAGGAAGTCCTCTTCCCCAGCTGGAGCCGATTTTTTATTTGTTACTAAAAAGGACGGCTCCCTCCGCACATGTATAGATTACAGAGGACTTAACAAGATCACAGTTAAGAACAGTTACCCTCTCCCCTTGATCTCTGAGCTCTTTGACCGTCTGCGTGGGGCCAGAATCTTTACCAAGCTGGATCTCCGTGGAGTTTACAACTTGATCCGAATTAGAGAGGGTGACGAGTGGAAGACCGCCTTTAACACACGGGATGGCCATTTTGAATACCTGGTGATGCCCTTCTGCCTCTGCAACGCGCCTGCCGTGTTTCAAGAATTTGTCAATGACATTTTCAGAGATCTGCTTTACACCTGCGTGGTCGGTTACCTTGACGACACTCTCATTTTCTCCTCAAACCTTGAGCAACACCGGGAACATGTACGCCAAGTCCTTTCACGCCTTCAAAGAAACCGTCTCTACGCAAAAATCGAGAAGTGCCTGTTCGAGCGGTCCAGACTGCCCTTCCTGGGGTACATAATTTCCGCCCAAGGTTTACAGATGGACCCGGCTAAGCTCTCCGCAGTTCTGGACTGGCCACGCCCCTCTGGACTTCGTGCCATCCAAAGGTTTTTGGGTTTTGCCAACTATTATAGGCAATTCATCCCTCATTTCTCCACCCTGGTCTCTCCCATAGTGGCCTTGACCAAGAAATGTGCTAATCCAAAATCGTGGCCTCCTCAAGCAGATGAAGCCTTCCAGTCCTTGAAAGCCGCTTTTGCCACCGCACCTGTACGTTCCAGACCGGACCCCACTAAGCCTTTTTCTCTGGAAGTGGATGCCTCCTCCGTGGGTGTCGGAGCCGTGCTCACCCAGAAGTTACCTAGAGGCAGGACCCTAACTTACGGCTTTTTCTCCAAGACCTTCACCCCAGCCGAAAGAAACTACTCGATTGGTGACAGGGAGTTGCTGGCCATCAAATTGTCTCTTGAGGAGTGGAGACGTCTTCTCGAGGGATCCATGAGGTGTCCATTTACACGGACCACAAAAATCTTGCCTATCTTCAGTCCGCACAGAGGCTCAATCCACACCAGGCTCGTTGGTCCCTGTTCTTCGCTCGCTTAAATTTTGTGATCCATTTCCGTTCGGCAAGCAAGAACATCAGGGCAGATGCCCTCTCCCGCTCTTCAGATGTGATGGGTGACGAGACTACTCCCCGGCATATTATTCCGCCCGAGCGCCTGATTGCCGTTGCTCCTATGGACCTGCGCTCTCTTCCTCCTGGCAAGTCCTATGGCCTCCTCGTCAGCGCCTTCAAATCCTCAAGTCGGGTCACGCTTCCTTGTTTGCAGGTTACCCAGGAGTCCTGAAGACACTCCAGCTTATCACCCAAAGATATTGGTGGCCTTCCGTGGAGAGGGATGTCTCGGACTACGTCCAAGCTTGTGTGATCTGCGCACGGGACAAGTAGCCTCGCCAGAAACCAGCTAGATGGCTCTTACCTCTTCCTGTTCCTGAGACCCCATGGTCCCACATCGCCATGGATTTCGTGACCAACCTTCCTCCTTTCCTTGGGCATGACTGTCATTTGGGTGATAGTGGACCGTTTTTCCAAGATGGCGCACTTCGTACCATTACCTGGGCTGCCCTCTGCGCCACTACTGGCTAAGCAATTCTTCAAGCACATTTTCCGTCTGCATGGTTTAATATTGTTTCTGATCGAGGTGTGCAGTTTGTATCCAAATTCTGGAGGGCTATTTGCGGTCAGCTCAAAGTGAAATTAGACTTCTCTTCCTCTCACCACCCCCAAACAAACGGTCAAGTGGAACGAGTGAATCAAGTCCTGGGAGATTATCTCCGACACTTTGTTTCTTCTCACCAAGACAACTGGGCAGATCTCCTCCCGTGGGCAGAGTTCTCTTACAATTACAAGAATTCCACAGCTTCCAATAAATCTCCATTCTTTGTGGTCTACGGACTTCATCCTCTACCTCCTCTGCCCTTGTCTACCTCCTCAGCAGTTCCCGCAGTTGATGAGTTCATCCAGGACTTCTCCACCATTTGGCGTGAGACTCGTACTGCCCTTCTACAAGCCTCTGCCCGCATGAAGTCCCAAGCAGATAAAAAATGCAGAGCTCCTCCGTTTTTTCCCCTGGAGACAGAGTGTGGCTCTCAGACAAATACGTTCATTTTAGGGTCCCAAGCTACAAACTGGGTCCTCGTTACTTGGGACCCTACAAGATTAAGAAGAGGATAAATCCTGTGGCTTATCAGCTCCATCTCCCTTCCTCCCTTAGGATCCCTAATTCGTTCCACTTCTCCCTCCTTAAGCCTACCATCTTTAACCGCTTCTCCCCTAAAATCACCACTCCCACTCCTGTGGCTGGCACATCTGATGTCTTCTTCGTCAAGGAGATTTTGGCATCCAAATTGGTTAGAGGAAGAAAATTCTTTCTGGTCGACTGGGAGGGCTGCAGTCTTGGGAGATCTTGGGAGCCGGAGGAGAACATCCTGGACTGCAGCCTCATCCTCAAGTTCGTCGGTACCAAAAAGAGGGGGAGACCAAAGGGGGGGTACTGTTGGCCCCCTGCTGGCTTCGGAGCGCTCACAGCATGTGTCCCCAGGCAGCGCTCCGGCGTCTCGGTGTGTGCGTCCCCGCTCTCTAGGGACAGCGCGCGCGCCAGGACTCTTAGATTTAAAGGGCCAGTGCACCAGTGATTGGTGCCTGGCCCAAAGTGGTTATTAAGGGTTAAAGTTTGTGAGAGGCAGTGCTGGTTGGAATTAATTAGGCATTCACCTGTGCACTGCCTATAAATACCTTCTCCTCCCACAGCCTCCTGCCGGATCTTTGTGCCTTGTGCCTTGTGAAAGCGTTCCCTGTTGTTCCAGTGTTACCCTGCCTGCTGCCGACCCGTTGCCTGTGACTACCGCCTTAGAACCTGTGCTGCCTGCCCTGACCATTGCCACATCTGACTACGCTTCTGCCTATCCCTCCTGTACCTCGTCTATCTCAGCAACCAGAGGAGTTGAGTCGCTACCGGGTGGAACGACCTGGGGATTACTGCCGCAGCAAGACCATCCCGCTTTGCAGCGGGCTCTGGTGAAAACCAGTAATCCCTTAAACTCTGTTCCCCTGGTTCGGCCCACTCCATCTCTCCTCTGGTCCAGTGGATCCACCTCTTGCCATCTGACCAGACCGTGACACTACTTGCCCGCCTAGCGGAGGAAACGGCGGATGTCTTCTCCACTTCTTGGCTGGGCAGTAGCTGCTGACTGTCCTCTATTAGATCATCCTCACTGAATAGTGGAGCTGAACCCACAGCATAAGATACTTCTGTAGGGGAGGGATCAGCATAGGACAGAGGCAATGGGAGGACAGGGACTGCTCCCGGGCCATGCAAACTGAGGATTGTGTCTGAGGAACTCACCGACTGTTGACTGGGGGTGTCAGATGTCACTTGTGATGAAGTGGATGACCGTGTTAACCAATCGATGACGGCAGATGGGTTGCTGATCGAGACCACTAGCTGATACCGGAATCTCAGGCCTCTCGCTGCGAATCCTGCTGTCACTTATGCCTAGTCTGCTACGACCTCTGCCTGATGAATTTAGACCTCTGCCACTCCTCTGTGCATGTCCTTGCACTTCTCTGCCTGACATACTTCAAGCGTATATGAGTGGAGGACAATACACTCTAGTACGCTTAAAACCGTATTTGTCTACAACACTAGCAGGTGTGTACTTTTGACTGGCCTTGCAATGAACTAGGCCCTTTAGACTTTAACAGGAACTAATTGGTACACCACTTAGATGTATGTATGTGGTATGCACTTATGAGAGGAGTTCAAGGCACTCAAGTATGCTTAAAACAGTATTTGTCTACAACACCAGCAGATGTGTACTTCTGGCTGGCCTTGCAATGAACTAGGCCCTTAAAACTTTAAAGGGAACTAAATGGTACACCACTTAGATGTACGTATATGGTATGCACTTATAAGGGGAGTTCAAGGCACTCCAGTATGCCGCTTTAAACTGTATTTGTCTACAACACCAGCAGGCAGGGCCGGCCTTAGGTGTTCAGGCGCCCTGTGCGAGCTAACCTTGTGGTGCCCCCCCCCCCCATTAACCCATAAACATACACAAAGAGGAAAAAAATATCTGTAACAAATATATATATTTTTTAATTACAGACAATTTAAGTGCAAGTGGAAACAAGTACAATAATAAATAACTGGTTTGACTGGTAACAATCATGTATATCAATGTATACATAAGTTATACATAAGTTTATGTCTTGTAGAAACAAGAGCTATGTTACATAGTTACATAGTTAGTACGGTCGAAAAGAGACATATGTCCATCAAGTTCAACCAGGGAATTGAAGGGTAGGGGTGTGGCGCAATATTGGGGAAGGGATGGGATTTTATATCTCTTCATAAGCATTAATGTTATTTTGTTCCAGGATTGTATCTAATCCTGTTTTAAAGCTGTTAATTTTTACTGCTTTGACCAGTTCCTGAGGTAGACTGTTCCATAAGTTCACAGTTCTCATGGTAAAGAAGGCGTGTCGCCCCTTGAGACTAAACTTTTTCTTCTCCTCGTCCTTTGGGGGGGTTTAACCTGGAACAGTTTTTCTCCATATTTTTTGTATGGGCCATTAATATACTTATATACATTTATCATATCCCCCCTTAAACGTCTCTTCTCAAAACTAAACAATTGTAACTCCTTTAATCGCTCCTCATAGCTAAGATGTTCCATGCCCCGTATTAGTTTAGTCGCACGTCTCTGCACCCTTTCCAGCTCTGCAGTGTCCCTTTTATGGACTGGTGCCCAAAACTGAACAGCATATTCCAGGTGAGGCCATACCAATGCTTTATAAAGGCATATAAAGGCAATACTTTACAAAGGTATTATGTCCCTGTCCCTCGAGTCCATGCATCTTTTTATACATGACAATATCCTGCCGGCCTTGGAAGCAGCAGCCTGACATTGCATGCTATTCTGTAGTCTGTCATCTACAAGTACACCTAGATCCTTCTCATGTTGTCAGAACACTATATCTAACTATTTTACAACACTAAGCATGCATAGACTCTCCCACATTTCTTCAACCAATGTTTTTGTTTGGCACCCGATAGACAATTTGAAGCACACAATATGCCACCTTCATTCCCAACACCAAAACCCTTGGCCACCCATTCAATAAAACACTTGCCTCCCCTTAATCAGTCCCCTGTCCCCCTTAATCAGTCCCCTGTCCCCCTTAATCAGTCCCCTGACCATTTAATCAGCCCCCTGCCCTCTTAATCAGTCCCCTGTCCCCCTTAATCAGTCCCCTGCCCGCTTAATCAGTCCCATGTCCCCCTTTTTCAGTCCCCCTCAATCAGTCCCCTGCCTCCTTAATCATTCCCATGTCCCCCTTCACCAGTCCCTTGACCCCCTTAATCAGATGCAGATCCCCTTAATTAAGCCATGCCCCTTCACCAGTCCCCCTTAATCAGACTCAGAACCCCCTCCCCCCTACACCAGTCCACTTCTCTGTCCACATTAATCAAACCCTCTCTCTTTATTCCATAATTAGACGGATGGACCCTGCCCCCCTTCACATACCCTATGCCCTGTTTAAAAATAAATAAATAAATAAATAAAGCACAAAATAAAACAATTATTTAGAACTTCCAGGTACTTACTTTTGAAAGCTGCTGCGCTGCTCCCTGGAATCAGCTTGTAGAGCACCGGCCACCACCTTTACACTGCACACAGGGATCCTTCCGCAGTCCTCTGCGAAGGTGCGCACAGCACTTGGATGTTGCCCATGCCCCCAAGCTCCTCCTCCATGCTCCGGACCTTGCTTCCTTCTCCAAAGTAGTTGCAGCTGCTTACCCGCAGAGAGCTGTGAGTGGCTGGAACCATCGATTCACATCACTGGCCGGCCGGAGTATAGTGCAGAGATGCGAATGCAGGAGAAAGCCGCTCCATCTCTGCAATAGAAAGGACAATCCCATCGGGTGTCAGGAGTGATACCTACTGTCATCTGTTTATTAGTACAGGTACTACAGCTGCCATCATGTAACAATCTGGTACATGCTGGGAGTAGTAGTACTACCTAAACATTTTTTTAAAATTGTGGGGGAAAAAGTGAACAACACATAAACAACCACACTTTAAACACAATATTAAAATACATTACTAATAAAAAAAATTAAAAATTATTGTTATAAAAAGTATATTGTTTTTACGTTTAAACGGCCACTTTCTACATTTTTCTTATTGTAGGCTACATTTTAGGTCCCTGCCCGCCCACATAAATTGATCCCTGTTTAAAAATTAACATTACATTTTTTTTTTTTTTCTTTCAATTTTCGGGAGTGGGCAGGGACCAGAAAATTCAGCACTCCATATAAAAAATGGGGTTAAAAAAGTAAAGTGAAAAAAAAAATAATTATGATTTAGAACAAAAACTAGAAAAAATAAATTATGAAATGCACTCCTCATTCACTTTTTAATATTGAGTGCTGAATTTTCTGGACCCTGCCCGCTCCCGAAAATTGGGAAAAAAAATTGTTAATGTTAATTTTTGAACAGAGATCAGTTTATGTGGGCAGGCAGGGACCTAAAAATGTAGCCGACAATAATATAAATGTAGTGTGCGTTTATTATTCACTTTTATCTTCTTTATTTTATGATGTATTATTTTGTACTACTACTCCCAGCATATAACACACTGTTCCATGATGGGAATAGTAGTCCCTGTATTCATAGACAGATTGCCACAGGTGTCACTCCTGACACCCGATGCAATCGCCCATAAAATAGCAGAGATTCGGAGCAATTCTATACAGCGCTCGTGTCACGATCCCGGCTGGTAGGAGGTGGATCCTCTGTGTCAGCGAGGGATTGGCGTGGACCGTGCTAGTGGACCGGTTCTAAGAGGCTACTGGTTTTCACCAGAGCCCGCCGCAAAGCGGGATGGTCTTGCTGCGGCAGTAGCAACCAGGTCGTATCCACTAGCAACGGCTCTACCTCGCTGACTGCTGAGAAGGCGTGGGACAGAAGGACAAGGCAGAGGCAAGGTCAGACGTAGCAGAAGGTCGGGGGCAGGCGGCAAGGTTCGTAGTCAGGATGGATAGCAGAAGTTCAGGTACACAGGCTTTGGACACACTAAACGCTTTCACTGGCACAAGGCAACAAGATCCGGCAAGGGAGTGCATGGGAGGAGGTCAGATATAGTCAGGGACCAGGTGGAAGCCAATTAAGCTAATTGGGCCAGGCACCAATCATTGGTGCACTGGCCCTTTAAGTCTCAGAGAGCTGGCGCGCGCGCGCCCTAGAGAGCGGAGCCGCGCGCGCCAGCACATGACAGCAGGGGACCGGGACGGGTAAGTGACCTGGGATGCGATTCGCGAGCGGGCGCGTCCCGCTGTGCGAATCGCATCCCCGACGGCCATGACAGTGCAGCGCTCCCGGTCAGCGGGACTGACCGGGGAGCTGCAGGGAGAAAGACGCCGTGAGCGCTCCGGGGAGGAGCGGGGACCCGGAGCGCTAGGCGTAACAGTACCCCCCCCCTTAGGTCTCCCCTTTTTTTTGTCCGGTGACTGCCTCCCCTGGGATGAGGACACCGGGAAAGAATGGATGGTTTCCTCAATGGCAGGCAGTACAGCAGGAGTAGGAATGGGGAGGGAGGGCAGAGGGCGAAGCTTGGCACGGGGCAGGGAGACACAAGGACGGGAGCCATGAGGAGGCACAGAGGCTTGCCAGACGGGACTGGGAGGGGGGGAGAGACACTTCCTGTGGCAGGCAGAGTCCCAGTACTTGATCTCCCCGGTGGTCCAATCAAGGGTGGGCGAATGAAGCCGGAGCCATGGCAGACCGAGGAGGACCTCAGAGGTACAGCCGGGGAGAACGAATAGCTCAATCCTCTCGAGGTGGGGTCCAATAGACATGAGGAGGGGTTCTGTGCGGTAACGCACGGTGCAGTCCAATCTGGCTCCGTTGACCGCGGAAATGTAGAGCGGCTTGACGAGACGGGTCACCGGGATGCTGAATTTATTAACAAAGGACTCCAAAATAAAATTCCCGGAGGCACCAGAGTCCAAGCAGGCCACGGCTGAGAGGGAGGAGTTGGCTGTAGGAGAAATTCGCACGGGCACCGTGAGACGTGGAGAAGAAGACTTAGAACCAAAAGATGCCACACCCACGTGAGCTGGGTGCGTGCGTGCGTTTCCCAGGCGTGGAGGACGGATAGGGCAATCCACCAAGAAATGCTCGGTACTGGCACAGTACAGACAGAGATTTTCTTCTCTACGGCGATTCCTCTCTTCCTGGGTCAGGCGAGACCGATCCACTTGCATGGCCTCCTCGGCGGGAGGCCCAGGCGAAGACTGCAAAGGATGCTGTGGGAGAGGTGCCCAGAGATCTAAGTCTTTTTCCTGGCGGAGCTCTTGGTGTCGCTCAGAAAAACGCATGTCAATGCGGGTAGCCAAATGGATGAGTTCTTGGAGGTTGGCAGGAATCTCTCGTGCGGCCAGCACATCCTTGATGCGACTGGATAGGCCTTTTTTAAAGGTCGCGCAGAGAGCCTCATTATTCCAGGATAGTTCAGAAGCAAAAGTACGGAATTGTATGGCGTACTCGCCAACGGAAGAATTACCCTGGACCAGGTTCAGCAAGGCAGTCTCAGCAGAAGAGGCTCGGGCAGGTTCCTCGAAGACACTTCGGACTTCAGCGAAGAAGGACTGGACTGTGGCTGTGGCAGGATCATTGCAGTCCCAGAGCGGTGTGGCCCAAGACAAGGCCTTTCCTGAAAGAAGGCTCACTACGAACGCCACCTTAGACCGTTCTGTAGGAAACAAGTCCGACAACATCTCCATATGCAGGGAACACTGAGACAAAAATCCACGGCAGAGTTTAGAGTCCCCATCAAATTTGTCCGGCAGGGACAAGCGGAGGCTAGGAGCGGCCACTCGCTGCGGAGGAGGTGCAGGAGCTGGCGGAGGAAATGGTTGCTGCTGTAGCAGAGGCAGAAGTTGCTGTAACATGGCGGTCAACTGCGACAGCTGCTGTCCTTGTTGGGCAATCTGCTGCGATTGCTGAGCGACCACCGTGGGAAGATCAGCGAGACTTGGCAGCGGCACCTCAGCGGGATCCATGGCCGGATCTACTGTCACGATCCCGGCTGGTAGGAGGTGGATCCTCTGTGTCAGCGAGGGATTGGCGTGGACCGTGCTAGTGGACCGGTTCTAAGAGGCTACTGGTTTTCACCAGAGCCCGCCGCAAAGCGGGATGGTCTTGCTGCGGCAGTAGCAACCAGGTCGTATCCACTAGCAACGGCTCTACCTCGCTGACTGCTGAGAAGGCGTGGGACAGAAGGACAAGGCAGAGGCAAGGTCAGACGTAGCAGAAGGTCGGGGGCAGGCGGCAAGGTTCGTAGTCAGGATGGATAGCAGAAGTTCAGGTACACAGGCTTTGGACACACTAAACGCTTTCACTGGCACAAGGCAACAAGATCCGGCAAGGGAGTGCATGGGAGGAGGTCAGATATAGTCAGGGACCAGGTGGAAGCCAATTAAGCTAATTGGGCCAGGCACCAATCATTGGTGCACTGGCCCTTTAAGTCTCAGAGAGCTGGCGCGCGCGCGCCCTAGAGAGCGGAGCCGCGCGCGCCAGCACATGACAGCAGGGGACCGGGACGGGTAAGTGACCTGGGATGCGATTCGCGAGCGGGCGCGTCCCGCTGTGCGAATCGCATCCCCGACGGCCATGACAGTGCAGCGCTCCCGGTCAGCGGGACTGACCGGGGAGCTGCAGGGAGAAAGACGCCGTGAGCGCTCCGGGGAGGAGCGGGGACCCGGAGCGCTAGGCGTAACAGCTCGCATCTCTGCACTATACTCTGGGCCGGTCAGTGATGTGAATAGAAATTCACCTCACTTATTCATATTTTCCGCCCAGAGTGGGGATTGGCCGGATGGCGGCAGCAAATCCCCGCTCTCAGCGGGAAATATGAATGGTGAGTGGCCGCCCGGAGCACAGAGCAGAGATGTGAGTGCAGAAGAAAGCCGCTCCGCATCTCAGGGATGAAGAATGATCACAGCGGGTGTCAGGAGGGTAACCCGCTGTGATCTGTCTTTAACTGCAGGTACGACTGCTCCCAATATGAAGCACACTCTGCTCCATGCTGGGAGTTGTAGTACCTGCATTAATGGACAGATAGCAGCGAGGGTCACTCCTGACACCCGCTGTGATCCTCCTGTATAATGTATAGATGCAGGCGGCCAGCTGCTCTTCTATCGTCCCCTGCACTGACGTATATATACATCTATTCATATTTACCAAAGAGAGTTTTGATTTGATAGAACCATCTGTCCAATCACAGCTCTCTGTGGGAAATATGAATAGGTGCAGCAGTGCAGGGGACGATAGACGTGCGGCAGCCGCATCTATACATTATACATGAGGATCGCAACGGGTGTTTGAAGTGACACCCGGGGCGATCTGTCAATTAGTACAGGTACTACTACTTTCATCAAGGAATAGTGTGTTCCACACTGGGAGTAGTAGTAATATCTAACACACATGCACACACTACATTTTTATTAGGCCCCTTTCACACTATAAAGTTGCTCCGTTAAACCCGTTAGACCCGTTACAAACTTCAGTTAGAAAAGCCTTAAAAACAGATGTTAAATGGCTGTTACAAAATCCCATTAAAGTCTATAGGATTTTTTGATTATCCGTGATGACCCGTTATAGCCCGTCATGAATAATTGACATTATTTGTGACGGAAGAAAAAACGGCACATGCACTAATTTTTCTTCTGTCACAATAAACGATTAAATTAACGGAAGTTATTTTTAACATTGAAGTCTATGGCAAACGGATGAGCCTGTATGTCATTTGTTTGCACCTGGCAGACTCCTGCAGTGCTGAGGGACTACTACTATTCCCATCATTTAACAAACTTGTTTCCATGATGGGAGTAGTAGTTCCCTGGCTGCAGGAATCTGCTGGTGGCAGGGGAGGCTACGTTAGGGTTTCTATTACAGCCCCATCATGGAACAGACTCTTTTCCATGATGGGGGTTGTAGTAAAGGGGCTGAGGGATTGCACCAGGTCTCACTTCTGAGACCCAATGCGATTAGAAGTTATTAAACAGGGGGAGGGCGGTATGCTGCACTCCCTTGCAATGTACAATGTATTTTACTTTCATTTTTAAATTCCCCGCCGAAAGCCCTGAATGGCCCGGCGGGGTTTTTAAACTTTAATGTGCCTTACTGTATAATCACATTCCCCTTTAAGTATATTAATTTTATTCCCCCATGTGTATATATATGATTCCCCCCCCCCCCCCCCCCCCGCTGCACGGTCATCTTCTAGCACTGTCACAGCGCACAGCAGGGACATGCCATTCCATTCCATGCTGCTCATCTCCGTATCTAACAGAGAGGAGCAGCGGAGAATGGAAGGACCTGTCTCCCCTATGCGCTGTTATAGCACTCCATTCCCCTCCATCAGTACCTGACCTGTACCCCCAATGCACTGCCTCATTCATTCATTCCCCACCGCTGCCCGACATGTTCCCGTTGCTGTCCTGCTCCAAGTGCAATCAGAGCGCACAGAAGGTACATGTCAGTCTATTCCCCACTGATCATCCCCATCGGGTACAGAGATGAGCAGTGGGGAGTAGACTGATAATTCCCCTGTTTTTAGCAAACAGGGTGCCTCTAGTTGTTGAAAAACTCCCAGTATGCCTTGACAGTCAGTGGCTGTCCGGCAATACTGGGAGTTGTTGTTTTGCAACAGCGGAATGCTCCATTTTGGAAACACTGCTGTATGAGAAATTATTTATTTTTATTGGTGGGGGAGGGTTAACTGTGTAAGGGTGTGCATGTAGTGTTTTACTCTTTATTTTGTGTAGTGTACATTCACACAGGTGGGGGTTTACAGAGTGTTTACAGAAAATTTGCCGCATCTCAAACTTGAAGTGGGAAACTCACTGTAAACTCCCACCCAAGTGAATGTACCCGATTGACCTGGAATCATCGCAAATCGACAATCTGAATTGACCGACAATTTTGCGGCGATCTCAGGACCCCCTTCCCCTCCCACGAGTTTGTACAGGATGCCTGCTGAACGATTTCAGCAGGCATCCCATTCCATTCACCTCCAGGTAGATAGACAGATCTTCAGGGGGACCAGGCGCCAGACTGCAGGTATGCATATTAGTCAGAGACCCCGCATTGGTCTCCTGTTAACCCGCACTACAACCCAATGTATTGGGTTTAGTGTGGGTGAATAGGATGACCGTATTTCCTTTAAGCTGCACAGCTTGATGACACTTTATTGTAACACGTCCCTGTCTGGGCTCCAGCACAGCCTCTGGCCCTTTCTTTGTGTATTCCATGGTCTCTCTTGTCATCTTGATGATAGTCCTGCCCTTTGCTCTGCCGTTTGTCACTCTATTCACATTATCAGGAGGTGGGAGCGCTGGGCCAATAAGCTGCGGTGCCAGAGCTCACACCTTCCGTTGGCAGATGATTTAAACTAGTCAGCTGCTCAGTTCTACAAGATTTATACTTAGTATACCAAAGTTGCATAGTGTGGTCGAAAAAAGACAAATGTTCATCTTGTTCAACAGCCTTCAAGTTTTAATAAAAAATGTCCAATATTAAAGGGGTACTCCACCCCTAGACATCTTATCCCCCATCCAAAGGATAGGGGATAAGATGTCAGATCACCGTGGTCCTGCTGCTGGGGAGCCCCGGGATCCCCGCTGCGGCACCGCGCTATCATTACAGCACTGTGCGTAATGACGGGCGATATACAGGGGACGGAGCAGCGTGACTTCATGGCTCCGCCCCTCGTGACATCACGGCCCGTCCCCTTAATGCAAGTCTATGGCAGGGGGCGTGACGACCGCCACGCCCCCTCCCATAAACTTGTATTTAAAGGGGCGGGTCGTGACATCACGAGGGGCGGAACCATGATGCAACGATGCTCCGGCCCCTGTATTGCCTGTCATTACGTGCAGAGCGAACTCGCTCTGTGCTGTAATGATAGCGCGGTGCCGCAGCGGCGATCCCGGGGCTCCCCAGCAGCGGGACCGCGGCGATCTGACATCTTATCCCCTATCCTTTGGATAGGGTTTTATTCTGCTATAACTGATGTGGACTGTCCATATGATTTCATCTCTTTTAGTGACCAGTTACAGGACAATGAAGAGAAAGTGAGATCGGCCGTTCAACATGTGATGAAATGTGACTTTGCGAAACAAAATATGATGGATCCGATAGTCTTACCACCAGCAGATTGTATCATTAGCGGTTGGCTCCTGGATGAGATCAGCAAAAATCAAGATGATTATATAAGATATCTCAGGAAATTCTCAGGGTTACTAAAACCTGGAGGACATCTCATATTACTTGGAGCTTTAGATATGACATATTTCACAGTCGGGAGGGAGAAGTTCCATTTTTTCACATATGATGAGGATTTTGTCAGGAAAACTCTAGTTGGAGAAGGATTTGTTATAGATAACTGTAAGATTAAGAAGAGAACGGCTGTGAGTGACCTTGCTGACTATAAGGCTCTCATATTCATTACAGCTCACAAGGAGAAGTAGATATTGAATATACACACATTATAAAATCACATGAAAAATACAGCCATAAAAAGGGGGCAAAAAATTGCTGTATTTTTCATGTAATATTGTACTCTATAAATGTCTTCAAAATAGGAGGCATCAGTGCACACTGTTGTAATTCCAATGTAATTTTACGATGTGTGAACTCAGACTTAGACTCTGCTTAGATTGTATTCAAGCCTAAGATTTCCCAATATATACTGCAGAATAAATACTCTGATATATATGAATAAAAAAATCTCTAATCTTTATATAATATATAATGTAAAATGAATCAGTGCAGCATTATGGACCTATTACGAATTAGGAGAAGAAATGTCTCCAGGCTCCATATTTACTGCTCCTTATACTTCTGAATATACACGGCTTACGCATAATGATAGGAAGACATGTACTAAGAAGCATAATAGGCTTTGCAATGATTGAAAATTATTTTTAATACAAATTTCTTGTTAAACAATCTGTCTTCTTGGACATCATGGTGTATTATGAGGCTTCTGGTTATTTGCATTATCCAACAGTGTAATAAAGGTAAATATATAACTTTGGACTGTCTGTGCTTTACTTGAGGCAATTTGTGTTTTTTGTCTTCTCCTTAGAATAAGAATTATTATCTAGATTTATGTATCACAGATTTCTTTTTTTTTTTTAATAATTGTTTATTTAAAATAATGTTTTCAATTTTCATCTAACATCTAACGTATAAGAACAATAACAACTTCATATAGTGAAATTTGAGCAATCAGGAATGGAAAGACAGAGTCATATATTCCATGTAACAATATGACTGACAATGTAAATTGAAGGTAATATATTTCTCAATGAAAGTGACATAGAAAGATCATATGTAGTCCACTGAAGAATTTGATTATCCGTATTTAGATTATGAAAAGAGACAGTAGTTCAATATAAATCAGAAGTATTAGTTATTCTTTTAGACCAAAATTATTGTACTACTTGTACTGTATGTTGAGAACAAAAATATATCCCTTAAGAGCATAGAGAATATATGAGAAGAAACGGAATAAGATAGAAAGAGACATAAGAATTAGAGAAAAAGAGGAGAAAGTTGAAAAGTTGAAAGGTTATATCCGCACGGTCATACATTTTGAAGGGGGGTAAATCTGACTAGGCTTCCTATGATAATTCCTTCCAGAGATCCCAGGGTTGCCATGTCGAGTAAAATTGAGACATGGAATGGTCTATATGTGCAGAAAGAGATCCCATCCGTCTCACCTCCCTAATTCTATCTAGTAGAGCCGAGAAACAACAGTGCCTCATTACGTTGCCACCACTGTGCTAAGAGGCATTTATCCGCGGTTAAGATATAAAGACATGGTTTGGCTTGGAAATTTTTAAAGCAGTTTGGTAGAAGATTAAGGAGAAATATCGAGGGATCCAGTTGGACCAGAAATCCAAGTATTTTGTGTATAACATTACGGACCCTTAACCAAAAGAATTTCAGTGAGGGACATTCCCAAAAAATGTGCGGGAGAGTCCCTTTATTTAATCCACATCGCCAACATGTTTCAGGAATATGGGGGAAAAAATGGTGTAGCACATCTGGGGTATGATACCAAAACACGATCATTTTGAATTAATTTTCCTTGTATGAAATACATGAGAAAGATATAGCCGCATAGGACCAGATCTTTTGCCAACCCTGAAGTGTGATGGATTTACCTAAGTAAGATTCCCATTTGGACATGAAGGAATGAGGATGTAAATATAGATCAGTGGGTGAAATCAAAATACTGTAGATTTGCTTGATAAGGCTTCTTTATGTCACCGACCTTCTACATATGTTTTCAAATGGTGTTAAGGAGGGGAGTGGAGTATGCATGGAAGAAGGTATATTGATTATTTCCCTATATAATTTTCTTGGAGATACTCAAAGGATAGTATGGTACGCCTAAGCGGATCAATCATTAATTTAAGTAATCCTGCCTTCATCCAAGGAGAGACTTCCACAGCGTCTCTACTCAAGCGAATTAAAGGGTTGGAGAGCAAGGGAATTGACATGGATTTAGGTGATTTTAAGCGAAAGGTGGAAGAGGATTTTTCCCAAATACAATTGGTAAGTTTCATGGATCCCAGAAGGTTTTTGGGAGGTGTGATTAGGTTCCAGGCCCATATGTGGGAACTGAGAGGGATAGGTGAGATCCACTTTTATTCAATTTCGCACCACCAATGATTAATTGAGCAATATGACCAAGCGGGTAATCTACGTAGGTGAGTAGCCATGTAGTACTTATAGAGGTTGGGGAATGCCAAGCCTCCTGAATTTTTCGGTGATGTTAAAACTGAGAAAGGGATTCTATGGCGTCCCCCTTTCCATACAAATTTTAATAGTGAGGATTGGAGTTTTTTTAAAGGTTTTTTGGAAACAGGAATGGGTAGGGTCTCAAAGTTGTAAAGAACCTTGCGTAGAACAGTCATCTTGACTGCTGCAATCCTGCGTAGTAATGATAGAGGTAGAGGAGAACATTTAGATAATAAGTAGTTAATCTTCTGAATAAGTGGGTGGAAATTACATTTAAATATGGAGCTAAAATTTGGAGTGAGTTTGGTCCCAAGATATTTAAGTGAGGTATCCTGCCACTAAAAATTGTGGTTTAACTTTAGATTACGAATGTCAGGATCAGTAATGTTTACGGGTAGCGCTTCATTTTAGAAGAATTGATTTTATAACCTGACACTTTGGAGTACATGTGGATAGAGGAAAAGGAGGTTAGGTAGTGAAACGTGGGGATTAGTTAGGAGGACGTCGTCCACAAATAAAGAGATTTTGAGCTTAGAAGAATCCAGTTTAACTCACTTTATATCAGCATTGTTTCTAATTCTGGCTTCTAATGGTTCAATACTCAACACAAATAATAGAGGGGATAGGGGGCACCCCTGTCTTGTCCCATTTGAGATCTGAAAAAGTGGGGATAAAGCATGGGTCAAGCGAACTTGAGCCGATGGGGTAGTATAATGGCCGGAGACAGCCGCGAGGAACACACTGGTCATTCCATATGATTTAAGGGTTTGAATGAGAAAAGGTCAACTCAATGCTTTTTCAGCATCTAAACTGAGTATTAGACCCTTTTTTTCTGTTTTACAGAGAATATCTGTGATGTTTATGTTCCTTGTCGTGCTGTCCCCAACCTGTCTACATTGTACGAACCCCACTTGATCCGTGTGCATCAATCTAGGGAGTATCTCTTCTAACCTATTCTCACCTATCGGGTGAGAACTTGCTCATTCGGATGGGTCCTTATCTGGCTTGGGAAGGACTATAATGTAGGAGGTGAGCATAGAGGAGGGAATGGGGTCACCAGATAAAAAAGGATTAAATAGGGACAACATGTGGGGGGTAAGAGTGTCCAAGAATACTTTGTAATATAAGTATGTAAGACTGTCAGGTCCTGGGGACTTACCTTTGGGTAAACTTTTTATTGTGTCCTGCAATTCTTCTACCGTAATATGGGAATTTAGTAATTGTAGGTCATCTAATGTGAGTTTTGGTAAATTACATTTATCTGAAGAAGACCGAACTAATAAATTCCTTTTCACCAGATCTGAAGGATGGTCAGGGGCTAGATTATACAGTTGAGTGTAGTAATCCCCAAACAGCTTGACAATTTGTTCTGGGTCGTAGATAATGTTGCCTGAGGTGTCTTTAATACCAAATGGAATAGTCTCTCAGTTTATTTCTCGTTTTGGTTATATGTTTCAGAAGTGTCACTGAAGGGCGAATCTGCATACTCTGCTCTAGGGATTTTAATGAGTCAGATAAGTCTTTTAGTAATTCTTTCTTAATTCTAGAAGATAATGCTATACTTTGACCTCTGAAAACAGATTTGTGAGCTTGCCACAGAGTGGAGGAGGACAAGACTGACCCTATATTGTGCACAAAGTATTCTTTCAAACGGTCCTCCAAAAATGCATGTATTTCTTTTTTAAGTAGAGACTCAGGGGTACTCCGGTGAAACCCTTTTTTTTTTTTTTTTTTTTTAAATCAACTGGTGCAAGAAAGTGAAACAGATTTGTAAATTACTTCTCTTAAAAAATATTAATCCTTCCTGTACTTATTAGCTGCTGAATACTACAGTGTAAATTATTTTCCGTTTGAAACACAGAGCTGTCTGCTGACATGATGAGCACAGTGCTCTCTGCTGACATCTCTGTACATTTTAGGAACTGTCCAGAGTAAAAGGAGATCCTCATGGCAAACATATGCTGTTCTTGACAGTTCCTAAAATGGACAGAGATTTCAGCAGAGAGCACTGTGGTCATGATGTCAGCAGACAGCTCTGTGTTTCAAAAAGAAAAGAATTTCCACTGTAGTATTCAGCAGCTAATAAGTAAAGGAAGGATTAAGATTTTTTTTAATAGAAGTAATTTAAAAATCTGGCACTTTCTGGCACCAGTTGATTTAAAAAAATAAAAAATAAAACATTTCACTGGAGTACCCTTTTAATCTCTAGTGACAAACCCTTCGAGGAACCAAACCATCTTTTAACTCTAGTATGGTGTGCTAATTCTAGTATGACCGGAGCATGGTCGGACCACGTAATGGGGTGGATCACAGATTTTCCTGAGACGAACAGCTAACACGTTACCAAAAAAGGTTTCTATCCTTGTGTGAGTAGTATGAGGGTGGGAATAAAAGGTGTATTCTCTATTCATTGGATTAAGTATGCGCCATATATGAAAGAAATTATGTTTCCTGACCAATTGCCTAAATTGAGAAGAAAGGCGTGTTGCAGCAGGTGACAGGGTTGGGTGATCTATCGAGTGTCTATCTGTAACTATAGAAAATGTAATGTTAAAGTCGCCTCCTATTAAAATAGGAATTTAGACAATTTATTGAAAACCCATTTTAAAAAAGGGAATTTGGGATTAATTAGTTGAGTATAAATTGCAAAGAGTAATAGGGGTGTTATGTGATCGGCCAGAGACTATAATATATTTATCATTTGGTTCTGATATGACTGAATCCTCTTGGAAGGGGCAATTCTTGGAGAACACAATGGCTACCCCACCTCTCCTTCTATCTTGATTTGCTATAAACACCTTGGGATATTGTCTAATAAGCAAAGTTAAAGGATTGGGGGTTATCATGGTGGGTCTCCTGAATGAAAGCAATATCTATCCTATGAGTTTTTAGTTCTTTTAACAGGAGTCTCCTTTTAACATTTGTGTTTAGGCCTTTGACATTGTAAGACATTAAGCGTGCCATGGCTGTTGGCTAGAGAAAGGAAGGGTATATGAATGTAGAGTTTTAGCATGGTGGTGGGAGTGGATGAAAGTGGACATGTTAGTTATCTGATCGATGTGGTTTGATCCATGGGCAGCAGTAGTGCGGCAAATCTGTGGGGAGACTCTTGACCTCCGTGCATCAGGATGAGAAGACTATGGAAGGATGACCATGCGGATAAGAAAAAGGAAAGAGAGAAACAATAGCAGCTGTAAAAAAAAAAGGAGAGCATCATCAGCAACATACGTAACCGTAAACTAGATTAAACTTGTTAACAACGTCAAAGAGTATATATAGTAAATACTTAACACACTCCTGAGATATAAGAAACTCAGGGAGCAGGGGAAGATCCTCCACTGGTTGGGGAAGAAACTTAAAGGGGTATTCCAGGAAAAAACTTTTTTATATATATATATCAACTGGCTCCAGAAAGTTAAACAGATTTGTAAATTACTTCTATTAAAAAATATTAATCCTTTCAGTACTTATGAGCTTCTGAAGTTAAGGTTGTTCTTTTCTGTCTAAATCCTCTCTGATGACACCTGTCTCGGGAAACGCCCAGTTTAGAAGAGGTTTGCTACAGGGATTTGCTTCTAAACTGGCGTTTCCTGAGACAGGTGTGATTAGAGAAGATTTAGACAGAAAAGAACAACCTTAACTTCAGAAGCTCATAAGTACTGAAAGGATTTTTTAATAGAAGTAATTTACAAATCTGTTTAACTTTCTGGAGCCAGTTGATATATAAAAAAAAGTTTTTTCCTGGAATACCCCATTAAAGTCGCTTTCTAAGCAGAGAGACAATCTCCCCCGCCCCTAACTGCATGGTATAAGCTCAATTATTTAGAAACAAGTAAACATAGTTAACTAAAAATAGCATGAATAACTAGCGGTCTGTATTTGTATAAACTGTAAACCAGTATTGGTAATGTTTTTAATAGGCCTTGCCATTAGCCCACATATGTTACTAGCCAGAAGAACTAATCTATTCTATTGTATATCCAGTAATATAGAAAAATGGGTACTTCCAAATGTCAGTTAACCATACGAGTCCTGGAGTGTGAGGTT
Source organism: Hyla sarda (assembly GCF_029499605.1). Taxonomy (NCBI): domain Eukaryota; kingdom Metazoa; phylum Chordata; class Amphibia; order Anura; family Hylidae; genus Hyla; species Hyla sarda. The sequence continues at coordinate 132,516,059 of NC_079198.1, read as the reverse complement.
GAGAATTGTTCTTCTTCTGGGAGGTGACTCTTGTCCACATCGGTGGGGGAGGAGGGGAAGGAGGTAAAAGTTCCCAGCTGCTAAGGTGCGGGATCGGTATATCAAGTGTTTCACAGAATGTCCGTAGGTCTTGGGAGGAAGAGTTGCTGACTTCCCATTCTTCTTTGCAGACAGGCTGAATGAGAATTCCCATTTGTATATTATAGCATTATCCCTGAGAGACTGGAGCAGGGGTCTCAGCTGGCATCTTTTTTGCAGGGTTAATCATGACAGGTCCGGCATCAGCTGCATAATGGCTCCATCAAAGTCAATTGAACGTTGGGATCTAGCTTTTATCATTATTTCTTCTTTCAATGAGTAATCATTACTGAATCAAATCATATCTCTAGGAAGAGGGGAGGACCCCTTGGGTTTTAGATCTCTATGAGCCCTATCCATTTGGATTTTGTGACTTGGCGGAGCTTTTAAAACTGAATTGAAAATCGCCTCTAGGGTTACTTTAAAGACCTCTTCCTGTGTGGCTTCGGGCAGGCCTCTCACCCGAATATTGTGTCTTCTCCCTCTGTCATTCAAGTCTTCTAGGTGCCTCTGGTACTCACAGAGGGTAGAGTGCTGATCAGTCACCGTTGATTGTAATGATGAGAAGCATTTTCGGGTGACATCGTGATCTTCTTCCAGCGTATCAACTCTGCGTGCTACTGAGCATATGTCCTGTCTTACGGTAGCGATTTCTGACTTTGGAGTAGCCTTCATTTCTGATAAAAAGCTCCGGAAATCATCTTTCGTAGGGAGCTGCCCTACATAGTTTCTCCAATCTGTATCTCCTTGACTAGATGTATTACCATCACGTGATCCGGAGGGTTTAGGGGATCATGGAGTTTGATCCATCTTTTTGCGCATCGGAGATGAGGATTGGTCAGTGGGATTCGCGTCCCAGGAAGCTGTAGAGGAAAGAGTTCTCTTAAAGGGGTATTCCAGGCCAAAACTTTTTTTTATATATCAACTGGCTCCGGAAAGTTAAACAGATTTGTAAATTACTTCTATTAAAAAAATCTTAATCCTTCCAATAGTTATTAGCTTCTGAAGTTAAGTTGTTGTTTTCTGTCTAACTGCTCTCTGAGGACTCACGTCCCAGGAGCTGTGCAGTTCCTATGGGGATATTCTCCCATCATGCACAGCTCCTGGGACATGACATCATCATTGAGCAGTTAGGCAGAAAACTTCAGAAGCTAATAACTATTGGAAGGATTAAGATTTTTTTAATAGAAGTAATTTACAAATCTGTTTAACTTTCCGGAGCCAGTTCATATATATATATATATATATATATATATATATATATATATATATATAAAGGTTTTGCCTGGAATACCCCTTTAACGTTCAATGGAGGATATTTAGGCTTCCTTTGATTTTTAGGGTCTCTGTTTTGATTCTTCGCTGAGGTGGGTGGAGACATTGCTTGGGGAGGTTGGTGTTGGATATCCAATACTAAAGAGGAAGCAGTCTGGATCAAGTAATCAGAGGAACCCAGTAAATTTTCAGCATCAATACTGTCTCTTGAAACAGAGTCTTCCATAATGTTTGGAGACCGTAAGTTAGGGGGGGGGGGAGGTTGTGTCAATATCCTGAGAAGAGTCAGAGAGGTCTTTATTTGGGAGAAATCTATTGAATAATGTAGCCGATAGCGCGGAGGTTGGTGATGATGGAGCGCTGTAGGCCTCAGAAAAGCAAATATTTAAGGATGATATGTTGGATCCTGTTCGTTTATTTGCAGAAGTTGATTTTGATCTGGATCTCAGAGATCTTGGTTTTAGTGCAGGATCTTTCAGGAAACATATATTCCGTAATGATGAATTGTAGACAAAATAATATTTTTTAAAGAAATGATTAAGGAATATTCAGGTAATGAGCAATAAACAATTTTCTCAATAGCTTGGTGGAAGTTGTTTTATATAATATGGTGTAGTTCTCAAATTCGACTGTAGATGGCAGCAAGCTAGTATAAAGCAATAGGAGAATAGGAGAATCTCACACACTTATAAAATCTTGTTATCTTTATGATCTAGCAGACCATTCTGCTACTCAGGTAAGTTTGTCACCTAGGTAGTGAATCAAGCAGTCACTGCAGTATTTGAATGTGGCAACTGAGACTTTGCAGATAGACGTGAGGTTATACAGGAACGGCTTGGGTAAGGAGACATAGATTGTTACAGTTACTTAACTGTTTGCAGTTCTTATGTTAGGGTACTTAGCTTGGAGCAGATGAGTGGATCTGTAGTGGGAGCTGCAGGCTGCTTGCTGTAGTTGCACTGTGCAGTCTGAGGTTGCTGTATGCAGGGATCCTCCTGCAATGTCCCCCTCTCGTCCTCCCTAACTGGAACTCCGGCCACCCATTTCCTGGGTTACACTGTGCCCCTGGGTGTTGGGTTTTGTGGTTTTTGCCCCCAGATAATAGTGCCATCAGGTCGCTGTCCCTCTCTTATGTGCAGTAGAGAGAGCAGAGTCAGAACGCTGCGCACGTGTGTGCTGTAATGGCAGCTGCCTTCAGGACCGACTCACACTGAAGGGAGCAGATAGCTGAACGGAGCCCGGGATGCAAGTGGGACTGACAGGCAGGTCCTCCCGACCTCTCCAGGGGATGCTTAGGAGGTAATTTAGTGATGTGGCAGGGCAATTACCGCAGTAAAGAGCAGTTAGGAGCGGAACTCTGTGGACTTGCATCCTACTCCATCGGTTTCCAGTCACGCCCCAAGTCAGAGATTTGTATTACACCAAAAAGCAAATAAATTATGAGAAACACTTTCCATGAATTTTCTTCATCCTTCAAGCTCAGATGCACTGACCTATTATAGATGTACAGAGATATAATAGGCTTGTAATAGAGATACAGAAGACCTTTAGGGCCCTCGCACACTATGGAAATTCTACTCTGAATTATTCTAAATGATATTCTGCTTGCAGAAAGATCCATCGGAATCAGTGCTTAAAGGGGTACTCCGCTGCTCAGCGTTTGGAACAAATTATTCCGAACGTTTAGAGCCGGAGCCAGGAGCTTGTGATGTCATAGCCCCGCCCCCACATGACGGCACACCCCGCCCCCAATGCAAGTCTATGGGAGGTGGCGTGACAGCCGTCATGCCCCCTCCCATAGACTTGCATTGAGGAGGCTGGGCCTGATGTCATGAGGGAGCAGGGCTATGACGTCATGTGTGGTCGAGCCATGTGGTCGAGCCATGTGGTCGAGCTGTGCAAGGGGTAGCAACCTGGGTGCTGCCTGCCGCAGCAAGACCATCCCACTTTGCGGCGGGGTCTGATGAAAACCAGTGACACCTTAGACTCCGCTCCCTGGTACGGTCCAAGTCATCTGCCACACAGGTCCAGCAGATCCACTACCACAAGTGTTCCTGTCTACTGAACCGAAAGTGTTACAATGAGTAGACCATATAGTGGCTGAATGACACAGCGTGGAGGTTGCGGCAGCATGAGGAGAACATATAGTGGCTGAATGACACAGCTTGGTGCTGGCATCAGCATGAGAAGAACATATGGTGGCAAAATGAGACAGCCTGGAGGTGGCTGCAGCAGCATCAGAAGTCCTGAAAGTGAAATGGAGTGGTGTGGTAAGTGGCAATATCAGTGCCCGGTGACGAAGGTGGGTATAAAAAAGGAGAACTTGGCATCAGATGTGTAGCATCAGGCAAGTGGCAGGATCAGAATAGTATCTGAGGCAGGTAGACAGAAGAAAAAGGTCTCTTTTGTAAAAGTGTTAGTGTGCACAAGTAAGTATTGAGGATAAGCATTACGTAAAACTTAACTTTTGATAATATGCTTAGGATAAAATATATGCCCTCCAATTTTTTTTTTTTTAATAAACCAAAGGAAAGGTGTGCAAAAAACACCATGTGCCGCCCACATCACTAAGTATTGATGTGATGCAAAGACCTCTAAAAGGTAGAAGGGAACAACGTGTGGTGCATTGTAACTCGAGGGGGTAAAAACTTCCCCTGTAAGGCCCTACTCTCAGATTATTAATTCCCTTCTTGGCAAGTGTTACTCACCCTAAAAAGGGCTGCCCCACACAGGAACCTCTTCCTATTTCCACCTACAAACACTGCCATTTTTCAGGGTTTTTAGGTGGAAATAGGGATTGGTTCCTGTGTGGGGCCACACTTTTTAAGACAAGTAACACTTTCCTCGAAACGGTCGAGGGGAACAACATATTGTCCATTGTAGCAGGTGGGGGTAAAAACTTCCCCTGTAAGGCCCTATCTCGCCCTATTAATTCCCTTCTTGGCAAGTGTTACTCACCCCAAAAAGGGCCACCCCAAACAGGAAACTCTCTCTATTTACACCCTGGGAAATGTCAGTATTTGTAGGGGGAAATAGGGAGAGGTTCCTGTGTGTGGCCGCCCTTTTTAGGGTGAGTAACACTTGCAAAGAAGGGAATTAATAATGCGAGAGTAATGCCTTAGAGGGTAAATTTTTACCCCCACCGGTTACAATGGACCATGCATTGTTCCCTTCCACCTTTTAGAGGTCTTTGCATCACATCAATACTTGGTGGTGTATATGGCACATGATGTTTTTTTCACACCTTTCCTTTTGTTTGATTAAAAAAACATTGAGTATGTATATTTTAACCTAAGAAAAGTTACGTTTTACGTAATGCATATCCTCAATACTTACTTGTGGTCTGATGGTGAGGAATGTCTGTAACTGGGGAGCAGTAACTTAAACATGTTTTGCACTATCCATATTTGTGAAGTGTTGGTGTGGCACCATGGTCAATCTACTCTGATGCATCAGGCATTGGTGGGTGGAAATTCTGGCTGATCCGTGCCTGATTTATCTTCACAAAGGTCAGTCTCTCCACATTTTTCATGTACAGGCGAGTTCTCCTTGGGGTTACCATGTCCCCCGCCGCACTAAACACCCACTCTGATTGCACACTACTGGCGGAGCAGGACAGCTTTTCCACAGCAAACTCTGCTAGTTGCTGCCACAAATCAAGTTTGGCTGCCCAGAAGTGCAGTGAATCTTCAAGGTGTGTTGGCATGGTCATGTCAAGGTATGCCATCAGCTGCTGGTTCAGGTCTTACTCCAGGTCTACCTCTGCTGATGGGTTGCTTCACTATGTGGGTGAAGAAAGCTACTTAACAGCGACTGTAGACTCAAGCTGCTGCTGATGGAGCTGGTACTGCTCCTGCCACCCCACCCCTCCCCAGTAGCCATGGCAGTGGAAGGTGAGCGCAGAGGACCCCCTGAGTCAGACCTGTGATAGGATAGAAGATGGCGCAGATAGGCATCGGCCAACTGGCTACGTAGGATGTCTCTGCAGTAGGTCAGTTTGTCTTCTCTCTCAGTGGGTGTAAAAAAGGCACCCATTTTGTGCCGGTAGTGAGGATCCAATAAGGTGGAGAGCCAGAAGTCATCCCTTTGCCAAAATGGTGACAATTTGCAGCCACTAAGCAAGGAAGTGAGCATGCAACGGGACTCGGAGGGACTCCCTGCCTCCATCTCCACTGCATACTGCCACAGTGTTCCTGGTTCCTCTGGCTCCTCCAGCTGCTCCTGCTCCTCCTATCCTGTAAGATGACTAGAAAAACTGTCCATCTCGTGAAACTTAAACTGTGCTCCACTGTGCCCCTCCTCCTCCAGTTCAGCCCCCACAGGACTCATGTGGCAGTGAGATGTAGGCGCCACGTCTCCAGTGCCCTGACCAGCCATCATTTCCAACATGTGTTGTAGTAAATGAAGCAGTGGAATGACGTTATTATTCCCGGAATCATGGCAATTGACTAATAATGTGGCTTCCTCAAAGGGCCTAAGCAAACGGCAGGTGTCAAATATGAGCTGCCACTGGTTGACATTGAAGTTACACAGGGGAGTCTCCCAATCCGCTTGGATCATCAAAAAATCAGTGATGTCTTTTCTCTGTTCATATAGTCGGTCCAACATATGGAGGGTTTAATTCCAACGTGTGGAAACATCGCAAATCAGACTATGTTGGAGGATTCTGACGCTGCAGCTCAAGGAGGGTGTGCTTTGCGGTGTACGAGAGGCTGAAGTGCATGCAAAGTTTCTTTCCCATTGTTAAGATGTCTTCAGGGGGAACCCTTCAGGAACCGCTTGACAACCAGATTGAACACGTGAGCCATGCAGGGCGCATGTCTCAGGCTTCCGTTGTCGGTTACCATGGTTCCCATTTCCAGTTTTCGTGGAGTAAGCCATAATTTCATTTCTTGAAGAATTACTTTTAGCAGTTCCTCCCCTAGGTGACTAAGTTCGCCAAGGAAAAACATGTGAAGAACAGCATGACACCGCTGTGCCCTTCACACATGGTATGCTGGAGGGGCTCTGAGACTTGTCCGTGCAGTGGAGGCTGAGGACACGGTGGAGAATGAGGAAGTGGAGTCGCACACCGTCACAGGACCAACAGCCTGAGAGCATGGAGGCGGAAGCGGTGTGACCTGTCCAAGTTGCTGTTGTTGTTGCTGTGCAGGAACCACACTCAACCAGTGGGCCGTAAAGAACATGTGTTGTCCCTGACAGTACGTACAGCTCCACACTTTGGCGCTGCCATGCACTTTGGTACACACCGACAGGCTTAAGGACTGGCCAACCTTCTGTTCCACAAAATTGTGCAGGGCTCGTACTGCCTTCTTCGCAAAGAAATGACGGCTTCTCCGCTTTTATACCTAGCTTCTTCACCACTATTTTCCATTCTTGCTTGTGTCGTCTATGTTCCCTCCTTTTTCGTTCTGTCTCTTCTTCCTTCTTCTTACCCCTTCTTGTCTCTTGGTCTGTTGTAACCCGCCCTTGTCCTCCCCTTCTTACCCTTGGCCCCCTACTGTGCCTTCGTGAGCTTCCTAGCTTCTACTCAGCTCCAGGGGTTGCAGCGATATTTAGCTACAGGTTTATATTGGAGTCATCCGATGTGTTGCTCACCCCTGAGGCTACCAGTCTATAAGGCCCTGTTCCTGTTATTTCTCTTTATATTATACTGTTGATGTGCCTTGATATGCCTATTTTGATATAGTAATATTGGTAACGCTTATGTATCGCCTTTGCATAATACAGTGATTCCTATGTTATAGTTGCTAATACTGTCAGTTGTGAAGTTACTTTCCACTGTAATGCTTTCATTACTTGTCTATGCTTTTGTTGAATTTAATTGATTTTTCTGTAAAACTTTCAATAAACTTTACTTTAAAAAAAAAAAAAGAAATGACGGCTTGGCACTCTTCACCTCGGCACAAGCCATCAGTTCTCTGAAAGTTGCAGCGTACCCACTTGAAAAGGGAGGGACTGCAGCACCATCAACTTGGACAGGAGCGCATTCAGCTTCTGCGCCTTTAAATGAGTGGGTGCATACTGTTGTCTCTTGGACATGGCTTCGCTGATGGATTGCTGGCGGAATTACTGACTCAAAGAAGGACGAGCTGGAGCATCGGGAGCGACAGAAGATGGGTATGACCCACAGCTCCCTTCTGCTGAGGTGGTGGAGCCTTGGTGTGCCGAAACAGGCAGCGGCGTGCCACTGGGGGATGTAGCAGGCTGGACCTACACGGTTTTCCGAGGACTCTTTATGGTGACGCTGCATATGTTGATGCAGGGCCATGGTGCCAACATTGGGACCCTGGCCACGATTAAGCTTCTGCCGACACATATTGCATGTGGCTATATTAACCTCCTCCGGATGCTTGATGAAAAACTTCCACACTGCCGAATAGCTGATTTTCCCACCAACAGTCCGTACTAATTGACTGCTACGGCCACCATCTCCAGGATCCACTGTTCCACTACCTCCTGGGAAGGTAGGCTGCCGCAAAGCAGGTGGCCTCCCCCGGGCACATTTGTTATCCTCCCTTTTATTACTATTATTATTTAAAAAAATAATTTTATGTTATCTTCATCTTTATGATCTATTTTTATTTGTATTTATTTCTTTTTAAATTTTTATACTTTTACATTTTTTCTTTTTCTTTTATTTATTTCTTTTTATTTCTTATTTTTTATTTATTATTTTTTATTGTCATTTTATTTATTCATTTTTTTCTTTTTTCTTAATTTATTTTTTATTTTATTTCTTTTTGTTTTATGAGAAACATGAGCATGGTCAGAATGTAAGATTGAGCCAATAGAAGAGTCAATTACATTTGGTAGAAGTGCATGTGGAAAAAAAACATAGTCTAAGCGACTATACGAGTTCTGTGGGTATGAGTAAAAAGTATAATCTTTTGTATCGGGATGAGTTAGTCTCCAGAAATCACTTAACTGTAGATTATGTAGTTTGCGTATAATAAGTGCTAGTTGGCGTCTAGATAGAGAAGAAGAGCCAGAAGAAGTGTCTAATAGGGGTTGCATGGGGACATTAAGGTCACCACATAGCAATATTTGACCAGTGGCAAAAGAAGTGAGTGTGTCTAAAGTAGAAAGAAGAAAAGAGGTTTGGTCCCTATTTGGCGCATAAATAGATCTGATTGTGAAGGGTTGGCCTGCCAGACTGCAATTAATCATTAAGTATCTGGCTTCTGTGTCAGCCAAAATGGAGCCCACTGTAATAGAAACAGATCTATGGAAGCCTATGGATACACCTTTGTTTCTATTATCGGAATTGGTAGCATGATACCAAGTGTTGGTGAGAGTTGGTGTATGGCCCGTCTTAAAGTAAGTTTCCTGAATGCATAAAATCTGGGTTGTGAGCTTATGAAAAGAATAGAGGATTTTGGCTCTCTTTTATGGTACAATAAAACCCTGAACATTCAGGGAAGTTATGGTAATGCTAGCCATTATCCCGAAAAAAGAAAAGAAAAAATGATATGTAATTGGAAAAGAGAGACAAAATGGAGTAAGAAGCGAGGTCAGAAGGAGACATGCCCAGAATAAACAGTATCCAAAAAATCAACAAACAAAAACAGCAACCTACCTAATTCAGTCGCACAATATCTAAAGGTGTCTAATCTACGGCAAAATCTGTTTGTACTAACCCTAGCTGGGGGTGGATGGCAGACAGCCAATACTACTAGGACATAGCCAATATCACAGATAATAAACATCATCAAATAAATGATAAAAGAACATCAACTCAGGCAGAAAAGGTTATCAATTAACACAAGAACGTATGAGGATGTACTCATGAAGTAAACCCTCATACGCTAAAACTGAGGAGACCTAACACAGAGCTATTATGAAGGATTATTTATAGAGGACATGGGGGAGGCACCTTGTGTCTAAGCAGTTTAGAGAACTAAAGTTAGCAATCTAATCATATATGTTAATAGAAAAACATCTAAAGGATATAAATGTCAGGTAGCTTGAGAAAGCAGAGTCGAGAGTCTCTGGAGCAGGAACTCTGGATCAGTTTCTTCTTGCAGACTTCTTTGAGGCCCTTTGAGGAAGAGGTCTCCATTCCTCAGATGGAGAAGATGAAGGATGAGAAGATGGGAGATTTATCTCGCCAGGGCCAGGATTCCAGTAATGAGTAGAATGAAAGGCTTCCCAGTCAGGGAGTGAGATCAGAGGCAACTGTAGGACTTGAAGAAATAGGGTAAGTCTTTAGGAGATCGAAGAGTAGCAGTAGTGTCCCCCTTTCGGACAATTAGAGAGAAAGGAAACCTCCATCTGCAAGGTATCCGTAAAGATTGTAGTTTAGAGAGCAGCGGAGTCAGCGTCGCTCTTTGTCTCAATGTCCGTATGGAAAGATCAGGATACAGCTGTATTTTTACATACAGATAGGTGATAGTTGGTAGAGACCGCGCATTTCTCATAATGTCCTCTTTTTGGGCATCATAATGCAGTCTGCAAATGACATCTCGTGGGTGGCGCGGATCCGGATTTTTTGGCGCAAAGTGCTCTATGAGCCCTGTCCATAGCTATTAAAGTATTCGGCATGTTTCCCAATATGCTGTTAAAAATACCAGAGAGTACTTGTATTAAGTCTTAAGGGGGAACAACTTCAGGAAGACCTCTCACACGTATATATTATTCCTACAGTTCCTATTTTCGAGGTCATCTATATTTTCAAATAGGTAATTTAGAGCATTAGAATGAGAGGATACCTTGGCGTTCAATTCCGTAACCACTACTTGCAGTGAATCTTTGGATATTTCTAATGCCGAAACTTTAGATTGCAGTGTCTGAACATCAGACTGGATGATTTTTAAATCTTTTTGCCAGGATTTCTTTAAGTCCGCTGCTAGGGGGCTGTCAAGTCGGATTCAGAAGGCAGCAACGTCAGCAATGCCCGTAATTCAGGGTGCGCACTCATTATCTGTGTTACTTCTTCAGGGTGCATATGAGAGGGAGAGCTCACAGTACAGATCCTAGAGCTTGAATCATTATCACTGGATAAGTGAGAGAAATCCCTTACTGGAGGTGAAGGGGTGCCTCTAGATGAGTATTTAGACAGGGTCCTCATTCATTTCTTTTTAGCCAGTGGGCTATCTCCCCAAGGCAGAGTTTTTAAAGGACATGGGTCATCAGAGTCCAGGGGAGAGGAGTCTGTGTCACTAGACCCTATGTCAGAGAAGGGAGGAGCCTTCACCATAGGAGGAGATGCAGCAGGTATGGAGCCTATAGGTGCAGAAAGAGTTAATGGAGAGTGGTCTTCGGCCCCTAGTGCTTTAATAGAGGGTTCCTGTGCTGTTAATAAGGGCTGCAAAAGTCCCGGCCTAGCAGGAGAGGAGGGAGAAGTAGGAGACACCTCCATCAATGCGAGCGCAGTGGGGACAGGCTGATACATCCCCACTGCGAGTGCAGGCTGTGTGAGCTGGGCAGGAGGGAGAGGCCCCGGCTTATTATTGATAGAGAGCAAAGGAGCTGGCGGTGAAGTAAGCCGTTATCAAGGAGGCAAGGGGGAGCTCAGCTCAAACACGTCCACTTGCCAGCTCGTCTGGCCACGCCCCCCTCATCGGATTCTTCTAAGCTCTTGCCAGGCCAGAGAGAAACCTACACAGACTTGTCAGTTGAACTAATTACACTCTCTAAACTATCCCTACAGTGATGGGCAGTAGAGGAACACACAAAAAGTAAACTAAAATGTATAGAAAATATTTTTTAGAATTACAGTCGCAGTATCAACATGCCATGACGATGTGAGCCCATAAAGTGAAACATCCACAATTAAGGGGTAAAAGAAGCTGAAAAGAGATGTATTAAACAGCTATAAAGCAAGTCGAAGGGGTGGACAACATGAGCTGTCAATGATGGGCCACCTGGAGGATAGCTGGGGACATCAATATAAGATGGAGATGAAATTAGAGAAGGAGCCTTCTATCTTCCTCATATATTGAGGCCCCTACTCCTCCTCTCTCCCATCCCATCATGCATATGGACATATATGTATGTGGCTCAGTATGTAGAAAAATAGGTAAAGACACCCTCCTATTATTAAAAGAACAGAGCGTGACAGGACAGGTAAAAAAAAGAGAAGAGAATCAGATGACAGGACTGTAAAGAGAGAGGACATTGATACTTGAGGGAGATAACCAACTAGTTAAAGAATATCAGCACTCATTTAACTAGCAGAAGACTTTTAGGAGCATTTAGGAGCCATAGGAGTTGGAGATCTCTAATGACAACATTGAGGAAGAGGATCTAAGGCAGTCAGACTGGAGCGCAGCAGTGTTGCAGTTGTGGGTTGTCTCTTCCCAGGTTGAGTGCAAGTCCACTGGGTTTCGTAAAGCAACTGCAGTGTCGCCGTGTCTCACCAGTAGGGGCCCTAGCGGTAAGCGATCTTTCTTGTTTAAAGAAGAGACAATAAGGGTTTTGAAGTGGCTCTCTGTGTCAAGGTACATTGAAAGAGGTCAGGTAAACTTAAAGTTCATATAGGAGATTGTTCTTGAATGGAGGGCTAATGTCTCAGTCCCTGGTATCATCCAGGCCAGGTTTGTGTGCCCACCACGTGCCCAGTCAGATCATCCATTTCACACATATTAGGCAGAGTCTCCAATACTGGGGGAGAAGAGTATAATCAGTCAGCACAGTTGAAGGCGAAACTGCATCCGAGCCCTCAGTAGAAATGTAGGGCATGCAAATGCTTGTAGCAGGATTAAAGGGAATCCCCTGATTGTCAGATATGTCTATAGGGATGCCTGAAGGGGCAGTTGGAGTCCCCCTCAAAACCTGGGAAGCAGAATGCCCTGTAGAATAGATTAGGCTGCAAGAGAGTCCTGATTGAAGGCAGGAGTTACTAAATTGCTGCAACTGCCAGTGGTAGGAGAGGCATGTGGAGTATCTACCCTGTGTTGTGTATTATGAGGTCCCTGGGGCACTGTTATACAGAGGCTCCTTTGTGCCTGTTGAGCCCTGAATGCAGCTCACCTCGCTTCCACAGAGTGCTGAGTGAGAGAGCAACAGAGAAGCTAGAAGGCTGAAGGTATGCCGCTGGTGTGGAGTGGTTTGGGCCGCCACTCGGCAGTGCAGACAGCACGGAGGCAGATCCGGAGGCTTGTGAAAGAGGAGCAGGTCCCAACATTGTATGCTGACCTGTGTGAGAGCCGTGAGGCATTCCTCCTGGTAGAGTTACCTTTGATTTATTTATTTGCATATTGTGCTCCTGGGACTTATGTTTTCTGACATATATATTTCTCCCTATCTACCTAGATTGTACATACCAATGGGGGTTGAACGTATGTACTATATGGCACTGCATATCTCTGCAGATCACTCCGTACCATTTCTTTTATGTTCCATATGTTGCACTTTATTGTGCGTTTTTATCAATCATTTGTTGTAACTAATAAAAACTATTTCTATTTTATTATATTGTACAGGTATCTTCTTCTCTTTTTGGTATTGTATTACATTATGGGATATACTAGGCTATTGCTATGTTGGATAGTTTTTATAGTTTGTTTAATTCAACACATGAATCTATTATACCTCATTTTCCCATGACTGACTCATGAATATTATATCTCATGACCTGATCAGTAATTCTCACTTTTGTGAAATGATATAAAGCTGAGCTCCAGTGTAGAGATAGTCACCTGTCTGGGATAGAAGATTAGACGATGGATTCCAGCTCCCATAAGATCTATCATGTACACGGTTATGATTCCAGACAATATCTGGAGGATTATTTTTCGGATAAACCTGATATGGTCTTTGCAGATGATTCCTTGATATTTCCCATTGAAAATCTTACAAAAACCTTTGCAGAGGGTATGTATCTTGAATTTTTTATGGTTAATTGGTTTTACAAATTCATAAACAAATGAATATAACTAGATAGACTTTGTCTGAGATGTTGCAGATTAGTAGGGGCGACCACACTACTCTTATACATTTTCTTCTATAGAGAGCAAAGCAACCTCTTGTTTTCTGAATATGATGTAAAATGTCGGGTTATGGGGTTTAGTGAAGTCATTGTTTTACCCTCAATGATCACGAGAAACCTAGAAAACTTAAAACTGTTATAGATGTTAAGACTTTATATCTGATCTGTTATGGGAATTTGTAGTTTACAAAGTTGTCCCAGTGCCACTTCTTGGTCTCTTAACAATGATAACCTAGAAGTTAAAATTATTTTCTAATTAAGATAAAAAGGTTTCTAATGATAATAATGTGAAATGAAATATTTTTTAATGTTTAAGCATTTTGGAGTATGTTCTCTTTGAGAGATACAATATATACTTACAGTACTGATCCCCCATGTGCCTGCTTTGTGTTGATAACCTGTTAGCCTTGGTCATGACCACTTAATGGCATCCACTAGAGATGATCGAATTTTTGAAAAATTTGATTTGACCGATTTGCGGAATAAAAAAAAAAAAAAATCGGTGAGATCCGAATTTTTGGCAAATTTTTATTAGTAATGTATTTTAATAATGTGTTTAATAAAGTGTGTGTGTTTCACTTTTTTGCTCAATTTTTTTCAAAATTTTTAGGTAGTACTCCTTACATCCTTTATAATGTCTAGATGGGGGCGGCTTTCTCACATCTAGATAGGATGATCGCATCGGGTGTCAGGAGTAATACCTGCTGTGATCTGTCCTTAAATGCAGGTACTACTGCTCCCAACATGGAGTAAACTCTGCTCCATGCTGGGAGCTGTAGTACCTGCATTAAAAGACAGATCACAGCGATTGTCACTTCTGACACCCGATACGATCATCCTGTATAATGTATAGATGCGGACGGCCGGCCGCTCTTCTCTGGTCCCACTGTAGTATGAGTATATGCCCTATATATACCTATTATTCATATTTTCCGCAGAGAGCTGTGATTGGCTGGAACCATCTGGCCAATCACAGCTCTCTGCGGGAAATATGAATAAGTGATGTGAATTCTATTCACGTCACTGGCCGGCCAGAGTATAGTGCAGAGATGCGAGCCCAGGAGAAAGCCGCTTCATCTCTGCCATAAAAAGGACAATTGCATTGGGTATCAGGAGTAATACCAGCTTTGAACTGTCTCTTAGTACAGGTACGCCATTTTGTAAATTTTGTGGACTTCCGTTTCTACATAGTACATTTCTCGGTAAAAATGACTGCTTATCTTTATTCTTTAGGTCCATACGGTTAAACTGATAGCCTACTTATATAGGTTTGATTTTGTATCACTTCTGAAAAAATCATAACTACATGCAGGAAAATTTATAAGTTTAAAATTGTCCTATTCTGACCCCTATAACTTTTTTATTTTTCTATGTGGCGGTCGGAGGGCTAATTTTTTGGCGCCATGATCTGAAGTTTTTATCGGTGCCATTTTTGTTTTGATCTGACTTTTTGATCGCTTTAAAAAAAAAATTTGGTGTAAAAAGTTACCAAAAATACGCTATTTTGGACTATGGAATTTTTTTGGATGCGTACGCCATTGACCGTGCGGTTTAATTAACAATATATTTTTATAGTTCGGACATTTACTCACACAGCTATACCACATATGTTTATTTTTATTTCTGCTGGGAAGCTTTTACTTTCACTTTAGATCAGCGAAGTCCAGCATTAACCACAGGTCCTGGTTGCTTATAGCAACCGGAACCCACCGGGTATGATGCGAGCTAGCCTGCTGAGCGTGCATCATACCTCGGGAGGGCTCTAATGGCCCCTTTCTACATTTTTATTAATGTCGGCTACATTTTTAGTTCCCTGCCTGCCCACATAAATTGATCCCTCTTAAAAATTAACATTAACATTTTTTTTTTTGTCTTTCAATTTTCGGGAGCGGGCAAGGACCAGAAAATTAAGTGCTCAATATTAAAAATGGTGCTAAAAAAGTAAAGTAAAAATAAAACAAAATTATGATTTAGAACGAAAACTAGAAAAAAAATTATTAAATGCACTCCATTTTTTATATTGAGCGCTGAATTTTCTGGTCCCTATGTAAATTTTTAAACAGCGATCAATGTATGTGGGCGGGCAGGAACCTAAAAATGAAGCTGACATTAATAAAAATATTTTTTAGGTAGTACTACTACTCCCAGAATGGAACACACTGCTCCATGATGGGAGTAGTAGTTCCTGTACTAATAGACAGATCGCCCGGGGTGTCACTCCTGACACCCGATGCGATCATCCATAATATAGCAGAGATGCGGAGCGGCTCTAAACAGCGCTCACATCTCTGCACTATAGTCCGGGCCGGCTCGTAATGTGAATAGAAATTCACATCACTCATTCATATTTTCTGCCCATAGTGGAGATTGGCCAGATGGTGGCAGCCAATCCCCGCTCTCAGCGGGAAATATGAATGGTGAGTGGCCGTCCGGAGTACAGAGCAGAGATGCGAGCACAGAAGAAAGCCGCTCTGCATCTCAGGGATGAAGGATGATCGCTGTGGGTGTCAGGAGTGAAACCCGCTGTGATCTGTCCTTATCTGCAGGTACTACTGCTCCCAACATGGAGCACACTCTGCTCCATGCTGGGAGCTGTAGTACCTGCATTAATAGACAGCTCGCAGCCCGCTTTGATTCTCCTGTATAATGTATAGATGTGGCCAGCCGCTCTTCTATGGTCCCCTACACTCAAGTATATATACACCTATTCATATTTCCCAAAGAGAGTTGTGATTGGCTGGAACCATCTAGCCACTCACAGCTCTCTGCGGGAAATATGAATAGGTGTATAAATAAGGCAGTGCAGGGGACCATAGAAGAGCGGCCGGCTGCATCTATACATTATACAGGAGGATCGCAACAGGTGTCAGAAGTGAAACAGGCAATCTGTCAATTAGTACAGGTACTACTACTCCCATCATGAAACAGTGTGTTCCATGCTTGGTGTAGTAGTACTATCTAAAAAATTAAAAGTGAAAAACACACACAATACAATTTAATTAGGCTTCTTTCACACTTTAGATTATTCATCCATTATTAAACATCCGGTTTCTGTATTGTATAATTAAAAAACGGATGTATAATAATGGATGAAATAACGGGTGCTAACGGCTGAATAACGTCTGTCAAAATAACTGGTATATTCATCCGTTAAGACCCATTGTAACATCCGTCATGTAGCATTATTTTATGGACGTTTTAACACCTCTGCCTACAGACTCCCGCATCCGGGACTACTACTATTTCCATCATGGAACAGACTTGTTTCCATGATGGGAGTAGTAGTTCCCCAGCTGCGGTAGTCTGCCGGTGGCAGGGGAGGCTACATTAGTTTTTGTTCTACTACCCCCATCATTGAACATCATGATCGGGGTTGTAGTACAGGGGCTGAGGGAGAGACCCAATGCGATCAGAAGTTATTAAACAAGGGAGCTGATGGCATGCTCCACTCCCCTGCAATGTACGATGTATTTTTACTTTCATTTTTAAGTTCCCCGCCAGGAGCCCTGAATAACCAGTACGGAGGAGCCATTCAGGGATCCCGGCTGGGTTTTAAACTTACAGGGTGCCTAATAACTGTATAATCAAATTCCCTCTCAAAGTCTCTCTCACAATATGGAATAAACTCACCTTATTTGGATTCCAGTCGTGGTGTGCTGCCTGCATTTCATATATATATATATATATATATATATATATATATATATATATATATATATGTATATATATATATATATATATATATATATATATATATATATATATTTACATGTGTGCCTTTTTTATACATTTATATATTTTTTATTTATTTATTATAAATATATATATATATATATATATATATATATATATTTATTTTTTTTTATTTTTTTTGTTTTTTGCAGGTCACATGAAAGGAGATGTCCTGATTGACCTCAGCGCTGGTCCCATGGTCCATCATCTATATTCAGCCTGTGATTTTTTCAGACACATCATAGTCCTGAAGGTCAGTGACAGATGTATCTTGGAGCTGAAGAGATGGCTGGACATCCGGACAGGAGCATTCGATTGGGGACATGCCACAAAACTTCATGTAGAAAAAGAAAATAAAAGGTGAAGTATTTGGCTTAATATTAATGGAAAACTTTTGGTGATATTGCTATTGTACTAGAGATATGAAGGTAGATCCTAGAATTTTTTTAACCCCTTAAAGGGGTACTCCGGTGAAAACCTTTTTTCTTTTAAATCAACTGGTGGCAGAAAGTTAAACAAATTTGTAAATTACTTCTATTAAAAAATCTTAATCCTTCCTGTACTTATTAGCTGCTGAATACTACAGAGGAAATTCTTTTCTTTTTGGTATGTTCTCTGATGACATCACGAGCACAGTTCTCTCTGCTGACATTATTATAATAATAATAACGCTTTAATTATTGTTATTCTTAGTTGGATTTGAACCCAAGTCCCCAGCGCTGCAAGGCAGCAGTGCTAACCACTGGGCCACCATGCTACAACTCACATACATCTGCAATGCGTGGTTGCTAAAATGGACAGAGATGTCAGCAGAGAGCACCAAGCCCATTTTCACCTTAAAGGGGTATTCCGGCTTTAGACATTTTTTCGCCTATCTAAAGGATATTATGTCTGATCGTGCTGGGACCACCCGCAATCTCCCTGCAGCACCCGCATTATGGGTGGAGCTGCATCACCAGGCTCAGAAACCAGAAGTTTTGGGGACTGGAGACGTGACCTAACACCACGCCCCCCTCGTGACATGACATCATGTCCCCTCCCTTCATGTCTATGGGAGGGGGTATAACGGCCATTATGCCCCCACTCATAGACATGAAGGGAGGGGGCATGATGTGACGTCAAGAGGGGACGTGGCGTTACATCACATCTCCAGTCCCAAAAACACTGAGCCTAGAGACGCAGCTCTGCACATAATGCGGGTGCTGGAGGGAGATCGCGTGGGAGGTCCCCAATCAGACATATTATCCACTATCCTTTGGATAGGGGATAAAATGTCTAAAGCTGGCATACCCCTTTAAGGTAAAAATTGACTTGGTCCTTAAGGGGTTAAGAAATTCTAGGATCTACCTTCATATCTCCATTGAACAGGGAATAAAATGTCCAAAGCCGGAACACCCCTTTAAGGACCAGATCATTTTTTGCAAATCTGACCACTGTCACTTTAAGCATTAATAACTCTGGGATGCTTTTACTTATGAATTTGATTCTGAGATTATTTTTTGTGACATATTCAACTTTTTATTAGTGGTAAATTTTCGACGATACTTCATCATTTCTCGGTGAAAAATTCCAAAATTTCATGAAAAATTAGCATTTTTCTATCTTTGAAGCTGTCTGCTTGTAAGGAAAATAGACTTGCCAAATAAATTATATTGATTCACATATTCATTTACTAAGAGTGTTGGGTTTTTACTAGTGGTAAAAGTTGTTTCAGACTTCCAGGATTCCTCTCTATTTACTATTGGGAAAAGTCGGGAACATTTTCTGAACAGTTTTTTCTAGATGGATATTTCCAGCCATTTATCCACAGGATTTTCTGTGAATTCAATAGTATATCGGTTGGGTTGCACAACCACGCCCCTTTTCGGGCCGACCATGCCCCCTTTTCGGCTTTTCACAATGCAATGTCGGATTTGTCAGATTTTCCAGGCGCACACTGTCGCACACTGGCACAGACTAGCACAGACATGTCTCAGACACTCTGCGCCAAAATAACAGACAAAAAACTGGTTGGTTTCTGCTTAATAAATGAGGCCCAATATGTCTACTTTATGTTTGCATCATATAGTTGACTACATTATGTTTGCATCTAGAGATGAGCAAATTTTTGGAAAAATTCACTGAATTTTCCCCAAAAATATTGTTTCGGTCCATATTTATTTGCGGTGAATCGCTATTAAAAACTGCTATTTCTGGCCTACAGAGATCCTCAACAGGGATTTTTCTAATAGTCATTTTAAACTGTTATCGCCCGTTATTCATAACGGGCGTTATTTTGTGATGGGAGATTGAACGGAAGAAATAGTGCATATACTATTTCTCCTGTTACTATCTCCCGTCATAAAATAACGCCGGTTATGAATAATGGGCGATAACAGGTTAAAACGGCTATTAGAAAAATCCCATAGACTATAATGGGATTTTCTAATGTATGGTAGGGATTTTCTAATGGCGGTTTAAACCCGCGATCGCCCGCTATTTTATAACAGGTGTTATATATCAGTACTTTTCATAGTGTGAAAGCAGCCTTAGTGTAATAATAAAGTTAATCCAAGGTAGAAGAAGATGGCAGCACTCACCAGATCAGTTGCAAGAAATTCTTCTTTATTATAAAGTGCAGACAATGAACATCAAGTGCGGCCGGACACGGATGCCAAACTTCACTCTGAGAGATAGGTGACAGCTGTTGCGCATGCGTAAAGCACACTTCATCAGACCCTGCCTCCTTTCTGCCAGATGCGTACCTGTATACTCTTTTCAAGTGTGATGTCAAACTGAGGTGGCCTTGACGTGGCGAGTGGGCTTGTACCGTTTGATCAAAATGTATACTAACAACCTGTTAGTTTTTGAATTTATGCTGAGAAGCAATTAGATCAAAATACAATATGTAGATGTGCAACCATGTCTGTTTCTTCTACCTGAAATCACATTTTGTTTTCTATCCCCTCCTTTTTTTTGTTGTTTTAGCATGTGTCTGCACTCTGCCCCACCCCCTCAGCCCAACCCTATATAAGTAGTAGTTCGCTACACAAGGGCCTTTTCTTTCCTAGCAGCCTCCCAGTCTGACTGGGAGCGCATGGTAAGTGAACTATTACACCTTGTTCACACTGGTGTGGTGCTGTGCGGCGTCCGTTGCTGCCGTGGCGCCGTGTCTGTAGGGAGGTGCGACCCATGGACTGGTTTGAGTGGCATTGGGGTTGCTCTGCCAGTGGGTCGTTCCCCCTGTGAGCACTGGTGTCGTGGCGGTGGTGGTCGCCGCCCAGTGCTACGCCATTTTATGCTAGGGACGTTAGGGACCAACTCAAATTAGGTGGCCTTGACGTGGCGAGTGGGCTTGTATCTTTTGATCAAAATGTATACTAACAACCTGTTAGTTTTTGAATTTATGCTGAGAAGCAATTAGATCAAAATACAATATGTAGATGTGCGACCATGTCTGTTTCTTCTACCTAAATTCAAACTGAGGTAGGCTTACAGATTAGAATAAAAACAGTGCAGTGACTTGTTAAAAACAAAAATCTGTACAGATAAACCAAATCACAGGAATACATTATAGTCGAGTCTATTATTCAAGCCTAAGTTTCCTTGCGCACTGGTTCTTAAAATCCAGCGTGCTTCGGCTTGTAGGAGGGCTCTATGTCTATATTTAGTATTAACCATGAAAGACTAGACTACTAGGATCACTGTTATGTACTTCATTTTGATGGCTTATAAAACGAGGAGCATCTTTTTTGGAACAGAGGGAGTAAATATGTTCTCGAAACCTAATATTCATGGGTCTTTTTGTGCTTCCAATATAGAAGTGTCCACATTTCCAGGTAATCACATATACAACCCATGGAGTGCGACAGGTTATGAGATCATGTAAAATTATTTTACAACCTCCGATCCAAAAAACTTTACCAGGTAGCAGATGTGGACACCAAGAGCACGTCCCACATTTAAAGGGGTATTCCAGGAAAAAAACTTTTTTTTTTTATATATATATCAACTGGCTCCAGAAAGTTAAACAGATTTGTAAATTACTTCTATTAAAAAATCTTAATCATTTCAATAATTGTCAGCTGCTGAAGTTGAGTTGTTGTTTTCTGTCTGGCAACAGTGCTCTCTACTGACATCTCTGCTTGTCTCGGGAACTGCATTTAGTAGAAGAGGTTTGCTATGAGGATTTGCTTCTAAACTGGGTGGTTTCTGAGACACGTGTTATCAGAGAGCACTTAGACAGAAAATAACAACTCAACTTCAGCAGCTCAAGTACTGAAAGGATTAAGATTTTTTAATAGAAGTAATTTACAAATCTGTTTAACTTTCTGGAGCCAGTTGATATATAAAAAAAAAGTTTTTTTTCCTGGATAACCCCTTTAAAACTTCCTTTTGGTCCTATGTCGGTAAGCCAGTCTGTACCTTTTTTCTTTTTAGAATTAAAGGAACTACAAGTGGGGGGCGTGGCCTGGCTGCCAGAGCGGATGGACGGTAGTTGGAACAGCTCCGTCTCATCACACCCTAACTAACGGCTATATACAGCTATACAGCTTTTATCACCGGCAAAGTACACCCACAGGTGTATAATAGCCTCCTGGACATGCCGGAACGCAAGAGGAACACAGGTAGACAAATGAAGTTGTCTACTTTCTACTTTTCCCGAAGCACCCAGAGGACCTAAGATGGCGCTGAACCCACGCCTTGTTCTCCCTCCTCTGCCTCACAGCCTGCTGATTTCTTCTCCTACCTTATTACCCCCGAGACGCTCCACCTCAGATCCGGCCCTGCATGAGAGATAACCGGGGGGCGCAACCCGTGCTGTCTCTCCGGCCGCCTCTACCTCCTCGGTGTGTAGCGCGGGAGCTTCCTGCTCTAATGGTGCCCCTGCAGAAGCGCTGCAGCACCAAAAATGGGGATCGCCTGCATGCTCTCCTTCTCAAAGCCCAGCAAAACAGAGGCAGAAGATGTCTCCATCTCCACATATGGCAGAGGTACGTGACTGGGATGATATGCCTGACCTCCCTTGTGGTACATCTGATGAACTGAGGACTCTCACAGTCTGTAATACATCTTTAACAGACACAAATATGAAGGACATGTTGCTTGCTTTACATAAAACCTTTCTGGCTGACATACACAGCAAGGTAACTCCTCTAACTGCCTCACTCACTGGTCTCTCTGAAAGAATGACACATGTTGAATCTAAGTTTGAAGAGTTTTCCTCCTCTCACAATGAGCTAATTGATTCTCACAATGATATGATAGATGATATCTCAGCACTGAAAGTCAAGGTTGCAGACCTTGAAGATCGCAGCAGGAGGAATAATTTTAAGTTGATAGGAGTCCCAGAGACTGTATTGCCTGCTAACATTCCTGCTTATGTGAATGCGCTTATCAAAGCTACCTTGCCTACCTGTTCTTACCAAGAAGTGGAAGTGGACCGGGCGCACAGGGTCCATAAACCGCAGTATCTTGATGTTCCTAGAAACATTTTAGCCAGAGTCAATTTTTTCACGGTTTATGGAAAGGCTTATGGAGTATTCTAGAAGAAACGGTAGCCTGCCGGCTCCCTATCACAAAGTGTCTATCTACGCGGATCTATCGGAAGGCACTTTACAGGCACGTAGGGAACTTCAACGGGTCACGCAATCCCTCCATAAAGCGAACATAGCATACAGATGGGGATTCTCTGTACGCTTGCTCATCAAGAAAAGGGACAAGATTCACGTTATCAGGTCACTGTCTGAAGGACAATCGCTTCTTTCATCGTGGAATATTACTCTCTCACACACATCTGACCTCCGTAACTAAAACCCTGTCCCCCACTCCAGGAAAACTTGAACGCTGTTCCGGCTCTCCTGACATGGTGATAAAATGCTCTTGCATTCTCTACATGTTTTTTTCCCCTTTAATTTTATAGGGGCTGGTCTGTTGTTACCTCCACGCTGGCTTCAGTGCGAACTCTTCCCCCCCCCCCCCCCTCCATCTGGTTGGCTACTGTGGATCTAGCCAGGTGTTATGATTATTTTTCCTTTTGTTTGAAATACCTATGCTTACCTCCTTTTGGTTGCATTTCATTATTCCTTTTGTTTTCTAACCCCTTTTTCTCCCTTCAATGTCAATATCAGTGTATTGCCTGACTTCCTTCAGAGAGTGCGTGCTGGCTGGTAGGCGTGCTCTCTCCACAAATGTCATATATCGTTAATACCTATTGCATTTCCTAGATACTGGAAATATGGTTATCACTATAGCCAGTATGAATGTAAACGGCCTTAATGTGCCTCACAAAAGATCTCACTTTTGGAAAGAAAAAACTGTACTTAAATGTGATATTATTTGTGCCCAAGAGACACATGCACACGCATTAAAACATCCCACTTTCCCTGTTTCACTCTCACTCCTCCTCCAAAACTAAAGGTGTTTTCATAGGTGTTAAAAATATGGTTTCCTATGCTTTAGAACTTTCCATTCTTGATGCTAAAGGCAGATACATAGTATTATACTGCACCGATCAACTCGGTGCCCCTTACCCTAGTTTCACTTCATGCACCAAACAGAGGACAAGTAAAGTTTCTCACCTCTCTCCTCCGCAAAGTAACTCACCTGAAATGGGGAGCCACTATTCTGTGTGGAGACTTTAACACTGTTATGTCTCCCTCCCTAGATTCCACATCAACTGCTCGTAATAGTTCTCCCTCACTTTCCTTCTGGGCGTGGGATAATGAGGTATATGATGTCTGGAGGATTCATCATGCTACAGAGAGAGATTATACTCACCTCTCTGCAGCACATAACTCCTATGCCAGGCTTGGCATGTTTTTAGTGGATAACTCTGCTTTACAACTTGTATCACAATCACACATAGGGGGAATCACATGGACAGACCATGCTGCTATCTCTATTGTATTGAATGACTCAGTATCCTCCCCTACATCTCATATGTGGCATATTAGTCACTTTCTACTCTCTCATAAGGAATATTCAGGCAAGCTGAAATCCGAATTGCAGGAATAATTCCTTATCAATGCTAATTCAGTCTCCGATCCTGTAGTAATGTGGAATTGTCACAAAGCAGTCATGAGAGGCCTTTGCATCAAATATGGGTCCCACCTTAAACGACAAAGAGAAAATAACATTAAAGCTTTGTTGTCCCAAATCCATTCCATTGAAACAGTTAATAAAAGATCTCCATGAAATTCCTTGTCCTCCCAACTTCTAACATTATGCCGCAGCCTTTGCTGCCTTATGTTATCAGACTACGAAAAAGCATTTAGGAAAACGGATTCTAGATATTATTCACAGGATAATAAATCAGGCAAACTATTAGCCAATAGACTCAGATCCCATCATCTCAAAGCTAAAATCCCTATGCTTGTACACCCCCAATCTAGGGAAAAATTGTATACACCGAAATCCATCGCAGATGGTTTTCAACCTTTTTATAAAAATGTATATTGGCGTGCAGTAATAACTCAATTATGAATTATGGTCATAAAAAAATTATTAATTATGAAAATTATTAAAAATATCAAAATTATGACCTGGTGAATTGTAGACAAAGCTAATCAATACAATTCACATCTGAGTCCGACTATTTCCTCAGATATCAACAAGTTCTTTTTATGACGGGATGACATTAACGCTTAAGGATGTAGTTTTGTAATATACAAATAATAATACAGGTATTATAAAATATGCAGATTTATTGGTTATGAGATTATAAACATAAATGAGTAACAAACACAATGATATATGCAAATGAATATCAATTAGATATTAGTAAACAGTACAAGATTGTTAATTGACTACTTTTAGTAGAACAATACATGTGAGTAGTTAGAACTTGTTATAATAAACAAAAGGTCCTAGGTTAGAATATCATATAAGAAAAAGGTTACATTCAGAGGAACCTCATGATATTAAGGTGGGCAATATCTAATCATTAGACATCAATATGGAATGCTAAATTCACTCCCCGCCCCCTTCTAACCACTACAAATCCCTTTACTCCAAGAATGGGGAAATCCATCTAAGAATATATACATGGAAGAACTATGATATACTTCCCCCCATTCTGGATTATTTTTCTATACATTATCTTGATAAGACATTAAGACAATTAGCAGAGATATATGATCTTGCTCTATATTTTAGGAAGAAGAACTTGAAACAAGTTTCCTGTGTGGAAACATACTTATAACACTTAAATTGGCGTGTAGGAATGCTATCAATATCTAGCAATTATTTAATGCTTTGATACATTATGAGTCTTGATTCTTCTGCAGGTAGAATGAAATCTCACAATATCCTAACACTATAATCTCAATATCGAGATAATTAATTATTTAATTTAATTAATTTAGTTGCCCATCTAAATGGTATAATTCCATCCACATTGTCCCAATTAGTCTTAATTAAATGGAATACCATTTTTGTGTCTCTTACCAAAACGTTGTATGAACCTTACTTCTGCTCTGAGGAACACTGAACGGTCCATCTCATCGTCAGGGACAGCCATTGGGTCGGTACCGTGCAATCAGTCCGGCTTGCAGGGATCTACATGGCTTCCATCTTGTGGACTTCTTTCCTTTGTCTTTGTGTTCTCAGTTAGAGCAGTTCAGTTCAGTATCAGCTCTCAGTATTCAGCTTTCAGCTCCAGAGACCGTCCCCTAAACATCTTGTTTACCAGACTTTTTAATTAGTTAGACACACCCTCCTAAATTGGAATTCCCCAATGAATGTAGGTTGGGCATGTACATATGGTAATGACTATGACATCATTTTACTACCCAGAATGCATTGAGCATATCACCCATAATGCCTTTCCTGTCAGTGTAATGTCACCTACCCATCCACTAGGGGTTGCTATTGCATAAGCAATTAGCATCATTACCATTAAGGGTTAACTGTCAACAATTGGTCTTAAACAACATTTCACACTTTGATGAATGGACCAATAATTAACAGACAGGTCTTACTTTTTGAGTAATCAGACCCTGGATTCCCATAGATATATTGGAGCCTATTGGACATCCTAAATTTATTGGAAAGATAAAAATCATGGAGGTCTCTAACACAGATGTGTGAATGTTTATGTCCAGTCAAATGGAAAATTAACTTTTAAACAGGATAACATTCACAAAGTCTTAGGAATACTCCACTAGTCGTTATCTCACCCCCCTTTACTTGGGTGAATTTTAGTAGTGATGTCTAGAGAATGTAACCAGACCCCTTATTAGTCCCTTGTCAAAACACCATAAATATCAAGAGATAAGAAGTATTCTACTGCCAGACTGTCATTAGAGATGCAGTAGAGATGAAACTTCAGAAATTGGCCTATTTTGATTATACGCAAAATGGCTGACATCATATTCTTGCACTATGAAGCATATTAAAACATAGTGATTCATTTTTGGGGATCAATCAAAATGCATAACAATATAATCTCCATTCCACTATCCCTGACCCTCCCAATGCCATTGACTCTATCCGTTCTTATTTTCACAATCTAAAACTACCATCTCTCTCTCCTACCCAACTCGCTTCTTTAAACAACCCCATTACGGCCCTGGAATTACAACAAATAATACACTCTCTTCCCCTTAACAAATCTCCTGGCCCAGATGGCTTTGATAGTTCATACTACAAAGCTTTCTCCGACATCTTGTCCCCACACTTAGCTACATTCTGCTCCTCCGCAATCTCCTCTAGTGCTCTACCAAAAGAAAACCTCCAAGCCTTCATTACCACCATCCCTTAACCCGGGAAATCGGACCTACCCCAAAACTATAGACCAATATCACTTTTAAATCAAGACCTTAAGATCTTCTCTAAATTACTGGCTGCTAGAATTTCCCTATTTCTTCCTAATCTTGTACAACACAATCAATTAGGGTTTGTAGCGGGACGCCAAACGTCGGATAACACTAGGAGATTGGTACATGTATTTCATCAGATTGAGTCCCACCGTTACCTGCTGTGGTTTTAGCACTTGATGCAGAAAAGGCCTTTGATCGCCTTAAGTGGTCCTACGCCTTTGCAGTACTGAAACAAATGGGCTTTGATGGTCCTATCCTTTCTGCTATTCATGCCCTTTACTCCAACCCTACAGCTAGAGTGTTGGTGAATGGGACCCTGTCTGATGAATTTGACATCACTAATGGCTCCAGGCAAGGTTGTCCTTTATCCCCACTTATTCACATTTTATCTATAGAACCCCTTGCCCAAACTATGTGCTTGATGACAGAATTTTGGGCATACCAGTAGGTCAAGTCAATAACATCATCTCAATATATGCTGACAATGTCATTCTTACATTGGGGAACCCTCTACACTCCCTCCCAGCAGCCATGGATAACATCCAACAAATCGGCCTCCTATCTTACTGTCTTTTAAATTATTCCAAAACACAAGCTTTACTTTTGAATTATTTCCCGGACATTCTAACCATACTGAAGACTACCTTTCCCTTTGACTGGCGTTCCTCTAACATTAGCTACCTAGGAATACACCTAACATACTATCTTAACATGCTTTATAAAACCAATTATGAGCCCTTATTACATGACATTTCGGAGGAAACTAATAACCTATCTAAACATATGATTTCCTGGGCTTGCAGAATAGCCACTTTCAAGATGTTTCTGCTACCCAAACTCCTATATGTCTTTAGGAATTTACCTATTCTCCTCCCTGCTTCCTTTTTTGTTAAAGCCCAACACCTTCTCTCCTCCTTTATATGGGCGGGCAAGAAACCCCGCCTCTCAGCTTCAATTATGTTGGGATCCAAGGGGGCAGGTGGTCTTGGTACCCCTGACGTTAAAGGGGTACTCCGGTGCTTACACATCTTATCCCCTATCCAAAGGATAGGGGATAAGATGCCTGATCTTGGGAGGCCCGCATCTGGGGACGCCCGTGATCATGCACGCTGCACCCCGTTTGTAATCAGTCCCCGGAGCGTGATCGCTCTGGGACTGATTACGGTCAACCGCAGGGCCGGCGGTGTATGACGCCCCCTCCTGTAGGCTTGCATTGAGGGACGAAGCGTGACGTCACACGCCGCCAGCCCTGCGGTCGACCGTAATCAGTCCCGGAGCGAACACGCTCCGGGGACTGATTACAAACGGGGTGCCGCGTGCATGATCACGGGTGTCCCCAGCTGCGGGACTCCCGCGATCAGGCATCTTTTGAATAGGGGATAAGATGTGTAAGCACCGGAGTACCCCTTTAAAGGTTACTACATAACTACATTAGTATCACAACTTAAACACTGGTGGTCACTAACCCCTTCCTCACCCTGGGCCATCATGGAACAACATGCTGTTTTCCCTTGTGCCCTCAGAGACCTTCTATTTTATCGCACCCGGAACATACCCCCAAATACCCTATCTAACCCGGTTCTTAAAGCTTCTCTACTAGCATGGCAGTCTTTTCTGGATAAAGGGGACTGTCTAGTTACTACTAAATCCAATGACATACCATTAAGAGTCATTCAAACTATTCTTCCGGATCTACCACTATAAAATTGGATAGATAGTGGCCTAGTACACACTGGCCTTTTGTATCGCGATCATACCTTGTTACCTTATTCCGGCATTAAAACGTCCTATGCACTCCCCAACGCCGATTTTTATAAGTATCTCAGGATTCGCCATTTTCTCACCTCCATACCCCCACCTTCCTAAATGCTCGAGTATGACATTATCTTCAATCCACGATCAAAGGCCTTAAACCAATGTATAATCTGTATACCCAGTCTCACAAGCTTGTTACCCTTTAAGGCTTTGGGAGAAGGAACTAAATATTACCATCCTGATGGAACACTGGCCAAAAGCGTTTATAAGCGCAAATAAAGCCCTTCAATGTGCCACACATATCGAATCCTTTTACAAAACGGTTTTACGGTGATACTTTACACCTGACAAAATAGCGAAGGCTTATCCGGGCTCCTCTGCAAAATGTTGGTGGGGTTGTGGCCACAAAGGCACGTTATATCACATATTATGGACATGCCCTGTCATCCAACCTTTTTGGGAAGGCTTCAAAAACTCCTTAGGGAAATTTTCCACCTTCACCTCCCTTGGACGCCTGGCTTAGTTTTATTACTCACTGATATAGAAACCGTCCCTACACTTTATAGGGATCTATTTTGCACTTGTTGCATTACCGCTAAAAATTCCTTGGCTAGCCATTGGAAAACCAGTACCGCCCCTCACATTGAAGTACTAATTAACAAACTTAACACCACATTCTCTTACAAGAAGATCATAGCAATAGGATTGGGTAGAATGCGTTCTCTAAAAGGTGGGAAATGTGGGTCTCCTCCCAATATTGTAAAGATTTCTAAATATACAAATGGAAATTACGGTTATTCGAGGCACATGGTCATCTTCTGTTTTGATATATCTATACAGAGTCTTGATTATTATGGGCGATAAACACATGGTCATATATGTAACTCTCTTGACCAAAGATTTGTCTTGGTTTATTTGTTCTACCTTTTTGTTATGGTATGTGATTTGGAACTATGTTTTAAGATTTTTCTGTGTCTGTCTTATTTAGAGTCCTATATGCTTGTTTATATGAAAAAATGTTTGCAATAAAAACTTATTGAAAGTAAAGGAACTACAATTAAGGGTGTCTGTTAAATTTTACACCTCCTAAAGGCTACCATAGGTTTTGTGGGAACTACTTTATTTAGGTCGGGATCTTTTTTGATCAGAAACCAGTTCTTGAAAATTGTGCTTTTGACTATATCGGCAAGAGGACTGAATTTAAATGAAAAAGAAAAAATATTTTCCTTCACTGTTTGTGTTTTTTTATTTCTTATTATTATTGTACAGTAAAGTGTGTCTATCTTGATTCAATGCTCGTGTCAATGCTTTATCCAGGATGTATTCTGGATCATTTCTAGCCAGTAGTCTCTCAGCTTGTGAAATAAAACCATCCATCGAATTATTAATGCGGCGCAGCTGTAAAAAATTGGCCATAAGTTACCGCTTGCTTTACATGTTCGGGGTGGTAGCTGGCGAAGTGGAGGAGAGAATTACAAGCTGTCGGTTTCCTAAAGCCTGACGTCACCAGCCTTCCATTATCTATCTGTAACAACACATCCAAAAATTCTAGTTTTTCTTCGTCTGTTTTCGATGTGAACTTTAAATTCATGTTGTTAGTTGTATTTAAATGGGAGACAAAATCATAAAAGGACGATGAGGTGCCATCCCCGGCTATGAACACATTGTCCACAAACCTGACATAGCACCTCATCGACCTGAGGGAGGGATTACTGTCAATAAGAACAAAACATTTTTCGAACGCTGCCACATATATGTTGGCAACCGTGCACGCCATGTATTTGGATTGGCTCCTCAGACCCCTTCTGCAGGAGTTACCATCGCTGATAAAAGACACCAACCAATTTTTAGGATGTCTAGATGATTTACATTGTCCAGAAAAAGGTATCTTGGCGTCGATAGACATAGAATCTTTGTACACTAGCATTCTGCAGAAACTTGGTGTAGACATGATCAGGGATATTTTGATGCAAACGGGACACAGTGAGAACCTTTCATTTAATCTGTAATGGACTATTGCTAGTACTACAGAACAATGCGTTTCAATTTGATAATTAATGGTTTATACAAATCGGGGGGGTGCCTATGGGCACCCCCGTGGTGTGCACGTTTGCCAACTTGTATGTGGCAGCGTTCGAAAAGCATTTAGTTCATAGTGACAGTAATCCCTTACTCAGGTCGATGAGGTGCTATCTCAGGTTTGTGGACGACGTGTTCATAGCCTGGGATGGCACCTCATCGTCCTTGTACGATTTTGTAACATGAATTTAAAGTTCACATCGAAAACAGACACAGAAAAACTAGAATAACTAGAATTTTTGGATGTGTTGGTACAGATAGATAATGGAAGGCTGGTGACGCCAGGCTTTAGGAAACCGACAGCTTGTAATTCTCTCCTCCACTTTGCAAGCTACCACCCCGAACATGTAAAGCGAGCGGTACCTTATGTCAAATTTTTACAGCTACTGAACTGAAGGAGAGACTACTGACTAGATATTATCCGGAACACATGCTGGATAAAGCATTGACACGAGCATTGAATCAAGATAGACACACTTTACTGTACAATAATAAGAAGAAACAAAAAACACAAGCAGTGAAGGAAAATATTTTTTCTTTTTCATTTAAATTCAGTCCTCTTGGCGATATAGTCAAAAGCGCAATTTTCAAGAACTGGTTTCTGATCAAAAAAGATTCCGATCTAAATAAAGTAGTTCCTACAAAACCTATGGTAGACTTTAGGAGGTGTAAAAATTTAAAAGACAACCTTCCTTGAAGTTCCTTTAATTCTAATAAGAAAAAAGGTACAGACTGGCTTACCGACATAGGACCAAAAGGATGTTTTAAATGCGGGACATGCTCTTGGTGTCCACATCTGCTACCTGGTAAAGTTTTTTTGATCGGAGGTTGTAAAATAATTTTGCATGATCTCATAACCTGTCGCACTCCATGTGTTGTATATGTGATTACTTGGAAATGTGGACACTTCTATATAGGAAGTACAAAAAAAAACATGAATATTAGCTTTCAAAAACATATTTACTCCCTCTGTTCCAAAAAAGGTGCTCCTTGTTTTATAAGCCATCTTAATGAAGTACATAACGGGGATCCTAGTAGTTTAGTCTTTCATGGTATAGAGAGGGTTATCCAGTAAGAACAAAAGGAATGTCCAGCGCAGCCAAGACTCAAATGCTAGTGGTTTATTGTAGACTTGACAGCATACAGGAAAAACAGCAGTGACGCGTTTCGATCAGCTAAGCGATCTTATTCATACTCAGGATGAGTAAGATCGCTTAGCCGATCGAAACGCGTCACTGCTGTTTTTCCTGTATGCTGTCAAGTCTACAATAAACCACTAGCATTTGAGTCTTGGCTGCGCTGGACATTCCTTTTGTTCTTACTGGATTACCTTCAGCATTGTCTGGGCTGAGTCCGTGCTGCAGCTGGCGTAGATTAGAGGGGTGAGCTCGATCTACCTAGTGTATGTGTGGCTATAGATAGGGTTAATACTAAAGAAGGTCAAGATAGACATAGAGCCCTCCCACAAGCCGAAGCACGCTGGATTTTAAGAACCAGCGTGCAAGGAAACTTAGGCTTGAATGATAGACTTGACTATAGTGTATTCCTGGGATTTGGTTTCTCTGTCCAGATTTTAGTTTTTAACAAGTCACTGCACTGTTTTTATTCTAATCTGTAAGTTTACCTCTGCTTGACGTCACACCTGAAAATAGTATAGGTACGTGTCTGGCAGAAAGGAGGCAGGGTCTGATGAAGTGTGCTTTACGCATGCGCAACAGCTGTCACCTATCTCTCTGTGCGAAGTTTGGCGTCCGCGTGCAGCCGCACTAGCTGTTCACTGTCTGCACTTTATAATAAAGAAGAATTTCTTGCAAATGATCTGGTGAGTGCTGCCATCTTCTTCTACCTTGGATTACATTGTGTGACTGCCTTTTCTGGTTTGGTTCAGCACCCGTTATACAGTTGCACCCGTTATACATTTGCTCCCGGTGCACTCCGAATTATCTTGCAGGTGTGTTGGTCTACGTGTCTTAGGGCTTGGTGCCGACCACTGTGTCTATCTTGCTATTCGTAATAATAAAGTTATTTAGTATGACATGCAGATTAGAGGCATCGCTATTAGAATCAGAATTAGAATGTCGCAGAGTGGCACAATGACAGAGCCTGGAGGTGGCATCAGTAGGAGGAGACCATATAGTCCCATAATGAAACAGCGTGGAGTTGGTGGCAACATGAAGAAACCATATAGTGGCTGAATGACACAGCGTGGAGTTGCCAGCAGCATGAGGAGGCCATATAGTGGCTGAATGACACAGCGTGGAGGGGGCGGCAGCATGAGGAGACCATATAGTGACTGAATGACTGTCACGATGCCGGCTGGCAGGAGGTGGATCCTCTGTGCCAGAGAGGGATTGGCGTGGACCGTGCTAGTGGACCGGTTCTAAGTCACTACTGGTATTCACCAGAGCCCGCCGCAAAGCGGAATGGTCTTGCTGCGGCGGTAGTGACCAGGTCGTATCCACTAGCAACGGCTCAACCTCTCTGACTGCTGAAGATAGGCGCGGTACAAGGGAGTAGACAGAAGCAAGGTCGGACGTAGCAGAAGGTCGGGGCAGGCAGCAAGGATCGTAGTCAGGGGCAACGGCAGGAGGTCTGGAACACAGGCTAGGAACACACAAGGGAACGCTTTCACTGGCACAATGGCAACAAGATCCGGCGAGGGAGTGCAGGGGAAGTGAGGTATACATAGGGAGTGCACAGGTGAACACACTGATTAGAACCACTGCGCCAATCAGCGGCGCAGTGGCCCTTTAAATCGCAGAGACCCGGCGCGCGCGCGCCCTAGGGAGCGGGGCCGCGCGCGCCGGGACAGGACCGACGGAGAGCGAGTCAGGTACGGGAGCCGGGGTGCGCATCGCGAGCGGGCGCCACCCGCATCGCGAATCGCATCCCGGCTGGAGGCGGTATCGCAGCGCACCCGGTCAGTGGATCCGACCGGGGCGCTGCGGGAGCGAGAGTGTAGCGAGCGCTCCGGGGAGGAGCGGGAACCCGGAGCGCTCGGCATAACAGTAGCCCCCCCCTTGGGTCTCCCCCTCTTCTTGGAGCCTGAGAACCTGAGGACCAGATTTTTATCTAGGATATTGTCCTCAGGTTCCCAGGATCTCTCTTCAGGACCACAGCCCTCCCAGTCAACCAAAAAGAAGGTTTTTCCTCTGACCTTTTTGGAGGCCAGAATCTCCTTTACGGGAAAGATGTCTGAAGAACCGGAGACAGGAGTGGGAGAGATAAGTTTAGGAGAGAAACGGTTGATGATGAGTGGTTTAAGAAGAGAAACGTGAAAGGCATTAGGAATACGAAGAGAAGGAGGGAGAAGAAGTTTATAAGAGACAGGATTAATCTGGCACAGAATTTTGAAAGGACCAAGATAGCGTGGTCCCAATTTGTAGCTAGGAACACGGAAGCGGACATATTTAGCGGAGAGCCATACCTTGTCTCCGGGAGAAAAAATGGGGGGAGCTCTTCTTTTCTTATCAGCAAACTTCTTCATGCGTGATGAAGCCTGTAAGAGAGAATTTTGGGTCTCTTTCCATATGGTGGAAAGATCACGAGATATTTCATTCACAGCGGGTACACCAGAGGGCAAGGGAGTAGGGAGGGGGGGAAGAGGGTGACGGCCGTACACCACGAAAAATGGGGATTTGGAAGAAGATTCAGAAACTCTGAAGTTATACGAGAATTCGGCCCATGGTAGAAGATCTGCCCAGTCATCCTGGCGGGAGGAAACAAAATGCCGTAAATAATCACCCAGGACCTGGTTAATTCTTTCTACTTGCCCATTGGATTGAGGATGATAAGCAGAAGAAAAGTTTAATTTAATCTTGAGTTGTTTACAGAGAGCCCTCCAGAATTTAGACACGAATTGGACGCCTCTATCCGAGACGATCTGCGTGGCCAACCCGTGAAGACGAAAAATGTGTACAAAAAATTGTTTTGCCAACTGAGGCGCAGAAGGAAGACCAGGAAGAGGGATGAAATGTGCCATCTTGGAGAATCGATCAACGACCACCCAAACAACAGTGTTGCCACGGGATGAGGGTAAGTCTGTAATAAAGTCCATACCAATCAGAGACCAAGGCTGTTCGGGAACAGGCAGAGGATGAAGAAGACCAGCGGGCTTCTGGCGAGGAGTCTTATCCCGGGCACAGACAGTGCAGGCTCGCACAAAATCCACAACATCCGTCTCCAGAGTCGGCCACCAATAGAAACGAGAGATGAGTTGCACGGATTTCTTGATGCCCGCATGACCTGCGAGATGGGAGGAGTGACCCCATTTGAGGATTCCGAGGCGTTGGCGTGGGGAGACGAAGGTCTTCCCTGGAGGAGTTTGCCTGATGGAGGCTGGAGAAGTGGAGATCAGGCAGTCAGGAGGAATGATGTGTTGCGGAGAGAGCTCTACTTCCGAGGCATCCGAGGAACGAGAGAGAGCATCGGCCCTAATGTTCTTATCGGCAGGCCGAAAGTGAATTTCAAAATTAAATCGGGCAAAGAACAGAGACCACCTGGCCTGGCGAGGATTCAGCCGTTGGGCAGACTGGAGATAGGAGAGGTTCTTGTGATCGGTGTAAATAATAACTGGAAATCTTGATCCCTCCAGCAGATGCCTCCATTCCTCAAGTGCTAATTTAATGGCTAGTAGCTCTCGATCCCCGATGGAGTAGTTCCTCTCCGCCGGAGAGAAGGTCTTAGAAAAAAAACCCACAAGTGACAGCATGCCCGGAAGAATTTTTTTGTAGAAGGACCGCTCCAGCTCCTACTGAGGAGGCATCAACCTCCAATAGGAAGGGTTTAGATGGGTCAGGTCTGGAGAGCACGGGAGCTGAAGAAAAGGCAGACTTGAGCTGTTTAAAGGCGTCTTCCGCTTGAGGAGACCAGGACTTAGGATTGGCATTCTTTTTGGTTAAAGCCACGATAGGAGCCACAATGGTGGAAAAATGTGGAATAAATTGTCTGTAATAATTGGCGAACCCCAAAAAACGTTGGATAGCACGGAGTCCGGAGGGGCGTGGCCAATCTAAGACGGCAGAGAGTTTGTCTGGATCCATTTGTAGTCCCTGGCCAGAGACCAAGTATCCTAGGAAAGGAAGAGATTGACATTCAAACAGACATTTCTCCATTTTGGCATAAAGTTGATTGTCACGAAGTCTCTGAAGAACCATGCGGAC
Organism: Hyla sarda; assembly: GCF_029499605.1. Lineage (NCBI taxonomy): Eukaryota > Metazoa > Chordata > Amphibia > Anura > Hylidae > Hyla > Hyla sarda. The sequence goes on along the minus strand of NC_079198.1, from coordinate 132,480,246 downwards.
ATGCTGGCGGTGTTCTTCTAGGTTGGCAGAAAAAATCAGGATATCGTCCAGATACACAACAACACAGGAATATAAGAGATCACGAAAAATTTCATTAACAAAGTCTTGGAAGACGGCAGGGGCGTTGCACAGGCCAAAGGGCATGACCAGATACTCAAAGTGTCCATCTCTAGTGTTAAATGCCGTTTTCCATTCATCCCCCTCTCTGATGCGGATGAGATTATAAGCACCTCTTAAGTCCAGTTTGGTAAAGATGTGAGCACCTTGGAGGCGATCAAAGAGTTCAGAGATGAGAGGTAGAGGGTAGCGGTTCTTTACCGTGATTTTATTAAGACCGCGGTAGTCAATGCAAGGACGTAGGGAGCCATCTTTTTTGGACACAAAGAAAAATCCGGCTCCGGCAGGAGAGGAGGATTTGCGGATAAAGCCCTTTTTTAAATTTTCCTGGATGTACTCAGACATAGCAAGAGTCTCTGGGGCAGAGAGAGGATAAATTCTGCCCCGGGGTGGAGTAGTGCCCGGGAGGAGGTCAATAGGACAGTCATAAGGCCTGTGAGGAGGTAGAGTCTCAGCTTGTTTTTTGCAAAAAACATCCGCAAAGTCCATATAGGCCTTAGGGAGACCGGTTACAGGGGGAACCACAGGGTCACGGCAAGGAGTACTGGTAACCGGTTTAAGGCAGTCCTTGAAACAAGAGGGACCCCAACTCTTGATCTCCCCTGTGGACCAATCCAGGGTTGGGGAATGGTGTTGAAGCCAGGGTAGTCCAAGGAGAATTTCGGAAGTGCAATTGGAGAGGACCAAAAACTCAATTTTTTCGTGGTGAGGTCCGATGCACATTAGGAGGGGTTCCGTGCGGTAACGCACGGCACAGTCCAATCTTTCATTGTTAACGCAATTGATGTAGAGAGGTCTGGCGAGACTGGTCACTGGGATGTTGAACCTGTTGATGAGAGAGGCCAGAATAAAGTTTCCTGCAGATCCGGAGTCCAAGAAGGCCTTAGTGGAGAAGGAGAAGGTAGAGGCAGATATCCGCACAGGCACAGTAAGACGTGGAGAAGCAGAGTTGACATCAAGGACTGTTTCACCTTTGTGCGGAGTCAGCGTACGTCTTTCCAGGCGGGGAGGACGGATAGGACAATCCTTCAGGAAGTGTTCGGTACCGGCACAGTACAGGCAAAGATTCTCCATGCGGCGTCGTGTCCTCTCTTGAGGTGTCAGGCGAGACCGGTCAACTTGCATAGCCTCCACGGCGGAAGGCACAGGAACGGATTGCAGAGGACCAGAGGAGAGAGGAGCCGGGGAGAAAAAACGCCTCGTGCGAACAAAGTCCATATCCTGGCGGAGCTCCTGACGCCTTTCGGAAAAACGCATGTCAATGCGAGTGGCTAGATGAATGAGTTCATGTAGGTTAGCAGGAATTTCTCGTGCGGCCAGAACATCTTTAATGTTGCTGGATAGGCCTTTTTTAAAGGTCGCGCAGAGGGCCTCATTATTCCAGGAAAGTTCTGAAGCAAGAGTACGGAATTGCACGGCGTACTCGCCAACGGAAGAATTACCCTGGACCAGGTTCAGCAAGGCAGTCTCAGCAGAAGAGGCTCGGGCAGGTTCCTCAAAGACACTTCGAATTTCCGAGAAGAAGGAGTGTACAGAGGCAGTGACGGGGTCATTGCGGTCCCAGAGCGGTGTGGCCCATGACAGAGCTTTTCCAGACAGAAGGCTGACTACGAAAGCCACCTTAGACCTTTCAGTAGGAAACTGGTCCGACATCATCTCCAAGTGCAGGGAACATTGTGAAAGAAAGCCACGGCAAAATTTAGAGTCCTCATCAAATTTATCCGGCAAGGATAGTCGTAGGCCTGAGGCGGCCACTCGCTGCCGAGGAGGTGCAGGAGCTGGCGGAGGAGATGATTGCTGAAGCTGTGGTAGTAGCTGCTGTAGCATCACGGTCAGTTGAGACAGCTCGTGGCCTTGTTGCGCTATCTGTTGTGAGTGCTTGGCGACCACCGTGGTGAGGTCAGCGACATCTGGCAGAGGTACTTCAGCGGGATCCATGGCCGGATCTACTGTCACGATGCCGGCTGGCAGGAGGTGGATCCTCTGTGCCAGAGAGGGATTGGCGTGGACCGTGCTAGTGGACCGGTTCTAAGTCACTACTGATATTCACCAGAGCCCGCCGCAAAGCGGGATGGTCTTGCTGCGGCGGTAGTGACCAGGTCGTATCCACTAGCAACGGCTCAACCTCTCTGACTGCTGAAGATAGGCGCGGTACAAGGGAGTAGACAGAAGCAAGGTCGGACGTAGCAGAAGGTCGGGGCAGGCAGCAAGGATCGTAGTCAGGGGCAACGGCAGGAGGTCTGGAACACAGGCTAGGAACACACAAGGGAACGCTTTCACTGGCACAATGGCAACAAGATCCGGCGAGGGAGTGCAGGGGAAGTGAGGTATACATAGGGAGTGCACAGGTGAACACACTGATTAGAACCACTGCGCCAATCAGCGGCGCAGTGGCCCTTTAAATCGCAGAGACCCGGCGCGCGCGCGCCCTAGGGAGCGGGGCCGCGCGCGCCGGGACAGGACCGACGGAGAGCGAGTCAGGTACGGGAGCCGGGGTGCGCATCGCGAGCGGGCGCCACCCGCATCGCGAATCGCATCCCGGCTGGAGGCGGTATCGCAGCGCACCCGGTCAGTGGATCCGACCGGGGCGCTGCGGGAGCGAGAGTGTAGCGAGCGCTCCGGGGAGGAGCGGGAACCCGGAGCGCTCGGCATAACAATGACATAGTCTGGAGTTGGTGGCAGCATGAGGAGACCATATAGTGGCTGAATGACACAGCATGGAGTTGGTGGCAGAAAGAGGATATCATATAGTGGCTGAATGACACAGCGTGGAGGTGGCAGCAGATTGAGGAGACCATATAGTGGCTGAATGACAAAGCGTGGAGGTGGCAGCAGATTGAGGAGACCATATAGTGGCTCAATGATACAGCCTGGAGGTGGCGGCAGCATGAGGAGACCATATAGTGGCTGAATGAGCCTGTAGTTGATGGCAGCATGAAGAGACCATTTAGTGTCAGAATGACACAGCCTAGAGGTAGCGGCAGCATGAGGAGATCATACAGAGGTTGAATGACACAGCCTGGAGTTGGAGGCAGCATGAGGACACCATATAGTGGCTGAATGACACAGCTTGTAGTTGGTGGTAGCATGAGGAGACCAGATAGTGGCTGAATGATACAGCCTGTAGTTGGCGGCAGCATGAGGAGACCATCTAGTGGCTGAATGACACAGCGTGGAGGTGGCGGCAGCATGAAGAGACCATATAGTGGCTGAATGACACAGCCTGGAGTTGGCGGCAGCATGAGGAGACCATATAGTGGCTGAATGAGCCTGTAGTTGGTGGCAGCAAGAGGAGACCATATAGTGGCTGAATGACACAGCTTGGAGGTGGCAGCAGCATGAGGAAACCATATAGTGAATGAATGACAGTGTAAAGGTGGCGGCAACATGAGGAGACCATAAAGTGGCTGAATGACACAGCGTGGAGGTGGCAGCAGCATGAGGAATCCATATAGTGAATGATTGACAGTGTGGAGTAGTGTTGCTCGCGAATATCGCATATTCACGAATTCGCGAATATTCGCGAATATAGCACTATATATTCGTAATTACGAATATTCGTGTGTTTTTTTTTGCAGTACACATCACAGTTATCATCCCTCTCTGCTTCCAGCTTGTGTGGTGTAAAGAAGGCTCTAATACTACTGTGTGAGACTGGCGTGCATATGCAAATTTTCGCATATGCGAATTTTCGCTTTTGCTAATTTTTGTATATGCTAATTTTTGCATATGCTAATTTTCGCATACGCGAATTTTCCCATATGCGAAAATAAAGCGTGAATATTATGAATATGCAAATTTAGCGAATATATGACAAATATTCCTCCATATATTTGCGAAATATCGCAAATTCGAATATGGCCTATGCCGCTCAACACTAGTGTGGAGGTGATGGCAGCATGAGGAGACCATATAGTGGCTGAATGACAAAGCCTGAAGGTGGCGGCAGCATGAGGAGACCATACAGAGGCTGAATGACACAGCCTGGAGTTGGCGGCAGCATGAGGAGACCATACAGTGGCTGAATAACACAGCTTTTAGTTGGTGGCCGCATGAGGAGACCAGATAGTGGCTGAATGACATAGCCTGGAGTTGGTGGCAGCATGAAGAGGCCATATAGTGGCTGAATGACACAGCGTGGAGGTGGCGGCAGCATGAAGAGACCATCTAGTGGCTGAATGACACAGCCTGGAGTTGCCGTCAGTCAGCATGAAGAGATCCTATAGTGGCTGAATGAAACAGGCTGTAGTTGGTCGCAGCATGAAGAGACCATATAGTGGCTGAATGACACAGCCTGTAGTTGGTGGCAGCATGAGGAGACCAGATAGTGGCTGAATGATACAGCCTGTAGTTAGCGGCAGCATAAGGAGACCATATAGTAGCTGAATGACAAAGCGAGGAGGTGGCGGCAGCATGAAGAGATCATATAGTCACTGAATGACACAGCCTGGAGTTGGCAGCAGCATGAGGAGACCATATAGTGGCTGAATGAGCCTGTAGTTGGTGGCAGCATGAGGAGACCATATAGTGGCTGAACGACACAGCATGGAGGTGGCAGCAGCATGAGGAAACCATATAGTGAATGAATGAATGAATGACAGTGTGGAGGTGGCAGCAACATGAGGAGACCATATAGTGGCTGAATGACACAGCCTGCAGGTGGCGGCAGCATGAGGAGACCATGTAGAGGCTGAATGACACAGTCTGGAGTTGGCGGCAGCAAGAGGAGATCATATAGTGGCTGAATGACACAGCTTTTAGTTGGTGACAGCATGAGGAGACCATACAGAGGCTGAATGACACAGCCTGGAGTTGGCGGCAGCATAAGGAGACCATATAGTGGCTGAATGACACAGCTTTTAATTGGTGACCGCATGAGGAGACCATATAGTGGCTAAATGACACAGCGTGGAGTTGGTGGCAGCATGAAGAGACCATGTAGTGGCTGAATGACACAGCCTGTAGTTGGCGGCAGCATGAGGAGACCATATAGTGGCTGAATGACACAGCGTGGAGGTGGCGGTAGCATGAAGAGATCATCTAGTGGCTGAATGACACAGCCTGGAGTTGGTGGCAGCATGAGGAGACCATATAGTGGCTTAATGGCACAGCTTTTAGTTGGTGGCCGCATGAGGAGACCATATAGTGGCTGAATGACACAGCGTGGAGTTGGCGTCAGCATGAGGAGACCATATAGTGGCTGAATAACACAGCTTGTAGTTTGTGGCAGCATGAAGAGACCATATAGTGATTTTAACAGGAACTAAATGGTACACCACTTAGATGTACGTATGTGGTATGCACTTATGAGGGGAGTTCAAGGCTTCCAGTACGCCGCTTAAAACAGTATTTGTCTACAACAACAGCAGGTGTGTACTTTTGGCTTAGTACAGGTACTACTACTCCCATCATGAAATAGTGTGTTCCATGCTGGGAGTAGTAGTACTACCTAAAAAATGTATAATAAAAAGTGAAAAACATACACACACTACATTTTACTGGGCCCCCCTTCATACTATTATGTTGCTCCGTTTAAACCCGTTCGACCCATTATAAACTTCCGTTACAAAAACCTTAAAATTGGGTGTTAAACGGCCGTTACAAAATCCAATTAAAGTCTATAGGATTTTTTGATCATCCGTTATGACCCATTATAGCCCGTACTGAATAACGGATGTTATTTGCAAATACAGGGTGGGCCATTCATATGGATACACCTTAATAAAATGGGAATGGTTGGTGATATTAACTTCCTGTTTGTGGCACATTAGTATATGTGAGGGGGGAAACTTTTCCAGATGGGTGGTGACAATGGCGGCCATTTTGAAGTCGGCCATTTTGAATCCAACTTTTGTTTTTTCAATAGGAAGAGGGTCATGTGACACATCAAACTTATTGGGAATTTCATAAGAAAAACAATGATGTGCTTGGTTTTAACATACCTTTATTCTTTCATGAGTTATTTACAAGTTTCTGACGACTTATAAAATGTGTTCAATGTGCTGCCCATTGTGTTGGATTGTCAATGCAACCCTCTTCTCCCACTCTTCACACACTGATAGCAACACCGCAGGAGAAATGCTAGCACAGGCTTCCAGTATCCGTATACACTGCTATATACTACTATATACACCGCAGGAGAAATGCTAGCACAGGCTTCCAGTATCCGTAGTTTCAGGTGCTGCACATCTTGTATCTTCACAGCATGGACAATTGCCTTCAGATGACCCCAAAGATAAAAGTCTAAGGGGGTCAGATCAGGAGACCTTGGGGGCCATTCAACTGGCCCACAACGACCAATCCACTTTCCAGGAAACTATTCATCTAGGAGTGCTCGGACCTGACACCCATTATGTGGTGGTGCACCATCTTGCTGGAAAAACTCAGGGAACGTGCCAGCTTCAGTGCATAAAGAGGAAACCCCATCATCATGTAGCAAGTTTGCATATCCAGTGGCCTTGAGGTTTCCAATGATGAAGAATGGCCCCACTATCTTTGTACCCCATATACCACATCATACCTTCAATTTTTGTGTTCCAACAGTCTTGGAGGGATCTATCCAATGTGGGTTAGTGTCAGACCAATAGCGGTGGTTTTGTTTGTTAACTTCACCATTCACATAAAAGTTTCCTCATCACTGAACAAAACTCTTCTGAGTAAACTGAGGGTCCTGTTCCAATTTTTGTTTTGCCCATTCTGCAAATTCAGTGCACCGATCTGGGTCATCCTCGTTGAGATGCTGCAGTAGCTGGAGTTTGTAAGGGTGCCATTTGTGAGTAGCTAATATCCGCCAAAGGGATGTTTGACTAATGCCACTCTCCAGTGACATGCGGCAAGTGCTACGCTGTGGGCTCTTGCTGAATGAAGCTAGAACAGCCACTGATGTTTCTTCATTAGTGACAGATTTCATGTGTCGACATTTTGGCAAATCCAACACTGAACCAGTTTCACGAAACTTAGCAAGCAGTTTGCTAACTGTAGCATGGTAGATGGGTGGTCTCGTAGGGTGTCTTGAATTGAAATCTGCTGCAATGACCCGGTTACTGCGTTCACCAGACATCAACACAATTTCTATCCGTTCCTCGGCTACTTTAGTGTTTGTATTACAACACCCATCATGGAACAGACTCTGTTCCATAATGGGGTTTGTAGTACAGGGGCTGAGGGATTGATCGCACCTGGTCCCGCTTCTGAGACCCAATGTGATTAGAAGTTATTAAACAGGGGGAGGGCGGCATGCTGCGCTCCCCTGTGATGTACGATGTATTTTACTTTCATTTTTAAATTTCATGCCCGGAGCCCTGAATGACTGGGACGAGGGAGCGGGGTTTTTGAACTTCAGTGTGCCTAATTACAGTATAATCATATTCCCCCCATGCCAGGGACATGCCATTCCATTCCATGCTGCTCATCTCCGTATCTGACAGAGGAGCAGCGGCGAATGGAGGGACCTGTCGCCCCTGTTCGCTACATTTCCTGCCATTTGGTACCTGATCTGTACGCCCAATGCACTGCCTCATTCATTCCCCACCGCCGCCCGACATGTTCCCGCTGCACCCCTGCTCCAAGTGCAATCAGAGAGCATATCGGGTACATGTCAGTCTATTCCCCACTGCTCATCTCCATCGGTACGGATGGGGGCCTCAAGCTGTTAAAAAACTCCCAGCATGCCTGGACAGTCAGTGGCTGTCTGGGAATACTGGGAGTTGTTTTTTTGCAACAGCGGAATACTTCGTTTTGGAAACACTGCCGTATGAGACATTATTTCTTTTTATTGGGGAGGTGGGAGGGTTAACTGTGTAAGGGTGTTTATGTAGTGTTTTACTCTTTATTTAGTGTAATGTAGTTTTTTTTTGTGTACATTCACACAGGCAGGGGTTTACAGAGAGTTTCCCGCTGGGAGTTCGAGCTGCGGCAGTTCAAGGGAAACTCACTGTAAACTCCTGCTCTAGTGAATGTACCCGATTGACCTGGAATCGTCGAAAATCGACAATCTCAATTGACCGAAGCTTTTGTGGTTATCTCAGGATACCCCCCACGGGTTTGCATGGGATGCCTGCTAAATGATTTCAGCAGGCATCCCATTCCGTTCACCGCCAGGTTACCAGTGGTGAATAGACACGCAGTGGGTACTCCGGTGGAAAACAGATTTGTAAATGACTTCTATTAAAAAATCTTTACCCTTACTTTTTAGCAGCTTTATGCTACAGTGGAAGTTCTTTTGTTTTTTTATTCATTTTTTGTCTTGTCCACAGTGCTCTCTGCTGACACCTCTGTCCGTGTCAGGAACTGTCCAGAGCAGCATAGGTTTACTATGGAGATTTTCTCCTGCTCTGGACAGTTCCTGATATGGGCATCAGGTGTCAGCAGAGAGCACTGTGGACAAGACAAAAAATGAATCTGTTTAACTTTCTGGCACCAGTTGATTTAAAAGAAAATGTTTCCACCGGGGTACCTCTTTTAAGTCCCAGGATACAAGGGCGTACCTGTACGCCTCTGTCCTGGTGGGATTAAAAGAAAACTGTCATGCTGTTCACCCACACTAAACCCAATACATCGGGTTATAGTGCAGGTGAACAGGAGACCGATGCAGGGTCTCTGACTTATATATATATATATATACCTTCTGTCGGGCGCCTGCTTCCTCGGAAGATCCTCATCCATCTTTGCTGAATTGCACACTGGAGGCAGGCCCGTCGGCTGGATTTGAATATTCATGGTCGCTGGTCACGTGAGCTCTCAGCAGGCACAAGCGCTCACTTGACCAGCGACCATGAATATTCAAATTCAGCCGGCGGGCCCACCTCTAGCTCACAATTCAGAGAAGATAGATAAGGATCTTCAGAGGGATCAGGTGCCGGTCTGCAGGTATGTATAGTCAGAGACCCCGCATCAGTCTCCTGTTAAGCCGCACTATAACACAATGTATTGGATGAACAGGATGACTGTATTTCCATTAAGTTGTATAGCTTTTTGACACTTGATTGTAACACGTACCTGTCTGGGCTACAGCACCGCCTCCTTCCTTTGTGTAGTCCATGGTGTCTCTTTTCATCTTGATGATTGTCATGCACTTCGCTGTGCCGTTTGTCACTCTATTTCCCCTTATCAGGAGGTGGGAGCGCTGGGCCAATAAGGTGTGGTGCCAGTGCTCACACCTTCCTTTGGCAGAAAATTTAAACTAGTCAGCTGTTCAGTTCTATAAGATTTATACTTAGTATACCAAAGTTACATAGTGTGGTTGAAAAAAGACAAATGTCCATCCTGTTCAACAGCCTTCAAGTTTTAATAAAAGTTTTCCAATATCAACTACAAAGCTTTTTGTTCTGCTATAACTGATGTAGCCTGTCTGTTTTTTAAATCTCTTTTAGTGACCAGTTACAGGACAAAGAAGGAAAAGTGAGATTGTCCGTTCAACATGTGATGAAATGTGACTTTGAGAAGGAAAATATGACGGATCCGATAATCTTACCACCAGCAGATTGTATCATTAGCGGTTGGCTCCTAGATAAGATCAGCAAAGACCAAGATGACTACAGGAGATATCTCAGGAAGTTCTCAGGGTTACTAAAACCTGGAGGACACCTGATAATAATTGGAGCTTTAGATACAACATATTTCATAGTCGGGAAGGAGAAGTTCCATTTTCTCACATATGATGAGGATTTTGTCAGGAAAGCTCTAGTTGGAGAAGGATTTGTTATTGATTACTCTAATATTAAGAAGAGAACGGTTGTGAGTGACCTTGCTGACTATAAGGCCATGATATTCATTGCAGCTCACAAGAAGTAGATATTGAATATACACACAATATAAAATCACATGAAAAATACAGCCATAACATGGTAAAAAATGGCTATATTTTTCATGTAATATTTTACTCTATAAATGTCTTCAAAATAGGAGGCATCAGTGCACACTGTTGTAATTCCAACATAATTTTACGATGTGTGAACTCAGACTTAGACTCTGCTTAGATTGTATTCAAGCCTAAGATTTCCCAATATTTACTGCAGAATAAATCCTCTGATATATATGAATAAAAAAGCTCTAATCTTTATATAATATATAATGTAAAATGAATCAGTGCAGCATTATGGAGATATTTAGACTAAGAAGAAGAAATGGTTCAAGGCTCCATATTTACTGCTCCTTATACTTCTGAATATACACGGCTTACACATAATGATAGGCAGACATGTACTAAGAAGCACAATAGGTTTTGCTATGATTGAATATGAATTTTACTACAAATTAACGTAACTTCGGCCATGCACCTACATGTATAAGATGTGGAGAGCTGATTAGTTCAGAGTGTGGGTAAAAGGGAGGAGAGGGGGTGGAGTATCCCTGGGCGAGCCTAAGCAACTACGTCAGCGCTAGGAGTAAGGCGTTTTTTATATTTCAGCCATGGAGTCCATAACTTCACAAACCTGTCATGGGAATATGAGTGCCAGCTAGACATCTCCTCCATGCGACATATCTGACTCACCCTCTCTAGCCATTGAGCTTTTGTAGGGGGAGTCTTTTGTTTCCATAACAAAGGGATTAGAGTCTTGGCCACTGCTAGCATGTGGGTAGGTAGGGAGTTATGGATGGCCTGAGTGAGGGAGTGGGGAGTGCCAGAGCCACTACAGCCACAGAAAGGGAAATTGAACTTTTGCAAACGGAATTAATTGTGGCCTCCACATCTCTCCAAAAAGGTTGCACAACTGAGCAGGACCACCAGATATGCTCAAACGTGCCCACTCCCTCGCAACAACGCCAGCACATCTTATCCCGGGACAGCCCAAATCTGAATAAGGCCTCTGGTGTTTTGTACCACATAGTAAGCAACTTCTAGTGATTTTCTTGCAATTTTACGCAGCGGGAGAAACCATGCGAGTTTCATAGCACATAGTCTCTAACTTCGTCAGTCAAGTTTAGATTTAGCTCTTTTTCCCAAGAGTTTAGATATAATGGGCGTAATGCGCAGGTATCTTGAATCAGATGGTTGTAAAGGAGTGACAGCTTGAGTTTACTCTTAGTACCATGGATGTATAGTCAGTCTAGCCATGAGAGGGACTTGGCAACAGAAAATTGTTACTGGAAAGCTATACATTGTTGTCTGACAGTATAAGCGTGTAGTGTAGCAGAGGAGTGGGACGGGATCAGAGATGTGAGTGAATCCATATCAGGTATAGTATCATTTGGAAGGAAGGTGGCCAAGTCGACCGATGACAGTAATGACCACAGAGGGTTAGAGCTAGCCCCTAATGTACTTAGTGCCTGCGGTATAAGTGAGGCAGGTGCTATTGGCGAAACAGAAGTCTGTGTAAAACCAGACTTAGCACATCGCACCAGTAAAGGGCCCTTGAATAAAGGGTTATGAAGGGACGAAACAGCTATCCTTTGTGGTGCCCAGATAAGACTTACAGCATTATTGCCTAACAGCCTAGTTTCTAAACCTTGGTCTCTAAGCAAGCTTCTACCCGCAGCTATCTCTATCCACCTTCTCAAGTGAATCGCCTTATAGTAGTGTTCCACGTCTGGTAGACCCAGACCCCCCTTCATTTTCTTACGGATCAGAACTGAGTGTGCCAATCTTGGTTTCCCCGTCCTCCACAGAAAATGTGAGAAAAGGCGTCATATTTTATGTAGATAAGATAGCGGTAGATGAATAGGGACCATGGATAGAGTGTATAAGAATACGGGCATGACATATGTTTGCAGTAGATTCTTGTGTCCCATCCATGATAGGTAGGGGATATCATATGTGCGTAGTAATTCCGTTAGTTTGTTTAGGAGAGGTGTAAAGTTAGTATTAAACAAGAGTGATAATGATTTTGTGAGCTTAATCCCTAGATACTTCATCGAAGCCGAGGGCCACTGATAAGGGGCAATGGACTTAACCACATCCGCGAGTTGTGTTGGTAAGGTTATATTTAGTATTTCAGACTTGAAGTAGTTAACTTTAAAGTTTGACGCTGCGCCAAAAGCAGACAGAACCCGGAGCACCCCTGGCACAGACCTGCGAGGGTTCGTAAGCAGTAACAACACATCATCAGCAAAAGCTGAAACTAAATGCTCCTTGGAGCCTATGGCCAGGCCAGTGATCTCCGGGTCCCCTGTAAGACTCTGGAGGAGCATTTAGACTGTAAGGATAAATAAAGATGGCGAGAGAGGGCAGCCCTGTCTAGTTCCATTTTTTTTTTTTGGAAGGCCGGCGACAGGGTGCCATTTATTCAACTCGGGCGTACGGAGTGGTCTAAAGGGATAGGATGGCGTTCACAAATTGCGAGGGAAAGCCAAATTTTATCAAAGTATGTTCTAAAAAATCCCATGTGACCCTATCAAATGCCTTCTCGGCATCAGTGCAGAGAAGAAGCATAGGGGTACGGGAGTCCTGTGTGTATTGAATGGCGTGTAAAACTCTAATCACATTATGTCTCCCCTCCCTACCTTTCACAAAACCAATCTGGTCCGGGTGGATACGTTTTGGTAAAATTTTGCCAATTCTAATGGCCATCAGCTTCGCCCAGATTTTTACATCAAGGTTAAGTAGAGATATAGGTCTGTAATTGGCACAGAGCGATGGGTCCTTCCCCTCTTTAGGTATGACCGTAATGTGCGCCTCCAGTGATTGTCTGGGAAAGCGATCACCCTTTAGAAGGGCGTTACAGTTATCTGCAAAGCGCAGAGCAAGAATATCTATGAATTTCCTATAATAAAGGATTGTGAGTCCATCCAGACCAGGACTTTTACCTGGGGGGAATGAGGAAATGGTCTCTCTAATTTCTTGTGTGGTTATAGGTTGAAGTAAAGAGTCAGCTTCTGAAGGAGTGAGCGTAGGGACATCTATTCGGTCCAGAAAGGCCGAAATTTGTGGTAATCTGATATGTGTGGGCTCAAAAGTGGGCGACAAGTTGTAGAGGGAGGAGTAATAATCAGTGAAGGTTCTAGCTATGTCCTTGGTGGAAGAGTAAGATTTTCCTTCAGAGGTATTAATGGTGTGAATAAACAACCTTTCCCTCTGCTTCTTAAGCATTGTGGTCATCAATTTACCTCCCTTATCTCCATGGGCATATACCTTGTGTTTAAAGAACTGTAGGGACTTTGCTCGCTTTACATTAAGTAGATCCTTCAGACTATCTCTAAGGGAGTTCAGATCATCATATACTTCCAGTGCAGCAGATTGTTTATGTTGTCTTTCTAGGTTAGAGATTTGTTGAAGTGGCGTGTCTATCTCTCCAGATCTCTCCCTCTTGACTCTACTGCCCAGTGAAATAAGTAGACCTCTGATATATGCCTTGTGAGCTACCCATATGAATGGTAAGGACAAGTCTGGCGTTACATTTAATTCGAAGTATTCTTGTAAGCGAGACTGTAGATCCGTCACATGGGTCGCAGAGTCAAGAAGGGTCTTATTTAGTCTCCATGTTAAATCCCTCCTGGGCAAAGTGGGGAAAGCAATAGTCGCGTCCACAGGCGAGTGATGGGACAGTGTAGTCATGCCTATATTCGCTGAATGTAAACAAGTGATGAGGCTGGAATGTATCATTATGTAGTCTAGTCTTTGATGTGACCTAAGCGGGGCTGAGAAAAAGGCGTAATCAAAGCCTGAAGAATGGAGAAATCTCCAGGCATCCACCAGGCCCAGCTCTTGTAATTTACGCTGTAAGCGATTGAGAGCTGAGAAAGAATGTACAGAGCGGCGCCCTGAGGAATCCCGGAGAGGGTCCAGAGTGAGATTGAGGTCACCTCCAACTACGATAGGTCCCTTAGCGAACAATCTCAGCTCCTCCAGTATATTTACTGTCCAATTGATCTGGCCCGTGTTAGGAGCGTAGAGACTAGCAAAGGTGTATGTGGTGTTGCCAAGCTTACCTCTCAGGAAGAGGGCCCTGCCATCACTAGAAGCATACCTGTCCAAGGGGGTGAAAGGGATGTCCTTGTGAATAGCTATAGATACTCCACAAGAGGCAGAGGATGCACCTGGGCTATGAGACCAAAAAGAAAAAAACATTAGTAGGGAGTTTGAGTATTTTACCTTCCTTGAAGTGCGTTTCTTGGAGAAAATAATAGATATCTGATCTTTCTTAAGTAGCGAGAGGACATGGCTACGCTTATTAGGGGAGTTAAAACCTTTAACGTTATATGTACATAACTTTAATGTGACCATACTACGGAATAATGGCAGAAGTAAGTACTAACCATCTATTAATAGATTGCACCCAGTAAAGTTGTAAGGGGGAATAGGGCAGGGCGGGGAGCAATGGTAGGCAAGGGTCTGGCCGGGCTATTATGGAGCAGGAAATCTCCATGATGGAATGTCTGCAAGTTTTACCCATCATAACAGACAACAACTCGTTTGATCTATAACCAATAACAAAAACATTAAGTAAAGAAATATGCATTACAAGTGCGGGCAATGACAGATCAGAACTATCAAGCACATCTAGTAGACTTACAACTTTAGTATACATTAGTTAGCCAGCAGTAGGTAAGAGGGGGTGTAATAAGGTTAATAGTGGACATGTTATGGCCTTAGGGCCAAGAAAGAGGACAGTCATCAAGGAGAATACAAGAAGGAGAAGGAAAGCAGGGGGAAGTAGGACAGACGGAAGAGGGAGGAGAAGATCGATTATGAAGAAAGAGAATGGTAAACCAGGGTTAGCAATTATCTCTAGACACTCGCTGAGAATAGGTGTCTCAGCCTAAGGCACCATTTGTGCGAGAAGGTGTGTCACGATTCGGCTGGCAGGAGGTGGATCCTCTGTGCCAGAGAGGGATTGGCGTGGACCGTGCTAGTGGACCGGTTCTAAGTTACTACTGGTTTTCACCAGAGCCCGCCGCAAAGCGGGATGGTCTTGCAGCGGCGGTAGTAACCAGGTCGTATCCACTAGCAACGGCTCAACCTCTCTGACTGCTGAAGATAGGCGCGGTACAAGGGAGTAGACAAGAGCAAGGTCGGACGTAGCAGAAGGTCGGGGCAGGCAGCAAGGATCGTAGTCAGGGGCAACGGCAGGAGGTCTGGAACACAGGCTAGGAACACACAAGCGAACGCTTTCACTGGCACGATGGCAACAAGATCCGGCGAGGGAGTGCAGGGGAAGTGAGGTATACATAGGGAGTGCACAGGTGAATACACTAATTAGACCAACTGCGCCAATCAGCGGCGCAGTGGCCCTTTAAATCGCAGAGACCCGGCGCGCGCGCGCCCTAGGGAGCGGGGCTGCGCGCGCCGGGACAGGACCGACGGAGAGCGAGTCAGGTACGGGAGCCGGGGTGCGCATCGCGAGCGGGCGCCACCCGCATCGCGAATCGCATCCCGGCTGGGGGCGGTATCGCAGCGCACCCGGTCAGTAGATCTGACCGGGGCGCTGCAGTAGCGAGGATGTTGCGAGCGCTCCGGGGAGGAGCGGGGACCCGGAGCGCTCGGCGTAACAGTACCCCCCCCCTTGGGTCTCCCCCTCTTCTTGGAGCCTGAGAACCTGAGGACCAGACTTTTGTCTAGGATGTTGTCCTCAGGTTCCCAGGATCTCTCTTCAGGTCCACAGCCCTCCCAATCAACCAAAAAGAATTTTTTCCCTCTGACCGTCTTGGAGGCCAGTATCTCCTTCACGGAGAAGATGTCAGAAGAACCGGAAACAGGAGTGGGAGAAACAAGTTTGGGAGAGAAACGGTTGATGATGAGTGGTTTAAGGAGAGAGACATGAAAGGCATTGGGAATACGAAGAGAAGGAGGAAGAAGAAGTTTGTAAGAGACAGGATTAATTTGGCACAAGACTTTGAAAGGACCAAGATAGCGTGGTCCCAGTTTGTAACTGGGGACACGAAAGCGGACATATTTAGCGGAGAGCCATACCTTGTCTCCGGGAGCAAAAATGGGGGGAGCTCTTCTTTTCTTATCGGCAAACTTTTTCATGCGAGATGAAGCCTGTAAAAGAGAATTTTGGGTCTCTTTCCATATGGTGGAAAGATCACGAGTCACTTCATCCACAGCGGGCAAACCAGAGGGCAAGGGAATAGGGAGGGGGGGAAGAGGGTGACGGCCGTACACCACGAAAAATGGGGATTTAGCAGAAGATTCAGAGACTCTGAAGTTGTACGAGAATTCGGCCCATGGTAGAAGATCTGCCCAGTCATCCTGGCGGGAGGAAACAAAATGCCGTAAATAGTCACCCAGGACCTGGTTAATTCTTTCTACTTGCCCATTGGATTGAGGATGATAAGCAGAAGAGAAATTTAATTTAATCTTGAGTTGTTTACAGAGAGCCCTCCAGAATTTTGACACGAATTGGACGCCATTATCCGAGAGGATCTGCGTGGGCAAACCGTGAAGACGAAAAATGTGTACAAAAAATTGTTTTGCCAACTGAGGCGCTGAAGGAAGACCAGGAAGAGGAATAAAATGTGCCATCTTGGAAAATCGATCAACGACCACCCAAAAAACAGTGTTGCCACGGGATGGGGGTAGGTCTGTAATAAAGTCCATACCAATCAGAGACCAAGGCTGTTCGGGGACAGGCAGAGGATGAAGGAGACCAGCAGGCTTCTGGCGAGGAGTCTTATCCCGGGCACAGACAGTACAGGCCCGCACAAAATCAACAACATCCGTCTCCAGAGTCGGCCACCAATAGAAACGAGAGATGAGTTGCAAGGACTTTTTGATGCCCGCATGGCCTGCGAGGTGGGAGGAGTGACCCCATTTAAGAATCCCGAGACGTTGGCGTGGAGAAACGAAGGTCTTCCCTGGAGGAGTTTGCCTGATGGAGGCTGGAGAAGTGGAGATCAGACAGTCAGGAGGAATGATGTGTTGCGGAGAGACCTCTATTTCCGAGGCATCCGAGGAACGAGAGAGAGCATCGGCCCTAATGTTCTTGTCGGCAGGGCGAAAATGAATTTCAAAGTTAAAACGGGCAAAGAACAACGACCACCTGGCCTGGCGAGGATTCAGCCGTTGGGCAGACTGGAGATAGGAGAGATTCTTGTGATCGGTGTAAATGATAACTGGAAATTTTGATCCCTCCAGCAGATGCCTCCATTCCTCAAGTGCCAATTTAATGGCCAGTAGTTCTCGATCCCCGATGGAGTAGTTCCTCTCCGCCGGAGAGAAGGTCCTAGAAAAAAAACCACAAGTAACAGCATGCCCGGAAGAATTTTTTTGTAGAAGGACCGCTCCAGCTCCCACTGAGGAGGCATCAACCTCCAATAGGAAGGGTTTAGATGGGTCAGGTCTGGAGAGCACGGGAGCAGAAGAAAAGGCAGACTTGAGATGTTTAAATGCGTCTTCCGCTTGGGGAGACCAGGACTTAGGATTGGCATTCTTCTTGGTTAAAGCCACGATAGGAGCCACAATAGTGGAAAAATGTGGAATAAATTGTCTGTAATAATTGGCGAACCCCAAAAAACGTTGGATAGCACGGAGTCCGGAGGGGCGTGGCCAATCTAAGACGGCAGAGAGTTTATCTGGGTCCATTTGTAGTCCCTGGCCAGAGACCAAGTATCCTAGGAAAGGAAGAGATTGACATTCAAACAGACATTTCTCCATTTTGGCATAAAGTTGATTGTCTCGAAGTCTCTGAAGAACCATGCGGACATGCTGGCGATGTTCTTCTAAGTTGGCAGAAAAAATCAGAATATCGTCCAGATACACAACAACACAGGAATATAAGAGATCACGAAAAATTTAATTAACAAAGTCTTGGAAGACGGCAGGGGCGTTGCACAGGCCAAAGGGCATGACCAGATACTCAAAGTGTCCATCTCTGGTGTTAAATGCAGTTTTCCATTCGTCCCCCTCCCTGATGCGGATGAGATTATAAGCACCTCTTAAGTCCAGTTTGGTAAAGATGTGGGCACCTTGAAGGCGATCAAAGAGTTCTGAGATAAGAGGTAGGGGGTAGTGGTTCTTTACCGTGATTTTATTAAGTCCGCGGTAATCAATGCAAGGACGTAGGGAGTCATCTTTTTTGGACACAAAGAAAAATCCAGCTCCGGCAGGAGAGGAGGATTTGCGGATAAACCCCTTTTTTAAATTTTCCTGGATGTATTCAGACATAGCAAGAGTCTCTGGGGCGGACAGAGGATAAATTCTGCCCCGGAGTGGAGTAGTGCCCGGGAGGAGGTCAATAGGACAGTCATAAGGCCTGTGAGGAGGTAAAGTCTCAGCTTGCTTTTTGCAAAATACGTCAGCATAGTCCATATAAGCCTTAGGGAGACCGGTTACAGGGGGAACCACAGGGTCACGGCAGGGAGTACTGGGAACCGGTTTAAGACAGTCCTTGAAACAAGAAGTACCCCAGCTCTTGATCTCTCCTGTGGACCAATCAAGGGTTGGGGAATGGCGTTGAAGCCACGGTAGTCCAAGGAGAATTTCGGAAGTGCAATTGGGGAGGACGAAAAACTCAATTTTTTCGTGATGAGGTCCGATGCACATTAGGAGGGGCTCCGTGCGGTAACGCACGGTACAGTCCAATCTTTCATTGTTAACACAATTGATGTAGAGGGGTCTGGCGAGACTGGTCACCGGGATGTTGAACCTGTTGATGAGAGAGACCAAAATAAAATTTCCTGAAGATCCGGAATCCAAGAAGGCCATAGTAGAGAAGGAGAAGGTAGAGGCAGATATCCGCACAGGCACAGTAAGGCGTGGAGAAGCAGAGTTGACATCAAGAACTGTCTCACTTTTGTGCGGAGTCAGCGTACGTCTTTCCAGGCGGGGAGGACGGATAGGACAATCCTTCAGGAAGTGTTCGGTACCGGCACAGTACAGGCAAAGATTCTCCATGCGGCGTCGTGTCCTCTCTTGAGGTGTCAAGCGAGACCGGTCAACTTGCATAGCCTCCACGGCGGGAGGCACAGGAACGGATTGCAGAGGACCAGAGGAGAGAGGAGCCGGGGAGAAAAAACGCCTCGTGCGAACAAAGTCCATATCCTGGCGGAGCTCCTGACGCCTTTCGGAAAAACGCATGTCAATGCGAGTGGCTAGATGAATGAGTTCATGCAGGTTAGCAGGAATTTCTCGTGCGGCCAGAACATCTTTAATGTTGCTGGATAGGCCTTTTTTAAAGGTCGCGCAGAGGGCCTCATTATTCCAGGATAATTCGGAAGCAAGAGTACGGAATTGGATGGCGTACTCGCCAACGGAAGAATTACCCTGGACCAGGTTCAGCAGGGCAGTCTCAGCAGAAGAGGCTCGGGCAGGTTCCTCAAAGACACTTCGAATTTCCGAGAAGAAGGAGTGTACAGAGGCAGTGACGGGGTCATTGCGGTCCCAGAGCGGTGTGGCCCATGACAGAGCTTTCCCAGACAGAAGGCTGACTACGAAAGCCACCTTAGACCTTTCAGTAGGAAACTGGTCCGACATCATCTCCAAGTGCAGGGAACATTGTGAAAGAAAGCCACGGCAAAACTTAGAGTCCCCATCAAATTTATCCGGCAAGGATAGTCGTAGGCCGGAAGCGGCCACTCGCTGCGGAGGAGGTGCAGGAGCTGGCGGAGGAGATGATTGCTGAAGCTGTGGTAGTAGCTGCTGTAGCATCACGGTCAGTTGAGACAGCTGGTGGCCTTGTTGCGCTATCTGTTGCGACTGCTGGGCGACCACCGTGGTGAGGTCGGCGATAACTGGCAGTGGAACTTCAGCGGGATCCATGGCCGGATCTACTGTCACGATTCGGCTGGCAGGAGGTGGATCCTCTGTGCCAGAGAGGGATTGGCGTGGACCGTGCTAGTGGACCGGTTCTAAGTTACTACTGGTTTTCACCAGAGCCCGCCGCAAAGCGGGATGGTCTTGCAGCGGCGGTAGTAACCAGGTCGTATCCACTAGCAACGGCTCAACCTCTCTGACTGCTGAAGATAGGCGCGGTACAAGGGAGTAGACAAGAGCAAGGTCGGACATAGCAGAAGGTCGGGGCAGGCAGCAAGGATCGTAGTCAGGGGCAACGGCAGGAGGTCTGGAACACAGGCTAGGAACACACAAGGGAACGCTTTCACTGGCACGATGGCAACAAGATCCGGCGAGGGAGTGCAGGGGAAGTGAGGTATACATAGGGAGTGCACAGGTGAACACACTAATTAGACCAACTGCGCCAATCAGCGGCGCAGTGGCCCTTTAAATCGCAGAGACCCGGCGCGCGCGCGCCCTAGGGAGCGGGGCCGCGCGCGCCGGGACAGGACCGACGGAGAGCGAGTCAGGTACGGGAGCCGGGGTGCGCATCGCGAGCGGGCGCCACCCGCATCGCGAATCGCATCCCGGCTGGGGGCGGTATCGCAGCGCACCCGGTCAGTAGATCTGACCGGGGCGCTGCAGTAGCGAGGATGTTGCGAGCGCTCCGGGGAGGAGCGGGGACCCGGAGCGCTCGGCGTAACAAGGTGTAGTACTTATAAGATGAGATAGCTCAACACTACATTCATGAAGAGTCTTCAGGCGGAGTCCATATCTATACGTTTTGGTGTCATCTTATGGGTCTTTTTCTTCTTTTGCGACTTTTGAGGTCCAACCCCCTCCCACGGAGTAGGGGGAGTTATAATTGGCAGGTCGGTGAGATCAGTAACAGCAGACCAGTCCGGGATGTCCATATTTGTTTGGCCCAAAGCTTCCAGAGCAGGCGTCAGTTCTTGTCTGACTCTGATCGTGAACTTCTTGCCTTCCACAGCAAATGAGATCCCAAAGGGGAAGAGCCACCTGTATAGAATGTTCTTTGAACGTAGATGGGTTGTAAGTGGGCGTAGCATTCCTCTTTTAGATATAGTTATTCTAGCAAGGGGGGGATGGATGCTGGCATAATGGGGGATATACTCGAGAGTCCCAATGAAAAGGTGTGTTACTTCATGATAGTAATCTCTGTCAGTACAGCGATGGGGGGGGGGGGGGTAGAGCAAGTAGCTCACCAGCTATTGGCTGCTGGTACGCCTAGGGGGGG
The DNA here is from genome assembly GCF_029499605.1 of Hyla sarda. Taxonomy (NCBI): domain Eukaryota; kingdom Metazoa; phylum Chordata; class Amphibia; order Anura; family Hylidae; genus Hyla; species Hyla sarda. Next base: position 132,459,223 of record NC_079198.1, on the reverse strand, counting down.
AGACAGCAGATTGGCAGAGGTGTGAATAACTTGCGTCTTTAGAATAAATGTTTTTAAGTTACTCAAGATGGGAGAGATGCAGTATTTCAGTTCGAGCATTAGATGGCAGCAAAGAATTGCTGTGAAGGTATAACAACTCTCAATATGGTAACTGGAGGATCACAATGCAAAAGTTCTGCACAATCTAAGGTGTGAGACAATTTAAAATCTAACACATTGCCCGCCCGCCCTCGCAGGCTGTATTAAGTAAATGCCCGGACCAAAAGGGGCAATCAAGGTGTCCAGATATTCCTGGGGTGGTAAAAGCGGCGCACCTCAGGAGCTCTTTACATGTGCGTCCTCCTCGGCTCGTGGCTAGCTCCGTCCCCGCAAACCTCCCTCTTTGCGCAGACTTCAGAGCAGATTCGATGGCCTGGGACGCAAACAATGACACCCTGTCAGAGCAAGACAATGTGATATTATACTGGATACCTGACAGATACTGTTACGCCTAGCGCTCCGGGTCCCCGCTCCTCCCCGGAGCGCTCACGGCGTCTCTCTCCCCGCAGCGCCCCGGTCAGTCCCGCTGACCGGGAGCGCTGCACTGTCTTGGCCGTCGGGGATGCGATTCGCACAGCGGGACGCGCCCGCTCGCGAATCGCATCCCAGGTCACTTACCCGTCCCGGTCCCCTGCTGTCATGTGCTGGCGCGCGCGGCTCCACTCTCTAGGGCGCGCGCGCGCCAGCTCTCTGCGACTTAAAGGGCCAGCGCACCAATGATTGGTGCCTGGCCCAATTAGCTTAATTGGCTCCCATCTGCTCCCTGCCTTTATCTGACCTCCTCCCATGCACTCCCTTGCCGGATCTTGTTGCCTTGTGCCAGTGAAAGCGTTTAGTGTGTCCAAAGCCTGTGTACCTGAACTTCTGCTACCCATCTTGACTACGAACCTTGCCGCCTGCCCCCGACCTTCTGCTACGTCTGACCTTGCCTCTGCCTAGTCCTTCTGTCCCACGCCTTCTCAGCAGTCAGCGAGGTAGAGCCGTTGCTAGTGGATACGACCTGGTTGCTACTGCCGCAGCAAGACCATCCCGCTTTGCGGCGGGCTCTGGTGAAAACCAGTAGCCTCTTAGAACCGGTCCACTAGCACGGTCCACGCCAATCCCTCGCTGACACAGAGGATCCACTACCTGGAAGCCGAATCGTGTCAGATACACTTTGATAGTATTATGCTAGATGCAAAGAAGAGTGGCAAAACCCGATGAATGCAAAGAGGAATAAAATGGTGAGTGAGACAACCTCTGGGACTTGAATGTAAAATATAGTGTAAGTAATAGAGGCTACGTGTTGGATGCTCACTGTGAGCTGTAGACGTGGAAAGACTCGGTGAACAACCCTGTGTCTGTATGCACACCTTAAAGTGCCAACAATGTGTATACAAATGACTACCTAATCGCCAACCTAAACCTGTGTGAGGTTATCACTATAACCAACCTGTGGATGTGTCCGGCAATGAAACCACTTATGCAGCAAACGTGACAATGAAATTCAACCAACATGTGATTACCATCATCGTCAACCTAAGCCGAGACAAACAAACCCAACCACCCAGAACGTGACGCCAACCTGAAGTCAGGTCAGGTTGTAACTGAACCGACCTGTAGACGTGACAGACCGAAATAAATGAAAGGTTAGACCAAATCTGTAACTAATAGTATGACCGTCAACCTGAACCAAAACAGGTTGTAACCATGATAGACCTATTAACAATGAATATATAAACTATCCCTGTGGCCTAACCCAACTGCTGAATAAACACAACGTATACAAAGACATTGTCGCCAACCTGAAGTCGTGTCAGGTTGCATCCGGACTGATCTGTAGACGTGACTGGTCTAACCGAATTAAAAGCTTCAACCAACATGTATGACTACTAGTATTGACGTAAACCTAAAGTCGAGACAGTTTGTAACCATGATTGACCTATAGACGTGTCAATTCACAATGGAAAAGTAAAGCTATATCCCTGTGCTAGCACAACAGCTGAATAACACAACATATATGATATCGCCAACCTGAAGATGTGTCAGGTTGTATCCGGGCTGACCTGTAAACGTGACTGGTCTAGCCGAATTTAAAGCTGAAACAAGTCATAACCATGCTAGACCTGTCGGCTTGGCAAGTAATGAACCAAACCCCAGCTATTCGTATGCACAACTCAATATTTACAAAAATGGTGACCCACCAAATTATCCGTGCACAGATCCGCCCAATGCCATAAAAACCTGCGCAGTCTCAAAAACATGGGTGTATGGTCTAAACACCATAATATAGCACAGCAAGACATCATGAAACGTGTGTGCCTAATAAACCTATGAATGTGTACCAAAAAGGAACAATCTAAATGTATGTCTAGCATGACTCCTTGACCCATATGCAGACCATGCCAGTATGAACGAGGGCCCGGCATGACCATCAAGGCCATATGTACCTCACTAACACCACGACCACATGCACAAACAACCCACGACCGTATACACAGACAAACTATATAGGCATATGTACAAAACTTTAAGTGCGTGCACCGAACAAACTGAACGTATGGCTAGAATAAACTGTATGAGCGAGCATATGCACTGAACAAACTATATGATCAGATGCACAGAGTAACTTTTCCACACATATACCCAGCACAACTATATAATTGCATAAAGCACTGATGTATGATACAACACATGAATTTATACAGACGATGTCTGTCCTACTGTACAATAACTAGAAAGCACTGATCTGAAGCAAATGTTTCCTTTTTTTATTTTTTATTTATTTATTTTTATTGCGGACATGGCAGATATAATGGGTATACACAGCCTATGTGTCGTGTTATTGTTGTTCTGAAGACGTGTCAGTACAACAACTATGCAATTTACCCCCCTGCAGACGTGGCAGGCATAATGGGTATGCACCGCCTATGTGTCGTGATATTGTTGTTCTGAAGGCGTGTCAATAACAACAATTATGCAATGTATCCTCCTGCAGATGTGGCAGGCATAATGGGTATACACCACCTATGTGTCGTGATATTGTTCTGAAAACGCATCAATAACAGCAACTACACCATGTATCTCCCTGTAGGCATGGCAGGTATAAAGGGTATATTGGTCGTGAGGCTGTAACTCTGAATACGTGTCAGAAAACTACTGAGTACCACCCCCTGCTGACATGGTGGGTATGATGCCCCGACCGCAACAGCTGTTTAACCCCTTAAGGGCAGTTTTGTTTTTTCAGTTTTTGCATTTTCGTTTTTTGCTCCTTGCCTTTAAAAAATCATAACTCTTTCAATTTTGCACCTAAAAATCCATATTATGGCTTATTTTTTGCGCCACCAATTCTACTTTGTAATGACATCAGTCATTGTGCCCAAAAATATACGGTGAAACGGAAAAAAAATCATTGTGAGACAAAATTGAAAAAAAAAACGCCATTTTGTAATTTTGGGGGCTTCCGTTTCTACGTAGTACATTTTTCAGTAAAAATGACACCTGATATTTATTCTGTAGGTCCATACGGTTAAAATTATACCCTACTTGTATAGGTTTGATTTTGTCGTACTTCTGGAAAAAATCATAACTTCATGCAGGAAAATTTATACGTTTAAAATTGTCATCTTCTGACCCCTATAACTTTTTTAATTTTTCCGTGTATGGGGCGGTATGAGGGCTCATTTTTTGCACCGTGATCTGAAGTTTTTAACGGTACCATTTTTGCAATGATAGGACTTATTAATTCATTTTTTCATTATATAAAAAGTGACCAAAAATGCACTATTTTGGACTTTGAAATTTTTTGGCGCGCACGCCATTGACCGTGCGGTTTAATTAACGATATATTTTTATAATTTGGACATTTCCGCACGCGGCGATACCATATATGTTTATTTTTATTTACACTGTGTTTTTTTTTTTTATGGGAAAAGGGGGGTGATTCAAACTTTTAATAGGGAAGGGGTTAAATGACGTTTATTCACTTTTTTTTCACTTTTTTTTGCAGTGTTATAGCTCCCATAGGGACCTATAACACTGCACACACTGATCTCTTATACTGATCATTGTTATCCCATAGGGACCTATAACACTGCACACACTGATCTTTATCATTGATCACTGGTTTCTCATAAGAAACCAGTGATCGATGATTCTGCCTCATGACTGCTCATGCCTGGATCTCAGGCACTGAGCAATCATTCGGCGATCGGACAGCGAGGAGGCAGGTAGGGGCCTTCCCGCTGTCCTGTAAGCTGTTCGGGATGCCGCAATTTCGACGCGGCTATCCTGAACAGTCCACTGAGCTAGCCGGCATGTTTTCGGTTTCACTTTAGATGCGGCGTTCAACTTTGAACGCCGCGTCTAAAGGGTTAATAGCGTGTGGCACAGCGAACACCCACTAAAAATACTACCATGGCAATAAACACTTATCCACAGTATCAAAGTAACAAGCCGATGTAACGTATAACACAAGCGTAAGAACGGTATACTGTAATTAATACCAGCATAAATAAATAACCAGCAAAAGTACAAACTGAATCTATGAGCATATGTATCTGTGTGTTATGTACAGTATAATTCCTACAAGCGTATGTATGACATGAAACCTACAAGCGTGTGTACAGTATAAATACTACCAGTGAGTGTACAGTATAAACCCTCTGAGCGTATGTACAGCACAAACCTGCGAGCGTGTATACCGCATAGACCCTAAGAGCGAGTATACAGCATAAATCCTACGAGCGAATATACTGTATGAATCCTACCAGCGTATGTACAATATGAATCCTGCAAGCATATGTACAATATGAATCCTACGAGCGTATGTACAATATGAATCCTACAAGCGTATGTACAATATGAATACTAGCAGCAAGTGTACCGTATGAACCCTCTGAGCGTATGTGGAATATAAATCCTACGAGCGCGTGTACAGTATAAATACTACCAGCGAGTGTACAGTGTAAACCCTCTGAGTGTATGTACAATATAAATCCTACGAGCGTTTATACTGTAAAAACCTATGAATGTGTGTTCAGTATAAACCCTACGGACGTGTGTACAGTGTTTATCCTGCGAGCATGAGGACAATATACACGTACCCTTAAGTGACCCATCAACTACCATGGACCAACCTTCCTGACAAAGTGTTTGTCACAGAGTATCGATCAAAAGCCTAAATGGGGACCGTAGCACCATACCTGTAAAGAGAACATATATGTCACAAAACTTTCATAACGTAGCCATGCATGCGCTGCATGTATGTGACAAAGCCCCTGCAATGTGTATGAGCGGAGCTGCCAGAGAGCGTGCCGGCATAATTAACACCTTACTATAATGTGCAGAGCGGAGCAGCCAGAGAGCGTGCTGGCATATAATTAACCCCTTACTGTAATGTGCAGACCGGAGCAGCCAGAAAGCATGCTGGCATATAATTAACCCCTTACTGTAATGTGCAGACCAGAGCGCCCAGAAAGCGTGCTGGCATATAATTAACCCCTACTGTAATATGCAGATCGGAACAGCCAGAGAGCGTGCTGGCATATAATTAACCCCTTACTGTAATGTGCAGAGCGGGGCAGTCAGAGAGCGTGCTGGCATCTAATTAACCCCTTACTGTAACGTGCAGAGCAGTCAGAGAGCGTGCTGGCATCTAATTAACCCCTTATTGTAATGTGCAGAGCGGAGCAGTCAGAGAGCGTGCTGGCATATAATTAACACCTACTGTAATATGCAGAGCGGAACAGCCAGAGAGCGTGCTGGCATATAATAAACCCCTTACTGTAATGTGCAGAGCGGAGCAGTCGACAGCGTGCTGGCATCTTATTAACCCCTTACTGTAATGTGCAGAGCAGTCAGAGAGAGTGCTGACATATAATTACCCCTTAAAGTAAAGTGCAGAGCTGAGCAGCCAGAGAACGTGTTGGCATATAATTAACCACTTATAGTAAAGTCCAGAGCTGAGCAGCCAGGGAACGTGTCGGCATATAATTAAACCCTTATAGTAAAATGCAGAGCTGAGCAGCCAGAGAACATGCCGGCATATAATTAACCCCTTATAGTAAAGTGCAGAGCTGAGCAGCCAGAGAACGTGTCAGCATATAATTAACCCCTTATAGTAAAGTGCAGAGCTGAGCAGCCAGAGAACGTGCCGGCATATAATTAACCCCTTATAGTAAAATGCAGAGCTGAGCAGCCAGAGAATGTGCCGGCATATAATTAACCCCTTAAAGGGGTACTCTGGTGCTTACACATCTTATCCCCTATCAACGCCACCAGCCCTGCGGTCGACCGTAATCAGACCCGGAGCGAACCCGCTCTGGGGACTGATTACAAACGGGGTGCCACATGCATGATCACGGGGGTCCCCAGCTACGGGACTCCCGCGATCAGGCATCTTATCCCCTATCCTTTGTATAGGGGATAAGATGTGTAAGCACCGGAGTACCCCTTTAATAATGTAAAGTGCAGAAGTGCAGAGCTGAGCAACAAGAGAACGTGCCGGCATGTGACTAATCCCCCCTCCACACCGTTGTGGACGAACCCGGTAACCGACACACACAATATACACTACATAACCATGACAGGCGCCGGGGGTATGATGATAGCCTACAAGCTCCCCCAATACAACAAGCAGGGGCAAGTACCCAGGCAGGAAACCCGAGGTGACAGCACCGACCCAGCTGTAGAAATACTGGTTCCGTACTGTCACGAAGGTTCGTGGGGGAGCGAGGACTTGTGCAGCCATCCCCAGACAACAGCAGCATGCCCCCGTCACGGGTCCCACTGCAGGTGGAGACTCGCTATGCACTGCCATGCCAGACCAGCCGGAAGAAGAGAACGGGCCACGTGGGACGCGTGTCCCCCTGTTACTGAAACCGGGACCGGGGCCTGGCCGAGGGTACACCCCCGGACTACGGCTTACCTCCAGAGAGGTGGTTGCGGAGAAACGCCGCCACCCATGCCAGCCCTGGCCACTTACCCATACCGCACCGCTGGAAACAGCTTCCGGTTAGCTGACTCGTGTGTCAGCTGACCTCTCATCACGTAACGAACTTAAATTACGTAATAAGGCTAATTCATTAGCCTGCATTTGTGGGAGGGGTGGGGATTCCCTATAAGAACCCGCGGCGTTACCTGTTCTTGACGCCGCGGGTTCTTATAGGGAATTCCCGCCCCTCCCACAAATGCAGGCTAATGAATTAGCCTTATTACGTAATAAAGGTAAACATATAAAACTGGACTGTCTGTGCTTTTCCTGAGGTGATTTGTGTTTTTTGTCTTCTCCTTAGAATAAGAATTATGATCTAGATTTATATGTCATAAATTTCTATTACACCACAAAGCAAACAAAATGTGAGAAACATTTTCCATGAATTTTCATTCGAGCTCAGATGCACTGACCTATTATAGATTTGTTTTGTACAGAGATATAATAGGCTTATTATAGAGATACAGAAGCTTTAGGGCCCTCGCACACTATGGAAATTCATATAGTTTTTCTATTAATGTACTACTTTAATAAGAAGTCAAACTTTATTGAATAAAACCAATTTTACATTGTCCTCTTCTGACCCCTATTACTTTTTTTATTTTTTCGTATATGGGACTGTGTGAGGACTCATTTTTTGCCATAACCTGTAGTTTTTCTTGGTACCATTCTTGTTTTGATGGTTTTTTTTTTATCACTTTATACAATTTTTTTTCTGATATATGATGTGATTAAAAATCAACATTTTTGGACTTTGGGATTTTTTTTTTACATTTTGCTCACCATTTGGGATCATTAACATAATATTTTAATAGATTGGACATTTCCACATACAGCGATACCAAGTATAATGATTTATTTTTATTTTTCCTTTTTTTTTTTATTAATACTTATTTTTTTTTTTTACACTTTCATAGCCACAGAGGCCTTGATAAGTATTGATTACGGGATCTGAGGGGTTAATGGCGGACATCAGCGTGTTCACCGATGTTTGCCATTAACGATGGGTCCCTGGCTGCTGATAGCAGCTGGGACCCGCGATCTGTACTCGCTTCATAGCCATGGTGGGATGCAGGATGTACATGTACGTCCTGGTGCACTAAGTCCCAGAGACTTAGTGCAAAAGCTCTGCATCCTCTAGGGGTTAAATAAAGTTTTGTTGCCTTTTCAATAAAGAGGAAAACATTTTAGAGTGATGGCTGTTGTACACATTGTTTACTCTATTGTGAGGATTAGACACGCGTCACACCCAAGGTAAGCTGACATGGACATTACTTCTTAATTCTTTTCTTAGAGATGATCACTATTGATCTCAGTATAACAAGGGTTAAAGGGGTACTCCGGTGGAAAACTTTTTTTTTTTAAATCAACTGGTGCCAGAAAGTTGAACAGAATTTTAAAATTACTTCTATTAAAAAATCTTAATCCTTCCAGTTATTATTAGCTGCTGAATACTACAGAGGAAATTATTTTCTTTTTGAAACACAGAGCTCTCTGCTGACATCACGAGCACAGTGCTCTCTGCTGACATCTCTGTCCATTTTAAGAACTGTCCAGAGCAGCAAATGTTTGCTATGGGGATTTTCTCCTACTCTGGACAGTTCTTAAAATGAACAGAGATGTCAGTAGAGAGCACTGTGCTCGTGATGTCAGCAGAGAGCTCTGTGTTCCAAAAAGAATAGAATTTCCTCTTTAGTATTCAGCAGCTAATAAGTACTGGAAGGATTAAGTAATTAAGTAATTTACAAATTTGTTTAACTTTCTGGCCCCAGTTGATTTTAAAAAAAATATATAAGTTGTCCACTGGAGTACCCCTTTAAATAGTGAGAATGGAGCTTTTTCCTGATCCCAGCCATTTTCATGAGGTGACAACAGTCACAGCCACTCTCATGGGATGTGATCGTAAACTCAGTGCTAAGAACCAGCTCCCAACTCTGTATACTGAGGAGAGGCCATCCGTATTGTTATGTGTGATATTAAAGGTTAAAACATTTTTTTTTAAATTGTAATGTGACTTTGTATTTTACAGGTATATTTTGTTGTTAGGAGCTGATGGGTTCTTCTGATCTCCCTGTGATGCGTAGTCATTGTTGGAGATGACTTCATTAAACATAAATATTATTCTTTCCTATTGACAAAACAATCACAGAACATGAGATATTTGCAGGATGTTTCTTCAAGCATTTTAAATACTTACTGCTTAATGTATTTATGATCTTGGTAAGGACTTCTCTTGGACTATGACATAGATGACCTATCTTTAGAGCAGTGATTCCCAAATGGGGTGCCCTGCACACTGGGGTGCCACGGGATTTTGCTGTCAATTTTTTATTTTTTTTTATTTTTTTTCCTGCCCGGCCTGCTCGCCTGTGACTCACGGTGCCGCAGAGGAAGGGAAGCCTGTGTGTGCATTGCTTGTGCGTGCGCAGTATGCACCAGCGTCCGCCAACCTCCCCCTGCGGCACAGTGAGTGTGTAGCAGGCTGAAAATGGTGCCCTGCCAGAGAAGGGAAGAACTCGCCATAGAAGCTGCGCTGGATTCCCGTGCCATCTTGCTTAAGGAACTGTACCCTTTCCACCCCTCTTTTACCCCTTCTCAACCCTGTCCACCCCCCTCACCCATGTCCACCCCCCTATTCACCCCTCTGTCCCTTTGTCATCCCAGTCTACCCCTCTCTGTCACTCCTGTCCACCCTTTTTTTACCCCCTTGTCACCCTTGTCCACCACTCTGACCCTCTGTCTCCCATTTCCACCCTATATCCATCATTTTCTCTACCTTGGACACCTTTCTGTCACCACTGTCCATCCCCTTGTCACCCATGTTCACCCCCCATTTTCCACCCTTCTGACCACAGCCTTGTCACCCATGTCCACTCCCTATTCACCCCTCTGTCCCTTTGTCACCCCTGTCCACCCCCCTGTTACCATCTTGCCATTCTTGTCCACCCATCTGTCACCCCTATGCCCCCCGTCTCCCATGAACACTCTTCTACACCCATCTGTCACACATGTACACCCCTCTACATCCATCTGTCACCTCTACACCTCTATGTCCCCCCCTACAACCCCCTGTCACCCATGTACACTCTTATACACCCCTTTGTCACTCATGCACACCCCTCTGTCACCCATGTACACTCTTCTACACCCCTCTGTCACTCATGTACACTCTTTTGTCACCCATGTACACTCCTCTAAGCCCCTCTGCCGCCCATGTACACCCCTTTGTCACCCATGTACACTCCTCTACACCCCTCTGTCACCCATGTACACTCCTTTACAATCCTCTGTCACTCATGTACACACCTTTACACCCCCAACACCCTTCTGTCACCCATGTACACCTCTCTGTCACCATGTACACCCCTCTTTCACCCATGTACACTCCTCTACACTTCTCTGTCACCCATCACTCCTCTACACTCCTCTGCCACCCATGTACACTCCTCTACACCCCTCCTTTACCCATGTACACTCAACTACACCCCCAACACCCCCCCTGTCACCGGTGTACACACTTCTATCACCCCCTACACTCTTCTGTCACCTCCTACACCCCCCCTGTCACCCATTTACACTCATCTACCCCCTCTGCCACCCATGTACAATCCTCTACACTCCTCTGTCACCAATGTACACACCTCTACACACCTGTTACCCATGTACACTCCTCTGCACCCCTCTGTCACCCATGTACATGCCTCTACACACCTGTCACCCATGTACACCTTCCTACACCCCTCTGTTACCCATTTACACTATTAAAAGGGGAATCTGTAGGCTGATGCTGGAAAAGTGTGGAGCCTAATACATTTCTTTTACAGGTTTAACAGTGAAGAATTGTGGCTGGAAGAAATCGTCATGATGGGCTGGACCAGCGGGAGAACAAAAGGGAACGACGTTGATTAGAGAAAAGACGTCATTTGTGAGTTGCTGTATAAAGCAGCATTGTAATCTACATACCCACAGATAAATAGATATTGTGCATTGCGGCTTTTTTTTTCGTCAACTTCGTTTGGGGTTCCCCGCAATTTTTTTTTGTTTCCGAGGAGTGCACCGAGTTGAAAAAGGTGTGGAAACACTGTCTCACAGCATAGCCATTTAGCCCCAAGACAAGTGCGGATTCTTCCTAAGCATATCCATTACTGTCTGGCATTTACATACTAAAATCACCTTATGGTGTATGACCCCTTTAACCCCTTAGGGACTCAATTTTACCTTAAAGGGTACCTCTCATCAAATAAACTTTTGATATATTTTAGAGTAATGAATGTTGAATAACTTTCCAATAGCATGTTAATGAAAAATATGCTTCTTTCTATTGTATTTTTCCCGATCAGTCCTGTAAGCAAGCATTTCTGACTCATGCTGGAGTCCTAAACACTCAGCGCTGCCAGCCTACTTTGTTCACAGCCAAACAGGCTGTGAACAAAGCAGGCTGGCAGCTCGTAGTGTTTAGGACTCCAGCATGAGTCTGAAAAGCTTGCTGCCAGGACTGGTAGGGAGACCCCTAGTGGTAATTTCTTCAAAGTGGAAAATTAAATTGAAAGAAGCATATTTTTTAATAACATGCAATTGTAAAGTTATTCTGCATACATTAATCTATAATATATCAAAAGTTTTTTTCATGAGAGGTACCCTTTAAAGGGGTACCCTGGTGGAAAACTTTATTTTTTTAAATCAACTGGTGCCAGAAAGTTAAACAGATTTGTAAATTACTTCTATTAAAAAAAATCTTAACCCTTTCAGTACTTTTTAGCAGCTGTTTGCTACAGATGAAAATCTTTCTATTTTTAATTTCTTTTTTGTGTTGTCCACAGTGCTTTCTGCTGACACCTGATTCCTGCATCAGGAACTGTCCAGAGCCGGAGAAAATCCCCATAGCAAACCTATGCTGCTCTGGACAGTTCCTGACATGGACAGAGGTGTCAGCAGAGAGCACTGTGGACAACACAAAAAAAGAAATTCAAAAAGTAAAGAATTTCCTCTGTAGCATACAGCTGCTAAAAAGAACTAAAAGGATTAAGATTTTTTTTATAGAAGTAATTTACAAATCTGTTTAACTTTCTAGCACCAGTTCATTTAAAAATAACGTTTTCCACCGGAGTACCCCTTTAAGGACCCTTTTTCTGACCACTGTCACTTTATGCATTAAAGGGGTACTCCCGTGGAAAACTTTTTTTTTTTTTTAAATCAACTGGTGCCAGAAAGTTAAATTGCTTCTATTAAAAAATCTTAATCGTTCCAATACATTTTATGGGCTGTATATTACAGAGGAAATACTTTTCTTTTTGAACTTCTCTGATGTCATGGCCAAATTGCTCTCTGCTGACCTCTGCTGTCCATTTTAGGAACTGCCCACAGCAGCATATGGGGATTTTCTCCTGCTCTGGACAGTTCCAAAAATGGACAGCAGAGGTCAGCAGAGAGCACTGTGGCCATGACATCAGAGAAATCCAAAAAGAAAAGCATTTATTCTGTAGTATACAACCCCTAAAAAGTACTGGAAGTATTAAGATTTTTTAATAGAAGTAATTTACAAATCTGCTTAACTTTCTGGTACCAGTTGGTTTAAAAAAAAAAAGTTTTCCACGGGAGTACCCCTTTAATAACTCTAGGATGCTTTTACTTTTCATTCTGACTCCAAGATAGTTTTTTCGTGACATATTCTATTTTATGTTAGTGGTAAATTTTCGGCAATACTTGCATCATTTCTTGGTGAAAAATTCCAAAATGTGATGAAAAATTTAAAATGTTTTACTTTTTTTTAACACTGAAACTCTCTAAGGAAAAGGGACATCCCAAATAAATTATATATTGATTCACATATACAATATGTCTAATTCATGTTGGTATCATAAAGTTGAAATATTTTTACTTTTTGAAGACATCAGAAAGCTTCAAAGTATTGCAGCAATTTTCAAATTTTTCACGAAAATTTCAAACTCAGAATTTTTTAGGGACCATATCAGTTTGAAGTGGATTTTCAGGGGCTTTTCTGTTAGAAATACCCCATAAATGACCTCATTATAAAAACTGCACCCTCTCAAAGTATTCAAAATGACATTCAGAAAGTTTGTTAACCCTTTAGGTGTTTCACAGGAATAGCAGCAAAGTGAAGGAGAAAATCTTCATTTTTTTACACTCGCATGTTCTTGTAGAGCCATTGTTTTTTTTATTGTTACAAGGGGTAAAAGGAGAGAAATCCCCCAAAAATATGTAACCCCATTTCTCTTGAGTGAGGAAATTTTCTGCTGGCACAGTAGAAGGCTCAGAAGTTTTTGGGAAGCATGTCGCATTTAGGAAGCCCTTCTGGTGCCAGAACAGCAAAAAAAAAAAAAATACAACATGGCATACTATTTTAGAAACGACACCAATCAAGGAACGTAACAAGGGGTACAGTGACCCTTTTTGTTAAAGTCGGATGTGTAAATGAATTTTTTTTCATTAAAATGCAGTTTTTCCCCTAAATTTTAAATTTTTTACAAGGGGTAATAGGAGAAAATACCCCCCAAAATTTTAACCCCATTTCTTCTGAGAATGGAAATACCCCATGTGTGGACGTCAAATGCTCTGCTGGCGCACTACAATGCTCAGAAGAGAAGGAGTCACATATGGCTTTTGTAAAGCAAATTTAGCTGAAATGGTTTTTGGGGGTTATGTCGCATTTAGGAAGCCTCTATCGTGCCAGAACAGCAAACAGTAAACCCAACTGGAAACTACACTCCTCAAGGAACATAACAAGGGGTGCAGTGAGCCTTAACACCCCACAGGTGTTTGACAACTTTTCCTTAAAATCAGATGTGTAAATAAAAATAAAAAATCACAAAAATGCTGACTTTTCCCCAAATTTTACATTTTTACAAGGGGTAATAGGAGAAAATGACCCCCAAAATTGGTAACCCCATTACTTCTGAGTATGAAAATACCCCATGTGTGGACGGCAAGTGTTTTGCTGGTGCACTACAATGCTCAGAAGAGAAAGAGTCACATTTGGCTTTAGAAAAGCAAATTCGTTTTTTGGGGGGCATTTCACATTTAGGAAGCCCCTATGGTGCCAAAAGAGCAAAAAAAAAACACCTGGATTACTATTTTGGAAACTACGCTCCTCACAGAACGTAACAAGGGGTACAGTGAGCCTTAACACCCCACAGGTGTTTGACACATTTTTGTTAAAGTTGGACGTGAAAATGAAAAATTAGCTTTTTTTTCACTAAAATGCTGGTGTTACCCCAAATTTTTCATTTTCACATGGGGTAAAGGGAGATAAAGCCCCCAAAATTTGTAACACCATTTCTTCTGAGTATGGAAATACCTGCTATGTGGATCAAAAGTGCTCTGCGGGCAAACTACAATGCTCAAAAAAGAAGGAGTGCCATTAGGCTTTTGGAGAGAGAATTTGTATGGAATTGAAGTCGGGGGCCATGTGCGTTTACCAAGCCCTCATGGTGCCAGAACAGTCGACCCCCCCCCCCATACGTGACCCCATTTTGGAAACTACACCCGCTACAGAATTTAATAAGGGGTGCAGTGAGCATTTACACCCCACTGGCTTTTGACAGATCTTTGGAAGAGTGGGCTGTGCAAGTGAAAAATTTAATTTTTCATTTTCAAGGACCACTGTTTCAAAAATCTGTCAGACATCTGTGGGGTGTAAATGCTCACTGCACCCCTTATTACTGGAGATGAGCGAGTCGAAGCTGACAAATCCAAATTTGTTACAATTTCATGAAAATTTTGATTTGCAACGAATGCGAATATCGCTGCGATTCTATCGTGTGAATTGCTTCATTAAACTCCATTTAGTGCGGTCCAGGGCATCTAAAATGGCGGATCCACATGTCAGGACATGGGGCAAGGAACTCTGGGAAGGCGGGATGGCCCTGAATCACATACAGGATGCAGCCTATCAGCAGCCAGTCACCCCTGTGATGTCACAGCTCTATATAAATGGCAGCCATATTCTGGCTAATCACTTCATTAATTACACTGCAGGGAGATAGGATGGACAGCCTGTGTGTGTGTTACACAGAAAATCTTTTTCCAGCAGAGTTTCACCTCCTAGTCACATCAGTGGACAGAGAACAGTGCTTTTTTTCAATGAAAAATATTATTACTGCAGCCATTAACCTCCCAGTCACTTCCTACAGCAATGTATTACAGAGAAGGGCAGAGAGCTGTGTGTTTCCTCATACATTTCAACAAGCTGCCTCAACTTCATAAACCTTAGCAGAGGAGGCAGGGATAATTTTTCAGCACAATTCTCTGTCTTTGTTACACAACAAATCATCTGCTGGTTATAATAGTCTGTAGACAGTATAATACCCAGCAGTCCATCCCTAATAGTCTTTGACAAAGTGCAATTTTGGGTTTAGTACACAGCTTTTGTTTGCTACAGCACTGTTGTGTACTGATGGTGTTGTGCAAAAATTAAAAAAATGTAAGTGCATGCCACATACCTAAATCTAAGTAGTGTACTATTTTGTAGCTGTTATTCTGTCAAGGGCCCTAGATACTGTGAAAGTGTAGGCAAAAGTAATCACCAGCTGGTGTTTTACTCCAATACTTTTTTTTAAGCGTACTAAAGTGCATTTTTCTGCCCTCTGTTCCACAACAAATGGTCTTCTGGTTATACTAGTCTGTAGATGGTATAATATATACCCAGCAGTCCATTCCTAAAAGTCTGTGAGAAATTTTGGATATAGTACACAGCGACTGTGTGCTGCAGCACTGTTGTGTACTGCTGGTGTTATGCAAAAATACATATTTTTAAGCATACTGTAGCACATTTTTCTGCCCTCATAAGTGCATACCACATACCTACATCTAAGTAGTGTACTATTTTGTAACTGTTAAACTCTCAAGGGCCTAGGTACTGTGAAAGGCCAGGGAAAAATAATTAGCGGCTGGTGTTTTTCTCAAACACTTGACACTACATGAATAATTGGTACTTGATATTTTTTGGGTATATTTGATACTACATGAATATCTTACTGGCATATGATTGAGTTATACCATTTTGCATGACTAATGCGATATAGCAATTGGCCCTTTTTATAGATACAACTGTATCTTTTTGGACTATTTATATTATTTTTAGAGCACCTTTTTTCTTGGGAATACATTTATCCATATAGGGTGTTATTTTAATGCATATTAACAAAATTCAGTTTTAGGCACTTCCCTTTCTAATTTTGGGAGGTAGTGGAACTGGGATTCGTGGAGTCCTCGGCAGTAGCAGTCAATTAGTGTGGACTGTTGGTGGGAAAATCAGCAACTCGGCAGTGTGGCAGTTTTTCATCAAGCATCTGGAGGAGGTTAACATAGCCACATGCAAGATATGTTGGCACAAGGTGAAGCGTGGCCAGGGTCCCAATTTTGGCACAACGGCCCTGCATCAACATATGCTTCGCCACCATAAAGCGACCTAGTAAAACCGTGGCTCCGATGTAGTGGTCCAGCCTGCTGCCTCACCCAGTGGCATGCCGCTTCCTCTTTCAGCCATCCAAGGCTCCACCACCTCAGCCGAAGCTGTGTGTCATACTCTCCTTCTGTCACTCCAGATGCTCCTCCTACTTTTAGTCAGCCATTTCGCCAACAATCCATCGGCAAAGCCATGTCCAAGAGAAATCCAATGGCGTAGAGGCTGAATGTGCTTTTGTCTAAGTTGCTTGTGCTGCAGTCCCTCCCTTTTTAAGTGGTGGACTCTGCACCTTTCAGAGAACTGATGGCTAGTGCCGAGCCGAGTTGGAGAGTGCCAAGCCGTCATTTCTTTACGAAGAAGGCAGTACCAGCCCAGCATAATTTTGTGTAAGAGAAGGACCTGTCCTTGAGCCTGTCGGTGTGTACCAAAGTGCATGGCAGCGCCGACATCTGGAGCTGTAACTATGGTCAGGGAAAATACATGTCTGTTATGGCTCACTGGGTGAATGTGGCTCCTGCACAGCCACAACACCAACTTGGACAGGTCACACCGCTTCCTCCTCCATGCTTTCAGGTTGTTGGTCCTGTGACTCCACTGCCCAGACAAGTGTCAGTGGCCCTTCAGCATACCATAAGTGCAAGGAACGGCAGTGTCACGCTGTTCTTCACATGGTTTGATTGGATAATGGAGTCATACAGGGGAGGAATTGCTAAAAGTCCTTCATAAAGAAATTGGAGCATGACTTACTTAAAGAAAACTGGAAATGGGAACCATGGTGACTGACAACAGGAAGAACATCTTGTCTGCGCTGCGACTTGGAGGACTGAGCAATGCGCCCTGCATTGTACACGTGTTCAATCTGGTTGTCAAGCGGTTCCTAAAGAGGTTCCCCCCATTTGCTAGACATCCTAACAATGGGAAGGAAACTGTGCATGCACTTCAGCCACTCGTACACTACAAAGCACACACTCCTTGAGCTGTACTGTCAGTACGGTATCCCCCAACATAGTCTGATTTGCAACATTTCCAGACATTGGAATTCCACCCTTCATATGTTGGACCGACAATACGAACAGAGAAAAGCCATTACTGATTTCTTGATGATCCAAGCTGATAGGGGGACTCCCCTGTGTAAGTTCATTGTCAACCAGTGGCAGCTCATACGTGACACCTGCTGTTTGCTCAGGCCCTTTGAGAAAGCCACATTATTAGTCAGTCGCCAGGATTACAGGATGAACAACATCATTCCACTGCTTCATCTACTACAACATGTGTTGGAAACTATGGCTAGTCCGGGCACTAGAGACATGGCGCTTACATCTCACGGCCACATGGGCCCTGTGGGGGCTGAACTGAAAGAGGAGAGGCACAGTGGAACACAGTTTAGGTTTCGTGATATGGGTGGTTTTTCTGGTCATCTGACAGGAGAGGAGGAGCAGGAGCAGCTAGAGGGGTAGGCGAGACAGATGACCCAGACACACTGTGGCAGTAGGCAGTGGAGATGGAGGCAGGGAGTTCTGCCAAGTCACTTGCACAAATGGCACAATGCATGCTCAGTTGCTTGTGTAGTGACCGCCGAATTGTCACCATTCGGCAGCGGGATGACTTCTGGCTCTCCACCTTTTGGGACCCTCGCTAGAGGCACAAAATAGGGGCCTTTTTTACACCCACTGAGAGGGAGGACAAACTGACCTACTACATAGACATCCTACGTAGTTGTCACGATGCCGGCTGGCAGGTAGTGGACCCTCTGTGCCAGAGAGGGATTGGCGTGGACCGTGCTAGTGGACCGGTTCTAAGCCACTACTGGTTTTCACCAGAGCCCGCCGCAAAGCGGGATGGTCTTGCTGCGGCGGTAGTGACCAGGTCGTATCCACTAGCAACGGCTCACCTCTCTGGCTGCTGAAGATAGGCGCGGTACAAGGGAGTAGGCAGAAGCAAGGTCGGACGTAGCAGAAGGTCGGGGCAGGCAGCAAGGATCGTAGTCAGGGGCAACGGCAGAAGGTCTGGAAACACAGGCAAGGAACACACAAGGAACGCTTTCACTGGCACTAAGGCAACAAGATCCGGCAAGGGAGTGCAAGGGAAGTGAGGTAATATAGGGAAGTGCACAGGTGAAAACCCTAATTGGAACCACTGCGCCAATCAGCGGCGCAGTGGCCCTTTAAATCGCAGAGACCCGGCGCGCGCGCGCCCTAGGGAGCGGGGCCGCGCGCGCCGGGACAGAACAGACGGGGAGCGAGTCAGGTAGGGGAGCCGGGGTGCGCATCGCGAGCGGGCGCTACCCGCATCGCGAATCGCATCCCGGCTGGCAGCAGGAACGCAGCGCCCCGGGTCAGAGGACGTGACCGGAGCGCTGCAGCGGAGGGAGTGAAGCGAGCGCTCCGGGGAGGAGCGGGGACCCGGAGCGCTCGGCGTAACAGTACCCCCCCCCTTGGGTCTCCCCCTCTTCTTGGAGCCTGAGAACCTGAGGAGCAGACTTTTGTCAAGGATGTTGTCCTCAGGTTCCCAGGATCTCTCTTCAGGACCACAACCCTCCCAGTCTACTAAAAAAAAATTTTTCCCTCTGACCTTTTTGGCAGCCAAAATTTCCTTGACCGAGAAGACGTCCGAGGAGCCGGAAACAGGAGTGGGAGGAACAGATTTGGGAGAAAAACGGTTGAGGATGAGTGGTTTGAGAAGAGAGACGTGAAAGGCATTAGGGATACGA
Source organism: Hyla sarda (assembly GCF_029499605.1). Classification (NCBI taxonomy): domain Eukaryota; kingdom Metazoa; phylum Chordata; class Amphibia; order Anura; family Hylidae; genus Hyla; species Hyla sarda. The sequence continues at coordinate 132,440,077 of NC_079198.1, read as the reverse complement.
AGAGAAGGAGGAAGAAGAAGTTTATAAGAGACAGGATTAATTTGACACAAAATTTTGAAAGGACCAAGATAGCGTGGTCCCAACTTGTAGCTAGGGACACGGAAGCGGACATATTTAGCGGAGAGCCATACCTTGTCTCCAGGGGAAAAAACGGGGGGAGCTCTTCTTTTCTTATCCGCGAACCTCTTCATGCGTGAAGAAGCCTGTAAGAGAGAATTTTGGGTCTCTCTCCATATAATGGAAAGGTCACGAGAAATTTCATCCACAGCGGGCAGACCAGAGGGCAAGGGGGTAGGGAGGGGGGGAAGAGGGTGACGGCCGTACACCACGAAAAATGGGGATTTGGAGGAAGATTCAGAGACCCTGAAGTTATACGAAAATTCGGCCCATGGAAGGAGATCTGCCCAGTCATCCTGGCGGGAGGAAACAAAATGTCGCAAATAATCACCCAGGATCTGGTTAATTCTTTCTACTTGTCCATTGGACTGGGGATGATATGCAGAGGAAAAATTTAATTTAATCTTGAGTTGTTTACAGAGAGCCCTCCAGAATTTAGACACGAATTGGACCCCTCTATCCGAGACAATCTGCGTAGGCAACCCGTGAAGACGAAAAATGTGTACAAAAAATTGTTTAGCCAACTGAGGCGCAGAAGGAAGACCAGGAAGAGGGATGAAATGTGCCATTTTGGAGAATCGATCAACGACCACCCAAATAACGGTGTTGCCACGGGAAGGGGGTAAATCAGTAATAAAATCCATACCAATCAGAGACCAAGGCTGTTCGGGGACAGGCAGAGGATGAAGAAAACCAGCGGGCTTCTGGCGAGGAGTCTTATCCCGGGCACAGATAGTGCAGGCTCGCACAAAGTCCCCAACATCCGTCTCCAGAGTCGGCCACCAATAGAAGCGGGAGATGAGTTGCACAGATTTCTTGATGCCCGCATGACCTGCGAGATGGGAGGAGTGACCCCATTTGAGGATTCCGAGGCGTTGGCGTGGAGAAACAAAGGTCTTTCCTGGAGGAGTCTGCCTGATGGAGGCAGGAGAAGTGGAGATCAGGCAGTCAGGTGGAATGATGTGTTGCGGAGGGAGATCAACTTCTGAGGCATCCGAGGAACGAGAGAGAGCATCGGCCCTAATGTTCTTATCGGCAGGACGAAAGTGAATCTCAAAATTAAATCGGGCAAAGAACAGAGACCACCGGGCCTGGCGAGGATTCAGCCGTTGGGCCGACTGGAGGTAGGAGAGGTTCTTGTGGTCGGTGTAGATAATAACAGGAAATCTTGATCCCTCCAGCAGATGCCTCCATTCCTCAAGTGCTAATTTAATGGCTAGAAGCTCTCGATCCCCGATGGAGTAGTTCCTCTCCGCTGGAGAGAAGGTCCTAGAGAAAAAACCACAAGTGACAGCATGCCCGGAAGGATTTTTTTGTAGAAGAACAGCTCCAGCTCCTACTGAGGAGGCATCAACCTCCAATAGGAAGGGTTTGGAAGGGTCAGGTCTGGAGAGCACGGGAGCCGAAGAAAAGGCAGACTTGAGTCGTATAAAGGAGTCTTCTGCTTGAGGAGGCCAGGACTTGGGATCAGCATTTTTCTTGGTTAAAGCCACGATAGGAGCCACAATGGTAGAAAAATGTGGAATAAATTGCCTGTAATAATTGGCGAACCCCAAAAAGCGTTGGATAGCACGGAGTCCGGAGGGGCGTGGCCAATTTAAGACGGCAGAGAGTTTGTCTGGATCCATCTGTAGTCCCTGGCCAGAGACCAAATATCCTAGAAAAGGAAGAGATTGGCATTCAAACAGACATTTCTCAATTTTGGCATAGAGTTGGTTGTCACGAAGTCTCTGAAGAACCATACGGACATGCTGGCGGTGTTCTTCTAGATTGGCAGAAAAAATTAGGATATCGTCCAGATATACCACAACACAGGAGTATAACAGATCACGAAAAATTTCATTGACAAAGTCTTGGAAGACGGCAGGGGCATTGCACAGTCCAAAGGGCATGACCAGATACTCAAAGTGTCCATCTCTGGTGTTAAATGCCGTTTTCCACTCGTCCCCCTCTCTGATGCGGATGAGGTTATAGGCGCCTCTTAAGTCCAATTTAGTGAAGATGTGGGCACCTTGGAGGCGATCAAAGAGTTCAGAGATGAGGGGTAAGGGGTAGCGGTTCTTAACCGTGATTTTATTAAGACCGCGGTAGTCAATGCAAGGACGTAGGGAGCCATCTTTTTTGGACACAAAGAAAAATCCGGCTCCGGCAGGAGAGGAGGATTTACGGATAAAGCCCTTTTTTAGATTCTCCTGGACGTATTCGGACATGGCAAGAGTCTCTGGGGCAGAGAGAGGATAAATTCTGCCCCGGGGTGGAGTAGTACCCGGGAGGAGGTCGATAGGGCAATCATAAGGCCTGTGAGGAGGTAGAGTCTCAGCTTGTTTTTTGCAGAAAACATCCGCGAAGTCCATATAGGCCTTAGGGAGACCGGTTACTGGAGGAACCACAGAGTTACGGCAAGGGTTACTGGGAACCGGTTTTAGACAGTTCTTGGAACAAGAGGACCCCCAACTCTTGATCTCCCCAGTGGACCAATCCAGGGTTGGGGAATGAAGTTGAAGCCAGGGAAGTCCAAGGAGAATCTCCGAGGTGCAATTGGGGAGGACCAAAAGTTCAATCCTCTCATGATGAGATCCGATGCTCATAAGAAGGGGCTCCGTGCGGAAACGTATGGTACAGTCCAATCTTTCATTATTTACACAATTGATGTAGAGGGGTCTGGCGAGACTGGTCACTGGGATGTTGAACCTGTTGACGAGAGAGGCCAAAATAAAATTTCCTGCAGATCCAGAGTCCAAGAAGGCCACTGTAGAGAAGGAGAAGGCAGAGGCAGACATCCGCACAGGCACAGTAAGACGTGGAGAAGCAGAGTAGACATCAAGGACTGTCTCACCTTTGTGCGGAGTCAGCGTACGTCTTTCCAGGCGGGGAGGACGGATAGGACAATCCCTCAGGAAGTGTTCGGTACTAGCACAGTACAGGCAGAGGTTCTCCATACGGCGTCGTGTCCTCTCTTGAGGTGTCAGGCGAGACCGGTCGACCTGCATAGCCTCCACGGCGGGAGGCACAGGAACAGATTGCAGGGGACCAGAGGAGAGAGGAGCCGAGGAGACGAAACGCCTCGTGCGAACAGAGTCCATATCTTGGCGGAGTTCCTGACGCCTTTCAGAAAAACGCATGTCAATGCGAGTGGCTAGGTGAATAAGTTCATGTAGATTAGCAGGAATTTCTCGTGCGGCCAGAACATCTTTAATGTTGCTGGATAGGCCTTTTTTGAAGGTCGCGCAGAGGGCCTCATTATTCCAGGACAATTCTGAAGCAAGTGTACGGAATTGTACGGCATACTCGCCAACGGAAGAATTACCCTGGACCAGGTTCAACAGGGCAGTCTCAGCAGAAGAGGCTCGGGCAGGTTCCTCAAAGACACTTCGGATTTCCGAGAAGAAGGAGTGTACAGAGGCAGTGACGGGGTCATTGCGGTCCCAGAGCGGTGTGGCCCATGACAGGGCTTTTCCGGACAGAAGACTGACTACGAAAGCCACCTTAGACCTTTCAGTGGGAAACAGGTCCGACATCATCTCCAGATGCAGGGAACATTGGGAAAGAAAGCCACGGCAAAACTTAGAGTCCCCATCAAATTTATCCGGCAAGGATAAGCGTATCCCAGGAGCGGCCACTCGCTGCGGAGGAGGTGCAGGAGCTGGCGGAGGAGATGACTGCTGAAGCTGTGGTAGCAACTGTTGTAGCATAACGGTCAGTTGAGACAGCTGTTGGCCTTGTTGCGCTATCTGTTGTGACTGCTGGGCGACCACCGTGGTGAGGTCAGCGACAACTGGCAGAGGAACTTCAGCGGGATCCATGGCCGGATCTACTGTCACGATGCCGGCTGGCAGGTAGTGGACCCTCTGTGCCAGAGAGGGATTGGCGTGGACCGTGCTAGTGGACCGGTTCTAAGCCACTACTGGTTTTCACCAGAGCCCGCCGCAAAGCGGGATGGTCTTGCTGCGGCGGTAGTGACCAGGTCGTATCCACTAGCAACGGCTCACCTCTCTGGCTGCTGAAGATAGGCGCGGTACAAGGGAGTAGGCAGAAGCAAGGTCGGACGTAGCAGAAGGTCGGGGCAGGCAGCAAGGATCGTAGTCAGGGGCAACGGCAGAAGGTCTGGAAACACAGGCAAGGAACACACAAGGAACGCTTTCACTGGCACTAAGGCAACAAGATCCGGCAAGGGAGTGCAAGGGAAGTGAGGTAATATAGGGAAGTGCACAGGTGAAAACCCTAATTGGAACCACTGCGCCAATCAGCGGCGCAGTGGCCCTTTAAATCGCAGAGACCCGGCGCGCGCGCGCCCTAGGGAGCGGGGCCGCGCGCGCCGGGACAGAACAGACGGGGAGCGAGTCAGGTAGGGGAGCCGGGGTGCGCATCGCGAGCGGGCGCTACCCGCATCGCGAATCGCATCCCGGCTGGCAGCAGGAACGCAGCGCCCCGGGTCAGAGGACGTGACCGGAGCGCTGCAGCGGAGGGAGTGAAGCGAGCGCTCCGGGGAGGAGCGGGGACCCGGAGCGCTCGGCGTAACAGTAGTCAGTTGCTCGATGCCATCATTGCCATCGTCCATCCTCTCACAGGTCTGACTCGGGGGGCCCTCCGCGCTCACCTTCCACTGCCATGGCTGCTGGGGAGGGGTGGGGTGGCAGAAGCAGTACCAGCTCCATCAGCAGCAGCCTGAGTCTACAGTCACTGATGAGTAGCTTTCTTCACCCGCATAGTTAACCAACTCATAAGCAGCAGGTAGACCTGGAGCAGGACCTGAACCAAGAGGTGATGGCATACCTTCTTGACATGACTATGCCAACACACCTTAAAGATCCGCCAGACTTCTGGGCAGCCAAACTTGATTTGTGGCTGCGACTAGCAGAGATTGCCCTGGAAAAGCTGTCCTGCCCGGCCAGTAGTGTGCCATCAGAGCGGGTGTGTAGTGTGGCGAGGGCCATAGTACTCCAAGGAGAACTCGTCTGTCCACGAAAAATGTGGAGAGACTGAACTTTGGATCTGATGCATCAGAGTAGATTGACCATGGTGCTACACCAACACTTCACAAATATGGATAGTGCTAAACATATTTAAGGTGCTGCCCCAAAGTTACAGACATTCCTCCACATCAGACCACAAGTAAGTATTAAGAATATGCATTACGTAAAACTTTACTTTTAATAATATTATTTGGATAAAATATATGTACCCAAAAGGTTTTTTAAATCAAACAAAAGGAAAAGTGTGCAAAAAACACCATGTGCCACCTACACCACCAAGTATTGATGTGATGCAAAGACCTCTAAAAGGTGGAAGGAAACAAAGTATGGTCCATTGTAACCGGTGGGGGTAAAAACTTCACCTGAAAGGCCATACTCTCGCATTATTAATTCCCTTCTTGGCAAGTGTTACTCGACCTAAAAAGGGCGGCCCCACATAGGAACCTCTCCCTATTTCCCTCTACAAACACTGCCATTTCCCTGGGTTTTTAGGTGGAAATAGAGAGAGTTTCTTGTGTGGGGCCGCCCTTTTTAGGGTGAGTAACACTTGCCGTGAAGGGAATTAATAATGCGAGAGTAGGGCCTTACAGGGGAAGTTTTTACCCCCACCAGTTACAATGGACCAAACGTTGTTCTCTTCCACCTTTTAGAGGTCTTTGTATCACATCAATACTTGGTGGTGTAGGTGGCACATGGTGTTTTATGCACACCTTTACTTTTGTTTGATTTAACCCCTTAACGACAATGGACGTAAATGAATGTCATGGTGACGTGGTACTTAACACACCATGACGTACATTTACGCGTAGCCATGATCGCGAGCACCGGAGCCGTGCTCGAATTATGCCCGGCAGGTCCCGGCTGCTATTAGCAGCCAGGGACCCGCCGGTAATGGCCGACATCTGCGATCGCGCGGATATCCGCCACTAACCCCTCAGATGCCATGATCAATACAGATTACGGCATCTGCATCAATGCAGTACTTTGCACAGATGATCGGATCGCCCGCATCGCTGCCACGGGGATCCGATCATTCAGCATGGCGGCCAGAGGTCACCTCACCTGGCTCTGGCCGTCTCCCCGAGTCTTCTGCTCTGGTCTGAGATCGAGCAGACCAGAGCAGAAGATCACCGATAATACTGAGCAGTGCAGTGCATCATATACATTGCACTGCACAGTATTAGCAATCAACTGATTGCAATGAATAGTCCCCTATGGGGACATAAAAAGTGTAAAAAAAATGTAAAACAAAAAAGTATAAAAATTTGAAAAATCTCCTCCCCCAAGAAAAAAGTTAAACGTCCGTTTTTCCCATTTTACCCCCCAAAAAGCGTAATAAAAACAATTAATACACATATTTGGTATTGCCGCGTGTGTAAAAGTATGAACTATTAAAATATATTGTTAATCATCCCGTATGGTGAACGGCGTAAACGTAAAAAAAATTTAAAAAGTCCAAAATTTATGCTTCTTTGTCATATTTTTTTTTTTTTTATAAAAATGTATTAAAAGTAAAACCTAAGCAAAAGTGGTACTGATAAAAACGACAGATCATGGCACAAAAAATGAGCCCTCATACCACCCCGTATACGGAAAAATGAGAAAGTTATAGTTGGTCAAATTAAGGCAATTTCAAACATACTAATTTTGTTAAAATGGTTTTAGATTTTTTGTTTATGCGGTACAATTATAGAAAAGCATATAACATGGGTATCATATTAATCGTATTGACCCACAGAATAAAGAAAACATGTCATTTGTACCGGAAAATGTACAGCGTGAAAACAAAACCTTCCAAAATTAGCTAAATTGCGGTTTTCTTTTCAATTTTCCCACATGAATAATATTTGTTTTGGTTGCACCGTATATTTTATGGTAAAATAAGTGATATCATTACAAGTTACAATTGGTGACGCAAAAAACAAGCCCTCATATGGGTCTGTGGATGGAAATATAAGAGAGTTATGATTTTTAGAAGGCGAGGAGGAAAAAACGAAAATGCAAAAATAAAATTGGTCTGGTCCTTAAGGCCAAAATGGTCCTGGTCCTGAAGGGGTTAAAAAAAACATTTGGGTACAGATATGTTATCCTAAACATATTATTAAATGCTAAGTTTTGCATATCCTCAATACTTACTTGTGCACACTAACACTTTTACAAAAGATACCGTTTTCTTCTGCCTACCTGCCTCAGCTACTATTCTGATCCTGCCACCCGCCTGATACCCCACATCTGATGCCAAGTTTTCCTTTTTTCACCCACCTTTGTCATCCATTACTGGTATTGCCACCTACCGCACCACTCTGTCACCAGGTCACTTTCAGGACTCCTTATGCTGCTGCCACCTCCAGGCTTTCTCATTCTGCCACCATATGTTCTCCTCATGCTGATTTCAGCTCCAGGCTGTCTCATTCTCCCACCACATGTTCTTCTCATGCTGATGCCAGCTCCAAGATGTCTCATACTGCCATATTATGTTCTCCTGATGCTGATGCAAGCTCCAAGCTGTCTCATACTGCCACCATATGTTCTTCTCATGCTGCTGCCACCTCCAGGCTGTGTCATTCAGCCACTATATGTTCTCCTCATGCTGCTGCCACCTCCAGGCTGTGTCATTCAGCCACTATATGGTCTCATCATACTGCTGCCACCTCTACGCTGTTTCATTCAGGCACGATATGGTCTCCTCATCCTGCTTCCACTTCCACGCTGTGTCATTCAGCCACTATATGGTCTACTCATGCTTCTGCCACCTCCAGGCTGTGTCATTCAGCCACTATATGTTCTCATGATGCCGACACCTGCACGCTGTGTCATTCAGCCACTGTATGGTCTCCTCATGCTGCCGCCACTACCACAATGTGTCATTCAGCCACTATATGCTGCCGCCAACTCCAGGCTGTCATCCAGACACTATTTGTTCTCCTCATGCTTCCGCCACCTCCAGGCTGAGTCATTCAGCCACTATATGCTACCGTCAACTCCAGGCTTTGTCATTCAGCCACTATATGGTCTCCTCACGCTGCCTCCACCTCCATGCTGTGTCATTCAACCACTAGATGGTCTCCTCATATTGATGCCACTTTCAGGCTCTGTCATTTTGCCGCTCTGCGACAGTGAAATTAATAGCGACGCCTCTGATCTGCATGTCATACCGAATAACTGTCAGAACCTATAGGGTTAAAAGGTTCTGACATCATCTTTGTTGTTTTTTTGTTCCTGGGTTACGCCTGGCTATCTGGCCTGGTCAGCTGACCTTGATTGCAGCATATTGATAAGCTGACAGTCTACTCCCAGTGAGTGCTTGCTATACAGTGTGGGTCATTTATATGAATACACCTTGATAAAATCGGAATGGTTGATGATATTAACTTCCTGTTTGTGGCACATTAGTATATGTGAGGGGGGAAACTTTTCAAGATGAATGGTGACCATGGTGGCCATTTTGAAGTCGGCCATTTTGAATCCAACTTTTGTTTTTTCAATAGGAAGAGGGTCATGTGACACATCAAACTTATTGCAAATTTCACAAGAAAAACAATGATATGCTTGGTTTTAACATAACTTTATTCGTTCATTAGTTATTTACAAGTTTCTGACCACTTATAAAATGTGTTCAATGTGCTGCCCATTGTGTTGGATTGTCAATGCAACCCTATTCTCCCACTCTTCACACACTGATAGCAACATCACAGGAGAAATGCTAGCACAGGCTTCCAGTATCCATATACACTGCTATATATTGCTATATACACCGCAGGAGAAATGCTAGCACAGGCTTCCAAAATCTGTAGTTTCAGGTGCTGCAGAATGGGCAAAACAAAATTGGAACAGGACACTCAGTTTACGCAGAAGATTTTATTCAGTGATGAGGCAAACTTTTATGTGAATGGTGAAGTTAACAAACAAAACCAGCGCTATTGGTCTGACACTAACCCTCATTGGATAGCTCCCTCCAAGACTGTTGGAACACAAAAATTGATGGTATGGTATATGGGGTACAAAGATAGTGGGGCCATTCTTCATCAATGGAAACCTCAAGGCCACTGGATATGCAAAATTGCTACATGATGATGTGTTTCCCTCTTTATGCACTGAAGCTGGCACATTCCCTGAGTTTTTCCAGCAAGATGGTGCACCACCACATTATGGGTGTCAGGTCCGAGCTTTCCTAGATAAACAGTTTCCTGGAAAGTGGATTGGCCATTGTGGGCCAGTTGAATGGTCCCCAAGGTCTCCCGGTCTGATCCCTTTAGACTTTTATCTTAGGGATCATCTGAAGGCAATTGTCTATGCTGTGAAGATACGAGATGTGCAGCACCTGAAACTACGGATACTGGAAGCCTGTGCAAGCCTTTCTCCTGTCGTGTTGCTATCAGTGTGTGAAGAGTGGGAGAAGCGGGTTGCATTGACAATCCAACACAATGGGCAGCACATTGAACGCATTTTATAAATGGTCAGAAACTTGTAAATAACTCATGAAAGAATAAAGTTAAGTTAAAACCAAGCAAATCATTGTTTTTCTTGTGAAATTCCCAATAAGTTTGATGTGTCACATGACCCTCTTCCTATTGAAAAAACAAAAGTTGGATTCAAAATGGCCAACTTCAAAATGGCCGCCATTGTCACCACCCATGTGGAAAAGTTTCCCCCCTCACATATACTAATGTGCCCCAAACAGGAAGTTTATATCACCAACCATTCCCATTTTATTAAGGTGTATCCATATAAATGGCCCACCCTGTAGAGCTCAGTTTGTACTCTAGCTTGCTGTCTTCTTTATTTATTATATCTGGCTTTTTGAACCTTTGGCTCCTCTCTCTGATTATTGTCTCTGGTATTAGCGACTTGGTACTTTGACTTCTCCTGGCTTAGACATGGTTAGTAGGCTCTGGACTGTTGTGTGAGTGTGTAGTCGTATCTTGTTAGTCTGTCTGTTATCCCACTGTCCCTAGACCTAGTCTGTATCATTGTAGTTTATTATTTTGACAATTATGCCCCTCATGTATATAGGAAGGCACTGTCTTTGTGGTTACGGACCTGTCGTTTAGGGCCGGTATGTAAGTAGGCAGGGATAGAGGAGCGGGCGAGATTAGTGTTCACTCCTTCCCTGCTCATTCTTGACAATAACAGTATTATTTCACTAACCCAGTACACACCCTATGTGTGTTACAGCAATGCAAAGTGCTCTACACCCCTATTGAGGCTCTCTGTAGGGCAGAAATAGCCATTTTTAATAGCAATTCGCCACTAATAAATTCGGACCAAAACAAATTTTGGGGGGGAAATTGGGCGAATCGGCAGAATCTAATTTTAAAAAAATTCGCTCATCTCTAGTCTTCATCAGGGTCTAAAATGTCCTCATATTCAGAATCTGATATATGTTGAGAGTCAGAATTATCTGAGGAGTCTTCATTAGAGGAGGTATTATATCAATCCAGTTTAACCCTATTAGAGGCTTTCATGTCCCGTTTTGTAATTGTCTCCTCACGGATCGAGGGTCTATGGTGACTTTTAGAAATACCTTTGGAAACGCTACATTTATAAGGGGCTTCATGCAATATAACCTGATCCTCTTTGAGAGTAGCCAATCTTTTTGATGCAGAGAGATCGGTTGCACAGAAATGTCTCTTTTTAGAGCATTTGCCGGATTTCATAAGGCCTTTAGCCATGCCAGAAATTGGATCCTCTGCTGACAAAAAAAAATTGTCTGATGGGGTAGAAGGGATAACCTGTTGTTGGGTATTTTTGTCATGAACATTACCACGGATGGGGCAATAGAATCATGCATATTGTTCATTGCTGATTGAACAGCTAAACAAACTGTTTAATTCACAGATTCCTCCACAAAAAAAAAAAAAAAAAAAATTATGTTCCTCATTGGCATAATCATAATCTTTATCATCAGCAGTATTGCTGGAAATACCTGACTTTATGAGGCCTTTATTAGTCATATTATATGAAATGAGGTAAAAATTAAATGAGGAGAAATATATATAATAGTGGGGTTATATCAAGAATAAGTCAGCTCTACTTATAATATTATGAAGCAGACTGAGGATAATACAAATAATATATATGTGTGTTTGTGTGTGTGTGTGTGTGTGTGAGCGTGTGTAAATAACACAGCAAAAGGAATTGAATAGCAATAGCACTTATCTGCAGCTCAAGCAGCAAAGAAAGAGGACCTTGAGATGAGATCCAGCCATATATAGCCTGTGCTGCAAGCTGATTGGACTGTGTATACCTGATTAAAGGGGTATTCCAGGAAAAAAACTTTTTTTTATATCAACTGGCTCCAGAAAGTTAAACAGATTTGTAAATTACTTCTATTGAAAAATCTTAATCCTTTCAATAATAATTATCAGCTGCTGAAGTTGAGTTGTTTTCTGTCTGGCAACAGTGCTCTCTGCTGACATCTCTACTTGTCTCGGGAACTGCACAGAGTAGAAGAGGTTTGCTATGGGGATTTGCTTCTAAACTGGGCAATTCCCGAGACACGTGTCATCAGAGAGCACTTAGACAGGAAAAGAACAACTCAACTTCAGAAGCTCATAAGTACTGAAAAGATTAAGATTTTTTTAATAGAAGTAATTTACAAATCTTTTTAACTTTCTGGAGCCCGTTGATATATAAAAGCAAATATTTTTCCCGGAATACCCCTTTAATTACCTGATATAACCTGAAAGTTTTTTTCTCTTCTTTCTGTTAACTCTTTTGCTGCTGTTCAAGTCAGTAAAGGAGGAAATTGCATTATAATACGAGCCCTCTTGTAATAAAATTGCTTACATTTTTTAATCAGAAAAATCAAAAATCAGAAAAAAATATATAAAAAGTGGTTAAAAAGTCAATACTACACAAAAGTGGTACCAAGAAAAAATACAGCTCACAGCACAAAAATTGTCACATCCCAGTCTCGGAGGCAGCATCCGGCACAGAATGCCGGGGGCTGCACTGAGATTGCATGGGTCCCCAGCAAGCTGGAATACCCCTTTAATGTGACCAGCCATCAAACACAGGTTCAGACACTAAATTGTCAGATTCCTGCAATACTCCTTTAAGATAATATTTCATGTGATGAGTAATTCCTATTAACATACTTGGCAAATGCGTTCCTTGTGTAATATAAAGACCTTGTGCACCGGTGTAGAAGAGTCAACTGCCTGTGAGAGAATATTAGATAATGGATTCCAGCACCTACAAGATCTATCATAAAGATGAATATGATTCCAGACAAGTATCGGAGGAATTATTTTTCAGATAAACCTGATATGGCCTTTGCAGAGGATTCGTTGATATTTCCAATGGAAAATCTTACAAAAACCTTCTTGGAGGGTATGTATCTTGAATTTTCATGGTTTATTTGGTTTAAAACATTTATAAACAACTGACCCTAACCGAGCACATGTGTTTTGGGCATTGGTCCTCAGAATATAAGAAGAGACAATCACATTGGTCCAGTCAAATCATCTAAAGACAGAAAAGCAAAGTCTTGGTAATTGAATATGATGAATACTACACGGTCATAGGGTTTACGAAGGTTATTATTTTGCTCTCTGTAACCACCAAAATCCTAGAAGTCTTATTAATGAATAAGAGCAACTTAAAAAATTGAGGTTTCGATTATTTTTAAACCTGTTCTCTCATAGGAATCTATCAGTTTGTGCCAGTTCAATTGCCGTATGTCTTTTAACCATGATAACTTAAATTTCCATTTTAGGCATATCCACAGAAATGCTAAGATATCTCATATATGTGACCGCCCTATCTCCAGAATAGGAGTTTCCTGACCCTCTCCTACCTGGTTAGGTGGGACAACCACATCCGGGTGAAGACTAAACAGAGAGGTGGCTTGGAATATTATAACAGCTGTTCTTTCTGTGTTCCATTGTACTCATAATACCCATTAAAGTGAATTGGAGTTAAGGAAACCTCATAGTTCACTGATCCCCTCTGCTCCCATCTCTCCTGAGATATGAAAACAGCAGAGCAGTGCTTGCAGTGCTATCTTGGTTCTATAAATGTTTTTCAGTCCTGGCAGATAAGAACCATTTGGCCCATCTAGTCTGCCCACAGACCACAGCAGACCACAGCAGGTTATGCTTTTTCATAGAGTCAGTCTCCACTCTTTCTAATCTTAGCCTGGTAGACAACCAGCCAGATTTGGACAAAAAAATGAATGAGTCTATAGCCTTGTCATAAACTGCTGATCACTTCATATCCCACTGGAAAGTTGGTGGTCCTGTATCTTGTACAGTGGGTATCAACCAATGAAGACCCAATGGCTTGTTTTAAAAAATGAAGTTGATCCCTTAAAATTTTTTTGTTTTTGCACTTAAGTTTTTTCCTCCTCCCCTTCTACAAATCCTAACAATTTCAATTTTGCACCTACAGACCCATATAAGGGTTTGGTTTTTGTGTCACTAATTGTTCTTTGTAATGACATCACTTATTTTATAACATAATCTGCAGCAAAACAAAAAAAAAGTTATTTGTGGGGTGAAATCATAGACGCCATTTTGTAAATTTTTAGGGCTTCTGTTACTACACAGTGCACTTTTTAGTAAAAATTACACCTTATCTTTATTCTGTAGGTCCATACGGTCACAAGGATAACTTGTCATCTTCTGACCCCAATACCTTTTTTATTTTTCTGCATACGGGGCTATATGAGGGCTCACTTTTTTGCGTCTGTAGTTTTTATTGGTACCATTTTTGTTTTGATTACGTTTTTGCATAGCATTGATAAGTGTTATCGGTGCTCTGCTGCTCCAGCCTGCATGGCTGGCTGGGAGCAGCAGAGGACTGATAGGATGGCAAGGAGGCAGGTAAGGGCCCTCCCACCATCCTCTCAGCTCAGACAGTGATTGAGACATTGCGATTTCATTGTGATGGTCCCGATCAGCTCCGCTGAGCTGCCTGGATGGTTTCACTTTCATTTTAGATGCCGCAATCAACTTTGATCACAATTTCTAAAGGGTTAATGCCAGGCATCAGCCCATTCGGTGATGTCTGTCATTAACCCCAGGACCTAGCTGCTGATAGCAGTTGGGACCCAATGGGTTTAACGCACGCTCGGCCTGTGAGCTTGTTTTAAACGCCAATAATGGGACCAGAACGTACATGTATGCCCTGCGTCCTTAACAGGTTAAGGGCGGGGGCACAGCTGCCATCATACAGCTAAAGTATTTAATGTCTCATAGTCTTTATTGTGGGTGTATGATATTTATTTACCTTGGTCATGCAGCATCCCTGGTCAGCACTGTAGCTCCGTTGCTATTGCTGCAAGCTTTGCTGTTCGCCTATTGGGTGGCACAGGTCCCAGGCCAATCAGGCGCAGCATCGGCAATCCATGTTGTCTGATGGCGCCAGATTTAAACAGGCAGATGCTGGCCACATTGGTCAGTTCATCTCACAGACATTCTTAACACCCTATTGATATTTTTGTGCTTCTTATACTTTGCTTGTGACCCGAATTACAACTTTTATCTTGATATTTGGACCTCTATGTACTATTCTGGACTTTGAACCCCAGAAATGTTACTGACCATCCCTCTGTGTGCTTTTTCGGACTTCTACATGACATCCTGGAACTGATCCTGCCTTGCTGACCTTAATCTCTCTATCTTGCATGTAGTCAGGTAAGGGACCGTTATTCAGTTGGGGGCCAGTATTTAGGGTAAAAGTAGGCAGAGACAGGGGTGTGGGTGGAGAATAAGGCTGGACGCCCTTACCCCTGTCCTGACAGCAGGTTAGCTCCTCACTTTGTTATGGAATAATAATAATAATATTATTATATATATAATATAATAATTATTATTTTAATAGCGCCCCTTGTGGAGTGCATTTAAATGCCTGCAATTGTATAAAGTAGTACAGGAATGTAAAATGGGTGGGGGGGGGGGGGGTAGAGTCTTTTGTGCTCCAATGATACAAGATCAATTACATATTGACAAAAACAAGTTAAAAAAAAAATATATATATATATATATATATATATATATATATATATATATATGTTAGAGTTTTTTTCCGCAGGTCATATTAATGGAGACATCTTGATTGACCTCAGCATTGGGCTCCTGGTTCATCCTCTCTATGCCGCCTGTACGTTTTTCAAACACATCATAGTCCTGAAGGTCAGTGACAGATGCATCATGGAGCTGAAGAGATGGCTGGACACACAGACAGGGGCACTTTATTGGGGACATGTCACAAAACTTCATTCAGACATAGAAGGAAAAAGGTGAATTATTTGTTCAAATATTAGTGGAAACCCAATATCATCATCATTGCAACACTGTGCAAGAGATATATACATTTTCTACCAGTACTGGAAGACATATTTCTAAAAATAATCTAAAACTTAAAGGGGTACTCCGCCCCTAGACATTTTATCCCCATCCAAAGAATAGGGGATAAGATGTCTGATCATGGGTGAAGGCCCCGCCGAGATTCCCCTTGATCTCCAATGCGGCACCTAAGTCATCCAGTGTACAGACCACAGCCGTCATGCCCCCTTAATTCATGTCTATGATAGGAGGAGTGACAGCTATGTAATAGCAGTCACTGCCCTTCCCATAGACAAAAATAAAGGGGCGTGATGTCACAAACATGGAAGCTTCCGTATTCAGAATGCTGCGGCGCCATCCCTGAGATTGCATACCACCGCGATCAGACATCTTATTTCCTATCCTTAGGATAGGGGATAAGATGTCTTGGGGTGGAGTACCCCTTAAACTACTGAGCATTCATGATGCCGTACTGATGTTGACTGGGGGTAAATCATTCTTTTAATTTTCCTGTTTCTTTCAGTGAGCAGTTATAGGACAAAGAAGAAAAAGTGAGAACGGCCGTTCAATATGTTGTGAAATGTGACCTTGAGAAAGAAAATATGACGGATCCGATAGTCTCACCACCAGCAGATTGTATCATCAGCGCTTGGTTACTAGATGATATCAGCAAAGACCAAGATGACTACAGGAGATATCTCAGGCAGTTCTCAGGGTTACTGAAACCTGGAGGACATCTCATATTGATTGGATCTTTAGAGAAAACATATTACACAGTCGGGAAAGACAAGTTCCATGCTCTCACATATGATGAGGATTTTGTCAGGAAAGCTCTAGTTGGAGAAGGATTTGTTATAGATAACTGTGTGGTTAAGGATTGAACGGCTGTGAGTGACCTTATTGACTATAAGGCTCTCATATTTATTGTAGCTCACAAGGAGAAGTAAAAAGTAGAAACCTACAGATTAGTGTACATTCAAGCATTGAATTTCCTAGACACTTTAAAGATATAATGTAAACTGAATCAGTACAGAATTATGGACCTATATAGATTTATGAAAACAAAATGACTTAAAGGGGTACCCCAGCCCTGAGATATCTTATCCCCTATCCACACGGGGATGTCACGACTCCGCCCCGTGTGACGTCACCCCCCTGCCCCCGCTATGCAAGTCTATGGGAGGGGGCGTGACGACCATCACGCCCCCTCCCATAGACTTGCATAGCGGGGGCAGGGAGTGACATCACACAGGGGGCGGAGTCGTGATGTCATGATACTCCGGCCCCGTTGTCGCCAATCGGCTGTTTGCGAGCTGGCACCGCAGCGTGCAGCTCAAACAGGTGGGTGGTGAATACAAGATTGCGGGGGTCCCCAGAGGCGGGACCCCCACGGTGTCTCAGGGCCGGAGTACCGCTTTAAAGGGATTGTCCAAGTTTTGCTAACTTTTCACTATCATGGCTGTGATGTCAAGTTATGTCTTAAGTGCTTTACATGCCTTACATGTGTGGGGTGGATTGACGCCTTTTTTTGTGATTTTATGGTCCCCCAGGTTCAGCATTACTCTGGATTCTTTTGTCTCGAACCTTTCCCAGGATCCTGTTTGGCTTGAGGCAACAGCTGACCACAGGGGCGGTGGCATGTATAGCTGGAAACTACACATCATCAGAGGCTGGCATGTCAGGAAATACAAGATGAAGCCAAGCCCCTTTTGATCAGCTGTAGTCTCAAGCCGAACAGGATCCTGGGATAGGCTCGAGACAATAGTCATCAAGACACTGGATGAATGCTGAACCTGTGGGGGACCATAAAATCCCACAAAAGGGGGTTGAACCACCTCACACATGTAAGGCAAGTTAAGACATAACTTGGTATCACAGGCAAAAGTGTAAAAAGTTAATTAAACATTGAAAACCCCTTTAAGGATACACATTTACTGCTCCTTATGCTTTATTATATACACATCTTGCATATAATGTAAGGGAAACAAGTACTATGAAGCATAATAGGCTTCAATGTGATGGCACAATAGGATTTTTACTATGGATTTATTATATAATAATTGGCTAATTGGTTGTTATCGCTCGTTTGATTTGGAGCCTTTATACTTTTAAAGGGATTATCCAGGGAATATATATATATATATATATATATATATATATATATATATATATATATATTGTTACGCCTAGCGCTCCGGGTCCCCGCTCCTCCCCGGAGCGCTCATGGCGTCTTTCTCCCTGCAGCTCCCCGGTCAGTTCCGCTGACCGGGAGCGCTGCTCTGTCATGGCCGTTGGGGATGCGATTCGCACAGCGGGACGCGCCCGCTCGCGAATCGCATCCCAGGTCACTTACCCGTTCCCGTCCCCTGCTGTCATGTGCTGGCGCGCGCGGCTCCGCTCTCTAGGGCGCGCGCGCGCCAGCTCCCTGAGACTTAAAGGGCCAGTGCACCAATGATTGGTGCCTGGCCCAATTAGCTTAATTGGCTCCCACCTGGTCCCTGACTATATCTAACCTCCTCCCATGCACTTCCTTGCCGGATCTTGTTGCCCTTGTGCCTAGTGAAAGCGTTTTGTGTGTTTAATAACCTGTGTACCAGTACTTCTGCTATCACCCTGACTACGAACCTTGCCGCCTGCCCCCGACCTTCTGCTACGTCCGACCTTGCTTCTGTCTACTCCCTTGTACCGCGCCTATCTTCAGCAGCCAGAGAGGTAAGCCGTTGCTAGTGGATACGACCTGGTCACTACCGCCGCAGCAAGACCATCCCGCTTTGCGGCGGGCTCTGGTGAAAACCAGTAGTGTCTTAGAACCGGTCCACTAGCACGGTCCTCGCTATCCCTCTCTGGCACAGAGGATCCACCTCCTGCCAGCCGGCATCGTGACAGTAGATCCGGCCATGGATCCCGCTGAAGTTCCTCTGCCAGTTGTCGCTGACCTCCCTACGCTGGTCGCCCAGCAAGCTCGTCAGATCGCCCAGCAGTCGCAACAGATAGCGCAACAAGATCACCAGCTGTCGTACTTGACCACCATGACACAGCAACTCCAGTCACAACTACAGCAAGTACAGTCGCAGCTACAGCAGCAACAACCATCTCCTCCGCCAGCTCCTGCACCCCTTCCGCGGCGAGTGGCCGCTCCTAGCCTCCGCCTGTCCTTGCCGGACAAATTTAATGGGGACTCTAAGTTTTGCCGTGGCTTTCTTTCGCAATGTTCCTTGCACTTGGAGATGATGTCGGATCAGTTTCCTACTGAAAGGTCTAAGGTGGCTTTCGTAGTCAGCCTTCTGTCTGGAAAAGCCCTGTCATGGGCCACACCGCTCTGGGACCGCGATGACCCCGTCACTGCCTCTGTACACTCCTTCTTCTCGGAAATTCGAAGTGTCTTTGAGGAACCTGCCCGAGCCTCTTCTGCTGAGACTGCCCTGCTGAACCTGGTCCAGGGTAATTCCTCCGTTGGCGAGTACGCCATACAATTCCGTACTCTTGCTTCTGAACTATCCTGGAATAATGAGGCTCTCTGCGCGACCTTTAAAAAAGGCCTATCCAGCAACATTAAAGATGTTCTGGCCGCACGAGAGACTCCTGCTAACCTGCATGAACTCATTCATCTAGCCACTTGCATTGACATGCGTTTTTCTGAGAGGCATCAAGAGCTCCGCCAGGAAAAAGACTTAGATCTCTGGACACCTCTCCCACTGTCTCCACTGCAATCTGCGCCTAGGCCTCCCGCCGAGGAGGCCATGCAAGTGGATCGGTCTCGCCTGACCCTGGAAGAGAGGAATCGCCGTAAGGAAGAGAATCTTTGTCTGTACTGTGCCAGTACTGAACATTTTTTGGTGGATTGCCCAATCCGTCCTCCACGTCTGGGAAACGCACGCTCGCACCCAGCTCTCGTGGGTGTGGCGTCTCTTGATGCCAAGTCGGCTTCTCCACGTCTCACGGTGCCTGTTCGGATTTCTACTTCAGCCAGCTCTCCCCTCTCAGCCGTGGCCTGCCTGGACTCTGGAGCTTCTGGGAATTTTATTCGGGAGTCCTTTGTGAATAAATTCCGCATTCCGGTGACCCGTCTTGTCAAGCCACTCCACATTTCCGCGGTCAACGGAGCCAGGTTGGATTGCACCGTGCGTTACCGCACGGAGCCCCTCCTAATGTGCATCGGACCTCATCACGAGGAAATTGTATTTCTTGTCCTTCCTAATTGCACTTCTGAAGTTCTCCTTGGACTACCCTGGCTTCAACACCATTCCCCAACCCTGGATTGGTCCACTGGGGAGATCAAGAGTTGGGGTCCCTCTTGTTCCAAGGACTGCCTTCAACCGGTTCCCAGTACTCCCTGCCGTGACCCTGTGGTTCCTCCTGTATCCGGTCCCCCTAAGGTCATTAAGGACTCTGCCTGCCACAGGAAATGCCCCTCCCCCCCTCCCAGTCCCATCAGGCAAGCTTCTGTGTCCCCTCATGGCCCTCGTCCTGGTGTCACACTGCCCCGTGCCAGGTCTCGCCCTCTGCCCTCTCTCCCCATTCCTACTCCTGCGGTTCTGCCTGCCGTTGAGGAATCCCTCCATCCTTTCCCGGTGTCCTCATCCCAGGGGAGGCAGTTACCGGACAAAGAGAAGGGGAGACCTAAGGGGGGGGGTACTGTTACGCCTAGCGCTCCGGGTCCCCGCTCCTCCCCGGAGCGCTCATGGCGTCTTTCTCCCTGCAGCTCCCCGGTCAGTTCCGCTGACCGGGAGCGCTGCTCTGTCATGGCCGTTGGGGATGCGATTCGCACAGCGGGACGCGCCCGCTCGCGAATCGCATCCCAGGTCACTTACCCGTTCCCGTCCCCTGCTGTCATGTGCTGGCGCGCGCGGCTCCGCTCTCTAGGGCGCGCGCGCGCCAGCTCCCTGAGACTTAAAGGGCCAGTGCACCAATGATTGGTGCCTGGCCCAATTAGCTTAATTGGCTCCCACCTGGTCCCTGACTATATCTAACCTCCTCCCATGCACTTCCTTGCCGGATCTTGTTGCCCTTGTGCCTAGTGAAAGCGTTTTGTGTGTTTAATAACCTGTGTACCAGTACTTCTGCTATCACCCTGACTACGAACCTTGCCGCCTGCCCCCGACCTTCTGCTACGTCCGACCTTGCTTCTGTCTACTCCCTTGTACCGCGCCTATCTTCAGCAGCCAGAGAGGTGAGCCGTTGCTAGTGGATACGACCTGGTCACTACCGCCGCAGCAAGACCATCCCGCTTTGCGGCGGGCTCTGGTGAAAACCAGTAGTGTCTTAGAACCGGTCCACTAGCACGGTCCTCGCTATCCCTCTCTGGCACAGAGGATCCACCTCCTGCCAGCCGGCATCGTGACATATATGCAATGGATAGAGGCAGCACACCACGATGATATAATCCAAAAACTGTGAATTTATTCCATGATGTAGAAAACAACGTTTCGGCGATCTCTCACCGCCATTTTCAAGTGCATACAAGTGATTCAGAGGGGTTTAAATACACATTTCCCCAATTAATGACATCATCACACATTAGCATAATCAGTGACATCACAATCAAAAACAAAATATAAACAAAGTATAAAAACCGTGATCTACAGTCATATATAGTATAGACACTTATGTTACACTTTTGTATGTCGATCCATAGAAGTGTGTTGGTAGATCGACACATATAATAATAACGTGCCAAATGCATGTTTAGAGCACTAGGAATATTATGTATAGCTACTATACTATATATGACTGTAGATCACGGTTTTTATACTTTGTTTATATTTTGTTTTTGATTGTGATGTCACTGATTATGCTAATGTGTGATGATGTCATTAATTGGGGAAATGTGTATTTAAACCCCTCTGAATCACTTGTATGCACTTGAAAATGGCGGTGAGAGATCGCCGAAACGTTGTTTTCTACATCATGGAATAAATTCACAGTTTTTGGATTATATCATCGTGGTGTGCTGCCTCTATCCATTGCATATTTAGTAAGAACCGGAGCACCGAGGTTCAACAAGCCTGCACCCATTCCACTATTCTGGATGTGCTGCTTTTTATGAACTTTCTATATATATATATATATATATATATATATATATATATATATATATATATATATATATATCAACTGGCTCCAGAAAGTTAAACAGATTTGTAAATTACTTAAATTAAAAAATATTAATAATATTAAGTTTTTTTTTTTTTTTTTTTTTGCAGCCCAGGCACAATAGGATAATAAAAAAAAAAAAACACGTGATCTACACTAATCCTTTAAAGGGGTACTCCGGTGGAAAACATATCTATTTTAATCAACTGGTGCCAGAAAGTCAAACAGATCTGTAAATTACAAAATCTTAATCCTTCCAGTACTTATCAGCTACTGTATAATACAGAGGAAGTTCTTTATTGTTATATTTTTGTATTTTCTTTTCTGTCGTTCCACGGTGCTCTCTGCTGACACCTCTGTTCATGTCAGGAACTGTCCAGAGCATGATAGGTTTACTATGGGGATTGTTTCTGTTCTGGACAGTTCCTGACATGGACAGAGGTGCCAGCAGAGAGCACCGCAGAAAGACAGAAAAGAAATTCAAAAGTAAACAATCTTCCTCTGTATTATACAGCAGCTGATAAGTTCTGGAAGGATTAAGATTTAAAAAAAAAAATGTTTTCCACCGGAGTTTAAGGAAGCAGCCGTTCATAATGCAGTATATAATGTTACATTCTAGTTTTAATTCTGATGTCTCACTTTGACTGTCATCACTAAGACTAACACCAAAGGTGCCATGAAAACAGGGTTGTGTATTCGTTTTCAAATTCCAAAATAAATATGTTTTTGGTGAACAAAAGGGTAAAGGTAACAACCCCCCTGCCATGTCCTCTGCCAGTAATGGATGTTTGTGTCAGGTCCAGAACCTGCGCTATGAACAACAAGCCTGTGTCCAAGCCTTTTGAAGAGGCAACAAGGTTTGAACAACAGAGGAATGACTGATATTATGGTTCTAATATTATTTCTGGAGCGATGACTTAGCAAGGGATGAATAAAGAATGACATCTGAGTTACACATCTGCCCCCGCTACCACTCCAACAGGTAGAAGCAGCCAATTGATTTTTGTTTTTATTTATTCTTCATTTTTATATTTGCAAAATCACTTTGGGTTACAGAATAATAAAGATTTTACATCCAATAGGCCAAGCTGATACAGATTAAAGGGATGTTCTCTATTATCACCGCAACAACCATGTTTAGTCCTAGCTGGGCTGTGTCCATTCTCTAGCATATACACTGAGGCCTGACCCCAAAGACTTCTAGTCAGCAAATTGGATAAGAACTTCACCAGTTTGCCATGGGGGTACTGTCTTGTACAGCCTCCAGCATAGCTTCAGAGAGGGAATTCAGTGTGGCATGTGGCGTCGGACTTGAGACGCCTTAGTGATCAAAATTGTCCTTCAAAGACATTGTAAAAGTCATGTTTGTTAAAATGGATCAGGCATTCAATGGTGAGGATATTAAAACCCCTGTACCCGATGCCACTGACTCTATATGCCATTGCTGCTGTCGACTGGCTAGTACTAGCATCACCCCTGCAGTCACTACAACTACCACCACTCTGCCTTTCCTGTTACTGCTGCCAACAGGCCTAATCAACCACACAACCATGTGATTCCCAAAAAGGCATAATTTTGGACATTTTTATAAATTTTTTAAAGGATTAAAAAATTGAGTACAGTCTGTCATGTGACATGATGGAATGTTAAGATTGTTCATCTGTACTGACAGCAAGGTAACACAAAATCCTATATGTGCTGCTTTTCCCCACCAATTCTTCTACCACTAATACAAGATGGTCATGCTTTCATTTGTGATAAAAAGATGTTTGTAAAAGTAACAGCTATTCATGTGTCAGTATGGAAACTTGTTATGAGCGAATTTGTGCTTGAACAACTGTGTAAAAAAGTTTTGTTGAATTATATATTTTCCCCCTGTACCAAAAATAAAAAATAAAATTATTAAATTAAAAAATTAAAAAAAAGAAAACTGGCAAGCTTACCCACCCCTATACTCCCTTCTGATGGTTTGGAACTGTATTCCCTGGGGTCAGGTGATCCTTCCACCTTCTTGCAGGACAATTGGCTAACATAAGGGCATGTGACTCTTTCTCCTACATGCTATATATTCCGGTCTATCCTGATGTCATTTTCTTCCTTCCTTATTCTCCTATTCTCACATGGCGCCATGTTACCAGGTTAAGCTGGAGCAAACCAACCAAAATTTGTCTACGCGGTTTGCTCATTTTTTACCTAGCAGTATCACTCTGGCTGTTGATCAGGGAGGAAAGGTAACCCCATATTTTATATTTACTACTAGCTGAGTACCCGGCGTGCACGTTTTTTCCATCCTAATCCTTGTTGGGGAGGAAAACCAACAAAGGAGAAAGCTTTTGACTCCATATCCCGTCCTCATATCTAAACCTCATATCCCGTCCTCCTATCTCGTCCTCATATCCCATCATCATATCTTGACCTCATATCCCATTCTCCTAACCTGTACTCCTATATCGATATCATATCCTGTCCTCATACCCCGTCCTCATATCCCGACCTCATATCCAGACCTCCTATCCCGACCTCCTATCCTGACCTCATATCCCATCCTCCTATCTCGATCTCATATCCCGTCCTCGTATCCAATCCTCATATTTCAACCTCCTATCCCAACTTCCTATCCCGTCCTCATATTCCGTCCTCATTTCTCAACCTCATATCCCATCCTCATATCCCGTCCTCACATCCCGACCTCCTATCTCAACCTCATTTCCCGTCCTCCTATCTCGGCTTCACATCCCATCCTCATATCCCATCCTCATATCCCATCCTCATATCCCGTCCTCATATCCCGTCCTCACATCCCGTCTTCATATCCCGACCTCATTTACCATCCCTATATCTCATCCTCATATCCTGTCCTCATATCCCGACCTCATATATTTTTGTCATATCCCAACCCCATATCCTATCCTCATATCTCAACCTCATATCCCATCCTTATTTCCCGTCCTCATATGTCAACCTCATATCCGGAACTCGTATCCCATCCTCATATCTCGACCTCCTATCCCAACCTCCTATCCCGATCTCCTATCCTGTCGTCCTATCCCATCCTCCTATCCCATCCTCCTATGCCAACCTCATATCTCGACCTCCTATCCCAACCTCCTATCCCAACCTCCTATCCCATCCTCATATGCCAACCACATATCCCGACCTCCTATACCGTCCTCCTATTTCGACCTCATATACCATCCTCATATCCCATCCTCATATCCCGTCCTCATATCCAATCCTCATATCCCGACCTCCTTTCCCGACCTCCTATCCCGACCTCCTATCCCGTCCTCATATTCTGTCCTCATATCTCAACCTCATATCCCATGCTCATATCCCGTCCTCATATCTCGACCTCCTATCTTGACCTCATTTCCCGTCCTCCTATATCAGCCTCATATCCCGACCTCCTATTTCAACATCATTTCCCATCCTCCTATCTCAACTTCATATCCCGTCCTCATATCCCAACCTCATATCCCATCCTCATATCCCGTCCTCACATCCTGACCTCATATCCCGTCCTTATTTCCCTTCCTCCTATCTTGTCCTCAGGTGGTACTGATTTGTAATGAAGATATTGTAAGCTGAAAATAGAAGGGGACATGGCTTTGTGGGAATGGGCGTGATTTGGAAGCCCGACCGATGCACAAAAAGGGTAGATAATAAAAAGGGTGGGGCTTAAAATGTGGGCGTGTTTTTGTGAGATGGGGTTTGGCTTGCAAGCTGGATTGACACATTCAACAGCAGATGCAGAGCGGAGCTTGTGGAGTAAGGTACTTGAAGTCCCATATACTTGCATGGGACTTGAAAAAAAGGGTGTTGGTAAGGGTTAATTTACCACATCCTGTCCTCATATCCCATCCTCATATCCTGATCTCCTATCCCAACCTCCTATCCCGACCTCATATCCCGTTCTCATATCCTTACCTCCTATCCCGTCCTCCTATCTTGACCTCATATCCCACTCTCATGTGCCGACCTCATATCCCATCCTCATATCTTAACCTCCTATCCCGACCTCCTATGCCGACCTCCTCTCTTTGTTAGATGGGGTGTGGCTTGCAAGCCGGACTGACACATTCACCAGGAAATGCAGAGAAGAGCTTGTGGAGTAAGGTACTGGAAGTCCCATATACTCGCATGGAACTTGAAACAAAAACCCATCTTTTATGAAAGGGTGTAGGTAAGGGTTAATTTAACTATCATATCTTTTTATTTGACATATATTTAATATGTCTACCAGGTATTATTGAAATATCTCCAGACATTTGGAAGTTATGTAGTAAAATATATTTTCGTAGACTTGTATGTGACTTTAAACAAAAACCCCGCCCCTGGCAAATGGGGGTGAGTAGGGGTTAAATCACCTATCCTATGTTTGTTGTTGACATATAAGTAACATGTGACCAAGTTTCATGTTAATATCTTTAGCCATTTGGACATGATGCTGGAACATACATACATACATACATACATACACATACATACATACACACACACATACACAATGGCCCTGATTTACTAAGAGTGGAGTGTTTATTCTGGAGTGATTTCAATATCACTCATCTTTTTTTTCAGGCTTATTTACTATTCTGTCGCGCATGTCGGTTATTTTTCTGTTGCACGTTTTTTGTGTTGCACTAGTCCAGGGGTCGGCAACCCGCAGCTCCGGAGCCGCATGTGGCTCTTTTACACCTTTGCTGTGGCTCCGGTGTGAGGTGAAAAAGGGAGGGGCAATTTTCCGAAGCTACAGTGGGGAGGATCGAGGGCAGAGCCATGGGTTTGATTTCTTCACCGCACGTCTGCAGATAATTAAGCCATGCCCCCTCACGGAGGATGGAGAGCGCGAGAGCGCAGCTCTGCATAATACAAGGAGACAGTGGGAGAGTGGGGACGGACACAGCTTCTACCCCCCCCCTTCTCTGTACACACAGGACCTCATTTTTCATGGGGGTAAAGCACCTCCCCTCCCCCAGCTCTGTACACACAGGACCTAATTTTTCACGGGGAGGTTTCATGTTTGCACAGGGGAAACACAGAGTGGGTGAGGGGAGAGGAGGCATAATGCACTGCAGGGGCTGGGGAAGATTTCTATGTGTGAGGAGACATATTACACAGGCTGGGGATGCAAAGACTAAATAAATATCATACTGGGAATGATGGGGGGGGGGACGGGGACTGCTGAATGACACATGCTGGGAGTTGTAGTCCCTCTTATGTGTGTGTATGCCAGTGTTTCCCAACCAGGGAATGCTGGTAGTAGTAGTTTTGCAACATCTGGAGGCACCCTGGTTGGGAAACACTGGTGTATGAACTGCAACTCCCAGGAGATTACTGATATAATAGAGGTGTTGGTGAACTACAACTCCCAGAAGACTACTCAGATACAATAGAGGTGTTGGTGAACTACAACTCCCAGAAGACTACTAAGATACTATAGAGGTGTTGGTGAACTACAACTCCCAGGAGATTACTAAGATACAATAGAGGTGTTGGTGAACTACAACTCCCAGGAGACTACTAAGATACAATAGAGGTGTTGGTGAACTACAACTCCCAGTAGACTACAGAGGCAGCATGCTGGTGTTATACCACAGACTGAAGACTCCTGAATGACACATGCTGGGAGTTGTAGTCCCTTTTGTGTGTGTATGCCAGTGTATCCCAACCAGGGCATCAGAGGGGAGGGGGCTTTTGCGGCTTCCGTTTTTTTTTCTTCGGAAACTGGTCCAAGTTGCTCTTTTTGTCTTAAAGGTTGCAGACCCCTGCACTAGTCAATTGTGTCGCACAAACTCCAAGCTAAAGAAATTAGTTGTGTGAGTGAAAATGGTTTAGCCTTGTTTGTTTAAACATTTTTCATGAATCAAAAGTATTCATGTGTTATAATATTTCAAACATTAAACAATTATCCTTGTTTATCTTCTTGGGTGTTAAATTGATTTAAACCTAATATTGCAAATGTGTTAAAAAAATTAATAAAAATAAACACTAACTATCACAGAAGCCTTCAATATTTTATTCATAAAAGTGTTGAACTGTACAAAATGTTTTCAGGTTATAAAACAAGTTACTTTCACACAAAACAAAATGGCAAAAAGTCCCTTGTTAGAAATCACTCCATTTTTGGAATTTCACTCGGCCTCTTGGCTGTCGGTTATTGTGTGCGGCAAACTCACAATTTTTCTTGAGTGATTTTGGAAGTACTCCGAGTATTTTTTGTTTTTTGTCGGTAAAACACCAATTTTTGCATAAAACACGCCAATTTAAGAGTGAACAAAAATAACTCCAAATGTTTTCTAAAGTGTCGGTTGTGCTACTAAAATTTGGTCGCATAAATAGTCGCACAGACGTTGCGACTAAAATTTAGGCGCAATAACCAAGAAAAAGAGTCGGTTGGACTTTAGTAAATGAGGGCCACTGAGTTTTATATATATATATATATATATATATATATATATATATATATATATATAGATTGATCACAATATTTCAAGGTTTAAACATCTCCGCACAGCTGCTTTCTCTGATCCCAGCCATTTCTATAAAGAAATAACAGTAACAATAACAGCTACACCACCAAAATTTGCTCACACAATGGGTACTAAGAACAGGCTCCCATGGGTGTACTGTATGTTTAAAATAGGCCATCATTCCTGGTGTGTGTGGTTTAAAAGGGTTAAATAAAGAATAGGTATATTTTGCTGTTAGCAGTTTTGGGATTTGTAACACTCATGTTTCTGAAGACAGGAACTCCAGTGTATGTGGATCCGCTGGACCTGTGTGGCAGATGACTCGGACCGTACCAGGGAGCGGAGTCTAAGGTGCCGCTGGTCTTCACCAGAGCCTGCTGCAAAGCGGGATGGGCTTGCAGCTGCAGGCGACACCCAGGTCGCTACCCCTGGCACGGTTCGACCACACAGGCGGCTGAGGAGATGCGAGGTACAGGAGGGATGAGGCAACTCGTAGTCTGGATAGCAGTAGGTCAGGGCAGGCAGCACAGTAGCGTAGTCAGGACGTAGCAGGAGTTCGGTAGGCAGGCGGCAGAGGAGCAAGTCAAGTCACAAGAGCAGGAGATCTGGTACACAGCAAGGCAATGCAATGGAACGCTTTCTCTAGGGCACAAGGCAACAAAGATCCGGCAGAGAAATGAGGAGGGTGGAGGAATTTATAAACAAGACTGGCTCTTTAAATCTTAAAGCTCTGGTGCGCTCATGCCCTAAGGGACGGGGACACGCGCGCCGGAGCTGAGAGGTGGAGGCAGAGGCAGGAGAAACACACGGAGAATGATGGACTGGGGCTCGCATGCGGGCGCGCCCCGCGATGCGAGTCCCAGCCCCGTCAGCAGCAGAAGGTAAGGGGACCATGCGCTCATGGCCAGCGTGTGGGGTCAGAGCGCGTAGTGTAACAGGGTTCTTCCGATCCTTGTAAACTAATCCTTGGTGATAAACCCTCTTGAGAATAAAGGAAAAAAAAAATTTGATCATACTTGCAACAAGGGGTCTATATGAATTTACTGACCTCCCCTACCAGGCTAGAGAGACTGTCCTTAAGAGCTGCAGCAATGTAGAAAGCCCAGGCAGAGTCTTATCAGGCATGCACCCTCGGCACCTTTCAAACCACTTGGGCCATCATAGCAAAATACATAATATGCAAAAGAGATAACAAATGAGCTTGTATACTATAAGCATTAGCCTAATAGAAAGTTATTAGCTGAGTGTGCATGCCTGCTAGTGGAGGTCAATTCATTCATATAGACCCCACTATATACTTTATTGAGCTTCTAAGTAGCTGCTGTGCTTTAAGTACAAATACTGACACCATGTGCAAAGAAGTATTAATATTGTTTTAAGAGAGGAGGGTGGTCCTTAGTTACATAGTTTTTTTTTCCTCAAGAGATTTACCTCCAAGGGTTGATTTATTAGTTATGCTGCCCTGGGTCCTATGACTATCTTCTCATTCTCATGTGATGTGCAGTCATTGTTTGCTGAAGATGACTTCATTAAACAAAATTGTACATTTCTATTGACTAAGAAATAATAAGGAATCATGTGACTACATGGAGTCATTAGATCCATTGTCAATGTTTACTATTTAGGTTATTTTAATTGTTTAAAAATTAGAGAACAAGTTTCACAAAAAAAAAACCTATCCCCTATCCTTTGGATAGGGGATAAGTTTTAGATTGTGGGGGGTCTGAGTGCTGCCCCCCCCCCCCACAAAATCTCCTGGTTAGAGCCCCGACTCTTCTATATAGCAGCACGTCATGACCCCCAACCAAAGCTAAGGCTGCCACACCCCCTCTATATAGATCTATGGGAGAGCCGAAGATTCCCAAATGCTTCTGTAAAGGACTCCAAACAGGAAATTGCGGGGGGCCAGTGCTCGGTCCCCCCGCAATTCGGATAGGGTATGCATTTTTTTTTACACGATACTTGTCCTTCAATGGGGTACTCCAATCTTACATTAAAAAAAATAAAATAAAAAAATAAACCTTAAAATGCTGCAGAAGCATATGTCACTTCCTATCTTTCTGCACCACTTCTGAAATACATTTGTTTTGGGGGTCTTAGTCCTTTTCCTACTAGTTGTACTTCCTTGTTGCAGTTGCTCAGTGCTTCAATTCCCAGAAGGCATTGCTTTCCCTCAGTCCCTCATCACAGTGCTCCCAGCCTGCCTATTCCCCTCTCAGAGCACCCCTTTTAGTTCCCCACCCAAGGCTTATACAGATTATCAATCCAATTTTCTTCTGGACTAACATTCTCTTATAATCTTCTTATCTCTAATTTTGTTAAACTATGTAAAGAGTACATTAGTAAATTATTAGCAATTTGTGCAACTGGGTGTAAATTTCACACCCATCCGGGAAGGTCCTGGTGGTTTGGATGTAAAAACCTTCCCATAACAGAAATAGCTCTAATCGTCTCTTTTTTAAGTACCTGTAAAATTCATATATAAAGTGCAGCTATATCACACAAACATAAGAAAGTATATTCTGTTACTTCCATATCCTAAAGGGGGGTCCGATCTCCCACACGGCAAACTGGCTTTCTGCATGAAGGGAGCAATTTCCACCACAGCACGAAGCTGCAGACAACACATCCCTCCATGCAACTCTATGGCAGAGCCAGAAATAGCCAGGAGTGTTACATTCTGCGCTCCGGCGGTCAGCACCGGCCGTGAGCGCAGTAGCCCTGTGTCCCTGCTCCCTGGCCGGGAGCTCAGTAGTTCCCTTTCCCCGCTCACCGGCCGGGAGCGCAGTAGTCCTGTGTCCCCGCTCACCGGCGGGGCCGGGATTCGCATTGCAGGACGCGCCCTCATGCGAATCCCGGACCATCACTTACCCACGTCCACTGCTGCTGCTGCTCTGTCTCAGCCTTGGCACGTGCATCCCCGTCCCTTAGGGTGCGTGCGCTGGTGCTTTGAAATTTAAAGGGCCAGTGCGCCCATAATTAGTAAATGCACCTGAACACTATATTATAAATTCCTGCACCTCCCACACATCCCTGCCGGATCTTCAGTGCTTTTTGCCTAAGAGAAAGTGTCCCCATTGCCTGTTCTGCCTACCCGTGTTACCCGACTTCCTTGCTACGTTTTTTGACCATGAACCTTTGCCGCCTACCTTGACCTTCTGCTACATTGACTACGCCTCTGCCTCACCCTCCTGTACCTCGCCTTGCCCAGTACCTGTGTGGTTGAGCCATATCAGGGGTAGCAACCTGGGTGCCGCCTGCCGCAGCAAATCCATCCAGCATTGCGGCGGGCTCTGGTGAAGACCAGCGGCACCTTAGACTCCGCTCCTCGATACGGTCCGTGTCATCAGCCACACAGGTAGAGGATCCACTACTGCTCTGGCTCTCCATAGAGCTGTGTGGATAGGGGGTGTCGGCCCCAGCTTTGTGCCGTGGTCGACGCAAATGCAGAGAGCTGATGCGCTGTGTGGGAGATTGGGGGAGCCCTTAGGATAGGGGATAAGTTGTTACATCCCAGAGTTCTCTGTTAATTGTTTCTTACACTTTTTACTATGTTACTAGTTTTACTATGATTGTAATATATATATATATATATATATATATATATATATATATATATATATATACACTCAGAAATCCAGCTAGTCAAAGAAATAATGGTGGTGTTATAACAGGTGGGGAACAGGGCAGACCTGAGCTCACCCTAACTACTTTCCATACCTACTACTTTATATAAGAGATGCCAAGTGTGCATAGGTGGGGATAGGTGAGGATAATGCACGCACTGGCCCTTTAAATTGCTGGGAGAGTACACACCTGATAGAGAGCAGGAGAAGATATGAGATAAGTGAAGATAGGAGAGCCTTTCCCCACTACATAGATAGGTGTATGTAAATGCTAGTACTTTGTCAATAATGTCCAGAATACCAGTTTTATGTTTGTATGTGACTTTTATAATTTTATGTAATTTATGCTATTTGTGGATTGTGATTTTTTTATTTTTTTTTGTAATGGAATATATACAGATTTTCGATTGATTATAACAAGAGGTCAATGCAAAGCATATACCCAGACTATCCTGGAAGAAGCTATTGGGGCAAAATCCAGGAAACCTCTAAATTTGGGGATCTATGACTTCTTGTGATACTGATACTAGGATTTTGTGAGTATGATCAAATACTTACCTGAAAGGCAGCTATCATTGAGTAAACTTATGTGTCAGTTTTCTTGAATATAGCCAATCTGGAGAACTGTATTCTGCTAAAGAATAGAAATCATTTGGCATCTGGAGTTGAAATATCAGGAACTTGTTTTGAAAATCCTTGTGATAAGATATGGCACAAAAAAGAGAGACAATAATAGCAGAGCAACAGTATAGGTCAACTGGCACCTCCAACAGATGGGCAGACAAGGCTGGCATGGGGCGCTCATAGGTGACTGCCAGTGGTTTTGCGCAGCATGGTGCACCACACTGAGCGAAAACGCTAGCAGTCACCTCTGAGCGCCCCACGCCAGCCTTGTCTGCCCATCTGTTGGAGGTCCCGAAGAGGATCCGGTTGACCTATACTGTTGTGGTGCATGGAGGATATCTTTGTTGCTCTGCTATTATTGTTACTTATGGATGCTGTTTATTACTGTCCTAGCACCACCGCTGATCATTTGCCTCGAGTACCCGCAGTACCTATCCAGGGTCCATAGGTTACGACTGCTATAATATGCAGGTTGCGGTGCCGCTCTAATATCTATTGTGTGGTATACAAAAAAGAGAGAGCATTTGTCAACTATTTGTACCACAGTAACAGCATTTTGACAAGAAAAAGTCATCTGACACCTCTAGGCTATACAACCTTGTTATATTAAATGACAAATGTAACTCAAAAAGAGAGGAACAGAACATGGCCGCACATCCACAACATGTACTATTATCTTTTGCTTCTCAACATAATTTCAAAAACTAACAGGTTGTTAGTGTACTTTTTGATCAAAATGTGCAAGCCCACTTGCTACGTCAAGGCTACCTAATAAAAGTGAGTCCCTGAACTAACACTGGTGTAGTGCAGTGTTACAGCCACCACAGTCATAACCCCAAGCCAACAGCGGGAATGACCCAGTGACCAGGAAGCCCCACTACTGCCCGACTCAACCCCCTGCTCTGGGCCAAATCACCTTACAGCAAAAGCAACCGAGCAACAATGGCCACCACACAGCACCACACTAGTGTGAACACCTACCACATGGTCCCTGCCAGAGGACTAGTCCGACAACTGGGAGGGCTAGTCTGACCACTGGGAGATTGTGGGGGTCACAGCGGTAAGACCCCCCATGATCAGACACTTATCCCCTATTCTTTGAATAGCGGATACATTTTTCTATACTGCAGAACCCCTTTAAGGATATTTAATAAATATATATATATATATATATATATATATATATATATATATATATATATATATATATATATATATGTTAATTAATTATATTACCACAAATGGCCCATAGGATAATAACTCGTGATGTGATAAGTAAATATTACTAACATGATTTGTACATTGATAGCTGATATATAAAGACCCTAAGCACCAGTGTAGAGGTTGTCACTTTCTGTGATACAGGATTAGGCAATGACTTCCACTAACTATGAGATATCAGATGGTTATGATTCCAATAAATCTCCAGAGCATTATTTTACATGTATGAATACTATGATCTTTGAAGAGGATGCTTTGTTATTTCCTATTGAGAACCTTACAAAAACTTTGAAGGAGGGTAGGTATCTAAAATTTTCTCAAATTTCTCAATTTCTTAATTTTCCACTGATAAACTTGTATTAGTGCTTATTTATTGAGCAAATTAATAATTGAACAATATTTATTTTTTTACATTCACGGTAAAAGTAAATTTTTTCTATGGGTCAGTATGAATCAACAATACCAAACTGTACATATATATTTTTTAGATTATATCTGTTATTCTATAAATAAAAAAAATCAGAATCTAATCACTGTGTTTTGCCTCCTATAATTTTTCTTATAATTCTTTTTTTCTACCTACAGTGCAGTGTGAGGAATTTTTTGCATTCTGAACTATAGTTTTTATCGGTTCCACTTTTGCATAATTTTTACTACAAATTAGCTAATTTTTTTTAAAGTTCAGCTCCACAGGCTTGCCAAATTTTTCAACAAAGTTTGGTTTGTGTCGAACAGGTTCTCCAAAAACCGGAAATACAATAAGGATCAAAACACAAGGAAACCACTGCTAGGGTCACCTAGGAATATATTCAAATAGTTTGGAAGTGGTTTTAAGGCTGAGTTAATTTTTATGGTGACGTGGGGTAAATAGTGCAAAAGTGTGACAATGGCACTGGGCCAGGCTGTGCCTGCTGCTCTCTGGTCAGTGAGGTGTTACATGCAAAGAGACAGAGATTATGGAACAGAACATCAAGAAAGGCCACTTGCACATCATATAATTGTAAACAATGAGAAATCCACTGACACATGGTTCATCGTCATATCAACAGACTTTTCCTCCTCGTGAGATGACCGAGAACTGGTCAAACAGTCCACTATGGGTGTAAGATCCTACGAAACAATACAACTCCTCGAAGACATAGGCAACTTTTACTTACTTATTCTACTTCTACCTGTACTGGGCCTAGGCAAATGGGTGGTGCCCACAGAGCTGCTACTGCCACCAACATGCTGACTGGTAACGGTCATGGCAAAAGTCTTCTTTCCACTACCGTTTCCATGCTCAACTATCCCATTAAGGGCTTTTTCACATGGAGGGATCCGCCGATGATGGACCCTACAGTGCTGCCTTGTGCGAGTTGCCTGCGATGTGCGAGTTGCCTTAGTCGCAGCATACTCGGAAAAACATTGTGGCTGCTCTCGACCTAGCGCAGGGAGCCGGGGGAGCGGCTGCGATGTGTGCGAGCATGCTGCACATGTGGGCAGCGTGTCTGCTCATAGCGGTGGATAGCGGCGGATTTTTTTCAGTTTTTTGGTGATTTGACACTCACCAATTAATCAAGTCACAGAGAAACTGGCAGTAAACTTTCACTCTTAACAAGTTTTATGCATTTATAACCCAGAAAATACAGACAAATGTTCTAAAATGCCTTTCCACTTTTACTCTCAAAGCTTTTAATGCATATTTATTTTAAACCCCGAAATGTTTTATTAAACTCAGAAAATGCATGTAACTTGGCCTTAGAAGACTATTCTGCGTTCACTCTCAACATTTAGGTCACACGTATTTTGCTGCAAACTTGCTGCTGAATATTTTCCTACCCATGGAACTCAATGGGTAGCAAAAAGAGGTATTTTTTTTATAATAAATATGAGATGCACATGGTCAGGATTAGGTCCTGAGTAACATATCAATGTATTTTTTATTTTTTTTATTTTTGGGATTTGGCAGGTACTCTTTAAGGGGCATTTTGTAAGCAATAATTATATTGCTTATATAAATCAATGTAATGCATATGCATTACATTGATCTATTAGTTCGGTGCTCTATTGGTACGGGTGGTGGTGGTGGGTGCTCAGGTCACCATTCCACCAGTGTGTGTATATATATATATATATATATATATATATATATATATATATATATATATATATATATAGTAGAAGGAGAGCAGCACCCAAAAAAAAGAAAAATTCGGTGCACGCAGAGTCCAGACCCGGGTCAGGGATCCATGTATAAGCAGAAATTGGAAATATCCACAGCACACTGAGTAGTAAAATTCAAAAAAGTTTTATTCCATCACAGTGGGGGTGTCCAGAACAACGTTTCAACCAGCTCCCTGGTCTTTTTCGAGCTTGAAAA
The DNA here is from genome assembly GCF_029499605.1 of Hyla sarda. Classification (NCBI taxonomy): domain Eukaryota; kingdom Metazoa; phylum Chordata; class Amphibia; order Anura; family Hylidae; genus Hyla; species Hyla sarda. Next base: position 132,404,299 of record NC_079198.1, on the reverse strand, counting down.
AGACCAGGGAGCTGGTTGAAACGTTGTTCTGGACACCCCCACTGTGATGGAATAAAACTTATTTGAATTTTACTACTCAGTGTGCTGCGGATATTTCCAATTTCTATATATATATATATATATATATATATATATATATATATATATATATGTATGTATATATATATATATATATATATATATATATATATACAGATTGTAGAATATGTTAGCAGATTAGAACCATTCTGCCCATTAAGTGTGCCCGTTATTCTGAATATGATCAATAGTTTGTGGCCATATCTTATATGAAGGATAGCTTTATGCCTAGCCCATGCACTCATTTACTGTATTTGCAGGAAGATTATTCTGCAGGAAGATTATTCCATGCATCCACTACTCTCTTCCTGATATTACAGCAGAAATCTTTGTCCCTCAAACTATACTAAATCTCCTCTCCTCCTTTATCGTGTTGATCTCCTTTCTGTGTTAAGTTTCTATCATATCCCCTCTGTCTTGTCTTTATTCTATACATATTAAGGTCCTTTAATGTTTCCTGGTAGGTTTTATCCTGCAATCCATGTACTAGGTTAATAGCTCTTCCCTGAACTCTCTCTAAAGCAGGGGTCTTAAACTCATGGCCCTTGCTACACCACTGTGCAGCCCACTGCACAGTGGCGTAGCAAGGTGGGGGCCCTCCGTACTCTAGCATGGTGGTGGGCCTAGGGGGAACTATATCGTACAGGAGGGGGGGTTTAAAAACATGGGGTACAGAGAAAAGGGAAAATTTAATGTGAGGGGCAAAGCACAGGGGGCATTATATGTGAAGAGCACATGCCAGGTGGGGCCCCCTGTGCTGTGCTCTTCACATATAATGCCCCCTGTGCTGTGCCCCTCACATATGATGCCCCCCTGAGGGGACAGGACAGGACAGGGAGCATTATATGTGAGGGGCACATGACAGGAGCATTATATTTGAGGGGCACAGCACAGGGGCCCTTAGATGTGAGGGGCGCATGATGGGGGCATTATATGTGAGGGGCACATGATGGAGGCATTATATGTGAGGGGCGCATGATGAGGGCGTTATATGTGAGGGGTGCATGATGAGGGCATTATATATGAGGAGCACCTGATGGGGAGCATTATATGTGAGGGGCCCATGATGGGGGCATTATATTTGAGGGGTGCATGATTAGGGTGATATATATGTGGGGCGCATGATGGGGGCATTATATGTGAGGGGCGCATGATGGAAGCATTATATATAAGGGGCACATGATGGGGCATTATATGTGAGGGGCGCATGATGGGACATTATATGTGAGGGGTGCATGATGGGGGCATTATATGTGAGGGGCACATGATGGGGGCATTATATGTGAGGGGCGCATGATGGGGGCATTATATATGAGGGGCACATGATGGGGCATTATATGTGAGGGGTGCATGATGGGACATTATATGTGAGGGGTGCATGATGGGGGCATTATATGTGAGGGGCGCATGATGGGGGCATTATATGTGAGGGGCGCATGCGGCCCAGCCTCACCCAGCCTCTATCTCCAATGGCCCCCAGAGAATTTGAGTTTGAGACCCCTGCTCTAGAGTATCTATATCCTTTTGGAGAAATGGTCTCCAGTTGTAATGTCCGTTTATTTGTTTTTGCATTTTTTCTTTTTAGGCCCTGTTCAGACCTTGTTTATCATGCATTATCTATCTATCTGTGCTTTTCTTCCAGGCGTGGAAGAGTTAAGCCTTTCACACATGTGCTAGTCGGGTGTGGCTGTATTCTAGTTGCTGGTTATTCAGTGCAATACTACTATGTCTGTTTGTGCAATCCACTTCCAAGTCTGCTTGAGCATGACCCTTGTATTTATCCTATGATATCATCTGAGTTTTAGCCATGATTATATAGTCTTGTTTATTGTAGATTTTAGTCTGTGTTACATATGTCGGTTTTTAGGATTTTGTCTGTTCCGCGTTGTCAGTGTTCACACTGTGCCAGAGTCCAGTTTGTACCCTGTGCTCTGTATGTTATATTCTTGTTCGGTATTTTGGAGTTTATTCAGACTCATCCGGTTCTAGTTTGTAGGTTCTGTGTCCCAGTGTGAACAGTCTCCTATATTTATATCCTGTTTGGTTGATCCGATTTTTGTGCTTTATACTTGTATCTGCTTGTGATAGTTCTTAGTAACTTACCTGTTGAGTTTAGTGTTTTGGCTCTCAGTTCTTCCGCTATCCCCTTCATCTCCAGGATTCTGCTGTATACTCCTATCATGCCTAGTCTTGTTCATTTTATCATTTCTGCCGTTTATCTGATATCTGGTTTAGTGAACTGTTTGTTAATTCACTATATTCTGTTCTGTTTGTGAGTTTATATTCTGCCCTCTTAGCATTTGTATTGTCTAATAGGTTTCTGTTCTGGCCTGTGACTGACTATGGTTATTATTTGTTTTTTACACCACTGCACTTTGGCGCAGGAAGGGACCGGCTCCCAGTTGTCGACTCACCGTTTAGGGTGAGTGGGCAAGTAGGCATGAAAGATGTTTTAGGGTCAGTTTAGGGCTCACTCTCCCTGTCCCCACGGTCGGTCCTTGACACCGGTACTGCGCACAATACTTCAAGTGAGGTCTCACCAGTGTTCTTTATAGCGGCATGAAAACAGCCTTTGTATACTCCCTCCTGATTGTGACATTAAATAAGAATTTAATATGTTTGTTCATTATTGAATAGTGGACTTTTTCTCCATAGGTCGCATTAGTGGAGATGTCATCATTAACCTCAGCGTCGCTTCCGTAGTTCATCATCTCTATGCAGCCTGTGACTTCTTTAAACACCTCATAGTGCTGGAGGTCAACGACAGGTGCACCATTAAGCTGAAAAGATGGCTAGACTCACGCACTGGAGTTATTGGGTAACGTACCATCTTTATGCCTTTGAAATTAGAAGTGTTAGTAGTTTATTTTGTCAATTAACCAAATGCAAAGTGAATGAACAGAAGAGAAATCAAAAATCGATATTGTGTTAGGGCACCATTCACCATCCAAAACAGCCTAAATTCTTCTACATACACTTGTACACAGTTTTTAAAGAAACTCTGCAGGGAGGTTGTTCTAAACATCATGGAGAACTAAGCTCAGATCTTCTGCTGATATAGAGATACTTAAATCCTCTCGTCACATCATGTAATCCCAGACAAACTCGATGGTGTTAAGGTCAGGTCTCTTTGGAGGCCATATCATCATTTCCAGGGCTCCTTGTTCTTATTTATAGTGAAGAAAGTTCTTGAAGGGGTACTCCGCCCCTAGACATCATATCCTCTATCCCAAGGATAAGGGATAAGATGTCTGATCATCACACCCCCTCCCATAGACATAAATAGAGGGGATGTGGTATGAAGTCATGTCTCCCGCCACAAGAACCCAGCACTCTAAACATACTGTTTAGAATGCCGGGTGCTACACGGAGATCGCAAGGGGCACCAGCGGCGGAACCCCCGCAATCAGACATCTTATCCCCTTTGCTTTAGATAGGGGATAAGATGTCTAGGGGTGGGATACCCCTTTAAGGACAATGGTTCTTTATTTGACTGTCTGGCATGCATGGTCTAAGAGCTGTGATGACATGATGGTGGCTCGGTGGTTCGCACTGGTTCCTTGCAAAGCTGAGGTCCTGGGTTCAACTCCCATCTGTAAAGAGTTTGTGTAGGTTTTCTCCCTTACTCTGAAAAAAAACACACAGTGAATTTAGGTTGTGAGCCCCAATAGGATGAAGGCCATTTAGATTGTTGACAAGCTGTCTAATGTGTGTGAGTTCTATAAATAAATATTTTTTTATTATTTAGAAAAAGCTTAAGCACAAGTCTATTCAAGACCAACATTTTTCATTCTTATCCACTCTAAGCAATACTTTTATCCATGGAGTCCTGTATAATAGAGGGAAACATGAAGGGGAAGAGTATAAGCAGGGCTCAAGTCCTGCAGGAACGCATGGAAACTGAGTTCCTGCACTTTTTCCACAGCAGGAACAACATTTCCATTAGCATTAGTTCTGCAGGAACGGCCCTTGAGTGGAAATCTTGAGTTCCTGCACTTTTTTTTCCAAGGACTTGACCTCTGAGTATAAGCTTGGTATTAGATACACATACCTTGAGTGAATTCTAGCTTTTCTACCAGTATTTGAAGCTAACTATTAACCCTTCATTCTGCAGTATTTATGACAACTGGGAACAATCATTTTCTTCCTTTCTTTCAAATACCGGTTACAGAAGGGATTTCAACCAAATTTCAGATGTCAGAAGAACAGGGCACATTGTAAGATTGATGCTTAGTATAACAAGTTTGCCTCAGTGGATTTACATTTTTCTACCATTACTGCTATTGAATGCCCACATTTTCCCCATTTCTTTCAGTGACCAGTTAAGCGATAGAGAAGGAAAAGTGAGATCGTCCCTTCAAAATATTGTGAAATGTGACCCTGAAAAAGAAAACATGACCGATCCGATAGTCTTACCACCAGCAGATTGTATCTTCAGCGCTTGGCTCCTAGAAGAGATCAGCAAAGATCAACATGGTTACATCAGATATTTACGAAAGTTCTCCAAGATGCTGAAACCGGGAGGACACCTCATATTAATTGGTGCTTTACGTATGACATATTTTTTCGTGGGGAAAAACAAGTTCCGTAGTTTCAAAAATTATGAGGCTTTTATCAGGAAAGCTCTAGCCGGAGAAGGTTTTGTTATTGATAAATGTAAAATTAAGAAGAGGACAACTGTCAGTGACCTATCTGACTATAAGGCCGTCATCTTCATTTCAGCTCACAAGGAGAAGTAGAAGTTAGTAACATACCAATTAGACTCTGTTTGCATTGCTTTCAAGCTTAGGATTTCCTGACATGTATCTCTGATGGAAGTCTGGTGTATACCCCAGTATAGGCATACAATTGCATGTGCTGCCCTTTTGGTTTCATGAAAAGATATAAAAATAATGAATAAATAAAAAAATTAAAAATACATACTTAATGGTATTCGTTTTTGTTAGATGGCTCTTCACAGAAAAGTGTAGTAGATTATACTTTTCTATATAATTTATCTGTCTAGTGAATCGGGGCTTATAGCTACAGATGACATACACATCAGCATTGTTATTTAAGTAATTCTTAAAAATATGATTTAATATTCTGTGATTTAAAGTGTACCGTATTTTTCGCCGTATAAGACGCACTTTTTCTTCCCCAAAACTGGGGGGGAAAAGTTGGTGCATCTTATACGGCGAATTCCTGCAGCCATCAACGGCCGGGACCCGCAGCTAATACAGGACATCACCGATCAAAGCTGACCGCCGCATCTGAAGCGAAAATAACACTAACCCGGCTGTTCAGTCGGGCTGTTCGGGACCGCCGCGGTGAAATCGCGGCATTCCGAATAGCTTACCGGACACCAAGAGGGACCTTACCTGCCTCCTCGGTGTCTGCTCCGTGCCGGGATCCCCTGCATGGCCGGCACTCTCCTTCGACGCCATCACGTCGTAGCTCACGCCGTCCCGTCATCCAATAGGAGCGACATGCGTAGCGACGTGATGACGGCGGCGGAGAGCGTGGATTCCGGGGAAGAAGACGTCCGGAGCGTCGGGGATACCACGGGGACGCGGCGACAGCGATGGAGCGACATCCAGGGCAGCGGTGACGGGTCCGGAGCGGCGGGGACAGGTGAGGACTACCTCCTATCCAGTGGTCTTCAACCTGCGGACCTCCAGATGTTGCAAAACTACAACTCCCAGCATGCTGGGAGTTGTAGTTTTGCAACATCTGGAGGTCCGCAGGTTGAAGATCACTGTTGCGTGCAGAATCTTTTTTTTTCTAGATTTTGCACCTTTAAAATAGGGTTTGTCTTATATGCCGGTGCGTCCTATAGGGCGAAAAATACGGTAATTGTCATTACAAATGTAAAAAAAAAAGATAGAAAATGTACTTTTTATTAGAAAATTACAGTTAGATAGGTGCCCACCTTTCTCAACCCTAAACCGCCATTGCTATGCTACATCCGTACACAGTACATACAGTACAGTAGCTAAATGCCAACAAGAAGATAGAGCCGGTCACTGCTCACTGAAGTTAAATCAGATCAAGCTGACAGGTGTCTGTATTGGGGTATGAGTCCTTAGCAGACCAGGAGAGTAGGGGGTGCTTCACGTTTGTCAGTGTACAAATACAATAGCAACAACATGAAGAGAAAAGACGGAGCACACACCTGGAGATCCTGCTGCAATGATTTATTCAAAATTCATACGGAACACAGATAATACATCTTCCCCATAGGCACAAGTGGAGCGAAGAGGCAGGGGCGTGCACCCGGACGACAGCCACTGTTTGGCGTTCCATCAGGCCCCGGTAACAGCTTCCTGTTGCTTTATTACCTATTTAAATAGTATCCACCCATTAAACATGAGACATATAGGTATACAACAAATATGTAAAAACATATAAAAGTGATATTAAGAATTTGAACGGCACCAACAATGACAATATGACCTTTGACTTCCAGTTTGGGGATCAATCCCTTGAGTTCTTGGATGTGAGAATATATATTGAAGAGGGGCATTTGTTAACATCCGGATACAGGAAACCTATTTCCAAAAATGCCCTATTACATTTTGATAGCTCACACCCTGTATATATCAAACACAGCATTCCCTACAGCCAATTCATACGGCTCAAGGGAATCAATAAGAAAAATAACTCTTTTTTATCCCAGGCAATTTAGCTCAAGATCATATTAATAGATAGGGGATACCCCAAGAAATGAATAGATCAAGCCTTTGAGAAGGTTAAGAAAATAGAAAGATGCATGCTCCTCTCAAGTAAGCAGTGTAATAAAATAAAAAAGATCCGAAAATGTTATTCACTTTTGCGAATTCTCCTATGAACCACACTATCAATGGGATACAAGAATTGGTACAAGATCCAATGTGATCACAAATTGTTCGGAGTAGATGTGTCTCGTCCTCTTGTCACATTTAGACGGAGTAGGACCATTAGTAGTACCTTGAAAGCAATAGAACGAAAAGATGCTGAAATTAAGAAATCCAGCTGGCTAAAACAAGTAGTTCCTATAGGCAATATGCAATGTAAGGACTGTTCAATATAAATCTAGCCCAAAGCAGTTTTTCACTTGGTTCCTGTAATGTGAATGTATGCCAGTTAATTACATGTAAAACCACTTTTGTGGCATACTGTATATTTTGCCCGTGTGGGTTTTATTACATTGGGAGATCTAAAAGGAAGCTGTATTTACGTATTAAAGAACATCTTAGATCAATAAAAACAGGAGTAAGAGTAATAAGATTCATCACACATGAAGAAATTCATGCAGGCAAGACAGAGGGCTTGAAGTTCGGCAGTATTGAAAGGGTGAACTGCCCAGAGAGAGCTGGTAGCAGGTTAGACCATCTTGCACGGGCAGAAGCATGGTGGATAATACGAGCTGATGCGCTTGGCACATTGGGGCTAAATGATTGTTACGAATTAGGTTCATTTCTGTGATTCACATAGTTTGTTGTGAGTTTTACTGTTTTCTAAGTATTCTTAATATCACTTTTATATGTTTTGACATATTTTTTGTACACCTGTATGTCTCACGTTTAGTGGGTGGATACTATTTAAATTGGTAAATGAGCAACAAGAAGCTGTCACCGGGACTGTCGTCCGAGTGCACGCTCCTGCCTCTTAGGTTTTTGCTGCCACCTACTGAATAACTGGATAATAACATGAAGTCTTCTGCTTTGCATTCTCATACCCCTCCAATACCCACATCCTGTAGCGGTTCTAGTGGCAGGCAGGGGAAAAAGAATAAAATACAGATCCAAGCTCCCAGATTTACTCGTTCCACCCTCTCCTACTACTAGCTACTGAGACAAGCGTCAAAAACAATACACGCTATAAAGGTTCTACGTCCAAGTGAAACATCATGGCTTGTCCTCAACAGGATGCTCCTACCGATTCAGTCATGTCCGACTTATCTCACAATATGCCTCAAACTGTTACACAACCTCATTCTGTATCTATTCAAAGTCGCCATAAACCCGTCTCAGAAATAGAAGATAATCACAGGTCGACTCCTCCTAAAAGATACGCTTCTGCCTCCACTTCATTGGTCAACCAGACTCCTAAAGAACAAAGGAAGTCTAAGGATACATAACAAAATGTGAAGCATACTCTTGCGCCTCTACCTGCGTGCTACTATGACTCTTTAGATGGTACTCCTTTACAGCTATGAAAGACCACCCTTCCTGGTCATCCCAGTAATCATGCTCTGACCTGGATGAAGCTCCAAAGGTGGGTGACAGCAAATTGAAGTAATACCTTAAACATCTTCTACAAAATATGACTTTAGAAGCTTTTTAAGCGAAATGGAGTCTACACTTAAAGAAGAATTAGCCAATGTGAGACAAGATATCACAACAATCCAGAACAGAGTGGATACTTTGGAAGTTGACAACACCAGGACTTATATCTCCTCCTTACAGTCAACGCAGCCCCAACTCCATGACACCGGACTGGCGCAAACAACCACCATGATTCCAAAATACTTAAATGTCGGTCCAGAGGCCTCAATCTCTCTGCCTACGCTGGCCCCTGAACCTATATTATCCACCTAACCTTCAGGCTTCTATATTTGTCCTCACCATAGAGAGGAGGAATCATTGTTCAACTAACAGTTATATAGCTATATTGTTTTTCTAAAAGGCTTATAGCAGGGCCTAATATAGTTTGTTACCTTTATTTGAGACCACAATACAGTTACTTACGGTTATCTAGACATGAATATTAATATCTTAATTTTTTTCTTAAATTGCTTGATTTGATATTTGTAAAGTGATATATTTGCATATAAGTGCAGCGAGGGAGTCGTTCCAATTTACCTTTCGCCTATTCCCCATATTGTTGAGTTATCAATCTTTTCCCTTAGACCTTATAGTTCCTAGGAGTCAGATAAATAGTGACATACCTCTACATTCTCCTAATAGGGTTAAAACCCCTTTTGAGGTTTTTTTCCTTGTGGAATGCTTCATAGTTATTTTAGTTTTATGTCCTTGTTCTGCATTTTTTTGTTTTTCTCTAACTTTTAGTCTTTTGTCTTCCCTTATTTCTCTATACCTGTGTGAAATTGCTTACCATTCTTGCCGTCACTCCCGGTTTAGGTTGTATAGATCCCTCCAACCACATCAATGCCTTCCTACTGATCGGGACCCATCTCACCTTATCATTACAGTGTGGCTCACCTGCCTTATCATCTCAGGAACTGGGGTATGAGCCACTCTCTACACATCTGACCTTAGATAAAGATTCATCATGGTGCATCTCGTGACACTTAATGTAAAAGGCCTGAATTCAAATGTTAAACACAGACTCCTCTTGAAAGAGTTGAGAATGAGAAAAGTAGACATATGCTTTATTCAGGAGATGCAGAGGAGTTGCCATCCTTATATCTAAAACATGTCCTTTTCAAGTCTCTTCCGCTATTTCAGACCCCAATGGAAGATATGTCATTGTTACAGGTCATCTCTCTAATGTCCCTATGATCTTACGCACCATTTATACACCAAATACGTCACAAATACCTTTCATCACCAGGATATCACTATAACAATAAATAAATTGTATATTTTATCAATCACATGTAGTAGTGGTCAGATCATCCTTTTCTATGACTTTACTTAATTTCTATATTTACTATTCACTCTCTTTATCTCTTTTCCCCACTTCCGTTGACCCTTCCCCCCTGCCCTTCACAAATTCCCATCTATATCTATATTTTTAGATTAATTTATCACTGCACTATCATCACCATTACTGCAACACCATTATCGATATCACTACTCTTGTTGTGTCTTAGCATATCCCTATAGAGAACATTGAGGACTGATCCCGCTTCACATTTCTTTTTTGTCTCAATTATAGCACCTTGGGCATTGCGTGCTTACAGTTAACCTCTGCTCCCTATCCCATAGTCTATCTGTTGAGCTATACAAACTTCTGTACAAGTATATTAGCTAAATTGTCTAAATTACCTCCCGATACCCTAATCATTGGAGGAGATTTTAACCTCCCATTCTCTACTTTTACAGATAGACACTCATTATCTCACCCAACCCCACGTCCTCATATAGTTTGTTTATCCACGCAATTGCATAAAGTCATTAGACGTCACCATCTCTATGACCTATGGAGAATTAAAAACCCCACCAGTAGAAATTTTCCTTTTACTCCCATCCCCATACCACCCACTCCAAAATTGACATGCTCCTGGTTAACCTCTTAGGTCTTGGTCTGACCAAAAGTGTGGTAGTTCACCCTATTACATGGTCGGATCATGAGCCGGTCACGATGGACCTTAAACCTACCACAACCTCTAGGAGAGTTTGCCACTGGCAACTGAATGAACCCATGTTGAAAATAAACACACAAAGAGATCACCTAGGAGCATGTCTCACAGATTTCTTTAACCAGAACCTAGGTTCAACTCCATCCCTTTCTAAAGTTTGGAAAAACCATACAGCTGTTTCCATAGGGCATTGTATTTCACTAGCTTCCCGCATTAAAAGGGATCAAATTCAACAAACCCAAGATCTAGAAAGACAACTCAATGAAACTAGAATGGGCCTTTACTTTAAAAAAGATAGTTTAAAAGATTTAGCGGTTAATAATGTTGAGAAATTTCTATTGTTCACTAAACATAAATATTATGCTAAAGTGAACAAAGCCCACACCCTGTAAACTGCACAGTTAAATTCCCACTCCTCACAATCTACTCCTTTTGCTTTGTAAAATAAAAATGGACATTTAATTTATGAACCAGATCAAATGGCCAAACTGTTTCAAGAATATGATTCCCAACTTTATAACTTAACACCTGACATTTCAACTGGCTCGCCAGTAGATAACTTGTCCCAAATACATTCACATTTAAAATCTTGTAATCTCCCTAGGATTTCCCCTTCGGATCTCCAAATGTTAAATGCTCACATTTTTATTGAAGAACTAAACAAAATGCTTAAGGAAATGCCAAATGGGAAATCTCCGGGTCCTGACGGACTGAGGTATTTATATTATAAAACATATTATAAAACCTATTTCTACATTTACACAATATATTCAGTTCCTTCTTACATGATGCTCAGATTCCAATGACTATGTTAAATTCTTATCTTACAGTTATTCTGAAACCTGGAAAAGATTCGGCTGAGTGTGGTAGTTACCGTCCAATTGCACTGCTCAACACTGACTTAAAACTTTATACTAAAATCCTTGCAAACATATTGAGCAAAGTTCTACCAATACTAGTCCACAAAGATCAAGTAGGCTTTTATTCAACACCAACAGGCTGTCGATGGCACGAGGCGAAATATCGACCTAATAGAAATTTTAAATAAGACCAAGAAGTCTGGTCTTTTTTTAAGCCTAGACGCGGAAAAGGTCTTTGACAGGCTAAATTGGTCTTTCCTTCCAGCCACATCAAAGAATTATGGAATATCTGGTCCTTTTTACTCTGCCTTATAAGGTCTGTACACAACACCTACAGCCCAAGTTAGGTTGCCTCATGCGACCTCCTAACAATTTAGCACATCTAATGGGATACGGCAGGGCTAAACTTTATCCCCCCCTCCTTTTTGTCCTTTGCATAGAACCCTTGGCCGCCAATATTAGAAATAATCCAGACATCATGGGTGTACAAGTGAATTCTCAAACATTTAGGATATCATTGTTCGCTGATGTTGTCCTCCTCTCTGTCTGTAATCCCTTAACTTCTCTTCCCAATCGTCATTCGGCCCTTAATCTTTATGGTAAATTGTCTAGATATAAAATCAATGCCAGCAAAATGGAAACTCTACCAATCAATATCCCTGATAATGTACTACGGATACTAAAAAAGCACTTTCATTATAAATGGTAAGACACTGCCCGACATATTTGACTATAAGACTTACCTTGTCCTATCCCCTGTTATTTAAACATAATATCCCATGCCTTATTAAGGACGTTAAACTTCTTCTTGAAAAATTGTCCCCTCTTCCACTCTCATTTTTTGGTAGAATAGCCATTATAAAAATGTCAATTTTACCTAAAATCCTCTACATATTGGAAACCCTTCCCTTACCTATACCCAAAAATGTTATAAAACACTTACAATCCATGTTGGTTAAAGTTATTTGGAAAAATGGACACCATAGACTTTCCCTTTTGATCTTACCAGCCTCAAAAAACTGTGGAGGTCTTGCAGTCCCTGAGCTGTATAAATATTATTTATCAGTTCACCTTCGAAGAATCCCATCATGGACAACATTTCTCGCTTTTAACAAATGGACTGAGGTGGAGAAACTTTGGTTAGCTCCAGCACACCAATGTTCTCTTATTTGGTCCACCACTTCTCTTAAGGTTTCTAAACAACTTTTAAGCCCCATGAAGCTGACAAAAAGATCGGGGATATAACTTACTTACAATACCCTGTCAAATCCTCTAAAATGCTCCTTGCACCCATCTTGTTTAATCCCCATATTCCCAAGAGTGATGATCTGGAGACAATTACCCCCTGGATAATGACTAGAGTTTTCCATTTAGCCGATGTCATAGACCCGGTTAGACGTGCTCTATTACCATTCTCCGCTTTAAAAGATAGATACAGTTTACCGGAGACTGCTTATGTTCTTTACCAAAATATACATCAGTACCTTTTAGATAACAATTCAGTAGGTACTTTTCCTCCTCCGAAGTCCTTTGAGATATTATGCAAACATAATGACTCAACCAGACGGCTTATCTCGTGTATATACAATATACTGTCTCTTCAACAGATTATTTTCCCCAAAAGCACCCATACATGACTAGGTGGGAAACGTACTTACAAAAAGTTCTCACCCCTCTTCAATGGCAGACTATGTGGTCATATGCCTCTATGTCCTCTTCCTGTGTCATACACGGAGAATCAATACAAAATGTTGATGCATTGGTATCATACCCCTGAATTATTACAACATGTTTCCCCCCACCTATCCTCCCTTTGTTGGAGGTGTACACTTCATAATGGTTCCCTTCCCCACATCTTCTGGGATTGCCCTGCATTAAGACACTATTGGTTGGAGGTTCAGTCTCTGATTAGGCAGATTACAGGCATTACTGTCCCATTGCGCCCGGAGATTTATCTCCTTAATCTTCTACCCGTTAACCTATCCGGTACACAGAAAAAACTGCTCCTGTTTAAATGGAAAACATTTTATTTTAAATGAACTGGTGCCAGAAAGTTAAACAGATTTGTAAATTACTTCTATTAAAAAATCCCAATCCTTCCAGTACTTTTTAAAGATGATGTATACTACAGAGGACATTCTTTTCATTTTGAATTTAATTTCTGTCTGACCACAGTGCTCTCTGCTGACACCTCTGTTCGTGTCAGGAACTGTCCAGAGCAAAATAGGTTTGCTATGGGGATTTGCTCCTGCAGAGAGCATGTTGTCAGACAGAAAGGACATTCAAAAAGAAAAGAACTTCCTCTGTAATATACAGCAGCTGATAAGTACTGAAAGGATTGGGATTTTTTTAATAGAAATAATTTACAAATCTGTGTAACTTTCTGGCACCAGTTGATTTAAAAGAAAATGTTTTCCAGTGGAGTACCCCTTTAATGTCGTTACAAGATAACAAATGGCAGGCATGGTGGGGAAAACTAGATGCACTCACCTAGGGGTGTTATGCTATGAGTGTAAAACCGAAGTTGGCATGTAGAAATGTCAGATGATTGACCAGAGGATTCCGATGGCAGTCAGTATCCAGCCATGACCCAGGAAAGGGCTCAGAGAGAAAATCAGGTATGGATGGTCCTGCAAAAACGGCAGATGCACTGAAAAAAGAATGGATACATGACCAGGTGCCAGCTGACGGCAGACAAATTACGGACCAGTGACGGAAGATTAAATCAATTGTTACTTAATTATTACATATTACTACATTACAGATATTTGGCGTTTGAGGGGCACATCCCCTCTTTCTCAGATCACACCTAGGAGGTGAGGTTATGTCCCTCGAAACCAGGGACGGACATATCACCTGTTCAGCCGGTTCGGCTGCACAGGGGCCCAGCGTGTTAGGGGGCCCACCTAGTGGCCCAGGTAACAGCCTGGGCCTCACAGTCTGGGCCCCTGCAGGGCCCCCTGCCAGTACTTCATACTATATGCTGCAGCAACAGGTCCCAGACCTGCCGCTGACAGCAGTAATTTACCTTTAAACCGGCCGGGCGAGACGGACAGGCCAGGGGCTGATGGGAACAGACGTGCCCCATGCAGGCACGCACGTCTGTTCCAAGCCCCTGACATCACGTGTCATGGCCTCTGACCCCGGCAGAAGCGACAGGAGCAGAAAACCCTCCCACCTCACACGGCCGCATCGCTGAGCAGATGAGGTGAGGAGAGCGACGATTGGGTGCAGGGCGGTGGGGGGGTTTGTAATGATGATGAAGAGGACAGGAGGGGTGTTGAAGAGGTTGGTGGTGAAATGATAAGGAGGATTGGGGGTCTGGGAGAGCGTAGTGTTCATAAGGAGGACCAGAAGGGGGGTCAGGGGTGTAGTGATTAGGGGGTTTAATGTTGATGAGAAGGACCGGGGGGGGGGGTGTGTCAGCTGTGTAATAATGATGAGGTGCTTAAGGTATATGGGGTGATGAGGAGACTGAGGATGGAGTGTGTGGGGTGTATGGGGGTGATGAGGAGACTGAGGATGGAGTGCGTGGGGTGTATGGGGTGATGAGGAGACTGAGGATGGAGTGCATGGGGTGTATGGGGTGATGAGGAGACTGAGGATGGAGTGCATGGGGTGATGAGGAGACTGAGGATGGGGTGCATGGGGTGATGAGGAGACTGAGCAGGGAGTGCATGGGGTGATGAGTAGACAAAGGATGGAGTGCATGGGGTGTATGGGGTGATGAGGAGACTGAGGATGGAGTGCATGGGGTGATGAGGAGACTGAGTATGGAGTGCATGGGGTGATGAGGAGACTGAGGATGGAGTGCATGGGGTGTATAGGGTGATGAGGAGACTGAGGATGGGGTGCATGGGGTGATGAGAAGACTGAGGATGGGGTGCGTGGGGTGTATGGGGTGATGAGGAGACCAAGGATGGGTTGTGTGGGGTGTATGGGTTGATGAGGCTGAAGATCGGGTGATGAGGAGACTGAGGATGGGGTAAATGGGGCTGATGAGGAGACTGAGGATGGAGTGCATGGGGTGATGAGGAGATCGAGGATGGAGTGTGTGGGGTGTATGGGGTGATGAGAAGACTGAGGATGGGTTGTGTGGGTGTTTGGGGTGATGAGACTGAGGATGGGGTGCGTGGGGTGTATGGGGGTGATGAGGAGACTGAGGATGGGTTGTGTGGGTGTTTGGGGTGATGAGACTGAGGATGGGGTGCGTGGGGTGTATGGGGGTGATGAGGAGACTGAGGATGGGTTACGTGGGGTGTATGGGGTGATGAGAAGACTGAGGATGGAGTGCGTGGGGTGTATGGGGTGATTCAGTGGTTGGTACAGTATTTGGCAGTATTATATTCATGGCGTACAGTGGTTGGCAGTATTATATTAATGGAGTACAGTGGTTGGCAGTATTATATTAATGGAGTACAGTGGTTGGCAGTATTATATTCAGGGGTACAGTATTTGGCAGTATTATATTCAGGGGTACATTGGTTGGCAGTATTATTGTCACGATGCCGGCTGGCAGGTAGTGGACCCTCTGTGCCAGAGAGGGATTGGCGTGGACCGTGCTAGTGGACCGGTTCTAAGCCACTACTGGTTTTCACCAGAGCCCGCCGCAAAGCGGGATGGTCTTGCTGCGGCGGTAGTGACCAGGTCGTATCCACTAGCAACGGCTCACCTCTCTGGCTGCTGAAGATAGGCGCGGTACAAGGGAGTAGGCAGAAGCAAGGTCGGACGTAGCAGAAGGTCGGGGCAGGCAGCAAGGATCGTAGTCAGGGGCAACGGCAGAAGGTCTGGAAACACTGGCAAGGGACACACAAGGAACGCTTTCACTGGCACTAAGGCAACAAGATCCGGCCAGGGAGTGCAAGGGAAGTGAGGTAATATAGGGAGTGCACAGGTGATAACTCTAATTGGAACCACTGCGCCAATCAGCGGCGCAGTGGCCCTTTAAATCGCAGAGACCCGGCGCGCGCGCGCCCTAGGGAGCGGGGCCGCGCGCGCCGGGACAGAACAGACGGGGAGCGAGTCAGGTAGGAGAGCCGGGGTGCGCATCGCGAGCGGGCGCTACCCGCATCACGAATCGCATCCCGGCTAGCAGCAGGATCGCAGCGCCCCGGGTCAGAGGACGTGACCGGGGCGCTGCAGCGGAGGAGGTGAAGCGAGCGCTCCGGGGAGGAGCGGGAACCCGGAGCGCTCGGCGTAACAGTACCCCCCCCCTTGGGTCTCCCCCTCTTCTTGGAGCCTGAGAACCTGAGGAGCAGACTTTTGTCAAGGATGTTGTCCTCAGGTTCCCAGGATCTCTCTTCAGGACCACAACCCTCCCAGTCTACTAAAAAAAAATTTTTTCCTCTGACCTTTTTGGCAGCCAAAATCTCCTTGACCGAGAAGACGTCCGAGGAGCCGGAAACAGGAGTGGGAGGAACAGATTTGGGAGAAAAACGGTTGAGGATGAGTGGTTTGAGAAGAGAGACGTGAAAGGCATTAGGGATACGAAGAGAAGGAGGAAGAAGAAGTTTATAAGAGACAGGATTAATTTGACACAGAATTTTGAAAGGACCAAGATAGCGTGGTCCCAACTTGTAGCTAGGGACACGGAAGCGGACATATTTAGCGGAGAGCCATACCTTGTCTCCAGGGGAAAAAACGGGGGGAGCTCTTCTTTTCTTATCCGCGAACCTCTTCATGCGTGAAGAAGCCTGTAAGAGAGAATTTTGGGTCTCTCTCCATATAATGGAAAGGTCACGAGAAATTTCATCCACAGCGGGCAGACCAGAGGGCAAGGGGGTAGGGAGGGGGGGAAGAGGGTGACGGCCGTACACCACGAAAAATGGGGATTTGGAGGAAGATTCAGAGACCCTGAAGTTATACGAGAATTCGGCCCATGGAAGGAGATCTGCCCAGTCATCCTGGCGGGAGGAAACAAAATGTCGCAAATAATCACCCAGGATCTGGTTAATTCTTTCTACTTGTCCATTGGACTGGGGATGATATGCAGAGGAAAAATTTAATTTAATCTTGAGTTGTTTACAGAGAGCTCTCCAGAATTTAGACACGAATTGGACCCCTCTATCCGAGACAATCTGCGTAGGCAACCCGTGAAGACGAAAAATGTGTACAAAAAATTGTTTAGCCAACTGAGGCGCAGAAGGAAGACCAGGAAGAGGAATGAAATGTGCCATTTTGGAGAATCGATCAACGACCACCCAAATAACGGTGTTGCCACGGGAAGGGGGTAAATCAGTAATAAAATCCATACCAATCAGAGACCAAGGCTGTTCGGGGACAGGCAGAGGATGAAGAAAACCAGCGGGCTTCTGGCGAGGAGTCTTATCCCGGGCACAGATAGTGCAGGCTCGCACAAAGTCCCCAACATCCGTCTCCAGAGTTGGCCACCAATAGAAGCGGGAGATGAGTTGCACAGATTTCTTGATGCCCGCATGACCTGCGAGATGGGAGGAGTGACCCCATTTGAGGATTCCGAGGCGTTGGCGTGGAGAAACAAAGGTCTTTCCTGGAGGAGTCTGTCTGATGGAGGCAGGAGAAGTGGAGATCAGGCAGTCAGGTGGAATGATGTGTTGCGGAGGGAGATCAACTTCTGAGGCATCCGAGGAACGAGAGAGAGCATCGGCTCTAATGTTCTTATCGGCAGGACGAAAGTGGATCTCAAAATTAAATCGGGCAAAGAACAGAGACCACCGGGCCTGGCGAGGATTCAGCCGTTGGGCCGACTGGAGGTAGGAGAGGTTCTTGTGGTCGGTGTAGATAATAACAGGAAATCTTGATCCCTCCAGCAGATGCCTCCATTCCTCAAGTGCTAATTTAATGGCTAGAAGTTCTCGATCCCCGATGGAGTAGTTCCTCTCCGCTGGAGAGAAGGTCCTAGAGAAAAAACCACAAGTGACAGCATGCCCGGAAGGATTTTTTTGTAGAAGAACAGCTCCAGCTCCTACTGAGGAGGCATCAACCTCCAATAGGAAGGGTTTGGAAGGGTCAGGTCTGGAGAGCACGGGAGCCGAAGAAAAGGCAGACTTGAGTTGTTTAAAGGAGTCTTCTGCTTGAGGAGGCCAGGACTTGGGATCAGCATTTTTCTTGGTTAAAGCCACGATAGGAGCCACAATGGTAGAAAAATGTGGAATAAATTGCCTGTAATAATTGGCGAACCCCAAAAAGCGTTGGATAGCACGGAGTCCGGAGGGGCGTGGCCAATTTAAGACGGCAGAGAGTTTGTCTGGATCCATCTGTAGTCCCTGGCCAGAGACCAAATATCCTAGAAAAGGAAGAGATTGGCATTCAAACAGACATTTCTCAATTTTGGCATAGAGTTGGTTGTCACGAAGTCTCTGAAGAACCATACGGACATGCCGGCGGTGTTCCTCTAGATTGGCAGAAAAAATTAGGATATCGTCCAGATATACCACAACACAGGAGTATAATAGATCACGAAAAATTTCATTGACAAAGTCTTGGAAGACGGCAGGGGCATTGCACAGTCCAAAGGGCATGACCAGATACTCAAAGTGTCCATCTCTGGTGTTAAATGCCGTTTTCCACTCGTCCCCCTCTCTGATGCGGATGAGGTTATAGGCGCCTCTTAAGTCCAATTTAGTGAAGATGTGGGCACCTTGGAGGCGATCAAAGAGTTCAGAGATGAGGGGTAAGGGGTAGCGGTTCTTAACCGTGATTTTATTAAGACCGCGGTAGTCAATGCAAGGACGTAGGGAGCCATCTTTTTTGGAGACAAAGAAAAATCCGGCTCCGGCAGGAGAGGAGGATTTACGGATAAAGCCCCTTTTTAGATTCTCCTGGACGTATTCGGACATGGCAAGAGTCTCTGGGGCAGAGAGAGGATAAATTCTGCCCCGGGGTGGAGTAGTACCCGGGAGGAGGTCGATAGGGCAATCATAAGGCCTGTGAGGAGGTAGAGTCTCAGCTTGTTTTTTGCAGAAAACATCCGCGAAGTCCATATAGGCCTTAGGGAGACCGGTTACTGGAGGAACCACAGAGTTACGGCAAGGGTTACTGGGAACCGATTTTAGACAGTTCTTGGAACAAGAGGACCCCCAACTCTTGATCTCCCCAGTGGACCAATCCAGGGTTGGGGAATGAAGTTGAAGCCAGGGAAGTCCAAGGAGAATCTCCGAGGTGCAATTGGGGAGGACCAAAAGTTCAATCCTCTCATGATGAGATCCGATGCTCATAAGAAGGGGCTCCGTGCGGAAACGTATGGTACAGTCCAATCTTTCATTATTTACACAATTGATGTAGAGGGGTCTGGCGAGACTGGTCACTGGGATGTTGAACCTGTTGACTAGAGAGGCCAAAATAAAATTTCCTGCAGAACCAGAGTCCAAGAAGGCCACTGTAGAGAAGGAGAAGGCAGAAGCAGACATCCGCACAGGCACAGTAAGACGTGGAGAAGCAGAGTAGACATCAAGGACTGTCTCACCTTTGTGCGGAGTCAGCGTACGTCTTTCCAGGCGGGGAGGACGGATAGGACAATCCCTCAGGAAGTGTTCGGTACTAGCACAGTACAGGCAGAGGTTCTCCATACGGCGTCGTGTCCTCTCTTGAGGTGTCAGGCGAGACCGGTCGACCTGCATAGCCTCCACGGCGGGAGGCACAGGAACAGATTGCAGGGGACCAGAGGAGAGAGGAGCCGAGGAGACGAAACGCCTCGTGCGAACAGAGTCCATATCTTGGCGGAGTTCCTGACGCCTTTCAGAAAAACGCATGTCAATGCGAGTGGCTAGGTGAATAAGTTCATGTAGATTAGCAGGAATTTCTCGTGCGGCCAGAACATCTTTAATGTTGCTGGATAGGCCTTTTTTGAAGGTCGCGCAGAGGGCCTCATTATTCCAGGACAATTCTGAAGCAAGTGTACGGAATTGTACGGCATACTCGCCAACGGAAGAATTACCCTGGACCAGGTTCAACAGGGCAGTCTCAGCAGAAGAGGCTCGGGCAGGTTCCTCAAAGACACTTCGGATTTCCGAGAAGAAGGAGTGTACTGAGGCAGTGACGGGGTCATTGCGGTCCCAGAGCGGTGTGGCCCATGACAGGGCTTTTCCGGACAGAAGACTGACTACGAACGCCACCTTAGACCTTTCAGTGGGAAACAGGTCCGACATCATCTCCAGATGCAGGGAACATTGGGAAAGGAAGCCACGGCAAAACTTAGAGTCCCCATCAAACTTATCCGGCAAGGATAAGCGTATCCCAGGAGCGGCCACTCGCTGCGGAGGAGGTGCAGGAGCTGGCGGAGGAGATGACTGCTGAAGCTGTGGTAGCAACTGTTGTAGCATAACGGTCAGTTGAGACAGCTGTTGGCCTTGTTGCGCAATCTGTTGTGACTGCTGGGCGACCACCGTGGAGAGGTCAGCGACAACTGGCAGAGGAACTTCAGCGGGATCCATGGCCGGATCTACTGTCACGATGCCGGCTGGCAGGTAGTGGACCCTCTGTGCCAGAGAGGGATTGGCGTGGACCGTGCTAGTGGACCGGTTCTAAGCCACTACTGGTTTTCACCAGAGCCCGCCGCAAAGCGGGATGGTCTTGCTGCGGCGGTAGTGACCAGGTCGTATCCACTAGCAACGGCTCACCTCTCTGGCTGCTGAAGATAGGCGCGGTACAAGGGAGTAGGCAGAAGCAAGGTCGGACGTAGCAGAAGGTCGGGGCAGGCAGCAAGGATCGTAGTCAGGGGCAACGGCAGAAGGTCTGGAAACACTGGCAAGGGACACACAAGGAACGCTTTCACTGGCACTAAGGCAACAAGATCCGGCCAGGGAGTGCAAGGGAAGTGAGGTAATATAGGGAGTGCACAGGTGATAACTCTAATTGGAACCACTGCGCCAATCAGCGGCGCAGTGGCCCTTTAAATCGCAGAGACCCGGCGCGCGCGCGCCCTAGGGAGCGGGGCCGCGCGCGCCGGGACAGAACAGACGGGGAGCGAGTCAGGTAGGAGAGCCGGGGTGCGCATCGCGAGCGGGCGCTACCCGCATCGCGAATCGCATCCCGGCTAGCAGCAGGATCGCAGCGCCCCGGGTCAGAGGACGTGACCGGGGCGCTGCAGCGGAGGAGGTGAAGCGAGCGCTCCGGGGAGGAGCGGGAACCCGGAGCGCTCGGCGTAACAATTATATTCAGTGGTATAGTATTTGGCAGTATTATATTCATGGAGTACAGTGGTTGGCAGTATTATATTCATGGAGTACAGTGGTTGGCAGTATTATATTCATGGAGTACAGTGGTTGGCAGTATTATATTCAGGGTACAGTGGTTGACAGTATTATATTCATGGAGTACAGTGGTTGGCAGTATTATATTCAGGGGTACAGTATTTGGAAGTATTATATTCAGGGGTACATTGGTTGGCAGTATTATATTCATTGGTACAGCATTTGGCAGTATTACATTCATGGAGTACAGTGGTTGGCAGTATTATATTCATGGAGTACAGTGGTTGGCAGTATTATAATCAGGGGTATAGTATTTGGCAGTATTATATTCAGGGGTACAGTGGTTGGCAGTATTATATTCAGGGGTACAGTATTTGGCAAGGTTATAATGATTATTGTCATCATACAGAGGATGAGGATCTACTGACAAATTAAAGAACCAATGATGTCCAGGTGTAAGACTCTGCAGAGAAGATGGAAGAAATCCTGGTGTCTGGACCAGATGAAGAAGAAAAGTAAAGACAACAGAGAAGACATCACACAAGTCAGTGATATCATTGTGTATTTTCCTAACTGTCCCATCAGAGCTGTAGTCACTGATATCATTATGTAGTCTCCTGACTGTCCCATCAGCTGCAGTCACTTCAGACATGATGGGAGTTGCAGCTTTCCAACATCTGGGGAGCCACTTGAACCAAGGTGATTGGTGGGGGTCCCATGAGTCATCCTCCCCACCATAAAAATGGTCTGTTTATTTTAAAATACCTGGGCATATTTTTGGTCCCAGTCTGGCCCTGCCTGTAAGTCACTTCTATCACTAAGGAGCCAAGGAACCAGAGGGTGCCAAGGGGTGTCGTGCTAAGTCCAGGGGTGTGAGTGTAAAGGGGAGCACTGCCCTCTGCCTCCCAGCTAGATACGGGTCAGGCTGACCCGGGGGAGTACTCACTGGGGCTGGGCCGCACACTGAGAGGGACAGGGGCCACCCGGAGCCCACCTCAGGAGCCGTTCCATCCACCTGTGGTGGACAAGGCAAGTGGCGACACTACACGCACGGGGTAAGTGGAGGCACTCCGGTGGGGTCTAGGTACATGAGGGGGCACATTGCTTGGGGGGGGGGGGGGCCCAGGCACATTCTTTGCACAGGGGCCCTCTGCTGTCTGTGTCCGCCCCTGCTCGAAACATGTTGTCAATTATCGGTATAGCAATTCAGTAACTGTTGATTTCATCCACCCATGACAAATCTCCATTATTCAGTCTGCCGACAGCTGGCACCTGCTCAAGTATTCATTCTTTTTTTAGTGGTTCTATTATTACTACTGGACCATCCATACCTGAATGTAAAGGAGCTAGGGCAATTGGGTATCTAAGACCAGGATTTTAGCAGAGATTAAACAACAAGCCCCTGAGGCCCAACATGTAAAATAACAAAACAGAAAAAAAAAAAAGATGAAAATAAATAAAATAAAAAAAACATAAACTATAGCAAGCCATAACAAAGAATGCAAATAGAAGCTGAGTGACTAACACAATAAAGTGCTAAATTCATGAAGGGTCATTCATGTAACTAGTCTTAGTCCATTTGTGCCATCGCCTATGAAAAATATAAGAGTCATACTAAAAGCTAAAGTGTATTATATTAGGTAAATATAGTTTACAGAATTGACAACTTCCGGTTAGGTTAGGGCGGTATTTTGCTTCTGGCTATATAATTCTTAGTGGCAGTGAAGAGATAAAATGCTATAAGAGATGGGGATGAGGAATGGAGAGTCTTTAGGCTTATATGCAGGAACACAAGCTCCGGTTCACTATCTACAGGGAGCATGAAATGTCGGGGAGATGAGTAAAGACTCCTATCCACAATAGTTAGTGAACTCCACACTCCCAAAAGACATGTCTAGTGTCTTCAAAAGTCTTAAAGGGGTACTCCGTCCCTAGACGTCTTATCCCCTATTCAAAATAGGGGATCAGATGTCTAATCGCGGGGGTCGTGAAGTCACGACCACGCTCCCTTGTGACGTCACATCACACCCCCTCAATGCAAGTCTATGGGAGGTGGCGTAGCGGTCGCCACACCCCCTCCCATAAACTTGCATTGTGGGGGCGTGGTCATCACGTCATGACCCCCGCCGCCCGCTCCAAGCGTTCGGAACAAAATGTTCCAAACGATGGGGCAGTGGAGTACCCCTTTAAGACATTGCCAGCCTAGTTCAGAAGTCATAGGAAATACAATATCATAGTTAGATGTAAGAGGGATATAATATCATTTATATAATGATAAGTTGGTGTACATTCATTTGGTGGTTCATTTAGATAAGTTTGATTCCCATTTGCTGTGGAAAAATTATTTATTTTGGAGAAGTTGCATCCAATAAGGTGGAGTACATTTTAGAGATTACCTCAGCGAGTTTATTATAGTCCCTTATGATGGTTATTATAGTTATTTTTCCAATCTAGTTCTAGGTTTACACTGTAAGGCTGGGTTTACACTACGACTTTCCGATACGGCCACCAGATCCTCATTTGAATGAGCCTCATAAAGTCAGATAGTGACTCCGGTCGGCTCATTTTTGCCCCCTATCCGGTTTTCTGACCAGACCTAAAATCGTGGTATGCCGCAGTTTTAGGTCCGGTCACAAAACCAGATACGGGGGCATTCAAATGAATGAGATATCGGTCGGGTCTGGCTGGGATACGGGTGCCCCCGGTTTTCACTCCCCCCAGCAGGATCCTGTGACCGTATCGGCAAATCGTAGAGTGAACCCAGCCTAAGTGACTTTTTCTCAGATACTTTTACAATGAGGAGGCTAAATGATATGTCTGAAAAGGCCATTAAATGACCAGAGTTTCAAACTTCT
Organism: Hyla sarda; assembly: GCF_029499605.1. NCBI lineage: Eukaryota > Metazoa > Chordata > Amphibia > Anura > Hylidae > Hyla > Hyla sarda. Next base: position 132,380,049 of record NC_079198.1, on the reverse strand, counting down.
GATGCCAGCTTGTTTCCAAGGTGTGAGGTCTAGATCAAGAATGCATTGTGTTGTAATATAGAGGGAGGTGAAGAACACATAACAGTATATTATGTGCTAGGGACACTTTATTCCAGCAATTAAAAAAATTGCTCTAATTGTAAATAGGGGTGGAAGATGTGGTTGTCTTAACCCCTTAAGGACCACAGGTTTTTCCCTTTTTGCACTTTCGTATTTTGAACCTCGCCTTCTAAAAATCAAAAGCTTTCAATTTTGCACCAACAGACTCATATGAGGGCTTGTTTGTTGCGCCACCAATTGTACTTTTTAATGACATCAATCATTTCACCCAAGAATTCATGCCGAAACCAGAAGAAAAAAATTTGTGGGGCAAAAATGAAAAAGAAAACCCATATTTTGTAAATTTTGGGGGCTTCCGATTCTACGTAGTGCACTTTTCGCGAAAATGACGTCATATATATATATATATATATATATATATATATATATATATATATATATATATATATTCTGTAGGTCCATACAGTTACAATGATGCTCAATTTATTTTATTTTTATATTTTTTAATACTCAAAAATAATTATAACTACATGCACCAAAATTAGTATAATTAAAATTGTCATCTTCTGACCCCTATAACTTTTTTATTTTATTCTGTTTGCAGGGTGGTATGAGGGCTAATTTTTTTGACCCGTGATCTGACGTTTTTATCGGTACCATAATTGTTTAGATGGGACTTTTTGATTGCTTTTTATACATATTTTAGGGTATACTAAGTGATCAAAAATACGCAATTTTGGACTTTGGAATTTTTTACGTGTACGCCATTGACCATGCGGTTTAATTAACATTATCTTTTTATAGTTCAGACATTTATGCATGCGGCGATACCACAAATATTTATTTTTATTTTTTGTTTAATTCGAAAAGAGGGGTGATTCAAACTTTTATTCAGGAAGGGGTTAAATCACATTTACTAACTTTTTTTTAAAACTTTTTTTTACCCCCCCCCCCCCCATAGGGGACTATTACATGCAATCCTTTATCCTTTGATTGCATACACTGAACAATGCTATGCCTTAAAATAGCATTGATCAGTGTAATCTGTGCTCGATTGCTCCAGCCTGGATCTCAGGCTTGGAGCAATCAAATGCTGATCGGACAGTAAGGAGCAAGATAAGGCACCTCCTGCTGTCCTCTCAGATGTTCGGGATGCTGTGATTTCACCGCGGCGGTGAAACATTTTAGGATCCTTGACAAATCTTGATCTTTGTATACTTCTTATTTTAAGGCATATAGTTAGAGCTATAGAGTGCCCATTATACCATACAGTACCCACACAGTGCCCTGCTTTGCTAGCATATAGCCATATTTTACCTTCTTGTACCATATGTGCCACTCACATGTTATAGTTTACTGAGCCTTAAACCCTTAAGGACCAGGGGGTTTTCCGTTTTTGCACTTTTGTTTTTTCCTCCTTACCTTTAAAAAATCATAACTCTTTCAATTTTGCACCTTAAAATCCATATGATGGTTTATTTTTTGTGCCACCAATTCTACTTTGTGATGACATCAGTCATTTTACCCAAAAATCTACAGCGAAATGGAAAAAAAAAATCATTGTGAGACAAAATTGAAAGAAAAATGCATTGAAAGAAAATGCGCAGTACATTTTTCGGTAAAAATGACACCTTCTCTTTATTCTGTAGGTCCACACGATTAAAATGATCCCCTACTTATATAGGTTTGATTTTGTCGTAATTCTGAAAAAAATCATAACTACATGCAGGAAAATTTATAAGTTTAAAATTGTCATCTTCTGACCCCTATAACTTTTTTATTTTTCCGCATATGGGGCGGTATGAGGGCTAATTATTTGCGCCGTGATCTGAAATTTTTAGTGGTACCATTAATGTATTGATCGGACTCGTCGATCGCTTTTTATTCATTTTTTCATGATATAAAAAAGACACAATTTTGACCAAAAAGACACTATTTTGGACTTTGGAAATTTTTTTTGTGCGTAAACCATTGACTGTGAGGTTTAATTAATTATATATTTTCATAATTCGGACATTTCCGCATGCGGCAATACCACATATGTTTGTTTTTATTTTTATTTACACAGTTTTTTTTTTTTTATGGAAAAAGGGGGGCTATTCAAACTTTTATTAGGGGAGGGGTTAAATGATCTTATTCACTTTTTTTTTCTCACTTTTTTTTTGCAGTGTTATAGCTCCCGTAGGGGACTATACATAACACTGCACACACTGATCATTGTTATCCCATAGGGGACTATAAATAACACTGCACACACTGATCTTTTACATTGATCACTGGTTTCTCATAGGAAACCAGTGATCATTGATCTTGCCGCTTGACTGCTCATGCCTGGATCTCAGGCACTGAGCAGTCATTCGGCGATCGGACACCAGGAGGCAGGTAGGAGACCCTCCTCGTGTCCCACAGCTGTTCGGATGCTGCGATTTCGCCGCGGCGATTCCCGAACAGCCCCCTGAGCTAACCGGCAGTGTTTTACTTTCACTTTAGATGCGGCGTTCAACATTAAACGCCGCGTCTAAAGGGTTAATAGCGCGCGGCACAGCGATCATTGCCGCGCGCTATTAGCCACGGGTCCCGGCCGTTGTTAGAGGCCAGGCCTGACCCGCTATGACGCAGGGCCACGTCGTGGCCCCGCGTTATAGAAAGGGGAAGGATTCAGGACATACCGGTACGTCCTTGGTCCTCAAGTAGTTAAAGGGGTTATCCACCATAAGGTGATTTTAGTACTTACCTGGCAGACAGTAATCAACATGCTTAAGAAGGATCTGCGCTTGTCTTGGGGCTAAATGGCTATGTTGTGAGATTACCATAACACTGTGGCTAGCTTTTTGTGAACTGGTATTTCCTGTTTGATTTTTCCTTTTTTGACTACAAATACCATAACTCAATTTTCCTCCCTCCCACACATCAGCCACCCCACCCATTGAAACATAAATGAGCTGCATCCATTCAAAAGACCTGTGGTTTTCAATCAGGGTGCCTACAGCTGTTGCATTAGTAGCACATTGATCTCTCTCCCACCCATCAGGTCTCGGCCACATTGCAACCTTGGAAAAATCTGAGACAACAGTCATTTTGTATGCTGTTAACCCCTTAACAACACAGGACGTATATTTACATCCTTGGCCGGCTCCCACGTCATATCGGGTCGGTCCCGGCATGTATCTGAAGTCGGGACCCAGGGCTAATAGCGCGCGGCAGCGATCGCGGTGTCGCGTGCTATTAACCCTTTAGACTGATTGCACTGATTGCCAGCACATCAGTGACCAGTGCATCTCAGGCTTGGAGCAATCAATCGCCAAAGGGACACGCCGGAGGAAGGTAAGAGGACCTCCTCTCGTGTCCCAGCTGATCAGCATTTTCACTGCGGTGGTCCCAATCAGCCCCACTGAGCAGCCGGGCAGCTTTCACTTTAGTTTTAGATGTGGCGTTCAACTCTGAGATGCAGGCTTGAGCAATCGACCGCCAATAACACTGATCACTGCAAAGCTATGGCTTTGCAGTGAACACTGCTGGCAATCAGTGTATGCAATGTTATAGCCCCCTATGGGAGCTATAACACTGCAAAGAAAAAAGCAAAAAAAGTTATTAAATGTGATTTAACCCTTTCTTTAAGAAAAGTTAAAATCACCCCCCTTTCCCATAAAAAAAACACCATGTAAATAAAAATAAATATAAACATATGGGGTATTGCCGCATGCGTACATGTCCGAACTATAAAAATATGTAATTAATTAAATCGCACGGTCAATGGCGTATGCGCAAGAAAATTCCAAACTCCAAAATAGTGTATTTTTGGTGCTTTTTATTTCATGAAAAAATGAATAAAAAGCCATCAAAATGTCCGATCAATACAAAAATGGTACCTCTAAAAACTTCAGATGACGGCGCAAAAAATGAGCCATCAAACCACCCCATACGCAGAAAAATAAAAAAGTTATAGGGGTCAGAAGATGACAATTTTAAACGAAGAAATTTCCGTGCATGTAGTTATGATTTTTTCCGTAAGCACGACAAAATCAAACCGACATAAGTAGGGTATCATTTTAATCATATGGACCTACAGAATAAAGATCAGGTGTCATTTTTACTGAAAAATGTACTGCATAGAAACGGAAGCCCCCAAAATTTACAAAATGGTGTTTTTTCTTCAATTTCGTCGCACAATTATTTTTTTCCGTTTCGCTGTAGATTTTTGGGTAAAATGACTGATGTCACTGCAAGGTAGAATTGGTGGCGCAAAAAATAAGCCATCATATGGATTTTTAGGTGCAAAATTGAAAGGGTTATGATTTTTAAAAGGTGAGGAGGAAAAAACGAAAGTGCAAAAACCGAAAAACCCTGCATCCTTAAGGGGTTAAAAATAAATATTTAGGTGAAAATCACATAAGAATTGTGAGAAAACCGTCACACACAGGTACAGACTATATTATGAACTACACTAACTTTACAGCCCCTGTAGCATAGTCAAATAAAAAACAAATCCTGGAATACCCCTTTAACCCGGACCCAGGACGTATGGGTACGTCCTGGGTCCCGGTCTTGCGATATAACGCGGGGTCACACGGTGACCCCGCATTATATCTCGGAGGGCCCGGCGTCATAGTGAAGCCGGGACCCGCCTCTAATAGCGTGCGGCACTGATCACGGTGCCGCGCGCTATTAACCCTTTAGCCGCGCACTCAAAGCTGAGCCGTGCGGCTAAAAACAAAAGTGCCCAGCTAGCTCAGGGAGCTGTTGGGGATTGCCGAGGCATAATCGCGTCATCCCGAACAGCTGTAGCACAGGAGGAGGTCTTCTTACCTTCTCCTGCGCTGTCCGGTCGCCGAATGAATGCTTCAAGCCTGAGATCCAGGCTTGATCATTCAATCGCCGAAAACACTGATTGATCCATTCCTATGGAGATGGATCAATCAGTGTAAAAGATCAGTTAATGCAATGTTATAGCCCCCTATAGGAGCTAAAATATTGCATAAGAAAAGTGTAAAAAAATTTCAATTATCCCTTCCCCTAATAAAAGTTTGAATCACTCGGCATTTCCAAGAATAAAAAAAACATAAACGTAAATAAAAATAAAAATAAACATATGTGGTATCGCCGCGTGCGGAAATGTCCGAATTATAAAAATATGCCACTTTTTAAACCGCACATTCAATGGCGTATGCGCAAAAAAATTGAATAAAAAGTGATAAAAAAAGTCTGATTAGAACAAAAATGGTACCGTTAAAACTTCAGATCACGGCGCAAAAAATGAGCCCTCATAGAGCCCTGAACACAGAAAGATTTTTTTTCATCAATTTTCTTGCACATTGATTTTTTTTCCCGTTTCACCGTAGATTTTTGGGTAAAATGACTAATGATATTACAAAGTAGAATTAGTGACGCAAAAAATAAGCCATCATATAGAATTTTAGGTGAAAATTTTAAAGAGTTATGATTTTTCAAAGGTAAGGAGGAAAAATTGAAAATGAAAAAACGGCTAAAGCCCGGGTCCTTAAGGGGTTAAACAAGGCTTTACAAAGCAGGATGAACAATATTATAGAGTAGTCATCAAAAAACCCATTGATTGCAATTGATGGATTGAGCGCTGATGGGTAGAAAGCATTTCATGGGCCAAACATCACTTTCAACACATATGGGCAGTGTGCTCGATATTCTGCTTTGTAACATCTTTACTTCAAATCACCCAGGATTGAGGTACATTGGGGGACATGTATCAAATATTTCACCCCTGTTTTGTGTGTATTTTTTTGCGCAAAATTTTGCGCAAGCCCTTTTTTTGAGCATTTTTTTGCGCACGTTTTGGTAGATCATGTTCTTCAGATGTGGCCGAATCGGGGTTACCTTGGAGTGACATCTATAGTACACATGGATTTATTAACTGCATACTTTTCCTTTACACCAAAAATTTTGCCGCAAGAGCTGATTTTTTTGCGCAAATATAAGCCATCTTGGACTTAACGTAGCAAGATGCTCTAAATCATCGATTCTATTTTCCAAAGAATGGATTGAGGAAATTGCTATATTTACCCGCAATTTATGAATCTCATTTCACTTGATTGTTAAATTTAGCGCTTCTGCGCATAATTTAGCGCTTCTGTGCATAATTTAGCGCATAATTTATGCGCATAATTTAGCGCTTCTGCGCATAATTTAGAATTCTACCATACACAAATAATGATACATTTCCCACATTGTCTCCATCTTATATGTCTTATATTTGTCTTATATGTCTTATATCTTATATTTGAATAAAATTCTCCAGGGCATAAAAAAGCAATTAGGGATTGTTTCCTTTTTTTGTTCATATAGTACAGAATAGGCTATTATTAGAGAATAATGTCCATGTGCATGCCTAATGTTTACCTGTTTTAGTTCATGTGCCATAGATGGGTTTTCAGCCATATTGATTCCTATTTTCTTACTGATATGAATTCCCAATGCTGCCTATTTTTCCCATGATGCTTCTGGCTTTCAGAGAGAGGGGAAGTAATCTCATCACTGCACTTACTCTAAGTGCAGTGATGAGAAAAGAACACTAGGGGGGTAGGGGGCGTGGCCATGACATCATGTTCACGGCCACCCACTCAAAAGCTTTCTGAACAAAATATTCAGAATGCTGAGGCACAGGAGAACACCTTTAACTTGTTAAGAACTCATCCCATTTTGGCCTTAAGGACTCAGCACATTTTTGTTTTTGCATTTTCGTTTTTTGCTCCTTCACTTCTAAAAATCAAAACGCTTTCAATTTTGCATCTACAGACCCATATTGGTGCTTATTTTGGCTTCAACAATTGTACTTTGTAATGAAATCACTTATTTTATAACATAATCTGCGGCAAAAGAAAAAAAACTGATTTGTGGCGTGACGTAAAAAAAAAAAAAAATTTGTAATTTTGGGGGCTTCCGTTTCTGCACAGTGCATTTTCGGTAAAAATGACGCCTTGTCTTTATTCTGTAGGTCTATATGATTACAAGGATGCCCAATTTAAGTAGGCTTTGTTTTATTTTACTACCAAAATTAGTTTGTTTAAAATTGTCCTCTTCTGACCCCCATAACTTTTTTAATTTTCCACATGTGAGGCTATATAAGGGCTCATTTTTTGTGCCGTGGTCTGTAGTTTTTATTGGTATAATTTTTGTTTCGATGGGACTTTTTGATCACTTTTTTATAAATTTGATAATTAATGGTATATGAAGTGACCAAAAATGCACAATTTTGGACTTTGGTACTTTTTTACATGTACAGAGGGCTATACCATGCAATATTTTGATTGCATGTACTGTTCAATGCTATTGGTGTTATCGGTGCTCTGCTGCTCCAGCCTGCATGGCAGGCTTGGAGCAATAGAATATTGATCAGACGACGAGACAGGTGTCCTCTCAGCTGATTGGGACATCATGGGACATCACGGTTTTTCCGTGATGGTCCCGATCAGTTCCCCTGAGCTGTCGGGATGCTTTTTAGTTTCATTTTAGACACCGCAATCAACTTTGATCACGGCATCTATAGGGTTAATGCCGGGCACATGCCTCATCGGCAGTGTACGGCATTAACCCTTGATCCTGGCTGCTGATCAGGACCTACAGGGTTGAAAGGGTTCTCCGCTTGTGAGAACTCTTTAGACCCCGATAACTGGACTCAGGACGTGTTGAAGTGGTTAAGGCCATGTTCACATAATTTTTTTCATCCTGTCTTCTTTCTTTTTTATCCAGCTTTCTTAAATTATGGCTGTTAAATAGTACAATCTGCGCATTACCTGCAGTTTTTTCTATTGAGTTTTAGATGTTTTCTGGCTATCTTTTTTACCTCTGAACGGCCAAATACGATTAACGCCTTAACGACGCAGGATGTATATTTATGTCCTATGCTGGCTCCCGATACATAAAGCGCACTAAGGGCTGAGCACGCTTTATTCCCGGCAGGTCCCGGTTGCTATCAGCAACCAGGACCAGCGGCTATTTCCGGACATCGCCGATCTGGCTGATATCCCATATTAACCTGTTAGATGACACAATCAAAGCTTATTGTGGCATCTAAAATTTTAGTAAACTGTTGCCTGTTAGCTCAGTGGGCTGTTTGTGACTGCAGCGTTGAAGTCACGACATCCCGAACAGCTGAGAGGACAGCGGGAGGCTTCTTACCTTGCTTCCTGCTGTCCGATCATTGCTCTGCTGCTGTATGCCTGAGATCCAGGCTGGAGCAGCAGAGCACCAATAACACTGATCAATGCTATGCTATTGTTACGCCTAGCGCTCCGGGTCCCCGCTCCTCCCCGGAGCGCTCACGGCGTCTCTCTCCCCGCAGCACCCCGGTCAGTCCCGCTGACCGGGAGCGCTGCACTGTCATGGCCGTCGGGGATGCGATTCGCACAGCGGGACGCGCCCGCTCGCGAATCGCATCCCAGGTCACTTACCCATCCCGGTCCCCTGCTGTCATGTGCTGGCGCGCGCGGCTCCGCTCTCTAGGGCGCGCGCGCGCCAGCTCTCTGAGACTTAAAGGGCCAGTGCACCAATGATTGGTGCCTGGCCCAATTAGCTTAATTGGCTCCCACCTGCTCCCAGACTATATCTGCTCACTGCCCCTGCACTCCCTTGCCGGATCTTGTTGCCTTGTGCCAGTGAAAGCGTTTAGTGTGTCCAAAGCCTGTGTTACCTGAACTTCTGCTATCCATCTTGACTACGAACCTTGCCGCCTGCCCCGACCTTCTGCTACGTCTGACCTTGCCTCTGCCTAGTCCTTCTGTCCCACGCCTTCTCAGCAGTCAGTGAGGTTGAGCCGTTGCTAGTGGATACGACCTGGTTGCTACTGCCGCAGCAAGACCATCCCGCTTTGCGGCGGGCTCTGGTGAACACCAGTAGCCTCTTAGAACCGGTCCACTAGCATGGTCCACGCCAATCCCTCGTTGACACAGAGGATCCACTACCTGTGAGCCGAATCGTGACAGTAGATCCGGCCATGGATCCCGCTGAGGTGCCGCTGCCAAGTCTCGCTGACCTTCCCACGGTGGTCGCTCAGCAATCGCAGCAGATTGCTCAACAAGGACAGCAGCTGTCGCAGTTGACCGCCATGTTACAGCAACTTCTGCCTCTGCTACAGCAGCAACCATCTCCTCCGCCAGCTCCTGCACCTCCTCCGCAGCGAGTGGCCGCTCCTAGCCTCCGCTTGTCCCTGCCGTACAAATTTGATGGGGACTCTAAACTCTGCCGTGGATTTTTGTCTCAGTGTTCCCTGCATATGGAGATGTTGTCGGACTTGTTTCCTACAGAACGGTCTAAGGTGGCGTTCGTAGTAAGCCTTCTTTCAGGAAAGGCCTTGTCTTGGGCCACACCGCTCTGGGACCGCAATGATCCTGCCACAGCCACAGTCCAGTCCTTCTTCGCTGAAGTCCGGAGTGTCTTCGAGGAGCCAGCCCGAGCTTCTTCTGCCGAGACTGCCCTGTTGAACCTGGTCCAGGGTAATTCTTCAGTGGGCGAGTACGCCATCCAATTTCGTACTCTTGCTTCCGAGTTATCATGGAATAACGAGGCTCTCTGCGCGACCTTTAAAAAAGGCCTATCCAGTCGCATCAAGGATGTGCTGGCCGCACGAGAGGTTCCTGCCAACCTGCAAGAACTCATCCATTTGGCTACCCGCATTGACATGCGTTTTTCTGAGCGACACCAAGAGCTCCGCCAGGAAAAAGACTTAGATCTCTGGGCACCTCTCCCACAGTATCCGTTGCAAACTACGCCTGGGCCTTCCGCCGAGGAGGCCATGCAAGTGGATCGGTCTCGCCTGACCCAGGAAGAGAGGAATCGCCGTAGGGAAGAAAATCTCTGTCTTTACTGTGCCAGTACCGAGCATTTCTTGGTGGATTGCCCTATCCGTCCTCCACGTCTGGGAAACGCACGCATGCACCCAGCTCACGTGGGTGTGGCGTCTCTTGGTTCTAAGTCTGCTTCTCCACGTCTCACGGTGCCCGTGCGGATTTCTCCTTCAGCCAACTCCTCCATCTCAGCCGTGGCCTGCTTGGACTCTGGTGCCTCTGGGAATTTTATTTTGGAGTCGTTTGTGAATAAATTCAGCATCCCGGTGACCCGTCTCGTCAAGCCGCTCTACATTTCCGCGGTCAACGGAGTCAGATTGGATTGCACCGTGCGTTACCGCACAGAACCCCTCCTGATGTGTTTTGGACCCCACCACGAAAGGATTGAGTTATTCGTCCTTCCCAACTGTACCTCTGAGGTCCTCCTCGGTCTGCCATGGCTCCGGCTTCATTCTCCCACCCTTGATTGGACCACCGGGGAGATCAAGAACTGGGACTCTGCCTGCCATAGGAAGTGCCTCTCCCCCCCTCCCAGTCCCGTCAGGCAAGCTTCAGTGCCTCCTCATGGCCCCCGTCCTGGTGTCACACTGCCCCGTGCCAGGCTTCGCCCTCTGCCCTCCCTCCCCATTCCCACTCCTGCTGTGCTGCCTGCCGTTGAGGAAACCCTCCATTCTTTCCCGGTGTCCTCATCCCAGGGGAGGCAGTTACCGGACAAAGAAAAGGGGAGACCTAAGGGGGGGGGTACTGTTACGCCTAGCGCTCCGGGTCCCCGCTCCTCCCCGGAGCGCTCACGGCGTCTCTCTCCCCGCAGCGCCCCGGTCAGTCCCGCTGACCGGGAGCGCTGCACTGTCATGGCCGTCGGGGATGCGATTCGCACAGCGGGACGCGCCCGCTCGCGAATCGCATCCCAGGTCACTTACCCATCCCGGTCCCCTGCTGTCATGTGCTGACGCGCGCGGCTCCGCTCTCTAGGGCGCGCGCGCGCCAGCTCTCTGAGACTTAAAGGGCCAGTGCACCAATGATTGGTGCCTGGCCCAATTAGCTTAATTGGCTCCCACCTGCTCCCAGACTATATCTGCTCACTGCCCCTGCACTCCCTTGCCGGATCTTGTTGCCTTGTGCCAGTGAAAGCGTTTAGTGTGTCCAAAGCCTGTGTTACCTGAACTTCTGCTATCCATCTTGACTACGAACCTTGCCGCCTGCCCCGACCTTCTGCTACGTCTGACCTTGCCTCTGCCTAGTCCTTCTGTCCCACGCCTTCTCAGCAGTCAGCGAGGTTGAGCCGTTGCTAGTGGATATGACCTGGTTGCTACTGCCGCAGCAAGACCATCCCGCTTTGCGGCGGGCTCTGGTGAACACCAGTAGCCTCTTAGAACCGGTCCACTAGCACGGTCCACGCCAATCCCTCGTTGACACAGAGGATCCACTACCTGTGAGCCGAATCGTGACAGCTATGGCATAGCATTGAAAAGTGTATGCAATCAAAATATTGCATGTACAGGGTGGGCCATTTATATGGATACACCTTAATAAAATGGGAATGGTTGTTGATGTTAACTTCCTGTTTGTGGCACATTAGTATATGTGAGGGGGGAAACTTTTCAAGATGGGTGGTGACCATGGCGGCCATTTTGAATTTGGCCATTTTGAATCCAACTTTTGTTTCTTCAATAGGAAGAGCGTCATGTGACACATCAAACTTAATGGGAATTTCACAAGAAAAACAATGATGTGGTTGGTTTTAAGGTAACTTTATTCTTTCATGGGTCATTTACAAGTTTCTGACCAATTATAAAATGTGTTCAATGTGCTGCCCATTGTGTTGGATTGTCAATGCAACCCTCTTCTCCCACTCTTCACACACCGATAGCAACACCGCAAGAGAAATGCTAGCACAGGCTTCCAGTATCCGTATTTTCAGGTGCTACACATCTTGTATCTTCACAGCATAGACAATTGCCTTCAGATGACCCCAAAGATAAAAGTCTAAGGGGGTCAGATCGGGAGACCTTGGGGGCCATTCCACTGGCCCACGATGACCAATCCACTTTCCAGGAAACTGTTCATCTAGAAATGCTCGGACCTGGCACGTTCCCTGAGTTTTTCCAGCAAGATGGTGCACCACCACATTATGGGTGTCATGTCCGAGCTTCCTAGATGAACAGCAGTCCTAGATGAAAATAGCTGTCACGCCCCCTTCCATAGGCTTGCATTGAGGGGCGGAACGTGACGTCACACGGGGCGGAGGTGTGACGTCACACGCCGCCGGCCCTGTGGTCGCCGGTAATCGGACCCAGAGCTAACACGTTCCGGGGACTGATTACAAACGGGGTGCGGCGTGCAAGATCACGGGGGTCCCCAGCGGCGGGACTCCCGCGATCAGGCATCTTCTCCCCTATCCTTTGGATAGGGGATAAGATGTCTAAACACCGGAGTACCCCTTTACTGCACTTGCAATGTGTTACTGTTTATCCCTGTTATCCTGTTTCATATATCCTGCACAAATTAATAAATATAGAGATTCTATTAAGAGATAAATATGATCGACACTGGACAATCCATTTCTTGTCTTTAAAGTTGCTATATGGTATGGGGCTACATCTGGGCTACATCTGTCCATACAGCCACCAATCTGGGTAAGCTGAATGAACTTTTACAATGACTGTTTTTTGGTACAAAAAACAGGAGGGAAAAACAAAAAAAAGATGTGCAATCCAGATAGATACTGAGAAAGAAATATATCAGACAACATAAGCCCCATACGCGCAAAATGCAAATAAATCAAAGAGAACTCTACCAGGAGGAATGTAACAGATATAAGATACATGGTTTCCCCCGGACAAAGCAACTTGTAAAAAACATTGTGTCTGGCATGATGGGGTCTGCACTGTGATATATTTTATGCCTCTTACACTCCTCCTGGTAGAGTTCTCTTTGGTTTATTTGCATATTGTGCTCATGGGACTTATGTTTTCTGGTATATTCCTTTGTACCTATATACCTAGAGTGTATATCCCACTACTGTGGGTTGTACTTTGTGGCACTATATGTCTCTGCAGACCACTCTATACTATTTCTTTTGGATGCCATATTTCACGTTATTGTGGGGTTTTATTGATCTTTTTTTCTAACCTATAAAAATAATTTCTATTTTATTATACTTTATTGATATTTGTCACTTCTGTTTGGTATTGTATAACAATATGAGACATACTGGGCAGACATGTCAAAACTTGTTTTTGTTTATTCAACACATGAATAAATAAGCACACATTGTCTGACATATATATATATATATATATATATATATATATATATATATATATATATATTATCTCATGACCTGATGAGTAAATATTACTTAGGCTTTGTGAAATGATATAAAGTAGGGCTCTGGTGTAGATACAGTCACCTGTCTGTGATAGAAGATTACACGATGGATTCCGGCTCCCATAAGATCTATCATGTACATGGATTTGATTCCAGACAAGGTTTGGAAGATTATTTTTCAGATAAACCTGATATGGTCTTTGCAGAGGATTCCTTGATGTTTCCCATTGAAAATCTTACAAAAACCTTTGCAGAGGGTATGTATCTTGAATTTTCTATGGTTAATTGGTTTTACAAATGTACAAACAAATAAATACAACTAGATAGACTTTTTGGGGGTGTCGCAGGTTAGAAGGGGCAACCGCACTTCACCAAATCAATTTCTACTATAGAGAAAAAAGCTAAACCTTGGTCTCAGAATATGAGGAAATATTGGGTTATAGGGTTTAGAATGTAATTGTTTTACCCTTTATAATCACCAGGAATGTTCAGATTGTAATCTGTTCTGTTATGGGAATTTGTGGGGAAATATTGAAGGAAAAACAAAACTAAACAAAAAAAGCCATTATGCAACTTTTAGGGCATTGCGTTTCTACGTAGTGCAATTTTCAGTAAAAATGACACATTATCTTCATTCTGTAGGTCCATATGATTACAAGGATGGCCAATTTTTATAGGTTTTATTTTATTTTGCTAGAGAAAAAAATATAACTTTTTGTAAGAAAATTAGTAGGCTTAAAATTGTCCTCTTCTGACCCCTCTACCTTTTTTATTTTTCTGTATATGGGGCTGCATGAGGGCTCATTTTTTGCACTGTGATCTGTAGTTTTTATCAGTCCAATTTTTGTTTTTAATGGACTTTTTGATCACTTTTTATGAATTTTCTTTCTGATATATGACGTGACCAAAAATGCATAATTCTGGGCTTTGGTATTTTTTTTCCCGTTAACACCGCGCTGTTTAATTGACATTATGTGTAAATAATTCAGACATTTATGCAGGCGGCGATACCATATATGTTCTTTCTTATTTTTTTTTTTGTTTTACATTATTTTATTTATAAAAATTGAAAAGGAGGTGAATTTAACTTTTATTAGGGGAAGGGGTTATACACATTTATTACATTTTTTTTTTACATTTTCTTTAGTCCCCATAGGGGACTATAGAATCGAATCTTTCCATTCCTAACACTGACAAAGGTTGGACAATTACACAGCATTCATCAGTGTTATCTGCGCTCTGTTGCTTTAACCTGCCAAAGCAGGCTAGAGCAACACAGGGAAGATCAGATGACACATAGGCAGGTAGGGACCCTCTGGCCATCATGTAAGGTGAACAGGACTGCACGATTACCCCACGGTGGTCCCGATCACCCATAGCAACCAAATGGCAACATTAAATAGCTGCTGCCCCGGCTGTTGATTTCAGCCCGGGTACAGAGTGAGGTGACATCACAATCCCACTCGGGTAGCTGCTCCTACTTCCCAGGACATACCCATATGTCCATCAAGTTCAACCTATATGCCTATTGTGTCTATACCATGTTGATCCAGGGGAAGGCAAAAATCCCTTATGAGGTTTATGCCGACTCCAATTATGACAGCAGTGTAAAGCCGAGGATCAGTGTTCTGTCCCTATAAATCTAGCATCCATAACTGGTAATGCTATTACACTCGAGAAATCTGTTTAGGCCCCTTCTTCTTATCTCTTTTATTAAGTTTATCATGGCAGAGAGGATAGGGCATAAGATGTCTGAACGCGGGGGGGGGGTCCGCTGCTGGGAACACCTGTGATATCTCCTGCAGACCCCACAGTCATCTGCTGCACAGAACAAAGTTCGTTTTGTGCCTGATGACTCACAATTCAGGGGCCGGAGGATCGTGATGTCATGGCCCGCCCCCTCGTGACGTCATGACCAGCCCCCTCATTGCAAGTCTATGGGAGGGGGCGCGGGGGCCGTCACACCCCCTCCCATGGAGCGAACTTTGCTCTTTGCAGCAGATGACTGTGGGGGCTGCAGGAGAGATCACAGGGGTTCCCAGCGGCAGGACCCCCGTGATCAGACATCTTATCCCCTATCCTTACCCTTTTAATCACACCAAAATAAGCAGTATAAAGTATCCCTGGTTGTCGCTGTTAAAATGCACACAAAGGTAAAAGAAGACGCAGTGGCTTTTTTACGTGTGCCAAACATGATCCCTCTTTACCTACAAGTTTTGAGTCTGGCAATTGAAGTGAAAAACTAATCACTATAATGGGATTATCTAAAAACAATATACTTTACTAAGTAACAATATCAGTATTGTCTCTAATAGTCTGTCTATAAAATGAAATATGGACTTTCTGCTAAATTAAAATATCCAAGAAACATGGTTTGCATATATATTGATGAGAAATCTCTCTTTTTTGACTATAGAGGAAACATCTGCATTGGATAACTTGAGTTATGGTCATGTTAAACTGCAAGACATTATACTTGGACATAAACATGGATCAGTAGATTTATTCTCATATTATCATATCATGCCCAAAAGACACAAGATAGGTGAAATTGACCAAAGACATAGGTGGTCAATTACTCTAAATAACCATGTTTCTCTAAACCAAACCATACTGATATAACTGAAGTGACATATAACTAAAATACGTATACAAAGCGTAATATAACTAAAACATATATAATTTGAAATGTATGAACAACATAAGATCAAAAAGGTTATAATCCAATATCATTAACATAATTGAATACAATTGAGCAATGAGAATGAAACAATGGCAATTCTTTTTCTCCTTTCTTCTAAGTTCTCATGCACGCATGGGCTGTAGGAGGACGTGCCAGTCTAGAGTAGAAGCAGATACCCATAGCAAACCTCTTCTGCTCTGGACAGTTCCTGACATGGACAGAGGTGTCAGCTGAGAGCACTGTGGTCAGACAGAAAATAAATTCAAAAAGAAAATAACTTCCTCTGTTGTATACAGCAGCTGATAAGTACTGGAAGTTCACTAAGACGTTCTCAGTATATATACCAAGAAGGGTCAGCAACATTTTGTACATCTAGGCCAAATGCATTAAAGGAGTACTATGACGCTTTTTATTTTACTAACCCTCTGTGCCTGGGCTGCAAAATTAAACATAATAAACTTTAATTTACCTTCCTTCATTCCCCGTTGCGCCGATATCGGTGTCCCATTCTCTGGTCCCTGTCTTCTTCCATTTCCTGCGGGACATTGCTGTGGCGGGTGATGCGCTGATAGCGGGGCTGTCCCTCTCTTCTCGATCCAACACAAAACCAGCTTGCTCAGAATTGACAAGAAATGGAATAATGTCTTGCAACCTGTGAGACAATAATCTCAATCCTATGTTTAAATCTCAATTCAAATGGTAATTGTCCTATAACTGCCACAGTGTTGAGAGTCCTTATTCCTTCTAAATCACTGTAACATGAGCTTCTTGGAGGAAAAAAAAACCTTAAAGTGTTAGCCACTAGGTGTCTCTAATCCCTGTCATCTGCTGTCCACTGCCTATTGTTAGGGAAAATATATCTCTAGTAACAGACACGACAAGAAATAACATAATAATTGAGGCCGGGGCTTGATCACTGCTCTGTGCGGGAGAGAGGGAGAGAGAAAGACTGTGTACCTGTGTAATGTCCCAGTACAGGACATGGCCCTGCACTACACTTAGGCCCTGTCAGGTTCAGTCCATCAGCGACCTGGGGGCTCCCCTACAGGGTCTCCCCTGCTGTTATTATAAGTGTCATTTATTGTCATAGAATTATATTCAGTACATTAATGTATAGTTAGTCTACAGGACCTGTGAGATGCTGTGAGAGGTCTGAAGGACCTGTGGAATGTCACATGTTATGTTATGTTGTCACATGATGTTACCCAGAGAGCACCAGCTTAACCCCTTAAGGACTCAGGGTTTTTCCGTTTTTGCACTTTCGTTTTTTCCTCCTTACCTTTAAAAAATCATAACCCTTTCAATTTTCCACCTAAAAATCCATATTATGGCTTATTTTTTTGCGTCGCCAATTCTACTTTGCAGTGACATTAGTCATTTTACCCAAAAATGCACGGCGAAACGGAAAAAAAAATCATTGTGCGACAAAATCGAAAAAAACCCGCCATTTTGTAAATTTTGGGGGCTTCCGTTTCTACGCAGTGCATATTTCGGTAGAAATTACACCTTATCATTATTCTGTAGGTCCATACGGTTAAAATTATACCCTACTTATATAGGTTTGATTTTGTCGCACTTCTGGAAAAAATCATAACTACATGCAGGAAAATGTATACGTTTAAAAATGTCATCTTCTGACCCCTATAACTTTTTTATTTTTCCACGTACGGGGCGGTATGATGACTCATTTTTTGCGCTGTGATCTGAAGTTTTTATTGGTATGATTTTTGTTTTGATCTGACTTTTTGATCACTTTTTATTAATTTTTTAATGTTATAAAAAGTTACCAAAATACGCTTTTTTGGACTCTGGAATTTTTTTGCGCGTACGCCATTGACCGTACAGCTTAATTAATGATATATTTTTATAGTTTGGACATTTACGCATGCGGCGATACCACATATGTTTATTATTTTTTTTACACTGTTTTATTTTTTTTATGGGAAAAGGGGGGTGATTCAAACTTTTATTAGGGAAGGGGTTAAATGACCTTTATTAACACTTTTTTTTTACTTTTTTTTGCAGTGTTATAGGTCCCATAGGGACCTATAACACTGCACACACTGATCTCTCATCCTGATCACAGGCGTGTATTAACACGCCTGTGATCAGCATTATCGGCGCTTGACTGCTCCTGCCTGGATCTCAGGCACGGAGCAGTCATTCGTCGATCGGACACCGAGGAGGCAGGTAAGAGCCCTCCCGGTGTCCGATCAGCTGTTCGGGACGCCGCGATTTCACCGCGGCGGTCCCGAACAGCCCGACTGAGCAGCCGGGATACTTTCAGTTTCACTTTAGAAGCGGCGGTCAGCTTTGACCGCCGCTTCTAAAGGGTTAATACCGCACATCGCCGTGATCGGCGATGTGTGGTATTAGCAGCGGGTCCCGGCCGTTGATTAGCGCCGGGACCCACGCGATATGATGCGGGATCGCGGCGCGATCCCGCTTCATATCGCGGGAGCTGGCGCAGGACGTAAATATAAGGGTTAACCCCTTAAGGCCCATTTTGGCCTTAAGGATTCAGACAATTTAATTTTTACGTTTTCGTTTTTTCCTCCTCGCCTTCTAAAAATCATAACTCTTTTATATTTTCATCACCAGACTAGTATGAGGGCTTGTTTTTTGCGCGACCAGTTGTCCTTTGTAATGACATCACTCATTATATCATAAAATGTATGGCACAACCAAAAAACACTATTTTTGTGGGGAAATTAAAAAGAAAAACGCAATTTTGCTAATTTTGGAAGGTTTCGTTTTCACGCCGTACAATTTACGGTAAAAATGACATGTGTTCTTCATTCTGAGGGTCAATACGATTAAAATGATACCCATTATTACATACTTTCATATTATTGTTGTGCTTAAAAAAATCACAAACATTTTAACCAAATTAGTACGTTTATAATCCCTTTATTTTGATGACCTATAACTTTTTCATTTTTCCGTATAAGCAGCGGTATGAGGGCTAATTTTTTGCACCATGATCTGAAAAAATTTTTAAGCCACATTTGCATATAAAAAACTTTTAATACATTTTTTATAATTTTTTTTTTATAAAATGTATTTAAAAAGTAGCAATTTTGGAATTTTTTTTTTTTTTACGTTCACGCCGTTCACCGTACGGGATCATTAACATTTTATTTTAATAGTTCGGACATTTGCACACGCGGTTATACCAAATATGTCTATTAAATTTATTTTTTACGCTTTTTGGGGGTAAAATAGGAAAAAACGGACGTTTTACTTTTTTATTGGGGGAGGGGATTTTTCACTTTTTTTTTTACTTTGAATTTTACATTTTTTTTACATTTTTTTTACACTTGAATAGTCCCCATAGGAGACTTTTCATAGCAATACCATGATTGCTAATACTGTTCTGTTCTATGTATAGGACATAGAACAGATCAGTGTTATCGGTCATCTTCTGCTCTGGTCTGCTCGATCTCGGACCAGAGCAGAAGACACCGGGAGCCGGACAGAGGCAGGTGAGGGGACCTCCGTGCAGCATTCTGAATGATCGGATCCCCGCAGCAGCGCTGCGGGCGATCAGATCATTCATTGAAATCGCGTACTGCAGCAGATGCCGGGATCTGTATTGATCCCGGCATCTGAGGGGTTAATGGCGGACACCCGCGAGATCGCAGGCGTCGGCCATTGCCGGCAGGTCCCTGGCTGCGATTAGCAGCCGGGATCAGCCGCGCATGACAGGGGCATCGCTCTGATGCCCGCGGTTATGTACAGAATGTAAATGTACGTCCTGGTGCGTTAAGTACCACCGCACCAGGACATACATTTGCGTCCTTAAGGGGTTAACCTATGACCCACAGCTTGACCAATGGGCCTTAGTCCAGTCCCCCACTATATAAAGGGGTGGTCATTACAATTCTCTCTCTTATCTCTTACCATCTGCTACTGAGCACAGCAACCTTCCGAGATCTCAGTGCTAGTGGCCACCATCTGGAAGACCACAAAACTACAGTCATTCCATTAAGTCAAAAGTCTATGTCTGTTGTCACTACAAATAGTCAAGTCCAGCCTATAGTCAAGCCTGAAGTCAAATCTCTAAAGTCTATTACAAGTCTAATTGGTCCCATCAAGCTGTGAGGTCCTTCTGAGTTCCTAGCCACCTCTCTGGGAATCTGGCCGAGCTGTGAAGATAATTCCATCTGTCTTAACTCAGTAAAGCCTCCGTTTAACCATAACTGGTTTTGAACTATCCTTTCACTGCCTAGCCATTGGAATAGCCGAGATACCTTTTGTGTTGTTCCGGTACCCAAAAACCACTTTGGCATCACGAACACTAGGGGTTAACAACATCTTGCCCCAGGGGTTAATACCATCTGACCCCACCACCTACACCATTACACCCCATGGTCCTGCCATACCCTGCGAGTCACCACACCTGTAATCTGTGTCAGTTCTCCACTGGTTCTGTACTGTCAATTTAAAGTAATTCTTTTATTTTTTTTTATCTAATAGAATAAACCATACCTAGCTCTGTAGAACATATTAGGATTGGATAATATTCTTCTATATTAGAACATTTATTTAGCTTAAAGTGATACAGACATACATTATAATTTGTCTACAACATCTCTTAGGGTTTAATATGTTAAACATTTCAGAATGTTTTTTTTCCTGCAGGACATATTAGAGGAGATGTCCTGCTTGACCTCAGCTCTGGTCCTGTGGTTCATCATCTATATTCAGCCTGTGAGTTTTTCCAACACATCATAGTCCTGAAGGCCAGTGACAGATGTATCATGGAGTTGAAGAGATGGCTGGACTCACGGACAGGAGCATTCAATTGGGGACATGCCACAAAACTACATTTAGAAAAAGAAGATAAAAGGTAAAGTATTTGGCTTAAAGAGTACCTGTCACCAAAAAAACTTTTTATATATATATATATTTTTTTTTTACTTTAAAAAAACTGACCACTAGGAGTCTCCCTACATGCTGCCAGGCCGGCATGAGTCTGAAATCACTGATCCGGGAGATGTAGGGAGACCCCTAGTGGTCAGTTTTTCAAAGTAAAACAATATATATAAAGATACATTTTTGTAAATCACATGGTATTACAAAGTTCTTTCTAATACATTGATTAACAAACTCTCACTCACCCTCAATTACTTTATATTTGAAATTTAAAGATGTTAGTTGAACAATTTGCATTTCTCCACATGGATTTTTATTCTCATAAATGAGATTCTGTATAACACTGGGTACTATTGGAAGTGCACATTATAGGACTTATATTTAGTAAACCATAGCCCAATGTCCATATTCAACAGCTTTCACATTTTTCTACCAGTACTAGAAAAAAACATGATCCAAACATAATTACTAAGCATTTATGTTACTCTAACTGATGTGGACTGTCTATATGTTTTCATCTCTTTTAGTGACCTGTTACAAGACAAAGAAGGAAAAGTGAGATCAGTCGTTCAACATGTGATGAAATGTCACCCTGAGAAAGAAAATATGACGGATCCGATAGTCTTACCGCCAGCAGATTGTATCATCAGCGTTTTGCTCCTAGATGTTATCTGCAAAGACCAAGATGATTATATCAGATATCTCAGGAAGTTCTCAGGGATGCTGAAACCTGGAGGACGTCTCTTATTATTTGGGTTTTTAGGTATTACATATTACACTGTTGGGAAAGACAAGCTCCATGCTTTCACATATGATGAGGATTTTGCCAGGAAAGCTCTAGTTGGAGAAGGATTTGTTATAGATAAATGTGTGGTTAAGAAGAGAACAAATGTGAGTGACCTTATTGACTATAAGGCCATCATGTTTATTGTAGCTCATAAGGAGAAGTAGAAATTGGCCATACAATGGGGGTATTAAAAAAAAGTGGTATTTTACATGTAATATTGTCCTCTATGAAACTCTGTGGAAAAGTAGGCACCAGCACACACACTCTGTCATAATTCAATCTAATTTTACGATGTGTGAACTTAGACTCAGTTTAGATTGTATTTAAGCCTAAGATTTCCCAATATATACTGAGAATAAATCCTCTGATATATATGAATAAATAAGCTCTAATCCTTTTATAATATATATAAAATAAAATTAATCAGTGCAGCATTATGGAGCTA
The DNA here is from genome assembly GCF_029499605.1 of Hyla sarda. Taxonomy (NCBI): domain Eukaryota; kingdom Metazoa; phylum Chordata; class Amphibia; order Anura; family Hylidae; genus Hyla; species Hyla sarda. The sequence goes on along the minus strand of NC_079198.1, from coordinate 132,358,054 downwards.
TTTAGAAATAAGAGAAGAAATGGCTCAAGGCTCCATATTTACTGCTCCTCATAATTCTGAATATACACGGCTTACACAAAAAGATAGGAAGACATGTAAGAAGAAGCACAATAGGCTTTGCTATGATTGAATATGATTTTTACTACAAATTTCTTGTTAAACAATCTGTCTCCTTCTTGGACATCATGCTTAGAGATGATCGAATAAAAAAAAAAAAATGTATTCGGCCTATTTGCCGAATTTAAAAAAAAATAAAATAAATGTTTTGATCCAAATAAGTTCCCGGCAATTTTTTATTAGTAATGTATTTTAATAATGTGTTTAATAATGTGTGTGTGTGTGTGTGTGTGTGTGTGTGTTTCACTTTTTAAAATTTTTTTAAACATTTTTTTAGGTAGTACTATCACTTCCAGCATGGAACAAAGTCAGGGGCGGACATATCACTTGTTCAGCCGGTTCGGCTGCACAGGGGCCCAGCGTGTTAGGGCCCCCCCCCCCTAGTAGCCCAGCCTAGGCCTCACAGTTTGGGCCCCTGCAGGGCCCCCTGCCAGTACTTCATACTAAATGCTGCAGCAACAGGTCCCGGACCTGCCGCTGACAGCAGTAATTTACCTTTAAACCGGCCGGCGAGACGGACAGACCAGGGGCTGATGGGAACAGATGTGCCCCGCGCAGGCACACACATCTGTTCCAAGCCCCTGACGTCACGTGTCATGGCCTCTGACCCCGGCAGAAGCGACAGGAGCAGCAAACCCTCCCGCCTCACAGCCGCATCGCTGAGCAGATGAGGTGAGGAGAGCGACGGTTGGGTGCAGGGGGGGGGGGGGGTTCGGGATTGTAATGATGATGAAGAGGACAGGAGGGGTCTTGAAGAGGTTGGTGGTGTAATGATAAGGAGGATTGGGGGTCTGGGAGAGCATAGTGTTGATAAGGAGGACCAGAGGGGGGGTCAGGGGTGTAGTGATTAGGGGGTTTAATGTTAATGAGAAGGACTGGGGGGGTGTCAGCTGTGTAATACTGATGAGGTGCTTAAGGTATATGGGGTGATGAGGAGACTGAGGATGGAGTGCGTGGGGTGTATGGGGTGATGAGGAGACTGAGGATGGAGTGCATGGGGTGTATGGGGTGATGAGGAGACTGAGGATTGAGTGCATGGGGTGATGAGGAGACTGAGGATGGAGTGCATGGAGTGAGGAGGAGACTGAGGATGGAGTGCATGGGGTGATGAGGAGACTGAGGATGGAGTGCTTGGGGTGATGAGGAGACTGAGGATGGAGTGCATGGGGTGATGAGGAGACTGAGGATGGAGTGCGTGGGGTGTATGGGGTGATGAGGATGGAGTGCATGGGGTGTATGGGGTGATGAGGAGACTGAGGATGGAGTGCATGGGGTGATGAGGAGACTGAGGATGGAGTGCGTGGGGTGTATGGGGTGATGAGGATGGAGTGCATGGGGTGTATGGGGTGATGAGGAGACTGAGGATGGAGTGCATGGGGTGATGAGGAGACTGAGGATGGAGTGCATGGGGTGAGGAGGAGACTGAGGATGGAGTGCATGGGGTGTATGGGGTGATGAGGAGACTGAGGATGGAGCACATGGGGTGATGAGGAGTCTGAGGATGGAGTGCGTGGGGTGTATGGGGTGATGAGGATGGAGTGCAAGGGGTGTATGGGGTGATGAGGAGACTGATGATGGAGTGCATGGGGTGATGAGGAGACTGAGGATGGAGTGCATGGGGTGTATGGGGTGATGAGGAGACTGAGGATGGGGTGATGAGGAGACTGAGCATGGGGTGCGTGGGGTGTATGGGGTGATGAGGAGACTGAAGATGGGATGTGTGGGGTGTATGGGGTGATGAGGAGACTGAGGATGGGGTGCGTGGGGTGTATGGGGGAGATGAGGAGACTGAGGATGGAGTGCATGGGGTGAGGAGGAGACTGAAGATGGAGTGCATGGGGTGATGAGGAGACTGAGGATGGAGTGCATGGAGTGAGGAGGAGACTGAGGATGGAGTGCATGGGGTGTATGGGGTGATGAGGAGACTGAGGATGGGGTGATGAGGAGACATAGGATGGGGTGCGTGGGGTGTATGGGGTGATGAGGAGACTGAAGATCGGGTGCGTGGGGTGTATGGGGGAAATAAGGAGACTGAGGATGGAGTGCGTGGGGTGTATGGGGTGATTCAGTGGTGTATCGTGGTTGGCAGTATTATATTGATAGAGTACAGTGGTTGGCAGTATTATATTCAGGGGTACAGTATTTGGCAGTATTATATTCGGGGGTACAGTGGTTGGCAGTATTATATTCAGGGGTACAGTGGTTGGCAGTATTCAGGGGGTACAGTGGTTGGCAGTATTATATTCAGGGGTACAGTATTTGGCAGTAATATATTCGGGGGTACAGTGGTTGGCAGTATTATATTCAGGGGTACAGTGGTTGGCAGTATTCAGGGGGTACAGTGGTTGGCAGTTTTATATTCAGGGGGTACAGGTTATAATGATTATTGTCATCATACAGAGGATGAGGATCTACTGACAAATTAAGGAACCAATTATGTCCAGGTGTCAGACTCTGCAGAGAAGATGGAAGAAATCCTGGTGTCTGGACCAGAGGAAGAAGAAAAGTAAAGACAACAGAGAAGACGTCACTCAGGTCAGTGTATCATTGTGTATTTTCCTAACTGTCCCATCAGAGCTGTAGTCACTGATATCATTGTGTAGTCTCCTGACTGTCCCATCAGCTGTAGTCACTTCAGACATGATGGGAGTTGCAGCTTTCCAACATCTCGGGAGCCACTTGAACCAAGGTGATTGGTGGGGGTCCCATGAGTCAGACCCCCACTATAAAAATGGGCTGTTTATTTTAAAATGCCTTGGCCTATTTTTGGTCCCAGTCTGGCCCCGCCTGTAAGTCACTTCTATCACTAAGGATAAGAAGCCAAGGAACCAGGGGGTGCCAAGGGGTGTCGTGCTAAGTCCAGGGGTGGGAATGTAAAGGGGAGCACTGCCCTCTGCCTCCCAGCTAGATATTGGTCAGCCTGACCTGGGGGAGTACTCACTGGGCCGCACACTGAGAGGGACAGGGGCCACCCGTAGCCCACCTCAGGAGCCGTTCCATCCACCTGTGGTGGACAAGGCAAGTGGTGACACTACACGCGCGGGGTAAGTGGAGGCCCTCCGTTGGGGTCTATGTACATGAGGGGGCACAGTGCTGTGGGGGGGGGGGGGCAGGCACATTCTTTGCACAGGGGCCCTCTGCTGTCTGTGTCCGCCCCTGAACAAAGTGTAGTGTAGTAGTGCCTGCTACTAATGAATAGATGTGAGCGGCTTTCTACTGTGCTCGCATCTCTGCGAGCGCAGACTGCTCCATGATGGGAGTTGTAGTACCTGTACTAAAAGACAGATCGCACTGGGGATCACTCCTGATACCCGCTGCAATCATCCTGTGTAATGTATAGATGCGGGTTGCATTCTCGCATCTAGATAGGCCGATTGCATCGGGTTTCAGGAGTGACACCTGCTGTGATTTGTCCTTAACTGCAAATACTACTGCTCCCAACATGGATTACACTCTGCTTCATGCTGGGAACTGTAGTACCTGCATAAATAGACAGATCGCAGCCGGAGTTACTCCTGACACCCGCTGTGATCGTCCTATACAATGTATAGATGCGGCCGGATGCTCTTCTCTGGTCCCACTGTAGTATGAGTATATGCCATATATATACCTATAATTCATATTTGGCTGGAATCATCTGGCCAATCACAGCTCTCTGCAGGAAACATGAATAAATGATGTGAATTCTATTCACGTCACTGGCCTGGCCGGAGGATAGTATAGAGATGCGAGCGCAGGAGGAATCCGCTCCATCTCTGCAATAGAAAGGACAATCACATCAGGTGTCAGGAGTGATACCCAGGGCGATCTGTCTATTAGTACAGGTACTACAGCTCCCATCATGGAACAGTCTGTTCCATGCTGTGAGTAGTAGTACTAAATAAAAAATGTAAAAAATAGAGAAAAAAGGGAAACACACAAACACACTTTATTAAACTCAATGTTAAAATACATTACTAATAAAAAAAATTCAAAAATTATTATAAAAAATATATTATTTTCACATTTAAATGGCCCCTTTCTACATTTTTATGTAGATCCCTGCCCGCCCACATAAATAGATATTAAAAATGAACGAGGTGTGCATTTCATATTTTTTTTCTAGTTTTCGTTCTAAATCATATTTTTTTTTATTTTCAATTTACTTTTTTAGCTAAAAATGTAAAGTGAAAATTAAAAAAAATTATGATTTAGAACAAAAACTAGAAAAAAAAATCATGAAATGCACACCTCATTCATATTTAATATTGAGCGCTGAATTTTCTGGTCCCTGTCCGCTGTGGGTGGGCAGGGACCTAAAGATGTTGCCTTTTTTTCTCAACTTTTTTTTATTTTTTAGATAGTACTGCTACTCCCTACATGCTCAGGAGTGGCACTCGCTGTGATCTGTCTATTAATGCAGGTACTACAGCTCAAAGCATGGAGCAGAGTGTGTTCCATGTTGGGAGCAGTAGTACGTGCAGTTGAGGACAGATCACAGCTGGTGTCCCTCCTGACACCCGATGCGATCATCCAATCTACATGCGAGAAAGCCACCCACATCTATACATTATACAGGACGATCGCAGTAGGTGTCATGAGTGACACCCTGGGCGATCTGTCTATTAGCACAGGTACTACTACTCCCATCATGGAGCAGTCTGCGCTCGCAGAGATGCGAGAGCATGAGAAAGCCGCTCGCATCTATACATTATATAGGAGGATCGCAAGGGTGTCACTATTGAAGAAATTCGCTATTTCAAATCGAGTCAAAGTTTGGATTCGGTCCAAATTATATTTTTCATGAAATTCGGAACAAATTTGACTTTGTCCGATTCGATTCGCTCATCTCTAATCATGGTGTATTATGAGGCTTCTGGTTATTTGCATTATTCCAACAGTGTAATAAAGGTAAATATATAACATACATAATGGATCTAGATTTATGGGTCATAGATTTCTATTATATTACAATGCAAATAAACAAAATATGAGAAACACTTTCCATCAATTTTCCTCATCCTGAGAGCTCAGGCGCACTGACCTATTATAGATTTGTTTTGTATAGAGATATAATAGGTTTATAATAGAGATGTATAAGACCTTTAGATCCCTTGCACACTATGGAAATTCTGCTCTGAACCAGTAATCTACTTGCTGCAGCCTCCAGCGGAATCGGTCATTAAGTTCCTTCCCAGTGACTGCAATTCAGTTCTGATCGGATTCGGGTAAAAGAATGAACATCCTTTATTATTTTGGCGTAATTCAGATCTGCCATGGAACTTTCGCTGAAGTACTTCTAGAGTGTGCACAGTGCAGCAGAATTGCATTGAGATTAAAGTGATTCTGCTGCAGCTCAATTCCATGCAGAACAGTGTCCAGTGAAATTTCGGTATTGTATAAGGGCAATGTTCACGCGTCTGGAATATCAGCACGGAGTTCCGCATTAGAATTCGGCTGGGGATTCCGGAGCATATAAATCCCATTGTATTCAATGGGATTCTGCCGCACTGTGCACACGTGCAGATGTTTCTGGGATGGAAATTCCATTTTCCGTGTCCGCAGAAAGAATGAACCTGTTCATTCTTAGGCTGGGTTCACACTACGTTTTCTCCCATACGGGAGCGCATACGGCAGGGGGGAGCTAAAAGCTTGCGCTCCCGTATGTCACCGTATGCGCTCCCGTATGTCATTCATTTCAATGAGCCGGCCGGAGTGAAACGTTCTGTCCGGTCGGCTCATTTTTGCGCCGTATGCGCTTTTACAACCGGACCTAAAACCGTGGTTGACCACAATTTTAGGTCCGGTTGTAAAAGCGCATACGGCGCAAAAATGAGCCGACCGGACCGAACGTTTCACTCCGGTCGGCTCATTGAAATGAATGACATACGGGAGCGCATACGGTGACATACGGGAGCGCAAGCTTTTAGCTCCCCCCTGCCGTATGCGCTCCCGTATGGGAGAAAACATAGTGTGAACCCAGCCTTACTGTGGACTCTGCACGGAATGCATAGCCATCTATGAGACAGCGCATTTCCGTGCATTTTTAGCGCCGGCATATTATGCCAGCGCCCTCAATCTCTGGAATGTCCTCATGGAGATTTTCCGGACATTCCGACCTGTGAACATAGGTTTACCGTTTCATATGGGGAGAAATATAGATTATGTTTTCTTTGTATATCATACAAAAATTGAAGAAGGCTCCCTCAAATGGGAATTTGCTTCTAAGGGAGAATATCTCCATGCATATGACATCCCAAGGAGTCTGTGTGGCCTCTGGGCACTGCTGTGCAAGGTCTGTGGACAGGGATCTGCCGGATGTAAAATATTATTTTCTTAGAGTAGAAAAAAGTGTATAGCAGCCAACACACAGTAAAATGTCTTCCTTTTTATTTAAAAGCCATACAAAACCATCAAAATCAATCCATTAAAAACAGAACCAAAGGTTAAAAAAAAAATGCAGAAGAAAGTAAAACCTAGGTTTGCATTTTGGGGCATGGCTTTTGAAAATTTGGGGCACCTTTGTCCCATGCCCACAAAGAAAAAAAGATAAATAAAAAGCACATCATTTAATACCAAGATTACTTGGTATTAATTGCAACACTTTTGTGCACCAGAAAGTTGTACTAAACCTTTGAAAATAGGGTAATAATAGCACACAAAGCCTAGCCATTCCCCCTAACAGGGTACTAAATTGGGTGCTAAATATGTAAATATGTGACACTATTAGTTTGCACCACATTTTAAGCAAATGTGCTGAAGCTAAAGCAAAATAAGTGGTGATAAATTCTTTGCATATCTCCCCCATTGTTCACTCCCAAGGTGAGCTGACATGGATTTTGCTTCTTAATTCTTTTCTTAAGAAAACTGAAAAATCTTGGGGTATATAAAGGAAATCCTAGGGTCAGGTTCCTGTGTGGGGCCGCCCTTCTAAGGGCGATGCAACACTTGCCAAGAAGGGAGGTCTAGGGTGAGATATAGGGTTAGTTTAGAAATAGGATCACATCCTTGACGGCCCACACTCACTGACTATCCCCTCACTTACCTGTACCCATTTTCACAACTGTGCTTAATATTCACCCTTGTTTGATCAGCACGTTTAATACTACTATCAAAATTATCTATTTGTGTTTTTGGTCCAAGCTCCATTTTAACTAGTCTATTAAAAGTAAAATTTTATTATTTATGCTTTTCCTCAATAGAGATTGTTTTTAATTATTTTCTTAGACATGATTACCACTAATATAAAAATACCTCTTTTCATTAGCTCACAGTGTTAGAAATCCTCTCAGGGGAAGGGGCGTGTCCCTCCCTTGTGGTGGTGGGTGGTGATTGGTGTGTGGTGGGAGGGGGCGTGTCCATTCCTTGTGGGGGTAGGAGGTGATTGGTTGTCTGCTCATGCAGCCTTGACCATGAGTCATCTCTTGTCCATGACTCACGGACAAGTCTAATGCTACTGCAGGACTGGTTAGTTCCCAGTAGGAATAGGGACCCTTAGTGGTGGCATTTTCAGGAGCCGCTTTCTTTATTATATACTAGCTGAGTACCCAGCGTTGCCCGGTTTTTCCTTCCTAATCCTTGTTGGGGTAGAAAATCAACAAAGGAGGAAGCTTTTGACTTCATATATTGTTTTCATATCCCAACCCCATATCCCGTCCTCATATCTCAACCTCATATCCCCTCCTCATATCCTGACCTCATATCCCGTCCTCATAGCCCGTCATTATATCTCGACCTCATATCCTGACCTCCTATCCCGTCCTCATAGCCCGTCATTATATCTCGACCTCATATCCTGACCTCCTATCCCGTCCTCATATCCCGACCTCATATCCCGTCCTCATATTCGGTCATCATATCTCGACTTCATATCCTGACCTCCTATCCCATCCTCATATCCCAACTTCATATCTCGACCTCATATCCCGACCTCCTATCCCGTCCTCCTATCTCAACCTTATATCCTGTCCTCATATCACGTCCTCATATCCCGTCCTCATATCCTGACCTCATATCCCATCCTCAGATCCTGTCCTCCTATTCTGTCCTTATATTCTGTCCTCATATCTCAACCTCATATCCCATCCTCATATCCCATCCTCATATCCTGTCCTCATATCCCGACCTCCTATCTTGACCTCAATTGCGGTCCTCACATGCCGTCCTTTCATCTTGACCTGATATCCTGTCCTCATATCCCATCCTCACATTCCGTCCTCACATGCCGTCTTCATTTCCCGACCTCATATATCGTCCTTATATCCCATACTCATATCCCAACCTCGTATCCCGTCCTTATGTCCCATCCTCATATCCTGTCCTCAGGTGGGACTGATTTGTGATGAAGATATTGTAAGCTGAAAATAGAAGGGGATGTGGCTTTGTGGGACTGGTGTGACTTGTGGAGTAAGGTACTGGAAGTCCCCTAAGTAATATGTGTACCAGGTATTATTGAAAAATTTCCAGCCGTTTGGAAGTTATGCAGTAACATATATTTCCCATAGACTTGTATGGGACTTTAAACAAAAACCACCGACCCTGGCAAATTAGGGTGAGTAAGGGTTAAATCACCTATTCTATGTTTGTTGTTGACATATAAGTAACATGTGACCAAGTTTCATGTTAATATCTGTAGCGGTTTGGAAGTGATGCTGGAACATACACACACACATACACACATATATACACATATATACATACACACACACATTGAGTTTATATATATATATATATATATATATATATATATATATATACATATATATATTTAAAATCTTTGAAACAATGAAATTACAAAAGGTCTTTAATTTTCATCAGTCACAACATATAAAAAGTTTTTGTATCTGGCAGTGCTCATTTAGGATGGCGATATTGCCTCAGGTCCTTTTATTTTCTGACTGCCTCTCCAAGTTTCCCAAATTATGGGTGAAAGGGAAAGAAAATTCAAGAGTTTATCACTGGGAGAAGGATGTTATTGCTTTTATTTTCTACTTCCCCCATTTTCCTTTCCTGTTTCCCTCGTTTGCTTATAATAAAAAACTATAGGTTAAAAAAAAAAGAATCGGGAGATCTGGTAGAGAGATTTAATAAAAAGTGGGTGTTTTTCAAACATGGATTTAATTTGGAATAAGGTTAGGAAATTGATAGGGATTGGTGGGAGCACTTTCCAGTCCTCATTAGGAGGAAATAGAAATCTGAGTCAGTTTTTTTTTGCTGTTTTGGCACCATAGGGGATTCCTAAATGCGACATGCCCCCCCAAAAAACATTTCAGCAAAATTTGCTCTCCAAAAGCCAAATTTTGCTCCTTCCCTTCTGTAGTGCGCTTGCAGGGCACTTTGCGTCCACATGTGGGGTATTTCCATACTCAGAAAAAATGGGGTATAAGCTATAAGCAACGGGGACCCACGCTAATGTTGGACATCGCCGATTGGGCTGATGTCCGGCATTAACTCTTTAGACGCGGCGATCAAAATTGATTGCCACATCTAAAAGTGAAAGTAAAAGCATCCCGGCTGCTCAGTTGGGCTGATCGGGACCATCGCAATAAAATCGCAATGTCCCGATCAGCTAGGACGCAGCAGGAGTTCCCCTCACCTGCCTCACCTCCCCTGCACGTCTGTTCGTCGATTGATTGCTCCAAGCCTGAAATCCAGGCTTGAACAATCAACCGCCGATAACATTGATCCCTGCCATTGAATGCAAAGGCAGTGATCAGTATATTGAATCAATGTTCTGCATGTATAGTCCCCTATGGGAGCTATAACAATGCAAAAAAAAAGTTTAAAGAAAAGTGGATAAAGATCATTTAACCCCTTCCCTAATGAAAATTTGAATCACCCCCCTTTTCCCTTAAAAAAAAACTGTGTAAATAAAAATAAACATATGTGGTATCACCGCGTGCGTAAATATCCAAACTATAAAAATATATTGTTAATTAAACCGCACGGTCAATGGCGTACGCGTAAAAAAATCCCATAGTCCAAAATAGCGTATTTTTGGTCACTTTTTATACCATAAAAAAATGAATAAAAAGCGATCAAAAAGTCCGATCAAAACAAAAATGGTACCGCTAAAAACTTCAGATCACAGCGCAAAAAATTAGCCCTCATATTACCCTGTACGTGGAAAAATAAAAATGTGATAGGGGTCAGAAGATTACAATTTTAAACGTATTCATTTTTCTGCATGTAGTTATGATTTTTTTCAGAAGTACGACAAAATCCAACCTACATAAGTAGGGAATCATTTTAACCGTATGGACCTACAGAATAAATATAAGGTGTCATTTTTACCGAGAAATGTACTGTGTAGAAACAGAAGCCCCCCCCCCCCCCCCCAAATTACAAAATTGTGTTTTTTTCTTCCATTTTGTCGCACAATGATTTTCTTTTCCGTTTCACTGTAGATTTTTGGGTAAAATGACTTAGGTCATTACAAAGTATAATTGGTGGCACAAAAATAAGCCATAATATGGATTTTTAGGTGCAAAAATGAAAGAGTTATGATTTTTAAAAGGGAGGGAGAAAAAACTAAAGTGCAAAACCAGAAAAACGCTCAGTCCTTAAGGGGTTAAAGGAGATGTCCTGATTGGCCTCAGCACTGGTCCTGTGGTTCACCATCTGTTTTCAGCCTATGAGTTTTTCCAACAGTTTGTGACATTTTTCAGGTGTAAAATAAATATTCCGTTCTGGCAGAGGGCCAGGGAAAGAGCCAAGAAGGTTGTCATAAATCTGGGATATATTCTTACTTTAAGGGGTTTTACAACACAGAGTGATTCGGAGTGATGGTGTCAGGTAAGTGAGTTAAACGTAAACTGTCTTTATGGGAAACAAAAAAAAATAATAATAACAATAATTGAGCATTTTCCACTGGACGTAAACCTTAATGTACTAAATCGGGGACCAAATCCTCATTTGTCAGGTCAGAAGAGTCCTTCAGGACATCATAAATAACGTATGGGGTGATTCAGGGTTTTAATAAAAAGAGGTGATTGCATCAGGAAGAAAAGCTAAATTACCTGTTGAAAGAGTGAGTGGTCCATTAACAAAAAAAAATTGCAAAAGGTGTCTAAGATGGGGATAGGAGATAGAGGATACGATGCCTAGCGGAGTACCCCTTCAATGTTCAGAGCCATACTTTTACTGACTGACTGCTCTTGTAGTTACTGTAGTATGAGTATGCCTTGACAACCGAAAAGAGAGCAGGGAGAGAAGTATGTGGAGGGTTAAGATATGTAAGCAAATCATCCGCAAACGCAGAACATTTCAAGATGGACAGTCCTAGATGAAGCCCTCTAATATCAAGGTGGAATCTTATTGCTTGTAAAAAGTGCTCTTCCTTTGTATATATAGAACTAAAGAACCCATTCATTATCTCTGCATTCTCTTGATCACCAGTGACAACCTCCCCATTATCATTATTAAAGATAAGATTCATGGTTTCACCTATGATGAGGATTTTGCCAGGAAAGCTCTAGTTGAAGAAGGATTTGTTATAGATAACTGTAAGGTTAAGAGGAGAACCGTTGAGAGTGACCTATCTGACTATAAGGCCATGATATTCATTGCAGCTCACAAGAAGAAGAAATTATAAACTTACAAATTAGTCTTCATTTAAAGGGGTACTCCGATGGAATATATATATATATATATATATATATATATATATATATATATATATATATATTTTTTTTTTTTTTTAAATCAACTGGTGCCAGAAAGTTAAACAGGTTTGTAAATTACTTCTATTAAAAAATCTTTACTCTTCCAGTAATTTTAAGCAGCTGTATGCTACAGAGGAAATTATTTTCTTTTTTAATTTAAATTTTGCCTTGTCCACAGTGCTCTCTGCTGACACCTGATGTCTGTCCCAGGAACTGTCCAGAGCAGGAGAAAATCCCCATAGCAAACCTATGCTGCTCTGGACAGTTGCTGATATGTTTAAAATCATAATCCTTCCAGTACTTATCAGCTGCTTTATGCTCCACAGGAAGTTTTATTTATTTTTGAATTTATTTTCTGCCTGACCACAGTGCTCTCTGTTGATACCTCTTTCAATGTCAGGAACTGTCCAGAGCAGGAGCAAATCCCCATAGCAAACCTCTCCTGCTCTGGATAGTTCCTGACATGGACCCAGGTGTCAGCAGAGAGCAGTGTGGCATACAGAAAAGAAATTCAAAAAGAAAAGAACTTCCTCTGGAACATACAGCAGCTGATAAGTATTGGAAGGATTAATAAGATGTTTTAATAGAAGTCATTTACAAATCTGTTTAACTTTCTGGCACCAGTTGATTTGCAAAAATTTTTTTCCACTGAAGTACCCCTTTAAAAAAGGCCTCTGAAAAATGAAAGAAGCAATCTGATTGGTTGCTAAAGCCAACTAAGCCACCCTTCCCCTACACAGGTTTTGATAAATCTCCCACTTCATATGTAGGAAAGACTATTAAAGTTGGTGTATACAAAGGATTAAATTATTTAAAATGCCCCTGTTATGTGACTGTATTTTACAAGTATATTTTGCTCTTGGCAGTCTTAGGTTTATTCTGATCCTCATGAGATGTGCAGTCATTGTTTGTTGGAGATGACTTTATTAAACAAAAAATATTGTTCATTCCTATTTGCAAAGAAATCACAAGGCAAATCACAAATCAAATATTTACTACTTAAAGGAAAACGGTCACCCGTTCACACTATACACCGGGTTATAATGCGGGTGAACAGGAGACCGATGCGGGATCTCGGACTGCTATACCTACCTGCAGTCCAGAGCCCTGATCCTCCGAAATGCCCCTCTTCCACTGCTGACTTGCGCTCTGGAGGGGGGCCCGCCGGCTGGATTTAAATATTCATAAGCGCTGGTCACGTGAGTGCTCGTGCCTACTGAGCGCTCACGTGAGTGCCACTTATGAATATTTAACCCCTTAAGGACTCAATTTTGCACCCACAGACCCATATAAGGCTTGTTTTTTGTGTCACCAATTGTACTTTGTAATGAGATTATTTATTTTATAAAATAATCTGCAGCGTAAAAAAATATATATATATTTGGGGGGTGAAATGAAAAAAAAAAAACATTTTGCAGCTTTTTAGGGCTTCCCTTTCTACGCAGTGCATTTTTGGGGAAAATGTTCACATTATCTTTATTCTGTAGGTCCATACGGTTACAAGGATACCCAGTTTATGTAGGATTTATTTATTTTACTACTTTAAATAAATTAAATGACAATGATTAAAATTGTCATCTTCTGACCGCTATAACTTTTTTATTCTTCTGTGTACGGTGCTATATGAGGGCTTATTTTTTGCATCATGGTCGGTACCATTTTTGTTTTGATGGGACTTTTTGATCGCTTTTTATTAATATATGGTATATGAAGTGACCAAAAATTCCCAATTTTGGACTTTGGTATTTTTTTACGCATACTCCATCAACCATGCAGTTTAGCTAACCTTATATTTTAATAGTTCGGACAATTACGCACGTGGCAGTACCACATACGTTTTTTTTTATTACATTATTTTTTTTTTTTAAAGGAAATGTGGGGTAATTCCAACTTTTACTATTCCACATTTATTCTCTTATTTTTTTTTAACCACTTTTGACTTATTTCTTTTTCTAGCCCCCTTAGGGGGCTATACTATGCAATCTTTTGATTACATACACTGTTCAATGCTATGCCATAGCATAGCCTTAATCAGTGTTATCAGCGCTCTACTGCTCCAGCCTGCTGAGCAGGCATGGAGCAGTAGATCGGCGATCGGACAATGAGGAGGCAGATGAGGACCCTCCTGTCGTCCAGTAAACTGATTGAGAAATCGTGATTCTGTCGTGATAGTCCCGATCAGCTCCACTGAGCTGCCGGGATAGTTTTACTTTCACTTTAGATGCCGCGATCAACTTTGATCGTGGCATCTAAAGGGTTAATACCGGGCATTGGCCTGATGGACAGGCCGTGGGTCCTGGCTGCCCGTAGCAACTGGGACCCACAGGGTTTAACCCGTTCTCTGCTTGTGAGAATGGTTTAAACCCCGTTAGTGGGACTCAGGACGTACAAGTACTTAAGGACTTAAGTACCCGGGAACGGGGGTATACCTGTACACCCTGCGTCCTTCAGTGGTTAACGCTAGCCGGCGGGCTCTTCTCGAGAGCACAAGTCAGCACTGAAAGAGGGGGACATTGAGAGGATCAGGGCTCCTGACTGCAGGTAGTTATAGCAGTCTGAGACCCCACATCGGTCTCCTGTTCACCCGCACTATTACCTGGTGTATCGGGTAATAGTGCTGGTGAACGGGTGACCATTTTCCTTTAAAGGGTTATTCTAGATTAGCCCATTTTTGTAGATAAAATAAAAGTGCCTGATGATAGCTGGTCCGACTGCTGAGCCCCCTGTGATCTTGAGAACAGGGACACCACTATGTGGGGTCTATACCATGGATACATATAAACAAAACTTTACAAATAGGAATGGGCAGATACAAAATACATATAAAGTGGTACATATTACAAAAATGGACAAAAATCATTACGGTCATTGAGGCCAAAAGGCCAAAAGGCATTCAGCTTCAGAATCCAGCAGGATTCCTTTTGGAGTAGAATCTTGTTTCTATCTCCACCTGGCTTTGGGCTCTTAACTGTTTCCAAACCTGCAAACTTAATGGGGGGGAATTTATCAAAGGATTTAGACTTTTTTTTTTTTTTTTTTGCTGTGGTTTGGTGCAAATAAGTCGAATATACGACTTTTTTGTGACTTTTTGCCCACAGCAGCTTTGAAAGAAAGCACCATGGACAGTCAAATCTGTCATTACAAATGCAGTGGTGAGGAATTTATCATTGTGACTTTTTTTTACTTTTTTTTAAATTTGCACAAAAAAGTCTCAAACACCTGCAAAACACTGCAAATCTACACCAGCCCAGAACTGTCCTATAAAATTGCCTTTGAACAGCATGTATAAAAAGTCACACATTTTGTGCAACAGGTTAAAAAGTCGCACAAAAAGTTGCAAAGTAGGAATCTCTCTCTCAAGGATCATCATGTCACACCATGCCCCCTTGTGACATCACACCGCGCCCCTCCCCCAATCATGTCTAAGGGAGGGGGCGTGAAAGAAGCAATCTGATTGACTGCTAAGGCCAACAAAACCAGTCTTCCTCTACACAGGTTTTGATAAATCTCCTCCTTTATATGTAGAAGAGGCTATTAAAGTTGGTGTATATTAAAGATTAAATTATTAAAAAGAAACCTGTCATGTGGCTGTATTTTACAGATATATTTTGCTCTTAGCAGTTGAAGGTTTATTCTGATCCTCAGGGGCTGTGTAGTCATTGTTTGTTGACAATGTCTTTATTAAACAAAAAAACACTGTCATTCCCTATTTGCAAAGAAATCACAAGGAACCAGATGACTGCATGTTGTCCCTTCATCTAGTTTCAATATTTACTACTTAAAGGGTTATTATACCATATTGTGTGGAAAGAGTAAAAGTGTCTGATAACATCTGGTCCGACTGCTGAGCCCCCTGTGATCTCGAGAACGGGGGCCATTTCTCCTGTCAGAAAGAGAGCTGTACTCGACTATCTCCAGCAGCTCCCATAGACAATAATGGAGAGGTGGTTGTTACGCCGAGCGCTCCGGGTTCCCGCTCCTCCCCGGAGCGCTCGCTTCACCTCCTCCGCTGCAGCGCCCCGGTCACGTCCTCTGACCCGGGGCGCTGCGATCCTGCTGCTAGCCGGGATGCGATTCGCGATGCGGGTAGCGCCCGCTCGCGATGCGCACCCCGGCTCTCCTACCTGACTCGCTCCCCGTCTGTTCTGTCCCGGCGCGCGCGGCCCCGCTCCCTAGGGCGCGCGCGCGCCGGGTCTCTGCGATTTAAAGGGCCACTGCGCCGCTGATTGGCGCAGTGGTTCCAATTAGAGTTATCACCTGTGCACTCCCTATATTACCTCACTTCCCTTGCACTCCCTTGCCGGATCTTGTTGCCTTAGTGCCAGTGAAAGCGTTCCTTGTGTGTCCCTTGCCAGTGTTTCCAGACCTTCTGCCGTTGCCCCTGACTACGATCCTTGCTGCCTGCCCCGACCTTCTGCTACGTCCGACCTTGCTTCTGCCTACTCCCTTGTACCGCGCCTATCTTCAGCAGCCAGAGAGGTGAGCCGTTGCTAGTGGATACGACCTGGTCACTACCGCCGCAGCAAGACCATCCCGCTTTGCGGCGGGCTCTGGTGAAAACCAGTAGTGGCTTAGAACCGGTCCACTAGCACGGTCCACGCCAATCCCTCTCTGGCACAGAGGGTCCACTACCTGCCAGCCGGCATCGTGACAGTAGATCCGGCCATGGATCCCGCTGAAGTTCCTCTGCCAGTTGTCGCTGACCTCACCACGGTGGTCGCCCAGCAGTCACAACAGATTGCGCAACAAGGCCAACAGCTGTCTCAACTGACCGTCATGCTACAACAGTTGCTACCACAGCTTCAGCAGTCATCTCCTCCGCCAGCTCCTGCACCTCCTCCGCAGCGAGTGGCCGCTCCTGGGATACGCTTATCCTTGCCGGATAAGTTTGATGGGGACTCTAAGTTTTGCCGTGGCTTCCTTTCCCAATGTTCCCTGCATCTGGAGATGATGTCGGACCTGTTTCCCACTGAAAGGTCTAAGGTGGCGTTCGTAGTCAGTCTTCTGTCCGGGAAAGCCCTGTCATGGGCCACACCGCTCTGGGACCGCAATGACCCCGTCACTGCCTCAGTACACTCCTTCTTCTCGGAAATCCGAAGTGTCTTTGAGGAACCTGCCCGAGCCTCTTCTGCTGAGACTGCCCTGTTGAACCTGGTCCAGGGTAATTCTTCCGTTGGCGAGTATGCCGTACAATTCCGTACACTTGCTTCAGAATTGTCCTGGAATAATGAGGCCCTCTGCGCGACCTTCAAAAAAGGCCTATCCAGCAACATTAAAGATGTTCTGGCCGCACGAGAAATTCCTGCTAATCTACATGAACTTATTCACCTAGCCACTCGCATTGACATGCGTTTTTCTGAAAGGCGTCAGGAACTCCGCCAAGATATGGACTCTGTTCGCACGAGGCGTTTCGTCTCCTCGGCTCCTCTCTCCTCTGGTCCCCTGCAATCTGTTCCTGTGCCTCCCGCCGTGGAGGCTATGCAGGTCGACCGGTCTCGCCTGACACCTCAAGAGAGGACACGACGCCGTATGGAGAACCTCTGCCTGTACTGTGCTAGTACCGAACACTTCCTGAGGGATTGTCCTATCCGTCCTCCCCGCCTGGAAAGACGTACGCTGACTCCGCACAAAGGTGAGACAGTCCTTGATGTCTACTCTGCTTCTCCACGTCTTACTGTGCCTGTGCGGATGTCTGCTTCTGCCTTCTCCTTCTCTACAGTGGCCTTCTTGGACTCTGGTTCTGCAGGAAATTTTATTTTGGCCTCTCTCGTCAACAGGTTCAACATCCCAGTGACCAGTCTCGCCAGACCCCTCTACATCAATTGTGTAAATAATGAAAGATTGGACTGTACCATACGTTTCCGCACGGAGCCCCTTCTTATGAGCATCGGATCTCATCATGAGAGGATTGAACTTTTGGTCCTCCCCAATTGCACCTCGGAGATTCTCCTTGGACTTCCCTGGCTTCAACTTCATTCCCCAACCCTGGATTGGTCCACTGGGGAGATCAAGAGTTGGGGGTCCTCTTGTTCCAAGAACTGTCTAAAACCGGTTCCCAGTAACCCTTGCCGTAACTCTGTGGTTCCTCCAGTAACCGGTCTCCCCAAGGCCTATATGGACTTCGCGGATGTTTTCTGCAAAAAACAAGCTGAGACTCTACCTCCTCACAGGCCTTATGATTGCCCTATCGACCTCCTCCCGGGTACTACTCCACCCCGGGGCAGAATTTATCCTCTCTCTGCCCCAGAGACTCTTGCCATGTCCGAATACGTCCAGGAGAATCTAAAAAGGGGCTTTATCCGTAAATCCTCCTCTCCTGCCGGAGCCGGATTTTTCTTTGTCTCCAAAAAAGATGGCTCCCTACGTCCTTGCATTGACTACCGCGGTCTTAATAAAATCACGGTTAAGAACCGCTACCCCTTACCCCTCATCTCTGAACTCTTTGATCGCCTCCAAGGTGCCCACATCTTCACTAAATTGGACTTAAGAGGCGCCTATAACCTCATCCGCATCAGAGAGGGGGACGAGTGGAAAACGGCATTTAACACCAGAGATGGACACTTTGAGTATCTGGTCATGCCCTTTGGACTGTGCAATGCCCCTGCCGTCTTCCAAGACTTTGTCAATGAAATTTTTCGTGATCTATTATACTCCTGTGTTGTGGTATATCTGGACGATATCCTAATTTTTTCTGCCAATCTAGAGGAACACCGCCGGCATGTCCGTATGGTTCTTCAGAGACTTCGTGACAACCAACTCTATGCCAAAATTGAGAAATGTCTGTTTGAATGCCAATCTCTTCCTTTTTTAGGATATTTGGTCTCTGGCCAGGGACTACAGATGGATCCAGACAAACTCTCTGCCGTCTTAAATTGGCCACGCCCCTCCGGACTCCGTGCTATCCAACGCTTTTTGGGGTTCGCCAATTATTACAGGCAATTTATTCCACATTTTTCTACCATTGTGGCTCCTATCGTGGCTTTAACCAAGAAAAATGCTGATCCCAAGTCCTGGCCTCCTCAAGCAGAAGACTCCTTTAAACAACTCAAGTCTGCCTTTTCTTCGGCTCCCGTGCTCTCCAGACCTGACCCTTCCAAACCCTTCCTATTGGAGGTTGATGCCTCCTCAGTAGGAGCTGGAGCTGTTCTTCTACAAAAAAATCCTTCCGGGCATGCTGTCACTTGTGGTTTTTTCTCTAGGACCTTCTCTCCAGCGGAGAGGAACTACTCCATCGGGGATCGAGAACTTCTAGCCATTAAATTAGCACTTGAGGAATGGAGGCATCTGCTGGAGGGATCAAGATTTCCTGTTATTATCTACACCGACCACAAGAACCTCTCCTACCTCCAGTCGGCCCAACGGCTGAATCCTCGCCAGGCCCGGTGGTCTCTGTTCTTTGCCCGATTTAATTTTGAGATCCACTTTCGTCCTGCCGATAAGAACATTAGAGCCGATGCTCTCTCTCGTTCCTCGGATGCCTCAGAAGTTGATCTCCCTCCTCAACACATCATTCCACCTGACTGCCTGATCTCCACTTCTCCTGCCTCCATCAGACAGACTCCTCCAGGAAAGACCTTTGTTACTCCACGCCAACGCCTCGGAATCCTCAAATGGGGTCACTCCTCCCATCTCGCAGGTCATGCGGGCATCAAGAAATCTGTGCAACTCATCTCCCGCTTCTATTGGTGGCCGACTCTGGAGACGGATGTTGGGGACTTTGTGCGAGCCTGCACTATCTGTGCCCGGGATAAGACTCCTCGCCAGAAGCCCGCTGGTTTTCTTCATCCTCTGCCTGTCCCCGAACAGCCTTGGTCTCTGATTGGTATGGATTTTATTACTGATTTACCCCCTTCCCGTGGCAACACCGTTATTTGGGTGGTCGTTGATCGATTCTCCAAAATGGCACATTTCATTCCTCTTCCTGGTCTTCCTTCTGCGCCTCAGTTGGCTAAACAATTTTTTGTACACATTTTTCGTCTTCACGGGTTGCCTACGCAGATTGTCTCGGATAGAGGGGTCCAATTCGTGTCTAAATTCTGGAGAGCTCTCTGTAAACAACTCAAGATTAAATTAAATTTTTCCTCTGCATATCATCCCCAGTCCAATGGACAAGTAGAAAGAATTAACCAGATCCTGGGTGATTATTTGCGACATTTTGTTTCCTCCCGCCAGGATGACTGGGCAGATCTCCTTCCATGGGCCGAATTCTCGTATAACTTCAGGGTCTCTGAATCTTCCTCCAAATCCCCATTTTTCGTGGTGTACGGCCGTCACCCTCTTCCCCCCCTCCCTACCCCCTTGCCCTCTGGTCTGCCCGCTGTGGATGAAATTTCTCGTGACCTTTCCATTATATGGAGAGAGACCCAAAATTCTCTCTTACAGGCTTCTTCACGCATGAAGAGGTTCGCGGATAAGAAAAGAAGAGCTCCCCCCGTTTTTTCCCCTGGAGACAAGGTATGGCTCTCCGCTAAATATGTCCGCTTCCGTGTCCCTAGCTACAAGTTGGGACCACGCTATCTTGGTCCTTTCAAAATTCTGTGTCAAATTAATCCTGTCTCTTATAAACTTCTTCTTCCTCCTTCTCTTCGTATCCCTAATGCCTTTCACGTCTCTCTTCTCAAACCACTCATCCTCAACCGTTTTTCTCCCAAATCTGTTCCTCCCACTCCTGTTTCCGGCTCCTCGGACGTCTTCTCGGTCAAGGAGATTTTGGCTGCCAAAAAGGTCAGAGGAAAAAATTTTTTTTTTAGTAGACTGGGAGGGTTGTGGTCCTGAAGAGAGATCCTGGGAACCTGAGGACAACATCCTTGACAAAAGTCTGCTCCTCAGGTTCTCAGGCTCCAAGAAGAGGGGGAGACCCAAGGGGGGGGGTACTGTTACGCCGAGCGCTCCGGGTTCCCGCTCCTCCCCGGAGCGCTCGCTTCACCTCCTCCGCTGCAGCGCCCCGGTCACGTCCTCTGACCCGGGGCGCTGCGATCCTGCTGCTAGCCGGGATGCGATTCGCGATGCGGGTAGCGCCCGCTCGCGATGCGCACCCCGGCTCTCCTACCTGACTCGCTCCCCGTCTGTTCTGTCCCGGCGCGCGCGGCCCCGCTCCCTAGGGCGCGCGCGCGCCGGGTCTCTGCGATTTAAAGGGCCACTGCGCCGCTGATTGGCGCAGTGGTTCCAATTAGAGTTATCACCTGTGCACTCCCTATATTACCTCACTTCCCTTGCACTCCCTTGCCGGATCTTGTTGCCTTAGTGCCAGTGAAAGCGTTCCTTGTGTGTCCCTTGCCAGTGTTTCCAGACCTTCTGCCGTTGCCCCTGACTACGATCCTTGCTGCCTGCCCCGACCTTCTGCTACGTCCGACCTTGCTTCTGCCTACTCCCTTGTACCGCGCCTATCTTCAGCAGCCAGAGAGGTGAGCCGTTGCTAGTGGATACGACCTGGTCACTACCGCCGCAGCAAGACCATCCCGCTTTGCGGCGGGCTCTGGTGAAAACCAGTAGTGGCTTAGAACCGGTCCACTAGCACGGTCCACGCCAATCCCTCTCTGGCACAGAGGGTCCACTACCTGCCAGCCGGCATCGTGACAGTGGTGCACATGCTTGACCTGCTGCTCGATTCTGATGGGAGATAATGGGTGTCCTAGTGGCTGCGACTAGACACTTATCCCCTGTACTCTGGATAAAGTATGCTGTAAGTGTTAAAGTGCAGAAGATGATGACCCATAGTGCCATTCATTACCCCCCACAATGTCCGGCCCCATAGAGTACTTTTATATGCAATCATGAGATTGCATTAACTGTATTATGCTAAGCCTATGGCCTAGCATTATACATTGTGATTAGAGATGGGCGAATCGAAGCTGACAAAGTCAAATTTGTTCTGAATTTCATGAAAAATTTCATTCTGAACAAATCCAAATTTCCTCGCGCTTCGTGTTAACAAATCACTTCATTTACTATATTTTGTGTGGGCCAGGGGGATAAAATGGCAGCTACACGTGTGAGGACATGGGGCAAGGAAGTCTGGGAAGGCGGGTAGGCAGGATCACCCTGAATCACATGGCTGCATGCAGCCTATAAGCAGCCAGCCAACCCTGTGATGTCACAGCCCTATATATTCGGCAGCCATTGCCGAAGATGGGCATTTCCGAGAGCAGAGACTGTGTGTGCGCACTAATCACCATTACTGACAATTCAGATCTTTACAGTAGTGAATCCATTCACCTCAAGCCCGCATTCGTTCTGGCTACAGAGAGAGCAGACACTGTGTGGTCCTTTATGAGTGTTATTGAAATTACAGATCAGCACAGGGGAAATCCATTGATCTCAAGCCCGCATCACTGCAGGCAGGCAGGGAGAGTTTAGTAGCCGGTCATAGTCTGCCAATTGAGATGATCACAGGAAGCACTCACCATTCAAAGAATTCAAGCAACCATTGTGCCGCACTGCGGCAGTGATTCTAATAGCGACGCGTGTAATTTGCATGTCATACTGAATAACAGTATTATTTCACTACACCTATGTGTGTTATGGCAAGGCAAAGTGTTCTACACCCCTATTGAGGCTCTCTGTAGCCTGGAAATAGCCATTTTTAATAGGGATTCACCCTGAATAATGTATATTCGGATCAAACCAAATCCTTTCAGAAAATTCAACGAATCAGCGAATCATTTTTTTTTTAGAAATTTGCCCATCTCTAATTGTGATCAGCGATCCAATGATACAGCCTAGCTAAGCCAGACTGCATCTGTGAATAATTGATCGACAGCAGGAGGTAGATAAGAGGACCCTCCACAATCATGTTGCAGGGGTACGATAAGCTCCACTGAGGTAACTGACATGTTTCAATTTTACTTTAGATGCTGTTATCAACATTGATCACGGTGTCTGAAAGGTTAATGAAGGTAGCTGACACTGTTCTGAAGCGAGCGCAGTGACTTAATGCTCCAAGGCGTACAAGGCGCACATGATGCGTTAAGTCCCAGGCGGCAAATTAATACCTCTATGCCCGATGTCTGCAATGAGTTAAAGGCCAGCGTAATATTTTTATATTTTGCTTGGCATCTTGTCAAAAGAAATAACAAATTACATAGCCAGAATAAGAGCTTTCTCCATGCCCACTATGGATTGTGTCACCTTCTCAAGAAACTCACAGCTGCCAGGTATGAAGAGGGCTCCATAATATAGTATGTTGGCTAATAGGAGCCCAGGCATGTCAATAGTTTTGATCGCACTAGATTTCACTCTTGAGACTGTGGTGTCCCAGTACCGCATTTCATACGGTACTTATTTATCTATGGGTCCCCGTAGCCAGAGTCCCTAGGACTTAGTAATCTCTGTTGGTCAGTCTGCCCCTAGTCGCCTCTATTATAGTATATAGATTTCTAATTTGTCCATAGAATAATGTATATAGTATTATTTCTGTGTATAAATGGTTAATTACTTGTTTCCATGGTGTCACAGGGCCTTCGGGTCATGTGATGCGTTCCAAGCCTCATTCTGGATGCATTCCAGGCCTCACTTTGGTATTTTTAGCCTCATTCTGGTTTTATAATGTATATAGATCCTGTGATGTAAGCAATCCCATCACACCATGTAAAGTGAATGGCAGACATTCGGACCAATCAGATTCGCCACGCCCCCTGCCCATATAAGGGAGCGGCGACCATCTTATCGCTCTCTTGTTCCTGGGATAGCAAGCAAGCAAGACCTGTATAGCCGTAATCGCAGTGAGTTAGGCCTGCGCCTTGCTGCAACGTCTGAATGATCTAAATTATAGAGTGTTTCATCCCCTAAGCACTCTGCAGTATCACCGGACCCAATATTTCCCCTAAATCCGTACGGATCTGCACATCACTCCCTAAATGCAGAGACTATAAGTTTAATGCAAGGTCCGCAACTTCTGCCAGTCGCTAATCAACCTAAGAACTGTTATATGAGACTGTTACTATGCATTGGATATTGCAAGCACTGCAGTAAAGTTATTCAAGTTCAAGTTAAATCTGCTTGGGACCTTCAGTCATTTCATTGCACCTATTGCTTCTGGGAAGGGCGGCGATAGACCGGAACATAGATTCAGCATACCGGCCCTCACCCTGGTGTCACGAGTGACTGGGTTAATATTAACCCCTCATATACCAACATTATACCATCCCTACCATACACCCCCCAAGGGCTACCACAAGACCAGATGAGACTGCACGTGCTCTATTGATTTCTATGAGAGCTCCGAAATTGATTTCTATGAGAGCTCCGCATCATCGGTGCTCCCATAGAAATGAACGGAGCCTGTGCCATCTAGCGGTAGACAACACGCACTCCTCACTGAGCGAGAAAAGGTCCTGTTCTGGAGATTGCTGGGGTTGGACCCCCACGATCAGCTACTTATCCCCTATTCTGTGGATAGGGGATAAGTTAATTTTGGCTTCAGTACCCCTTTAAATAAAAACAAAAGGGCACAGCTCTTGATCCAGTGCTTCTGCCTCTTTTATCCAGTGATTAGTGGGGGTCACAAAAACTTCAGACAAGTCACTATAACATTATTTCACTATGACTTGTCAGATGTCCATTGAAACTTAGATTTTATTTTAAGTACACTGCTCAAAAAAATAAGGGAACACTAAGATAACACATCCTAGATCTGAATGAACTAATCGTATGAAACACTTTCATCTTTACATAGTTGAATGTGCTGACAACAAAATCACACAAAAATTATCAATAGAAATCAAATGTATGAACCCATGGAGGTCTGGATGTAGAGTCACACTCAACATCAAAGTGGAAAACCACACTACAGGCTGATCCAACTTTATGTAGTATCGTTAAAATAAGTCACAATGAGGCTCAGTATTGTGTGTGGCCTCCATGTGCCCGTTTGACCTCCCCAAAATGCCTGGGCATGCTCCTGAAGAGGTAGCGGATGGTCTCCTGAGGTATGTCCTCCCAGACCAGGACTAAAGCATCCACCATCTCCTGGACAGTCTGTGGTGCAATGTGGCGTTGGTGGATGGAGCGAGACATGATGTCCTAGATATGCTCAATCGGATTCAGGTCTGGGGAACAGGTGGGCCAGTCCATAGCATCAATGCCTTCCTCTTGCAGGAACTGCTGACACACTCCAGCTACATGAGATCTAGCATTGTCTTGCATTAGGAGCAACCCAGGGCCAACTGCACCAGCATATGATCTCATAAGGGGTCTGAGGATCTCATCTCGGTACCTTATGGCAGTCAGTCTACCTCTGGCAAGCACATGGAGGGCTGTGTGGCCCCCCCAAAGAAATGCCACCCCACACCATTACTGACCCAATGCCAAACCAGTCATGCTGGAGGATGTTGCAGGAAGGAGAACATTCTCCACGGCGTCTCCAGACTTTGTCACGTCTGTCACATGTGCTCAGTGTGAACCTGCTTTCATCTGTGAAGAGCACAGGGCACCAGTGGTGAATTTGCCAGTCTTGGTGTTCTCTGGCAAATGCCAAACATCCTGCACAGTGTTGGGCTGTAAGCACAACCCCCACCTGTGGATGTCAGGCCCTCATACCACCCTCATAGTCAGTTTCTGACTGTTTGGGTGGACACATGCACATTTGTGTCCTGCTGGAGGTCATTTTGCAGGGCTCTGGCAGTGCTCCTCCTGCTCCTCCTTGCACAAAGGCGGAGGCAGCGGTCCTGCTGCTGGGTTGTTGCCCTCCTACGGCCTCCTCCATGTCTCCTGATGTACTGGCCTGTCTCCTGGTAGCCCCTCTATGCTCTGGACACTACGCTGACAGAAACAGCAAACCTTCTTGCCACAGCTCACATTGATGTGCCATCCTGGATGAGCTGCACTACCTGAGCCACTTGTGTGGGTTGTAGACTCCGTCTCATGCTACCACTAGAGTGAAAGAGGAAGCATAGGAACTGAGAAGTGGTCTGTGGTCACCATCTGCAGAACCACTCCTTTATTGGGGGTGTCTTGCTAATTGCCTTTAATTACCACCAGTTGTCTGTTCCATTTGCACAACAGCATGTGAAATTGATTGTCAATCAGTGTTGCTTCCTGAGTGGACAGTGTGATTTCACAGAAGTGTCATTGACTTGGAGTTACATTGTGTTGTTTAAGTGTTCCCTTTATTTTTTGAGCATTGTATGTTAATTTATTACATTCCTATGGCTGGCCCATGAGGATAATAACATGTGATGTATACATTACTAACATTAATATTTACATTACACAAGTAAAGATGAATAACTTACTTTGTGAATACATTACTGGTAATAATATAAAGACCTGTAGCTCCGGTGTAGATACAGTCACCTGTCTGTGATAGAAGGTTACACGATGGATTCCGGCTCCCATAAGATCTATCATGTACACGGTTACGATTCTAGACAATTCCTGGAACATTATTTTTCAGATAAACCTGATATGGTCTTTAAAGAGGATTCCTTTATATTTCCTATAGAAAATCTTGAAAAAACCTTTGCAGAGGGTATGTATCTTAATTTTTCGCTCTTTATTTGGTTTTACAGTATTGTAAACAATTGCATACACTTTAACCCTTTGAGGACGCAGAACATTTTTTCATTTTTGCACCTTTATTTTTTCCTCCTCCCTTTTTAATAGTCATAATAGCCATCTCCACCTACAGTGTGGTGAAACACCTACACCTGCAAACCCTGCAATTTGACAAAAGTGTTTGGGGGGGGGGGGGGGGGGTAATTTATTTGCAGGGCACTTTACATTTACAATGTCATATTATTTTTATTCTGTAGATCAATACAATGCTAAATTTATGTAGGTTTTGTTTTACTTTACTACAAAAAATTACTACTTTTTGTAAGAAGATTAACGTGCTTGAAATTGTCCTCCTCTGATCGCTATACCTTTATTTTTCAGCATATGAAGCTATATAAGGGCTCATTTTTTTGGTGCTGTGATCTGTAGTTTTTATTGACATCATTTTTGTTTAGATGGGACTTTTGAATTACTTTTTGATAACTATATTTTCTGATATACGAAGTGACCAAAGATACGCAATTCTGGACTTTATGATATATTTTTTTTACATTTACGCCATTCACCATGTGGTTTCATTAACATTATATTTTAATAGTACCGACATTTACACAAGCGGCGACACACAGATTGGTAGGGGGGGGGGGATTTAAATCTTTATTAGGGGAGAGGCTTATTCACATTTATTAACCCTTTTTGTATTATTTTATTCACAGTTTTTTAGTCCCCATAGGTTTTCAAATGCAAGTAGTATTTACTGTTATGCCATAGCATAGCATTGATCAGCATTAATCGGCGCTTGGCTTCTCCTGGATGCTCCGGCACTAGTGCAAGGCAGGTAAGGCCATCCAGCATCATGTCAGCTGATCGGGAACCTGCAATCTCATGTAGAGGTCCCGATCAGCACCCCTAAAGGTTCGGCACCATATTTTTATCACTTTTAGACTCTATATCTATTTGACATTCTGATTTGGAAATTATTTTACTTAGGTTACTACACTTTGCAAATTCTTCAGTACATTACATAGAATTGTCATGGACTTAGTCTCTAATAAAATGCTTTTTCATGACAACCTAAAAGCATCTTTCACAAAAAATTCCATTATTAATCCAGCAACAGAATAAAAGTTTTCTAAATTTGGATAATTTTTGGACACAGAATCCTTGTCCAGATGTTAAACAAATAAGGTCTGGTGTAGTGAGGTGGAGTTTCTTTTCCTCTATTTACCTTTTATTTCCATTCTTTCAACAATATTATTTGAAATAATATAATATTCTCCATAGGTTGAATTTCTATTCATTTTTACAATCAAATCTATTAGATAGCGAATTCCTGCAGCATGAAATTTCCAGAACATGCCCATTTTATTGATCTCTTTCCGTTCTACTAGAATTGAGCAAACTTTTCAATAGTTTGGTTAATTGCAAATGGGTCCTTTTTGGACTGGCAATGAAATAAGCTTAAAGGGGTACTCTTTCCCTAGACATCTTATCCCCTATCCAAAGTATAGGGGATAAGATGTCTGATCGTGGGGTCCCACCGCTGGGGACCCCTGCGATATCCCTGCTGCATCCGGCGTTCACTCAAAGCGTCCTTTGGATAGGGGATGAGATGTCTAGAAGCGGACTACCCCTTTAAAGACATGTGTATAACACTGCCAAAGAGCTGAAGAGCTAAACTCCTGTATAACACCTGTACATTTCGAAGCTACAGTGACATGCGGCAACCCATGGCAACTAACAGTTTGTTTAAAAACACACTGCACTAGTGGAATGTGTATACTTTTTAACACTTAAAACTGCATAAATTATCTATTTTTGTTGGCAAATTCCTTCCGTGTTAAAATGCACTCAGAAGTATTGGAAGACACAAAGGGGGAGATATGTCAAACCCTGTCCAGAGGAAAAGTTGCTGAGTTGCCCATAGCAACCAATCTGATTTCTTCTCTCATTTTAATAAATCTCCCCCAATGGATTTTTTCAAGCATTCCAAAAGTTATCCTTTTGGAAGTTGCAACACGATTGGTGTCCCAAAATAGCAGGACATTTTTTTTGTATGAAAAGTAAAAAAAAATATATATATCCTTTTTTTTGGGAGGGATCATAGATTGTGTATTTTTATGCCTAGCTGGTAGTAGTAGTAGTGGCAACAAGGGGGGTGGGCTAGTGGGAGTTGTAGTAGCCAGTGCACAGCTGGCAGTGGAGGACTGATTGTAGTTGTAGTAGCAAACAGAAAACAGATTGGGATGGACTCGTTGTATAACTTTTTATTTATCTGTATACATGGTCAGATTTTTTTGTACCATGATCTGCAGTTTTTATCTGCTCCATTTGTTTTGCTTTGATTGGCTTTTTGGTTGCTTAAAAAAAAAAAAATAATTCTGTGATATGAAATGACCAAAAATATGCTTTTTTGGGGGCATTTACACTGTTTACTATGCCGTGCGGCATCATAAAAAGTTTGGAGAATTCTCCATGCAAATTCATGCAAATGCGATACCAAATATGTTTATAATTTTTTAGGTTTGTTTAGTATTTTTTTGGGGGGGTGGGGGAGAGGGTAAAATTGGAAAAGAAGGGATCGCCACTCCCCGTCATAAGAGGTGAGTGTCCAGCTACTGATTAGCTCAAAGAGCATTTCAAAGAGTTGAGAGAAAATGCAGAATAGCCATCTAAGGCCAAGTTATGTGTATTTTCTGGGTTTACTCAATCATATAATATTTTTACTTTAAAAATTTTTAAAATAGGTTTAAAATAGTTATGCGTTTAAAAGCGTTGAACGTGAACATGGAATAGGCATTCCAGGATAAGTTACATGTATTTACAGGGTTATTTTAAAAATAGCTTTCAAAGCTGGGTTTAACATAAACACGCATTTCTAGCATTGAGAGCGAAAGTTGACTAATAGGTCACAAAAATTTACCTAAAAATAAAAATTTAAATAGTCTCCAAAACTTTTTTGATAAAGAAAATATGTAGAAGCAGTGGCTGAGAATAGCACTAGTGAGAATGGTGTTGGTAGGCATGCTGGGTATCCTATAAGGCATCATGGTGGATATGCTGAGGCATGATCAGACATCAGAAGTTTATGCTGAAAAAAGTGGCGGGGATGATGATGAGGAATTTGATAATGACAATGTAGTGTTGGACAGGATGTGGGAACCAGGTGAGAAGGAAGAGACATGTTCATAGCAAGAGGGTAGTGATCAGCGAAGTCAGCTAAGAAGACCGTAGCCGAAGTAGGACAAGAACACCTGTCAAAAGTAACAGACATAGGCCTGCTGGTCTGAACAGCTCAGGTGATGGCAACACCACTACATCTTTAGGTTGTAGAAAAAGAATCTTGAAGAGGAGGGGCACAGACAGGTTGTGGTGTACCTGTGTGATACTCTGCCGTGTAGAAATTCTAGAAATTCTGGAACCTTACCAGATCCCGAAAATTTGGCACTGTGCTGCCTTTGCAAACATAAAAGAAGCCATTGTCAGGATCCGGACTGGTATGCAGCGAGGACACTGGAGGTGGATGCTCGGTGTCAGTGGGGTGATGGCGTGGGCAGGGGAACAGAGTCTAAGGGGTTGCTGGTTTTCACCAGAGCCCGCCGCAAAGCGGGATGGACTTGCGGCGGCAGGTAACCCCCAGGTCGTTCCACCCGATAGCGACTCAACTCCGACTGACAGCTGAGACAGGCGCGGTACACAGGGATAAGGCAAGAGCAAGGTCGGACGTAGCAGAAGGTCAGGTCAGGCAGCAAGAGTCGTAGTCAGGGGCAACAGCAGAAGGCTCTGGGTACGCAGGCTTGGGAACACACTAAACTCTTTCACAGGGCACTAAGGCAACAAGATCCGGCAAGGACAGGAAGGGGAAGTGGGTTTTTATGTTTAGCAGGTGTAGGTACTGACTGGGCCAGGCACCAATTAATGGTGCACTGGCCCTTTAAATTTCAGAGAGTCGGCGCCCGCGCCGGGACAGGACAGCAGGAGGACGGGGCAGGTGAGGAGATTGGGATGCGACCCGCGGGCGGGCGCGTCGCGCTATGCGGATCGCATCCCCGCCGGTGATAACAGTGCAGTGCTCCCGGTCAGCGGGTCTGACCGGGGCGCTGCACACAGAAGAACGCCGCGAGCGCTCTGGGGAGGAGCTCAGGCTCATTGCCGAACACCCATTGAGGAAAAGGGTGTTACTGCGGGCATGCGTAACTAGACCAGATGCGTTCTGCACTGGGGGTTCCCTGTCGGGGGCTGGAGGAAGAAGAAGGCATAGAAAATGCAGCTTCGGCCGGTGTACTTACATCTGACTCCAAGGTTGCGATCTCCGCCCCGGGATCCCCAGGATCTGTGGTGAGGGGACAACCTCACCGGCGATGCTGTTGCTGAAGTCCGTGGTGATTCCCCTTACGGGGGGGCTGGCCACTCGTCAGCTTCTGGAAGCGGGGGCAGGTCGCAGGCCTCCTCAGCCCCAAGGGACAACTGCTGTAAGTGGTCAGCTAATTCATGGAAAAGTTGCGCTGCGGCCACGGCAACTTTCTGCTGCTCTGGTGCCATCTTGCTGCTCTCCTCACATGCTCCGGTGGGCTTGGCCATCTCTGCACACCTTGCTGCCATCTCCGGACTATAGAGGTCTGGCTGCGTGGCTTCTTTTATATGAGTCTTCAAAAAAATGGCCGCCAGATGGAAGGACGTCATCGGTGCAGCCCTGACTTCCTGTCCTCTGGCAAACACAAACAGGAAACAACAGTTCAACTTCGGCATTGAAACAGCTACATGATGTCCATGTCCAGGGGCGGGACGCAGACCAGCACGGGACATTTTTGCGTGCTTCTCAGGTTCTTCTTTAACCCCTTCAGGTACTTTTTGTAGCGCAGCACGTAACATGGCTTTGTTTCAGATTTTACACATGGCCACAATACAATATTCTTCAACTCCCCCCCCCCCCTTACTTTTTATAGCACCCCGGCAAAGCACAATTTCAGCAACAATGTCCTGTAAAATTTTGGGCGCAATTTCGCTCACGACTTGCTACAATCCTGGACAGTTCTCTATACACATTCCTGCATAGGGGAGGCCTAATGGCATTTGTAATTACGGTATACATCCGTTTTTCGTTGTGGGTGGTCTGGGTAGCTGAGTTATTAAAGGCACACACCCGTATCCTGTTTGTGACGCCAAAAGCTATGTGGTGACTGGGGTTTTGCAGTATGTAGCAGGGTCTGGTGGTATTAACCCTTTAGAGTTTGTGACGCCAGGGTGTGGTTATTCCGGTATGTTAACCGCCGTCAACCAACCCAAAAACAGTTTTGTAATAAAGGAATGTCCACAGCAAGGATTCTGAATAAACTGGAACTTTTACTTGAAATGCATAGGAAACAGTCTTTACAATTATGCAGTTCCTTCAGAGGCAACCGGGACACAGGATACCTTGCAGCCTTGCTGGGACTCGTGGTATTAACCCTTTAGAGTTTGTGACGCCAGGGTGTGGTTATTCCGGTATGTTCACCGCCGTCAACCAACCCAAAAACAGTTTTGTAATAAAGGAATGTCCACAGCAAGGATTCTGAATAAACTGGAACTTTTACTTGAAATGCATAGGAAACAGTCTTTACAATTATGCAGTTCCTTCAGAGGCAACCGGGACACAGGATACCTTGCAGCCTTGCTGGGACTCGTGGTATTAACCCTTTAGAGTTTGTGACGCCAGGGTGTGGTTATTCCGGTATGTTCACCGCCGTCAACCAACCCAAAAACAGTTTTGTAATAAAGGAATGTCCACAGCAAGGATTCTGAATAAACTGGAACTTTTACTTGAAATGCATAGGAAACAGTCTTTACAATTATGCAGTTCCTTCAGAGGCAACCGGGACACAGGATACCTCGCAGCCTTGCTGGGACTCGTAGTCATGTAGATATTTAGGCAGGCCTCTGCGCTACTAATATATTCTTTAGCTGTGTAGTAGTCATTAGATTTGTAGGGAGCTTGGTAACTCACGTTTTGAAGTGGCTGCAGGTTCTTTAGGCTTTGGCCTAGATGAGATGAATTTTCATTATATGCAGAGATTTTACTTGATTTGTAGACAGGAACTAAGGGAGAAGAGAGCTAACTGAGAGACTACAGCCCCTTATATACTAGGGGGACTGGACTAAAGCCTATTGGTTGCTAAGCCTGTGGTTCCTGTACCTATGGAACTCTGGGTATGTCACATGACAGTGGTTCACATGACTAACACTTTTATACATTTGTACAAATTTTATACATATTGACAATGCATACACAATATATACAATGCATTTAAATAGAACAATAAGAAGGTGAGCAGGGGGGGGGAAGCAGGAGAGCCCTACGGACTCAAGGGACTCTTGCTGAGGGGACTTAAGGATGGTACAGGACTAGGTCCTGTACCGGGACACCACAAATTCTTTTAAATTTCCCTTTTTTTTTTTTTAAGGCACTTCTGGCTTTGGCTCAAAAACTTCAGTGGCAATATCCAAAAAACTTCAGTGGCAAATATCCAAAAAACACACCCTGATAGTGTGATTACTATTTCACCATGTATGTCTAGAAGTTATTTAACCTCTTAACGACACAGGACGTAAATGTACGTCCTGATGCCCTGGTAATTAACGCACAAGGATGTACATTTACGTCCTGTACATGACGCGAGCACCGGACCGGTGCTTGAAACATGCGCGGCATGGCCAAGCTGCTATCAGCAACCAGGGACCCACCGGTAATGGCGGACATCAGCGATCGCGCTGATGTCTGCCATTAACCCCTCAGATGCGGTGATCAATACAGATCACGGCATCTGAGGCAATGCGGTCGTTTAAATGGACGAGCATATCGTCCGCGGTGCTGCTGCGGGGATCCGATCATCAAACATGGTGGCTGGAGGTCCTTTTACCTGCTGTGGACATCATTCTGGAGTCTTCTGCTCTGGTCTGAGATTGATGCGTAAATGTCCGAACTATCAAAACATGATGTTAAGGGTCCCTTATGGTGAAAAAGTCTAAAATTGCTTTTTTTTATAAAAAAAATTGCATTCCAAACATTTTTTTATAAAAAGTGATCAAAAAGTTGCATATACACAAAACGGGTACCCATAAAAAGTACAGATCATGGCGCAAAAAATAACCCCTCATACAGCCCCCTATACGGAAAAGTGAGAAAGTTATAGGTGATCCAAATAGAGTAATTTTAAACGTACTAATTTTGTTTAAAGAGTTTGAGATTTTTTTAAAGCAGCACAATAATAGAAAAGCATGTAATCATGGGTATCATTTTAGTCATATTAACCAATAGAATAAAAAAAAATGTCATTTTACCGTAAAGTGTACAGCGTGAAAAGGAAACCTACCAAAATATTCAAAATTGTGGTTTTCTTTTCCATTTCCCCACACAAACAATGTTGCGTCATACATTTTATGGTAAAATGATTGATGCCATTACGAAGGACAATTGGTCGCACGAATAACAAGCCCCATACTAGTCTGTGGATGAAAATATTAAAGAGTTATGATTTTTAGAAGGCAAGGAGGAAAAAATGAAAATGCGAAAATCAAATGGGCTGTGTCCTTAAGGGGTTAAACATATGTTATCATGAATCTATGTCATCTATGTGGGTTTACTATGTTAGATGTATTAATATACAGGACATATTAGTGGAGATGTTCTGATTGACCTCAGCGCTGGTCCCGTGGCCCATCATCTGTTTTCAGCCTGTAAGTTTTTCAAGCACACCATAGTCCTGAAGGTCAGTGACAGATGCATCATGGAGATGAAGAGATGGCTGGACTCACGGACAGGAGCATTCAATTGGGGACATGCTGCAAAACTTCATGAAAATTTAGCAGGAAACAGGTGAAGTATTTGTCAAAATAATAGTGGAAAGTCTATGTTGCTGCTATTGTGCAAGAAATTTGAAGTTCTCAAAAAGATTTGAAGTTCTCAAAAAAACTTAGGTTGTGTAGACTTGCATGAGGCTCATTTTGTGTGCCATGATCTGAAGTTTACATCGGTAGCATTTTTGTTTTGATGGGACCACATATGTTTATTTTTATTATGTTTTTATATTTTTTGTATGGAATTTGGGAAAAGGGGGTTCATTTCAACTTTTAAATTTTTTTTTTTTGCACTTTTGGTTCCCCTAAGGGGAATTTTTCGAGGAATCATTAGATTCCTCATACAGATTAATGTGGTTCCATAGAACTACCTTAATCTGTTTGCTCTGTGCTCGATTGATAAAGCCTGGTCCTGCCAGGTTTTATCTTTCCCAGAGCTGCAGCCAGCACAGGAGGAGAGGTAAGCCCTCCAGCTTAATAGCCGGTCGCATGTCGGGTATTAACATCGGCCCTCAACTACAAGAATCAGCTAGGGCCAGCCGGTATGATGCTCCAGTCAGGAGCCCGCACCATACCCTGTTAACGGCACAAGGACGTGTATACGCGTCCTTGATCGTTAACCAGTTAAACATAGTATTAACATATCCATCTGAGTGACCTTTTAACCCTACTTTCGGACCATCAAAGCCTTACTAGTACTAAGAGAATATACAGAGAAGACAAAAATGAAAAAAAGGAAGAGGAGAGAAGAAGCAAAAAAGACCACATCTAAAGAAATAGGTGCAAATGTGAGAAAGGGTACCATTTAGGTGGTATAAAGTGTTTGATGAAGGTCAGAATGCATAAATTCTACCCATGGGAGCCATAACGCAGGATGATTATCAGAAGAGTGCGTATGCGCATGGTGCACATCACCTATTCTGTGATGGATGGTGAAGGAGTAGATTTCCACAACTAGGGTATGATCAGTCTAGGTGCCTTCAGGAAAAAAAAACGATACAAAGGGTGTGACACTGCTTACAGGTAGAGAGAAGTAGAGGATGGGCAACTTATTGCCAGTCACTTTCTATGTAATATTAATAGTCATAGTACCCTCACCCTGCCCACAATGCCAGCATAAATTAGACATCTGTGGATATATTTTATTAAGCACAGATGGAACCCTTAAAGGGATACTACGGTGCTCTCCTGCGTTCTGAACATTCTGTTCAGAATGCTCGGAGCTGGAGGCTGTGACCTCCATTCATGTCTACCGGGGGGGGGGGGGGGGGGTGGCGGATAGACAAGGATAGATTCAAGAAGGATGTCATATATCTGTGGTATGATCTTGATTGAAGGGGTGTATAATACATAGTGTGGCAGATTGTAAGGAGCATTGGCCCCGCCTTCTCCCTGCTGCCCGGGCTTCTTACATGACACTGTGTTCAGCCCATCACCGGCCGAGGCGGGACCTCGCTGTGTCGGGCTCTAGGTGCAGGAAGAGGACAAGGCCCAGAAGACAGAAGAGCGATATCGGCGCACAGACAGTTCCTCATGGAGCAACTTATACAGTTTTACCTGTGCACCCATTCAGCCATGGGGAAGAGGAGAGAGGGGTAGAGGGAAGGTTAAGCAACCAAGAGCTGTAGGTTTAAAATGCCTGAGCTATCTCTTTCGTACAAATTGGAGACTGACCCCCATAGGTGTTTTAATAGAAAGAATAAACGCTGCAGCCCTCATATTCTGAAGAGCATGACCTAAATATTTGCAGTTTTTTCCCCCATTCATTGAACGACTGTCCGACCACATATTTAAATATGGTGTTTCAATTTGGCATCTAAGATCCCTTTATTTCCAATCCTAATTAACCGCTTAAGACTATTTTATTTTTACGTTTTTGTTTTTCCTCCTCGCCTTCAAAAAATCATAACTCTTTTATATTTTTATCCACTGACTAGTATGAGGGCTTGTTTTTTGCGCGACCAGTTGTCCGTTGTAATGCCATCACTCACTTTACCATAAAATGTATGGCGCAACCAAAAAAAAAATATTTGTGTGGGGAAATGAAAAAGAAAACTGCAATTTTGCTAATTTTGGAAGGTTTCGTTTTCCCGTTGTACAATTTATGGTACAAATGACATGTGTTCTTTATTCTTTGGATCAATATGATTAAAATGATATCCATGATTACATACTTTTATATTACTGTATTAATGTAAAAAAATCGCAAACTGTTTAACCAAATTAGTACGTTTAAAATCCCCCTATTTTGAAGACCTATAACTTTTTCATTTTGTATGATTGCTCATTTTTGTGCCATGATCTGTATTTTTTATTGATACCATATTTGCTTATATAAAACTTTTAATACTTTTTTTATACATTTTTTTTGGAATGAAATGTTATAAAAAGCAACTATTTTGGACTTATTTTTTTACGTTCACGCCATTCACCATAGGGTATCATTAACATTTTATTTTAATAGTTGGGATATTTATGCACGCGGCGATACCAAATATGTATATAAAATATTTTTTTGGGGGGTGAAATAGGAAAAATTGGACAATTTACGTTTTTATTGGAGGAGGGGGTTTTTCAAATTTTTTAAAAACTTTTTTTACTTTTATTTTTTACTTTTTTTTACTTTTATTTTTACACTTTAATAGTCCCCATAGGGGATTGCTAATACTGTTCAGTGCTATGCATAGGACGTAGCACTAATCAGTATTTCAGTCATCTTCTGCTCTGGTCTGCTCTAGAAGACCAGAGCAGAAGACCCATGGAAGATGGCAGAGTCAGGTGAGAGGACCCCCAGCTACCATTCTGGATGATCGGATTGCCGTGGCAGCTCTGCGGGCGATCCGATCATCCATTTTAGTGACCGCGATGCTGCATATGCAGGGATCTGTATTGATCACGGCATCTGAGGGGTTAATGGCAGAAATTTGCACGATCGCGGATGTACGCAATTACGGGCGGGTCCCTGGCTGCTATAAGCAGCCGGGACCTGCCACGCATGACGCGAGCATCACTCCGATGCTCGCGGTTATGCATAGGACGTAAATGTACGTCCTGGTGCATTAAGTACCAGCTCACCAGGACGTACATTTATGTCCTGCGTCGTTAAGGGGTTAAAAAAAATCACCCCCTTTTGCAATTTTTCAAACAAAACACTGTTAAAAATATATATGTAATACACATATTTGATATCATCGCATGCGTAATTGTCCCAACTATAAAATGATGAGATTCCTGTTCCCGCACGGTGAACATTTGTAAACGCAAAAAAACTTTCCAAATGGGAAAACTGGTGATTTTCGGTCACATCACATCCCAGAAAAAACTTAATAAGAAGTGATCTGATCAAAAGTCACACATGCGCAAAAGTGGTACTGTTAAAAATTTCCGCTCATGGCGCAAAAAAATAAAGCCTAATACAGCTCTGTAGTTGGAAAAATAAAAAAGTTATAGTAGTCAGGACATGCTTTTACCTTTTCAAGTTTGCTATATTATTTTTTTTACCATAAAACAAAAAAATTATCCAAATATATCGTATTGTGAACTCTGAACCCTTAAAAAAAAACACACACACATATACACACACACACATATATATATATATATATATATATATATATATATATATATATATATATATTGGCTCTGTAATACATTTTGTGATAATAACATAAAGTGTGCCAATAAAAGTACAACGTGTATGTAACACTCACGTTTCTGAAGACAGGACTCCGGTGTATGTGGATCCACTGGACCTATGTGGCAGATGACTCGGACTGTATCAGGGAGCGGAATCTAAGGTGCCGCTGGTCTTCACCTGCCACAAAGTAGGATGGGCTTGCAGCTGCAGGCAACACTCAGGTC
Organism: Hyla sarda; assembly: GCF_029499605.1. Classification (NCBI taxonomy): domain Eukaryota; kingdom Metazoa; phylum Chordata; class Amphibia; order Anura; family Hylidae; genus Hyla; species Hyla sarda. The sequence goes on along the minus strand of NC_079198.1, from coordinate 132,320,108 downwards.
GCAACCCTGGCACGGCTCGACCACACAGGCGGCTGAGGAGATGCGAGGCACAGGAGGGATGAGGCAACTCGTAGTCTGGATAGCAGTAGGTCAGGGCAGGCGGCACAGTAGCGTAGTCAGGACGTAGCAGGAGTTCAATAGGCAGGCGGCAGAGGGGCAAGGCCAAGTCACAAGAGCAGGAGATCTGGTACACGGCAAGGCAATACAAAGGAACACTTTCTCTAGGGCACAAGGCAACAAAGATCCGGTAGAGAACTGAGGAGGGTGGAGGAATTTATAAACAAGCCACAGGTGGTTACACTAATAAGCATACTGGCCCTTTAAATCTTAAAGCTCCAGTGCACGCACGCCCTAAGGGACGTGGACACAGGGTGGAGGCAGAGGCAGGAGAAACACCCGAAGAGTGACGGACTGGGGCTCGCATGCGGGTGCGTCCCACGATGCGAGTCCCAGCCCTGTCGGCAGCAGAAGGTAAGGGGACCATGCGCTCACGGCCAGCGTGTGAGGCTGGAGCGCATAGTGTAACAGTGTGCCATAAAAAAATAAGCTCTAACATAACTTTGTCAGTGTAAAAATAAAAAAAGTAATGCGAGGAGAAAAAAAAAAAACAGAAGCCAAAAAAAAATATTTCAAAAAATTACTGGGTCATGAAGGGGTACTCAGGTGGAAAACATTTTTATTTTATTTATTTATTTATTTTTTATTCAACTGGTGCCAGAAAGTTAAACAGATTTGTAAATTCTTTTTCTATTAAAAAATCTTTATCCTTCCAGTACTTTTTAGCAGCTGTAAGCTGCACAGGAAATTATTTTCTTTTTGAATTTCTTTTTTGTCTTGTCCACAGTGCTGACACCTGATACCCATATAAGGAACTGTCCAGAGCAGAAGAAAATCCTCATAGCAAACCTTTGCTGCTCTTGACAGTTCCTGACACGGACAGAGGTGTCAGCAGAGAGCACTGTGGACAAGACAAAAAAGAAATTAAATAAGCAAATAATTCCTCTGTAGCATACAGCTGCTAATGAATACTGGAAGGATAAAGATTTTTTAATAGAAGTAATTTACAAATCTGTTTAACTTTCTGGCACCAGTTAATTAAAAAAAAAAAAAAAAAAAAAACGTTTTCCACCGGAGTACCCCTTTAGTGATGCTAAATTTAAAAAAAAACCTTTGGGCATGCATTTCAACATTTCCCGTTGAGGGGAGAAGAGGGAGTATTTGATCAGTAGTGTGATTCAGTTGAGATTCCCTAATAGCAGTTTGAAGCTCAGAATGGTATAGAGTAGCCTAAGGGTCTATTCACACGACAGAATTATGGCTTGCGGAATTCCGTAAGAGGAAATTCTCATGTGTAAATAGACCCTAAGACATTTTTTTTTCCAACTAAGCTTAAAGGGAATGTGCTGTAACATGTTCTTTTTTTTCTAATTTGTTTCTATTTCTGATTTTTTTTTACAATGTTATGTTTTGTAACAGAATTTAGAGTATTATGTTTTACAGCAATCACTTTTATTAAATGTTTTTTATTCTTTTTAGTGACCAGTTACAGGACAAAGTAGGGAATGTGAGATCTGTCGTTGAACATGTTATGAAATGTGACCTTGAAAAAGAAAATATGACGGATCCGATAATCTTACCGCCAGCAGATTGTGTCATGAGCGGTTGGCTCCTGGATGAGATCAGCAAAGACAAAGATGATTACAGGAGATATCTTAAGAAGATCTCATTGTTGCTAAAGCCTAGAGGACACCTCATATTATTAGGGGCTTTAGATATGACATATTTCACAGTTGGAAAAGATAAGATTCGTGGTTTCAGATATGATGAGGATTTTGCCCGGAAAGCTCTAGTTGGAGAAGGGTTTGTGATAGATAACTGTGTGGTTAAGAAGAGAACTGTAGAGAGTGATCTTACTGACTATAAGGGCGTCCTATTTGTTGCTGCTCACAAGAAGTAAAAATTAGAAATGTACAAATCAGTCTTCATTGGTTTCCCAATATAAACATTGTATGGTGTATATACCACCATATGACTATTATATACTCATTGCTTGATCACATTGCTTATAGAAACAGACACAATAGAAAGACAGGGTCACGATGGCACCACTCTGGTCAATATTACACAACATGCTAGGACTCTACTAACTTGACCTGGTCCTCAGTATTCGGGGTGCAGCAATAATGTAATATATCAATAAGGTATCAAATAGAAAGAAAAGCTGCATTCACCGGTCCTGGGGAACAGAGTAGCTTTAATTTGGAACTTCCCTGCATGCAGGCAATAGTACATGGAAATCCAAACAGCAGCAGGTCAGGGTAGCCAGCAAGTGGAAAGGCAAGTGCAGGGGTGTGAACAGTGGCAACAAATCGTTTTGCGTCAATCAATGGCGCTTCATTCGCCTTCCGTCATTGATTGACGCAAAACGATTTGTTGACACTGTTCATGCCCATGCACTTGCCCTTCCACTTGCCCGCTACCCTGACCTGCAGCTGTTTGGATTTCTATGTACTATTGCCTGTATGCAGTGAAGTTCAAAATTTAAAGGGGTATTCTGGGCAAAAATCTTTTATCCCCTATCCAAAGGATAGGGGATAAGATGTCTGATCGTGGAGGACCCGCCACTGCAACCCCCGGGATCTCCCTACAGCACCCGCATTCTATGCGGGGGCTGCATCTCCAGTTTCGGAAACCTGTGGGTTTCCGGGACTGGGGACGTCACGCCACGCCCCTTCCATTCATGTCTATGGGAGGGGGCATGATGGCCGCCACGCCCCCTCCCATAGACATGAAAGGAGGGGGCGTGGCGTGACATCACGTTCCCAGTCCCGGAAACCCACAGGTTTCCGAAACTAGAGATGCAGCCCCCGAATAGAATGTGGGTGCTGCAGGGAGATTGAGGGGGTCCCAGCGGCGGGCCCCCCATGATTAAACATCTTATCCCCTATACTTTGGATAGGGGATAAAATGTTTTTGCCCACAATACCCCTTTAAGCTACTCTCTTCCCCAGGATCGGTGAGTGCGGCTTTCCTTTCTATTTGATCCCACATTGCTTATAGCTTTCTTTTTGCTGTAGTTGCATATCATTTAATAAAATAATTTTATTTCAATGAACCTGCTGGTGTTGCATGCTTGTTTTACACTATCATTAAAACTTGCCGCAAAACAAATGGCCTGGGTCTAGGCCATTTGAAAAAAGCGATGAGTTTGAGACCTGTAGAAACCTGTTGTGCGGACGAACATATTGTAACTTGGTCTTGTCAATATGTAATGACCTTTGTTTATTGTTCTACGTACCTATACTTTTATTTACTGAAACATTCTTTAATAAATAAACAGAAAAAACTTGCTAAATGGCAGAAGCAGTGGTGGACTAGAGCTGAATGATTAGACAGCTGGGTAGAAGCTTGGAAACATGATGTATAGAGTGAGGAGTACTGTGTGTGGATGGAAACCAGGTGTGTGTGAACAAGCCTTTAAAAGGGTACTCTGGCGCTATCCAAAGGATAAGGGATAAGATGCCTGATTGCGGTGGTCCCTCGTGATCTTGCACACAGCACCCCGTTACAATCAGTCCCCAGAGCATGTTCGCTTGGGGTCTGATGAGTGGCGACCACGGGGCCGGAGCTTTGTGACATCACGGGTAGTCACGCCCCCTCCCATAGGCTTGCATTGAGGGGGTGGAGCATGACTTCACACTGGGGCGAGCTGTGACGTCACAATCCTCTGGCCCCGTGGTCGCCAGTCATCAGACCCAGAGCGAACATGCTCCGGGGACCGATTGTAATGAGGTGCTGTGCGCACGATCACGGGGGGTCCCCAGTGGCGGGACCCCCGTGATCAGGCATCTTATCCACTATCCTTTGGATAGGGGATAAGATGTCTTAGCGCCTGATTACCTCTTTAAAAGGAGAGTGGGTTATCTGCTTCACTAAGCAAGGTGAGAAAAGGTTGTCAATGGAGAGGACAGTAAGCTGACAAAGTGACCTTATAGTAGACAGGGATCATGGACAGAAACACATAAGAGGAAGCTATTGGAAGCAGTAATGGTATGGTTGTCCTGAATCCTGAAGTATGCCCTGATTGGACACACACTGACTGTGACCTGTAAAGGTAGCATGGTCTGAACGGAACCCTAGTGTTGGAGTTAGGGGATCCATAAGGTCAGGGCTTAGAATAGCAGAGGTCAACCTCCTGATAAGAAAGAGGGCTTCCAGAGGAGAGACCTAGAGAAAAAAGAAGATATCTTTCTAACAAAAATAGCAGGTGGTTAGGCACTGCTGGCTTCTGTAATATACCCACTTACGAAACTCGTTCTCTAGCGGGTGCATATCTGGAACGTAGCATACAGTTTATATATGATCCAAAATAGAGAAAGATAAAACTCACCCATTCGTAGCATGATCCTTCTTTATTGAATTGGTGCAAATGTAAACAGTGCAGAGGGGAGACAGGCAAATGATCAGCGGGATCTGTAACTGATGACAACAGCAGTTTCCTGTGTCACTACGCACTTGTAAAACAGAACGGCGGGGGAAAAAGACAAATGATCAGCGGGATCTGTACCTGATGGCAACAGCCATTTCCTACATCACTACTCACTTTCGTATTGAAGTTCGTATTGATGCAGGAAATGGCTGATGCTGTCAGGTACAGATCCCGCTGATCTTTTGTCTGTCTCCCCCGCTGCTCTGTTTTACATTTTCACCAATTCAATATTGTGCTACCTCTCTCTATTTGGATTTGAAAATGTCTTTCTGTTTTGAAGGTAGGTTAGGTGAGGGCTTTGTAAAGTAACAGACTCTCCTGGAGGGCTTTACCTGGAAGCAACAAGACCCTAAGGCAGAGAACATCACACAGATTAAAGGGGTATTCCAGGAATTGTTTTTATTTGACTATGCTACAGGGGCTGTAAAGTTAGTGTGGTTCATAATATAGTGCCTGTACCTGTGTGTGATGGGTTTCATAATTCTTATGTGATTTTAACCCCAATCTGCAACTAATGCAACAGCTCTTTTGAATGGATGCAGCTCATTTATGTTTCAATGGGTGGGGTGGCTAATGTGTGGGAGGGAATAAAATGGAATTATGGGATTTGTAGGCAAAATAAGAAAACTCAGATAGGAAATACCAGTTCACAAAGAGCTAGCCACAGGGTTATGGTAATCTCACAACATAGCCATTTAGCCCCAAGACAAGTGCAAATCCTTCCTAAGCATATCCATTACTGTCTGCCAGGTATGTACTAAAATCACCTTATGCTGGATAACCCCTTTAAGTGTTATGCAACAGCACTACCCTGTGTGTATGTATCATTCAGATTGGATTCCTCAACTATAAAGCCTATTAAGCCACTGTAAAAATTTAAATTAAGTAAAAAATTAAGTAACTCTGATCTGAATTTTGTCTAAGATTGTCTCATTTCAAGGGGGAACAATTTATGTTCCATTGCCCTTTCTACTATGTCTTTTTAACACTCCCGCTAAAATAAAGAGTTACAATTTCATTAAATGGGTACTCGGGGGAACTAAACCCATAGCCCACCCTTTTCCACTCATCAACCTATTTAATTGTCTAAATATCATTCATTAGCTATATAGAACAGTTTTCCCTTTTTCAATTGTCACTTACATGCAGGAAGCGAGAAAAATACATCATACTGTCATCATCTTTGTCTCTGTCTAAACCTCTCATTGAAAACAGCCCCCACCCTCCTGAGAGACACAGACTATGTGGTTTCTGCCCTACACTGATGATTCATTCCCCTTTAGTGTTGAGAGGTGGGAGGTGTGTGCAGCATTATCCAATCAGACAATGAATCTCTGTCTGCTGCTCAGAGCAGGAGGGTGGGGGCTGCTCTCGGAGTTTGAACTGGACGGAAGAAGAGCTACAATGATTCCTGGAAATGTAGTATCTATGAGGCAAAGAGGATGGCAAAGAATATCAAGCAGCCAGTGAAGACCACAGGGGCCACAGGAGCCATGCATATCAGGTAGGGTAATTTAAAGGGAACATATCCAGGTAGTGTGGTGGCGTTGGAGCTTTTTTTTTTATATGTATGCTACCCTGGAGTTCCCCTTAAAGGGGAAGTAAAACACCAGCCATTTAATCTTTGTGCATTTGGGCCTCCAAAACAATACTAATTAACAGTACAGAAAAAAATGGAAAGATTTGCACTTTTGTATGTACTTCAAACCAAATTTGGGCTATTTTTGGAACTTTCATTTATTTTTTATGGAACCAGATGTGATGTTGGACGTGGAGCGGGCGTGAAGTCTCTGCACACAAGCATACAACACCCTGAGTCCTTAGAAGCGTAGTTGCCGTATTTTGCCATAGTAAGAAACTGCAAAAGATGCGCAGCTGTTCACTGGGGCTGCTGGCTCTGCCCCCCCCCCCCCCCCCTCAGGAGGGCAAGAACATATCATTATGAAAAGGGCTAAGACCTGTACTTCAGAACATGTACTGGGAGAATGCATTGTCAATGACTGATACAGATTATAAATAAGAGATTTACAAATCTATACTGTATAACTATACAGCTAAATTTATTCTTAGGGAAAAAGTACAAACAATTAAAACAAAATCCCACATAGCTGAAAACTAATATTGAAAGAGCTATAAACAACAAGAAAATAATATTAAAAAAAAAATACAAATCAGAGGGCCTGTCAGCTTGAGCCTTTATAAACTACAAGGAGCTTAGTAAAAACTGTAAAAGTAATAAAAGCAACAAAAAATTCCAATGAAAGGCAGGTGCCCAAAGAAAGCAAAACAGATCCCAAAAAACAAATACATAAATGTGAGAAAAAACAAGGATAGAGCATGCGGGACCCCTAAATAATGCTATTGAGGTGGGATCACTAGGGATCAAGAGAAAGCAGAGTTACTGAATGGGTTCAGGCCAGTGATGGTAGCACATCATGTAATGTACTAGATCAATGTAGATATGATCCAAGGTAAATTAAATAAAGTGAATGTAAGCAAAGCTCCAGGACCAGATGGCTTACATGTAAGTAGGACCAGCGCTACCATAGGGCAGCTAAGGCTACTGCCTTAGGGCGCCTCCCCCCCCATGGACGGTAAAATAAGTGGGGATGCATACCATGTATGCATCGCCAATCAGTACTGTACAGGAAAAGAGACAGTGAATCCCTGCTCCAGTACTGTACACAGGCAGTGCTCTGCTTACTCTGCATGCCACACAATGAGATGACATCATCATGCACGGCATGCAGTGTTAGCAGGGAAGATCAGAGCACCACGCCATGCAGGAGAAGTCCTGTACCACTCAGACCGGAGAAAGAGGAGGCCCTGGTGTGAGCGGAGAAATTTTGGATTGGATTTTGGAATTTTGGATTTTTATTGGTGAGAGGGAAGGGAGAAGGGGAGGGGAGAAGATTACCTACCTGTACTACCTATCTAGCTACACTGCTTGCCTGCATGACCTATACTGCCTACCTGCACTACCTATCTATCTACACTGCCTGCACTACCAATATTGCCTACCTGCACTACTTATCTATTTACATTGCCTACCTTCACTACTTATCTACGTATACTGCCTACTTGTCCTACCTATATTGTGTACCTGCACTATCTATCTACCTACATTGCCTACCTGCTCTACCTTTGTACCTACCTACCTGCACTACCTCCTACACTACTGTGGTATCCCGGTTCCGTACCTTGTACCGTACCTTGTGTGCTAAGTCCCCAAAGTCAGACTCCTTGCATACCGGCAGGATCCTCCTAGTGAGTGGGATAACCCCTTGTCACCTCTTCCTTCTTTAATTTTATATGCTTGGTGTGTATAATATGTATATCATTTATAGGTATGTATAGTACTTTCAGGACCTTAGATCACATGACTACTAAGCCTACTGTTAGGTTAAGCTTAAGGACCTTTCAGGTCATGTGAGTGGGTCACATGATGTACCATACTGCTTTGTGAAAGGACTGACAGTTGATGGAACCAATTAGCAATGAGCCTGCCCCCTTGCCATATAAGGGCGCTGTTACCCAATGATCGCTCTCTTCTCCACATGCTCTCTTGGGTTCCGGACTTGCATACCTTCAAGCCAAATCTAGGCCTGAAGCCTGCTAACTTCAGCCGAATACAAAACCGTGAGTTCAACTAAACTCAATCCTAAATCTACGTGACTACTGAACCTAAAACCAAACCCTAAATTCAGTGGAACAGCGTAAAGCAAGCCTCAGAGCTTATTTCCCTACAAGGTCCCAACCAACTGTGAGGAACTTAAAGTCGGTCCTCTGTAAAGACTGTTACTACTGTTAACCTGCATAAACGTTGCAGTAAAGTTATTTCCAGTTTACTAAACCTCCGGTTGTGGACAATCCTTTATTCCTCCCTATCGTTCCTGGGAAGGGTGGCGGTAGGATATATATATATATATATATATATATATATATATATATATATATGTATATAGAGGAAGAATCCGCACCCTGGCGTCATGACAGTTAAGGGTTAATCAAGCACCCTTTCATCACTGCACAGCTACACCCTACCTACCCTACATCCCCACAAGCTCACCACACTACCTACACTATCTACCTACACTAATTGCACTACCTAATTACCTGAACCTACCTACCTGCACTACCTCCTACACTATCTACCTACACTATCTAATTGCACTACCTAATTACCTGAACTACCTAGCTATACTTTCCACCTACCTACACAGGTCCTGCATCCAAGTTGTAAAGATGTAAAGTTATGTATCTTAGTACAAAAAAACTGAATGCCACATGTGTCTAAGGGGGGTAAATTAGGGGAGTCGCTGATAGAGAAGGATCTGGGTGTACTTGCAGATCATTGTCTACAGAATAACATGCAGGGTCAAGCAGCCGCTTCTAAAGCCAGCAGGATATTTTCATGTATCAGAAGAGGCATGGACTCGAGGGACAGGGACACAATACTACCCCTTAATAAAGCATTGGTACAACCTCACCTGAAATATGCTTTTAGGTTTTGGGCACTGGTTCATAAAGGGGACATAATGGAGCTGAAAAGGGTACAGAGACGCACAACTAAACTAATAAGATGCTGAAACATCTTTACTATCAAAATAATTACAATTGTTTAGACTTGAGAAGTATATAAATGGCCCATACAAAAAATATGGGGAAAATTTGTTCCAGGCAAAACCCTCTCAAAGGTCAAGGGGCACTCCCTCCGTCTGGAGAGAAAAAAGGTTTAGTCTCCAGGTACGACAATCCTTCTATACCATAAGAACTGTGAATTCATGGAACAGTCTCCCTCAGGAACTGGTCACAGCAGGAACAATTGAGAGCTTCAAAACAGGTTAAGATTGATTCCTAGAACAAAATAACATCAATACAGATGCAAAAATATAGCATTCCCTCCCCTTCATCTACCTATAACCCTCCCCTTTACCGCCTTGGTTGTACCTTAGTTGGATATATGTCTCTTTTAATAACTATGTAACTTAGATACTCCTTCTCTTTCTCACCTTACTATCAAATTTCACATTCTATCTGCAGCTAGAGTTGAAGTTGCAAAAAGGTGGAAGACTAAAGTCCATCCTTCCATCACCATGATTATAGCCTCTGTTAGATATATCTGTGCTGTGAAAGGGTAAATTACGCCAAGAGCATTCTTCTTGGAGGTCAACAGATTAAGATGGGTAATCTGAAAACAATATGATGATAATTCTTAGCCTCTAAGGTTTTATAGGTGTAAGTTAACCGTGAATAACTCCGTGAGTTATGTTATGTAAATTGGGATACGTTGGGTACCTCATCTCATTAGTACTATTTAAAAGAATAAACTTGCTGGAAGAAGGCTTCCCCTTTTACGTTGACATGTTGTTAAGTGACTAATTTAAGTATCATTGGTGGTTATATGTTTGTTTTTACATTTATAATATTTTTTGTATTTTACAGCATCTCACATTAGTGATCACACCCCTCACATTTTTGAAAATATTTTATCTTTTCTTGTGACAACACTGAAGAAATTACCTTCTGCTACAATGTAAAGTAGTGAGTGAATGGCCTGCATAACAGTGTTTAATGGTATGTCCCCTAAAAATAACTGAACACGCAGCCAATAATATCTAAACCTTAGCAACAAAAGTGAGTACAACCCTAAGTGGAAATGCCCAAATTGGGCCCAAAGAGCCATTTTCCCTCCCTGGCGTCATGCAACTTGTTAATATTACAAGATCTTAGATGTAAATGGGAATCTGGTATTTTAAATTTGGTGTATTGCTCTCACACTCTCTAATTCTGGTCATTGGAAGTTCAACGTGACACCTAATGGCAAAAAACTCTTTGAGGATCTGAAAAAAAAGAGTTATTGTTCTATATAAAGATGGCTTAGGCTATAATAAAATTGCCAAGACCCTGAAACTGAGCTGCTGCAAGTTGGGCAAGACCATACAGTGGTTTCACAGAACAGGTTCAACTCAAAGCACGTAAAGTTGAGTGTAAGTGCTTAACGCTCAACATCATATCCAAAGGTTATCCACTATCCGTGTGACATCAGGCCCCACCCCCACAATGCAAGTCTATGGGATGGGGCGTGACGGCCGTCATGCCCCCTCCCATAGACTTGTATGGCGGGGGTGGGGCGTGATGTCACACGGGAGCCGAGTCATGATGTCATGATACTTTGGCCCGGTAGACTTTACCCAGCAGACTCAGAGGCTGCAGTGCTGTGTGCAGCTCCCACAGGTGGGTGCTGCATGTGAGATTATGGGAGTCCCCTTTGAATAGGGGATAAGATGTCTTAGGGCTGGAGTACCCCTTTAAGACCAGGAGACTAAGGAAAGGAATTACTGGAATCATGTCTTGCAGTCCGATAAGACCAAGATAAACTTATTTGGTTCAGATGATGAAGCGTGTGTGGCTACAATGAGGTGCCTACAGTCCAGTATGGTGGTAGGAGTGTCATGGTCTTGGACTGCATGAGTGCTGCTGGCACTGGGGGGGGGGGGGGCTACAGTTCATAGAGGGAAACATGAATGCTAACTTACACTGTGACATACTAATTAAACTAGAGCATAAGCCCCTTCCTTTGGAGACTCTGACGCAGGGCAGGATTCCAACATGATGACAGCACCAAACACACCTCCAAGTCCACCACTGCCTGCTGAGGATAAAGGTGATGGGCTGGCCAAGCATGTTTCCAGACTTAAACCCTATTGAGCCTCCTTGAGGCATCCTCAAACAGATGGAGGACCAGGTGTCTAAAATCCACCAGCTCAGCAATATCATAATGGAAGAGTGGAAGATGACTCTAGTGGCAATCTGTAAAGCTCTGGTGAGCTCCATACTCAAGAGTCTTAAGACAGTGCTGGAAAATAATGGTGGCCACACAAAATATTGACACTTTGGACCCAATTTGGACATTTCCACTTAGGGTGTAATCACTTTTGTTGTCAAGGTTTAGGAATGAATGGCTGTGTTGAGTTACTTTGAGGGGACACAACATTAACCCCTTAAGGACCAGGCCATTTTACACCTTAGGACCAGAGCGTTTTTTGAACATCTGACCACTGTCACTTTAAACATTAATAACTCTGGAATGCTTTTACATATCATTCTGATTCAGAGATTGTTTTTTCGTGACATATTCTACTTTAACATAGTGGTAATTTTTTGTTGTAAATTGCATAATTTCTTGGTGAAAAATTCCAAAATTTGATGAAAAAATTGAACATTTTGCATTTTTCTAACTTTGAAGCTCTCTGCTTGTAAGAAAAATGGATATTCCAAATAAATTTTATTTTTATTCACAAATACAATATGTCTACTTTATGTTTGCATCATAAAATTTATGAGTTTTTACTTTTGGAAGACACCAGAGGGCTTCAAAAGTTCAGCAGCAATTTTCAAATTTTTCACAAAATTTTCAAACTCACTATTTTTCAGGGACCAGTTCAGTTTTGAAGTGGATTTGAAGGGCCTTCATATTAGAAATACCCCACAAATGACCCCATTATAAAAACTGCACGCTCCAAAGTATTCAAAATGACATTCAGTAAGTGTTTTAACCCTTTTGGTGTTTCACAGGAATAGCAGCAAAGTGAAGGAGAAAATTCAAAATCTTCATTTTTTACACTCGCATGTTCTTGTAGACCCAATTTTTGAATTTTTGCAAGGGGTAAAAAGGAGAAAATTTTTACTGGCATTTGAAACCCAATTTCTCTCGAGTAAGCACATACCTCATATGTCTATGTTAATTGTTTGGCGGGCGCAGTAGAGGGCTCAGAAGGGAAGGAGCGACAAATGGTTTTTGGGGGTGCATGTCACCTTTAGGAAGCCCCTATGGTGCAAGAACAGCAAAAAAAAAAAAACACACGGCATACCATGTTGGAAACTATACCCCTTGGGGAACATAGCAAGGGGTAAAGTGAACCTTAATACCCCACAGGTGATTCACGACTTTTGCATATGTAAAAAAAATAAAAAAAACATTTTTACCTAAAATGCTTGGTTTCCCAAAAAATTTACATTTTTAAAAAGGGTAATAGCAGAAAATAACTCCCAAAATATGAAGCCCAATTTCTCCCGATTCAGAAAACACCTGATATGGGGGTGAAAAGTGCTCTGCTGGCGCACTACAGGTCTCAGAAGAGAAGGAGTCACATTTGGCTTTTTGAAAGCAAATTTTGTTCTGGGGGCATGCCACATTTAGGAAGCCCTTATGGTGCCAGAACAGCCAAAAAAAACGACATGGCATACCATTTTGGAAACTAGACCCCTCGGGTAGGGTAACAAGGGGTAAAGTGAACCTTAATACCCCACAGGTGTTTCACTACTTTTGCATATGTAAAAAAAAAAGATTTACCTAAAATGCTTGTTTTCCCCAAAATTTAACATTTTTAAAAAGGGTAATAGCAGAAAAGACCCCCCAAAATTTGTAACACAATTTCTCCCGAGTACGGCGATACCCCATATGTGACCCTAAACTGTTGCCTTGAAATACGACAGGGCTCCAAAGTGAGAGTGCCATGCGCATTTGAGGCCTAAATTAGGAACTAGCATAGGGGTGGACATAGGGGTATTCTACGCCAGTGATTCCCAAACAGGGTGCCTCCAGCTGTTGTAAAACGCCCAGCATGCCTGGACAGTCAGTGGCTGTCTGGCAATACTGGGAGTAGTTGTTTTGCAACAGCTGGATTCTCCGTTTTGGAAACAGTGGCGTACCAGACGTTTTTTCATTTTTATTGGGGAGGGGGGCTGTGTAGGGGTATGTGTATACGCAGTGTTTTTTACTTTTTATTTTATTTTGTGTTAGTGTAGTGTAGTGTTTTAGGGTACAGTCGCACGGGCGGGGGTTCACAGTAGTTTCTCGCTGGCAGTTTGAGCTGCGGCAGAAAATTTGCCGCAGCTCAAACTTGCAGCCGGAAACTTACTGTAAATCTGCGCCCATGTGTGTGTACCCTGTACGTTCACATTGGGGGGGGGGGGGGGGGCATCCACCTGTTGCAAAACTACAACTCCCAGCATGTACGGTCTATCAGTGCATGCTGGGAGTTGTAGTTTTGCAACAGCTGGAGGCATACTACTTTGGCTGGGAATGCTGGGGATTGTAGTTATGCAACAGCTGGAGACACACTGGTTTGCTACTTAACTCAGTGTTTCACAACCAGTGTGCCTCCAGCTGTTGCAAAACTACAACTCCCAGCATGTCCGGTGCATGCTGGGAGTTGTAGTTTTCAACAGCTGGAGGCACACCGGTCGTGAAACCGTAAGTAAAAAACTCTGTGTTTCACAACCAGTGTGCCTTCAGCTGTTGCAAAACTACAACTCTCAGCAGTCACCGACAGCCAACAGGCATGCTGGGAGTTGTATTTATGCAACCAGCAGATGCACCACTACAACTCTCAGCATGCACTTTAGCTGTTTGTGCAAGCTGGGAGTTGTAGTTATACAACAGCTGAAGGTACACTTTTCCATAGAAAAAATGTGCCTCCAGCTGTTGCAAAACTATAAGTCACAGCATGCCCATAAGGGAATGCTGGGAGTTGTGGTGGTCTGCCTCCTGCTGTTGCATAACTACAGCTCCCAGCATGCCCTTTTTGCATGCTGGGAGCTGTTGCTAAGCAACAGCAGGAGGCTGTCACTCACCCAACTCCTGATCCACGCTGCAGGTCAGTCCCTCGCCGCCGCTGCTCCTGGGGCCCTGATCCCAACATTGATGCCGGGGATCGGGGTCCCCAGCTCCCAGGGTCCACGTCCCGCACCCGCTCACGTCCTCCGGAAGAGGGGCGGAGCGGGTTGCGGGAGTGACACCCGCAGCAGGTGCCCTGATTGGTCGGCCGGTAAACTGGCCGACGAATCAGGGCGATCGTGAGGTGGCACCAGTGCCACATCACCCCTGCTGGCTATGGCTGTTCGGGGCCATCTCAGACGGCCCCAATCATCCAGTAATTCCAGGTCACCGGGTCACTGGAGACCCGATTGACCCGGAATCCGCCGCAGATCGCTGGGCTGAATTGTCCAGCGATCTGCGGCCATCGCAGACATGGGGGGGCATCATCACCTGGGCGATATGCCCCCATGCCTGCTGAGCGATTTCAGCAGGCATTGGGCACCGGCTCCGCTCCAGATGGCTGAGGGGGGCCGGGAAAGCACATGACGTTCTCACACGTCATGTGTCCTTAAGAACTCGGAAATGGAGACGTATGAGAACGTCATGTGTCCTTAAGGCGTTAAACACTGTTCTACAGGCTCTGCACTGCTTTATATTGTAGCAAAGTGTAATTTCTTCAGTGTTGTTATATAAAATAAAATATTTACAAAAATGTGGTGGATTCATTTATGTGAGATACCGTATGTAGGACTGGTAGGTCCAAATTTCTTATACATTTTTAAAATCTTTAATTAAGCAAAGTATCACTTTAATAAGGGTCAGTCAGTCTATCATGCTGTCTGTGCTGCACACTCTTTTTGAGAAGTTATTGCCGATTGAAAAAGTTTCTCAGGATTATTTTTCCACTAGCTTTTGGCCACGGCTTCGCTCGCGTTAAATTTGGGGTAACATAGATCTACTTTTTACGATCCTATAGTAATGAGGCCGCTCTGGGTAAAGTCTACGGACATCGAAACAACCCGAATTCTTTCAACCTTGATCGCCGCGTCTAAAGAGTTAATGCCGGACATCTGTCGAAACGGCGATGTCCAGCATTAGCCTCGGCAGATAGCAGCTGGGACAGTGCGGGTATGATGCCAGCTCAGCTCCTTAGCTCGCTTCTTGACTCTCCCTTGCCGCAGCGCCGGGTATACCTGGCATTCTGCGGCAAGGAGTTAAATCATTCAAACTTTGAACCCCAGTTTCACCCCTTCAGGGGTGGAATTTTAGAAAACATTAAAACACGTGTTTATTTATCTCTAATTGTTAGCCTAAAAACAAAGTTTCATGCTTCTAGCTTCAAAAATGACAGACTTTCAACCCCTTTTTTACCCCCTTAAGGTTTAATTTCGAAAAATCCTTTCTTATTCCTCATCTACGTACCTGGCATTGCCCGGTTTTTCCTTCCTAATCCTTGTTGGGGAGGAAAATCAACAGAGGAGGAAGCTTTTGACTTCATATCCCATCCTCCTATATTGTTGTCATATCCCAACCCTATATCCCGTCCCCATTTCCAGTCCTCATATCTCAACCTCATATCCTGTCCTCATATCCCGACCTTATATCCCGTCCTCATATCTCGACCTCCTATCCCGACCTCCTATCACGACCTCCTATCCCATCGTCCTATCTCGACATCATATCATGTCCTCATATTCCATCCTCCTATCCCGACCTCCTATCTTGACCTCATATCCCATCCTCATATCTTGTCCTCATATCCCAACCTCATATCCCGTCCCCATATAGCGACCTCATATCCCGTCCTCATATCCCGTCTTCATATCTCGACCTCCTATCCCTTCCTCACATCCCTTCCTCATATCCCAACCTCATATCCTGTCCTCATATCCCATCCTTATATCCCGACCTCCTATCCTGACCTCCTATCCCGACCCCCTATCCCAACCTCCTATCCCGACCTCATATCCCGTCCTCCTATCACGTCCTCCTATCTCAACCTGATATCCCGTCCTCATATCCCGTCCTCCTATGCCGACCTCCTATCCCAACCTCCTATTACGACCTCCTATCTCGACCTCCTATCCCGACCTCATTTCCCGTCCTCATATCCCGACCTCCTATCTGGACTCCTATCCCAACCTTCTATCCCGTCCTCCTATCTCATCCTCCTATCCCGTCCTCCTATCCCGTCCTCATATCCCTTCCTTGTATCCTGTCCTTGTATCCCAACCTCGTACCCTGTCCTCATATCCTGTCCTCATATCCCGACCTCATATCCTGTCCTCTACATACATTTACTGTAGATATGCATAGGACTTTAAACAAAACCCTGACCCTCACAAATGGGGGTAGTTAAGGTTGAAATTAACTATCCTATATTTTAAGTGGACATATAAGTAACATGTGACCAAGTATTATCGAAATATCTCCAGCCGTTTGGAAGTTATGCAGTAACATATTTTTCCCATAGACTTGTATGGGACTTTAAACAAAAACACCTTTTTCACCCCCTTAAGGATTGAATTTCGAAAAATCCTTTCTTATTCCTCGTCTATGTCTTAAAAACAACACCTAAATTCAGCTTTCTACGTCCAAGGGTTTAGGCTGGGCGTTGATGAGTCAGTGAGTCAGTTTTTTTCACAACAAAACTCATGAATCTATTATAGACATTTTCCCATAACCGGTTGGTTTATGTAGATAGTAACTCATGATCTGAAAATTTATTCTGACTAATATGCTTTGTAAATTAATATATAAAGGAAAGACCTCAATCACCACTGTGTAGATACTGCAGATACTCACCTGTCTGTGATAGAAGATTACACGATGGATTCCGGCTCCCGTAAGATCTATCATGTACACAGATTTGATTCCAGACAACACCTGGAGAATTGTTTTTCAGATAACCCTGATATGGCCTTTGTAGAGGATTCCTTGATATTTCCCATTGAAAATCTTAAGAAAACCTTCACAAAAGGTATATATCTTTAATTTTCTTTGTTTACTTATTTTTAAACAAACAAGCAACTAAATACAATTGAGCACATTTATTTTTTGGGTGTGGGACATCTGTAGAGGTAACATCACTGCCCCAGTCATTGTTTCTCACTGTGCTATATACCTTTTCTGTAAATCCTATTTACTACAACAGGAAATCAGCAGTTTTACCCTAGATTGACTATATCTCACATATTGGTTGTAGCCACAACAGGTAAAAAACAAAACCTCTGGTTATTATTGAAACATATAATGACTTTTTTAAAAAAATTCTATTTAGTATATCATTTTTGTCATTTATTCATTTTCAATGGTTAATTGCTGTCCCATAAACTTTAACCTGTTGGGGACAGATAGCGTACCTGTACGCCCTTCGCCCACTCCCTTTCTATAACGTGGGGCCACACCATGGCCCCGCATCATAGCGGGTCGGGCCTGGCCTCTAACAACGGCCCGGGACCCGTGGCTAATAGCGCACGGCACCACAATCAGTGCCGGGCGCTATTAGCCACAGGTCCCAGCTGTTGTTAACCCTTTAGACGCAGCGTTCAAAGTTGACCGCTGTGTCTAAAGTAAACTAATGCTGTTAAGCTCAGGGGGCTGTTTGGGATCGCAGCGGTGAAATCGAATAGCTGTAGGACACGAGAATGGTCCCCCTTACCTGCCTCCTGGTGTCCGACCGCCAAATGACTGCTCAGTGCCTGAGATCCAGGCTTGAGCAGTCAAGCCGCAGAATCATTGATCAATGGTTTCCTGTGAGAAACCATTTATCATTGTAAAAGATCATTAAGTGCAGTGTTATAGCCCCTTAAAGGGAGAAAAAAAAAGTTTGAATCACCCCCCCTTTTCCCATTTAAAAAAATAATAATAATAAATGTGTAAATAAAAATAAACATATGTGATATCGGGGCGTACAGAAATGTCCAAATTCCAAAAATATATAATTAATTAAACCACACGATCAATGGCGTACGTGCAAAAAAATCCCAAAGTCCAAAATAGCATATTTTTGGTAACTTTTTAGATGATGAAAAAATTAATAAAAAGCGATCAAAAAGTCTGATCAATACAAACATGGTACCGCTAAAAACATCAGATCACGGCACATAAAATGAGCCCTCATACCGCCCCATACGCGGAAAATTAAAAAAGTTAGAGGGGTCAGAAGATGACAATTTTAAACATATACATTTTACTGCATGTAGTTATGATTTTTTCCAGAAGACGACAAAATCAAACCTATATAAGTAGAGTATTATTTTAATCATATGGACCTACAGAATAAAGATAAGGTGTCATATTTACTGAAAAATTAACTGCGTAGAAACGGAAGCCCCCAACATTTACAAAATGGCGTTTTTTCATAAATTTTGTTTCACAATGATTTTTTTCCACTTCGCCGTCGATTTTTGGGTAAAATGACTGATGTCATTACAAAGTAGAATTGGTGGTGCAAAAAAAAAGCCATCATATGGATTTTTAGGTGTAAAATTGAAAGGGTTATGATTTTTAAAATGTAAGGAGGAAAAAACGAAAGTGCAAAAATGAAAAAACCCTCCGTCCCCAAGAGGTTAGAGTGTACTTGCCACTTAAAAAAAAACTAGCTAGCTAGGAGCCCATTTGCCTTTGGTATTAATGTCCCTCCATGTTTAGGTATATTGTGTCCTTGTATCAGTTTAGTCAGAATAGTGTTTTTGATATACTTACCTGTTTAGTGTTCTACTTCAGTCTTGATATATTTCTGTGTGCACTGTTTAGCATTCCTGTTGTCTATTTTGTCCATAGTCCTGTTTGTTGGTTATTGGTTGGTTAACCTCTTATGTTCCTGACTAGTTCCCTGACATGTACTGTTTTGTTTGACTTGACGCCCATGCACATTAGTGCTGTATAAGGACTGTCTTTGTGGTTGTTGATCTATCAGTCAGGTTGGATGTGCGATAGGAAGGTATAGCGGTTTTACATACAGTTAAGGTGCACTAACTCCCTGCCCCCTTCAATACACCTGAGTTAAACAATCCCATAGAGTTATATTGTAAGTTTATCTCCTTAGCATGTTCTTCTCCTGACTCATTTTAGCAATCAATCAGGGTCTAAACCCTCAGACCTCAACCGATCAAAACTTTTGACATGTCTATTCAATATATCCAAAGTTTTTGTAACTGACAGTGCCCAATTAATTTTCCCTACCTCTTAATTTACTACAGTCTTAACTTTCTGACTACTAATTAGGCCATGTTCACACAGCAGAATTTGTGTGCTGGATTCCACATTGATGTCCCGCATGGAGATTCTGCTGCAGCAGAGTCCTGTTGAATTCAATGGGATTCTGCTGCACTCTGCACAGGATGGAATCTCCATGCCAAATGTTTCCAGCACGGAAATTCCATTTTCCGTGCCCGCACAAAGAATGAACACGTTTATTCTTTGTGCAGAGTCCACACCGAATGCATAGCCATCTATGAGACGGAACATTCCTGTGCAGTCCCCGTAGTTTGCGGAATTTCTGCATGGATATCCTCCGTGTGGACATTCTGTCGTGTGCACAGTGTTGACATTGACATACTATATTAATCCATTAAAGGGGTACTCCGCCCTAGACATCTTATCCCCTATCCAAAGGATAGGGGATAAGATGTTAGATCGCCGGGGTCCCGCTGCTGGGGACCCCGGGGATCGCCGCTGCGGCACCCCGCTATCATTACTGCGCAGAGCGAGATCGCTCTGCACGTAATGACGGGCAATCCAGGGGCCGGAGCATCGTTACGTCACGGCTCCGCCCCTCGTCGCGGCTGCCCCGTCAATACAAGTCTATGGGAAGGGGGCGTGGCGGTCGTCACGCCCCCTGCCATAGACTTGCATTAAGGGGACGGGCCGTGATGTCATGAGGGGCGGAGCCATGATTTCACGCTGCCCTGGCCCCTGTATCGCCCTTCATTACGCACAGAGCGGACTCACTCTGTGCAGTAATGATGGCGGGGTGCCGCAGCGGCGATCCCCGGGGTCCCCAGCAGCGGGACCGCAGCGATTCTAACATCTTATCCCCTATCCTTTGGATAGGGGATAAGATGCCAGGGGCGGAATACCCCTTTAAGGATGCAGCCAATTTTGGTGAGATTAATAAATAAATAAATAAAATAAAGAAATATACTGTGTATATATATATATATATATATATATATATATGTTGCAAATAGTATAATATATAAACAACTGCCTGTTATTTTTCAGTGGGCTTCCTCCCCAAGGGGTTAATATAGCACTAGATCTTATAATGTTTTTGTTTTTTTAGTATTGAAAAATCCAAGTTTCCATATTTTTTGGAAGATATATAGACTTATGAGATAGTTTAACTACAAAATAAGGTTGTATACAGTATGTTGGATATTTCAGTTTTCTTTTGTTTGTTTTTTGCAGGTCATATTAAAGGAGATTTCCTGATTGACATCAGCTGTAGTTCTTTTGTTCATCATCTATATTCAGCCAGTGAGTTTTTCAACCACATCATAGTCCTAAAGGCCAGTGACAGATGCATCATGGAGCTGAAGAGATTGCTGGACACACGGACAGGAGCATTTGACTGGGGACATGCCACAAAGATTCATAAAGATATACAGTGGTCCCTCAACATACGATGGTAATTCGTTCCAAACGACCCATCGTTTGTCGAATCCATTGTATGTTGAGGGAACGGTGCAATGTAAAGTATAGGAAGCTGTACTCACCTGTCCCCGTCGCTCCGGACCAGGTCCTCACCTCTCCCGATGCTGTCCCAAGGGCTCCCGATGCTGTCCCGCTGCTCCGGTGTCTTCTTCGCGATCCTCCGGCTTCTTACGCATCTTCTGCAGGGTCCGGGCCTCGCTTTCTGGTGACGTTATTACGCTGCTGCGCCGGCGTGGCATGCGTAGTGACGTAATAACGATGCCGGAAAGCGAGGCCCGGACCCTGGAGAAGATGCGCAAGACGTCCGGAGGATCGCGAAGTGGACCCGGAGAACCTGTTGCGCTGAGCGCTCCGGCCACTCACTCTGGCCGTAAGCGCTCTCCTCCTTCTTTCTCCGGCGGGTCTGGAATTCGCATTGCAGGAAGCACCCGCATGCGAATCTCGGGCCGTCACTTACCTTCTGCTCTTGCTGACTTCCCCACTTCCTCTGTTTGCACTTAGAACTTAGCATAGAAGCTTATAACCCGGTTAGAAGGAAACTGGACTGTAGAATGCACATTGAATAAAGTCATTATGCCTGTGCATTTCTTTAACCATGAACCAATAGCAAAACAAGAAACTCACCATAGGATTATTTTGACGTATTCTGCGAAAAGCAGGCCGAGCTGACTTACAGCCTAGGACCACGCGCCTCCCAGTGGAAGAATCTACTCTTTATCAGTTCCTGAGACTCAAGCCATGTCAAAATATATTCAAGAGAACCTCCAGAAGAGCTTTATCCGAAAGTCCTCATCTCCTGCAGGAGCTGGATTCTTCTTTGTAGGAAAGAAGGATGGTTTTCTCCGTCCTTGTATTGACTACAGGGGAATAAACAAGATTACGATCAAAAATCGCTATCCTCTTCCTTTGATTTCTGAACTTTTTGATCGTCTTTGGGGTGCGAAGGTCTTCTCCAAGTTGGATTTGCGGGGAGCATATAATCTTATTCGTATCCATGAAGGAGCCAAGTGGAAGGAGGCAGCCTTTAATATCCGAGATAGACATTTTGAGTATCTCGTAATGCCTTTCCGTCTCTATAACGCTCCAGCTGTCTTCCAAGAATTTGTCAACGATATCTTCCGAGATCTTCTTTACTCGTGTGTTGTGGTGTACCTTGATGACATCTTTATCTTCTCACCCAATTTGGAGGAGCATCGCTCTCATGTCCGTCTGGTCCTATATCGTCCACGGGAGAATCATCTTTATGCCAAACTTCAAAAATACCGATTCGAGAGATCAAGTCTGCCGTTCCTGGGTTACATTGTTTCCCATCAAAGTCTTCAGATGGATCCTGACAAACTGACTGCTGTGTTGAATTGGCCTTGTCCTATTGGTCTATGGGCTATTCAATGTTTTCTTGGGTTTGCCAATTATTATCATCAGTTCATCCCACGTTTTTCTTCCTTGGTTGCTCTGATTGTGGCTCTCACTAAGAAAAACTGTAACCTCAAGACTTGGCCTCCTGAGGCCGAACAGGCCTTCACTGCCTTAAAGTCTGCATTTGCCTCTGCACCCGTCCTTTCAAGACCAGAAAAACCCTTTGCTTTGGAAGTGGACACATCCTCCGTAGGAACAGGTGTAATTTTAACTCAGAAAAACTCTAAGGGCAAGATTGTAACCTGACGAAGCAGTGTGCGAAAACATACGTTTGGAGTGGAGGTGAGAGGTATCCAGACTAGGTGCATTATTCATTGTTTTTTGCTACTTATGCTATTTTGTACCTGTGCATTTTTATCATGTCAGCCATGTATTTCTATGATTCCCCATGTGGTTAATTGTCGCTTATACCTGGCTACCATCAATATGTTACCATCTATAAGTTATGCTTGATCTGCACATTTCCTTTGGATATCCAGACCCTCTTGTCCTCCCATCTTTTTTTCCTGTGCCACCATTTTGCCATCCTCTATATGTGTTTTATGTGTTTTTATACATGATGTTGTTCTAATAAAGTTATATCTATTTTTTCAATTTATACTTTGGTCTCTAATATTTTGGTGTGTACTGTATTTTGGTGTGTACTGAGATGTCGAGTCTTGATTTGGGGAAATTCTTCTTTGCTGGCTGGTCACCCTGAAGTATGAAAGTCCATTCAACTTATCTCTCGGCATTACTAGTGGCCACACCTTGAACGCAATGTCACAGATTTTGTGCGTGCCTGTGTTACCTGTGCCCGCGACAAGACTCCACAACAGAGACCTGCGGGTCTCCTACAACCTTTTCCCATTCCGGAAACACCTTGGACTCAGATTTCTATGGACTTTATTACTGATCTTCCATTTTCTTGCAATAATATAGTCATCTGGGTGGTGGTTGATCGATTCTCTAAAATGGCTCAGTTCGTTCCTTTACCAGGCCTTCCATCTGCTCCACAGCTGGCAAAACATTTTGTTCAACATATTTTTTGCCTACATTGCCTTCCGACTCACATTGTCTCAGATCGTGGAGTACATTTTGTTTACAAGTTCTGGCGAGCTCTCTGTTCCCATTTTTTTTTTTTTTTTTAAAGTAGAAGTTTATTTACTTTTTCAGCATACAGAAACAAATGCGCATTCAAAACAAAATACTGGAAATGCATATGGCCACAAGGCATACAGGATAATGAGAGCAATGGAACAGGGCCGATGGCGGCTCAGGATACTGACAACATCAATGTCCTTCAGTAGGGCCCTGTAAGCATATGCAGGGGGGCCTCGTCAGAAGAGAGGGGAGGAGGAAGAGGTGTATAGGAGAGAGACAGAGGGAGTAGGAGATGGGGGGGAGTAAAGTAGATAGGTAAATCAAAGAAGGAAGGTTCTTACCTCACAGAGCGTGGCCGGAGCTCCAGGCTGCAAGACCAGGGCAGTGGTGCAGAGGAGAGGGACATGTAGGAAATGAGGGAGGGGGAGCGTGTTTGGCCTGTGGAAGGAGGTGGTTAATTAAGTGGATCTGGGCGGAGTTGGGGGATAGAGGACCCTGAAATAAGGGGAGGAGATTAATTCAGACCACGGATGCCAAAACATTGAGTGTTTGGCTGAGTTCCTATGGGAATCTGCCATAAGTTCTTCCATTCTGTGGAGGTGAGACACCTCCTGGAGCCAAGACGAAAGGTGGGAGGGTTAGTGGATTTCCAGAGTCTGGGTATCACCGTCCTCGCCGCTAGGAGGAGAAAGCATAACAAGGACTTTGACCACGAGAGATTGGGCAAGGAAGAATGCTAAGGAGGAGACGGCGTGGATCGAGTGGCACGGTGACGTCGGTTAAGTGATGTATCCTGTCCAGAACCTGTTTCCAGAAGGTTTCCAGAATAGGGTGTGTCACCCTAATGTGTGCCATTGAACCGCCAGGTGAACCGCAGCGCCAGCACACATCCGGGAGAGTTGGATATATACGAGAGAGGAGAGCTGGGACACGGTACCATCTGATGAGTATCTTGTAGTTGGTCTCCTGTGCTTTGCAGGAGGTTTTATGGCACAGAGCCATGGCCATTTGCCATTCCTGGTCAGAGAGTGCATGACCCAATTCCCGCTCCCAGCTGAGCCGAGAGGGCAAGGGGGGTCGCCACCACATTCTAAGAGAAGACCACGGAGACACATAGCCGCTCAAAGGGGGTGAGTTGGCGATGTAGGTTGAGAGTGGATTTAGAAGTGGCATAGAAGTGGCATAACTGCATATATTGGAAGTCGAAGGAAGGGGGGGGGACTGTAGTTTGTCAGACGGGGATTTCAAGGACATCGAGGAGAGGAAAGAGGAGAACGTTAGACCCTCATGCTTATCATGACCAAGGAAGGACGGGGAAGAGTACGCTGGGGGGAACATTTAGTTCCGAATACCGGGGTCAGGGATCCATGTGAAAGAAGGAAAGTGGATTTCCTCAGGTAGGAAGCGCATGCACATGTGATGGAGTGTAAGATAGAAGGTAGGGTGGATACAATGAGGTTTGCAGAGTCCTGAGTCGGGAGCCAGAGAAGGGACCTCGGGTCTATACCTGCTAAGGAGGATTCTATGTGTACCCACTGCTTTGTCTCGTGGTGATGGAAACTATCTAGGACTCGGGTAAATACTGCAGCTAAGTAGTAAGATAGGCAGTCGGGGAAAGCTAGGCCCCCCCTCTGGCTTTCTCCTGGACATGACATGTCGTGCCAGGTAAGGGTGCTTGTGCGACCAGACGAAGCCAGAGAGGAGCCTAGTGATGTCTCGGAAAAATGTGCAGGGGAGATGGGTCGGGATGGTAGAGAAGAGGTACAGGAGGCGAGGTAGAATATTCATCTTAATGACATTGATGCGGCCTAGCCACAAGAAATCCCTCGGTTCCCAATGGGCCAGGTCGGATTTAATCAGTTGAAGTAGGGGGGATAATTAAGGCGATGTGTGTCTGGCAGGTGGGCAGGGACGTGGACGCCGAGATATTGCAGGGACCTGGATTGCCATTTGAACGGGTATATGGTTTGCAGATGTCGGGCCATGGAAGGGGTAGGGTGACATTAAGAGCTTCGCACTTATTGGGATTTCGTTTATAGTTACTGTGGGTGGTGAAGCGTTGTAGTGCCAACATGAGGGAGGGGAGGGTTGTGAGGGGGGGAGGAGATGTAGAGGAGGAGGTCGTCGGCATAGGCTGAGTATTTATGGTGGTGTGGAGGGACGTGTAGGCCCTAAATGTTTGGGTTGTTGCGGATGTCAGTGAGTAAGTGCTCCATGCATAAAACATATAGCAACGGTGACAATGGGCAGCCCTGTCTCGTAGTTACGTATGTTGAAGGGACGTGAGAGCTGTCCGTTCAGACATACCTGGGCTTGTGGGTCAGAGTACAAAGCCATAATGCGATCCTTCATTGTGGGACCCAGCCCTATTTGAGTGAGGGTAGCGTACAGGAAGCCCCAGTCCACTCGATCGAAGGCTTTCTCTGCATCGAGGGAGAGGAGGAAGAACGGCAGCTGGCGCTTCCAAGCTAGATGGTTTAAATAATTTTTATTGTATTTTTTTTTTTTTTTTGAGAAATTTACAACAAAGGAAAGATTGGCCAAAGAAAACAACATGGCCAATAAACAATACATAACAAATATATCACAGTTATATAAATATTACTAAAGCAATTACTAAAGCAATCAGCTGTATGTAGAAATATTAATTTGCAGAATAATGTCTTTGGATGTTGCGGATATTATAGACATATCCGGTAGATCATTATAGGTCATCTTGAAAAATAAAAACGTCACATAAGCAGTTTTAAAGTATTTTATAGTCATACCTATAACTCTGCAGCGAAGAATAGGATTTTTCCTTACTAGATCCCGTAGTCCTCCCCTCTCTCGTCACAGGAAGACTTACCGGAAATATGTGTAAAGTGTGACACACAGTAATCAAAGGTAGTAATGGGTAGTTAGAGTAGTACCATTTAATAATATAGGATGAACATAATTTAATGGAATGGATCCCAGAACAGCATGAAATCTAATAAAACCATGATAGAAGTGATGTGCATGGTTAATTAGCAACACCTAGGCCAGTGGATAGCCGAGAATGTCCTCAGCGTGTTGTCCCTCGACTCCCTCCCACAGACGAAGCCCGCTTGGTCTGGGTGGACAAGGTCATTCATGTAGTTGGAGAGCCTGACGGCTATAAGTTTGGCGAACAACTTAGCATCGAGATTGACGTGCGAGATTGGGTGGTAGCTGGGGCATATGGATGGGTCTTTCCCCTCCTTGGGTATAACCACAATGAAGGCTCACAGAAAGGAAAGGGGGGAGGGTGAGATGGAATTGAGGGCGGACAGGAGGGGACTCGCGAGTATCCGTCCGGGCCTGGGCTTTTACCTCCAGGCAAGTACGAGATCACCAGGTCCAACTCCTCCTGAGTGAAGGGGGCCTTCAATGACTGGATCGCCTCCGGAGAGAGGGTCAGGAGGGCAGTGGTGGAAATGTATTCCTGCAGGGAGGGGACGAGATCAGAGGGGGAGGAGGAGGCAGGGTCGAGGGAAGATTCATAATACAAGTGGAAAGCATAATACAAGGGGAAGGGATTCATAATACAAGTGGAAAGGATTTAAGATGTCTGGTGTGAGATGAGTGAGAGTGCCTGAGGGCGTTTTCTCTATTCCCGTCTTAACTTCAAGCTGGACTTTTCCTCTGCCTACCACCATCAAACCAATGGTCAGGTGGAGAGGGTGAACCAGATTCTGGGGTACTATCTTTGCCATTTTGTCTCGGCTTGTCAGGACGATTGGGTCGATCTTTTGCCTGGGCAGAGTTTTCTTACAATAAAAAAGACCCTGAGTCCACAGGACTAACTAAGACTAAGACTGTAAGGGGGAGACAATTTTTTTTAGTAGACTGGAAGGGGTTCATTCCTGAGAAGAGGTTGTGGGAGCCAGAAGAGAATATTCTGGACCACGACTTGCTTCCTCCGGCGGGCCCGGGATTCGCATCGCGGGATGCGCAGGCATGCAAATCTCGGGCCGTCACTTACCCTTTGCTCCTGCTGACTTCCCTGCTGCCTCTATTCTCTGGCACATTTGCCCCAGCCTCCTAGGGCGTGTGCGCACCGAAGCTCTGAGATTTAAAGGGCCAGTGCGCCCTTAATTAGTAATTGCAACTGTCCCTTCCTTGTAAGTTTTTGCACCTCCCTCTACCTCCTGCCAGATTTTTGTGTGCCCTGAGCCCCCAGAGAAAGCATTCCTGTGTTTTGCCTTGCATGTGTTCTGACCTTCCGCTTTGTGACCTGACCTTACCTTATTGCCACCTACCAGTAGACCTCCTGCTACGTTTCCTGACCACACATCTGAGCCGCCAGCCCTGAGCTTCTGCTATTACTGACTTCGAGTTGTTTCATCCTTCCTGTGCCACATAATACCTCGGCTGCCTGTGGGGAAGAATCATATCAGGGGTAACGACCTGGGTGCCGCCTGCCACAGCAAGACAGAAAGACCATTCCGCTTTGCGGCGAGCTCTGCTGAAAACCAGCGCCACCTTAGACTCGACTCCCTGGTATGGCCCAAGCCATCTTCCTCACAGGTCAGTGGATCCACCTACCACAGCCGTTACAGAACCATTACATACAAGACACAGTATAAACTATATACATGGCACACCATCATATTGAATTCAAGTTTCCACTATTTCTACTGGATACCAATAATAGATAACTAAATACTGAGCTTTTTTGCTAGCCTATCAATGATAACTGTAGGACAATGACTCTTTACACTTTTCCCATTTCTTTCAGTGATCAGTTTCAAGACAAAGAAGAAAAACTGAGATCGGCCGTGCAGCATGTTATAAAATATGACCTTGAGAAAGTAAATATAACTGATCCTATAGTCTTACCACCAGCAGATTGTATCATCAGCGCTTGGCTCCTAGAAATTATCAGTGAAAACCAAGATGATTACAGGAGATATCTCAGGAAGTTCTCACAGTTGCTAAAACCCGGAGGACACCTGATAATAATTGGACTCTTAGACATAACTTTTTTTAGAGTCGGAGAAGACAAGCTCCATGCTCTCACATTTGATGAAGATTTTGTCAGGAAAGCTCTAGTTGGAGAAGGATTTGTTATAGATAACTGTAGGGTTAAGAAGAGAACGGCTGTGAGTGACCTTACTGACTTTAAGGCCATGATATTCATTGCAGCTCACCAGTAGACATTATAAGCATACTAAAGAGAAATAATAATAATCATAATAATATAATTTATACAGTACCAACATATTTTTCAGCACTGCACATTTCTGGAAGTTCATAGACAATCAGACATTATAGGATTATACACGTATTGTTTATAGAAGAGAACTGAGGGCCCTGCTCACAAAAGTCTACAATCTATAACCCCTTCCCGCAGATGGTATCTATACATCCATTTTCCCTGTGCCATAACACAAATAAATGTACATATATATATGTCCATTCCCGATCACGGCGCCGCGGGTGTGCAGGCGGGGATCGGCTGCTGGGGCCAGTGATCGCATATCGCCGGGCACCTGCCAAAGCTGTCAGGATTAGGGACCGCAGCACCGATCACCGGTAAAAGAGGGAGGGAGCTCCCGATGTTCTCCAATGTGACCCCTCGATGCGATCACTGGGTCTCATTAGTATCCATGGCAACCAGGGAGCTCAGAATGGCCCCTGGTTACCTGGCTTTGGAAGCCGATCAGGCTTTTTCCAAAGGCAAAGTCTGATCTTTACTGTGTATAAGTGAAACACTGACAGCTGTCAGTGTTACACTAATAGGGATAATATACTGCAGTACAGATCTGTACTGCAGTGTATTATAAGTGTCAAGTCCACTAGTGGGACAGTGAAAAAAAAAATAAAGTTAAATTAATTAAAAAATACACTAACTACATTAAACAAATAATAAAAAAATAAAAAAATATAAAAAATAAATAATAAACATATACAATATCCCTTTCCCTCCCCCCAAAAATGATATACACATATTTGTAATCACCACATTCATAACAACTCAAGCAATAAGAATATTTCATTATTCAACCCGCATGATAATCTCCATAAAAAAAAAAAGTTTTTATAGTATAAATATGATAAACCATTAAATTAAATACATACATGAGGTATCTCCATAATCGTACCAACCTGCAGAATAAAATTACCATGTCATTGATACTGCATGGTGAACACTGTAATAAAAAAATAATAGTAATATTGCCAAAATTACTGCTTTCTGGTAATCCTGTCTCACTAGAAATGTAATAAAAAGTGATCACATCAGACATTCCCAAAATAGTACTATTCTAAACCACTACTTATCCTGCAAAAAAAATAAGCCCTCACATACCTCCAGTGGTGAAAAAAAAATGTTACAGATCCTAGAATAGGGTGAAACTAACTAACTAAAAAATATGAAAACCCAAAATCCACACGGTGCTCCCTCATGTCTGAGGCCTGTGTGTGAGTCATGCTGCGCACAAGGGCCACATATGGGATATTTTGAAATATGTCAGAATTAGGGGAATAAATACTGAGTTGTATTTTCCTGTCAGCACCCGCTGTGTTGCAGAAAAAAAATGGAGCATATTGACATATTTGCAAAAATGTTTTTTTTAAATTCCACTTCCACTTTGCTTTAACCCCTAAAGGACATAGGGCGTATCCATACACCCCCGTTTCCAAGTCCTTAAGGACCTAGGGCGTATGGATATGCCCAGAGCATTTCCGGCCCCCGCCGCTAGCCGGAGGGGAGCCGGGGCCGGATGCCTGCTGAAATCGTTCAGCAGGCATCCCAGCATATGGCCCAGGGGGGTCATTATGTCCCCCCATGTCGGCGATTGCCACAGATCGCTGGACAATTCAGTCCAGCGATCTGCGGCGGATTCCGGGTCAATCGGGTCTCCAGTGACCCGATGACCCGGAATTACTGGCTGAACAGCCAGAGCCAGCAGGGGTGAGGTGGCACTGGTGCCAACTCACGATTTCCCTGATTCGTCGGCCGGTTTCCCGGCCGACCAATCAGGGCGCCTGCTGCGGGTGTCACTCCCGCAACCCGCTCCACCCCTCTTTCGGAGGACGTGAGCGGGTGCGGGACCCCGATCCCCGGCGTCCCTGTTGGGATCGGGGCCCCAGGAGCGACGGTGGCGGCGAGGGACTGACCTGTGCGGCGGCATCGTGGAGCAGCAGCAGGAGGTGAGTGACAGCCTCTTGCTGTTGCTTAGCTACAGCTCCCAGCATGCCCTTTTTGCATGCTGGGAGCTGTTGCTAAGCAACAGCAGGAGGCAGACCACCACAACTCCCAGCATGCCCTCATGGGCATGCTGGGACTTGTAGTTTTGCAACAGCTGGAGGCACATTTTTCTATGGAAAAGTGTACTTTCAGCTGTTGTATAACTACAACTCCCAGCTTGCACAATCAGCTAAAGTGCATGCTGGGAGTTGCAGTGATGCATCTGGTGGTTGCATAACTACAACTCCCAGCATGCCCGTTGGCTGTCGGTGACTGCTGAGAATTGTAGTTTTGCAACAGCTGAAGGCACACTGAGTTAAGTAGCAAACCAGTGTGTCTCCAGCTGTTGCATAACTACAATCCCCAGCATCCCCAGCCAAAGTAGTATGCCTCCGGCTGTTGCATAGCTACAAGACCCAGCATGCCCTTCCGCTGTCCGTACATGCTGGGGGTTGTAGCTTTTGCAACAGCTAAAGGCACACTGGTTGCAAAACACTGAGTTTGTTACCAAACTCGGTGTTTCACAACCTGTGTCTCTCCAGTTGTTGCAAAACTACAACTCCCAGCATGCACTGATAGACCGTACATGCTGGGAGTTGTAGTTTTGCAACAGCTGGATGTTTCTCCCCCCCCCCCCCCCCCAATGTGAACGTACAGGATACACTCACATGGGCGGAGGATTACAGTAAGTATCCGGCTGCAAGTTTGAGCTGCGTCAAATTTTCTGCCGCAGCTCAAACTGCCAGCGAGAAACTACTGTGAACCCCCGCCCGTGCGACTGTACCCTAAAAACACTACACTACACTAACACATAATAAAATAAAAAGCTAAAAACTCTACATATGCACATACCCCTACACAGCCCCCCTCCCCTCCCCAATAAAAATGAAAAATGTCTGGTACGACACTGTTTCCAAAACGGAGCCTCCAGCGGTTGCAAAACTACAACTCCCTGCATGCACTGATAGACCGTACATGCTGGGAGTTGTAGTTTTGCAACAGCTGGATGTCCCCCCCCCCCCCCCCAATGTGAACGTACAGGGTACACTCACATGGGCGGAGGATTACAGTAAGTAAATAAAAATATTAATAAATAGATGTATACAGCACCAACATATTTTGAAGATATTTGGAGGTACATAGACAATCAGAGATTATAGAATTACATACTAATGGTTGAAGGGGTTATCCAGCATAAGGGGATTTTAGTACGTACCAGTAATGGACATGCTTAGGAAGGATCTGTCTTGGGCTAAATGGCTATGCTGTGAGATTACATAACACTGTGGCTATCTTTCTGTGAACTTGTATTTCCTGTTTTCAGTTTTCTTGTTTGCCTACAAATCCCATGATCCCATTTTCCTCCTTCCCACACATCAGCCACCCCACCCATTGAAACAAAAATGAGCTGCAGACCTGTGGTTTTCAATCAGGGTGCCTACAGCTGTTGCATTACTTGCAGATTGATCCCTCCACCCACTGAAGCAGACAGGCTCCCTGTCATCAGCTGACTAGGGAGTCAGGTCTAGGCCGCGTTGCAAGCTGGGAAAAATCAGAGACAGCTGTCATTTTGTATGCTGTTAAAAATAAATATTAGGGTGAAAATCACATAAGAATTGTGAGAAAACCATCACACACAAGTGCAGACACTATATTATGAACTACACTAACTTTACAGCCCCTGTTGCATAGTCAAATAAAAAAAAATTCCCGGAATACCCCTTTAATGTAAGAGGAGTGAGGGCCCTGCTCACAAAAGTCTACAATCTATGAGAATCTGTTTAGACTTTAATAGAGCTTATGATACTATTGTATAGGACCATCATGTAGGCTAAAAAAAACCTCTTTTGGCCTTTGTCTGATAAGTGGGGGTGGGGGGGGGGTTAGGGCGAAATTTGTCTTATACACTCTGAGCTTTCCATGTGCATACATCTAATATTTTTGCATAACATAGTTTATAAGTAAATCTTAAATATATGATATAATAATAATACCGTATTTATCGGGGTATACCACGCACCGGCCTATAACACGCATCCTCATTTTACCAAGGATATTTGGGTAAAAAAAGTTTTTTACCCAAATATCCATGGTAAAATGAGGGTGCGTGTGTGCGCGTGTATACCCCGATACATCCCCAGGAAAGGCAGGGGGAGAGAGGCCGTCGCTGCCCGCTTCTCTCCCCCTGCCTTTCCTGGGGTCTAGAGCGCTGTTGCCGGCAGCTACTGACGTCATGCGCCGCGCCGTTCAGCGCATAGCAACGACTTCGGGAACGCACGCCGGAGGCCTGGAGCAGCGCGGACCCGACTCAGGTAATTATGCCACCGGGGATGGGGGGAGGCAACGGGGCAGCGGCGCCGGCAATGGGTGCCGCTGCCCCTTCTCTCCCCCAGGCTGTCGGCGCCGCTTCTCTCCCCCTGGCTATCGGCGCTGGCAATGGGGCGCCGGCACCGATAGTCAGGGGGACAGAACGGGCAGCGGCGCCGATAGCTAGGGGGAGAGAAGGGCCGACAGCAGCGCTCTAGACCCCAGGAAAGGCAGGGGGAGAGAAGCGGGCAGCGACGGCCTCTCTCCCCCTGCCTTTCCTGGGGGTGTATTGGCGTATAACACGCACATAGACTTTAGGCTAAAAATTTTAGCCTAAAAAGTGCGTGTTATACGCCGATAAATACGGTAATATTAATTACCCATAGAATTTATAGAGAATCCTGTTAATCTGCTTAAATAAATAAAAAAGTTGGAAGTAAAATGTAAATTTAATTGGTTGCTGTGTAATGTCTTGAATCCAGGAAGCAGGAAGAGGAGAACACCAGAGCAGGGTATCGGAAGCTTCGGGGGAAGCTTTGGAGGTGAGTAAAGGTTTATTTTTTAACATCTGACAGAATGAATATAGCTAAAAAATAAATAAAAAATTAAATTAAATTAAAAAATAAAACCCTGACAGATAACCACTATAATGTATTTTATTATTATTATTATTATTATTATTTTAAGAAAATAAATAATTCATAAGGTTTGCCGACTGTGCAGCATATGCTAGAGAAATTCCAATGGATTGGAAAGAGTATGTGTTACGCCGAGCGCTCCGGGTCCCCGCTCCTCCCCGGAGCGCTCGCTACACTCTCGTTACTGCAGCGCCCCGGTCAGATCCACTGACCGGGTGCGCTGCGATACCGCCTCCAGCCGGGATGCGATTCGCGATGCGGGTGGCGCCCGCTCGCGATGCGCACCCCGGCTCCCGTACCTGACTCGCTCTCCGTCGGTCCTGTCCCGGCGCGCGCGGCCCCGCTCCCTAGGGCGCGCGCGCGCGCGCCGGGTCTCTGCGATTTAAAGGGCCACTGCGCCGCTGATTGGCACAGTGGTTCTAATTAGTGTGTTCACCTGTGCACTCCATATATATACCTCACTTCCCCTGCACTCCCTCGCCGGATCTTGTTGCCCTTGTGCCTAGTGAAAGCGTTCCCTTGTGTGTTCTTAGCCTGTGTTCCGACCTCCTGCCGTTGCCCCTGACTACGATCCTTGCTGCCTGCCCCGACCTTCTGCTACGTCCGACCTTGCTTCTGTCTACTCCCTTGTACCGCGCCTATCTTCAGCAGTCAGAGAGGTTGAGCCGTTGCTAGTGGATACGACCTGGTCACTACCGCCGCAGCAAGACCATCCCGCTTTGCGGCGGGCTCTGGTGAATACCAGTAGTGACTTAGAACCGGTCCACTAGCACGGTCCACGCCAATCCCTCTCTGGCACAG
Organism: Hyla sarda; assembly: GCF_029499605.1. Classification (NCBI taxonomy): domain Eukaryota; kingdom Metazoa; phylum Chordata; class Amphibia; order Anura; family Hylidae; genus Hyla; species Hyla sarda. Next base: position 132,285,915 of record NC_079198.1, on the reverse strand, counting down.
AGGATCCACCTCCTGCCAGCCGGCATCGTGACAGTAGATCCGGCCATGGATCCCGCTGAAGTACCTCTGCCAGTTGTCGCTGACCTCACCACGGTGGTCGCCCAGCAGTCACAACAGATAGCGCAACAAGGCCACCAGCTGTCTCAACTGACCGTGATGCTACAGCAGCTACTACCACAGCTTCAGCAATCATCTCCTCCGCCAGCTCCTGCACCCCCTCCGCAGCGAGTGGCCGCTTCAGGCCTACGACTATCCTTGCCGGATAAATTTGATGGGGACTCTAAGTTTTGCCGTGGCTTTCTTTCACAATGTTCCCTGCACTTGGAGATGATGTCGGACCAGTTTCCTACTGAAAGGTCTAAGGTGGCTTTCGTAGTCAGCCTTCTGTCTGGAAAAGCTCTGTCATGGGCCACACCGCTCTGGGACCGCAATGACCCCGTCACTGCCTCTGTACACTCCTTCTTCTCGGAATTTCGTAGTGTCTTTGAGGAACCTGCCCGAGCCTCCTCTGCTGAGACTGCCCTGCTGAACCTGGTCCAGGGTAATTCTTCCGTTGGCGAGTACGCCATACAATTCCGTACTCTTGCTTCTGAACTATCCTGGAATAATGAGGCCCTCTGCGCGACCTTTAAAAAAGGCCTATCCAGCAACATTAAAGATGTTCTGGCCGCACGAGAAATTCCTGCTAATCTACATGAACTCATTCATCTTGCCACTCGCATTGAAATGCGTTTTTCCGAAAGGCGTCAGGAGCTCCGCCAGGATATGGACTTTGTTCGCACGAGGCGTTTTTTCTCCCCGGCTCCTCTCTCCTCTGGTCCTCTGCAATCCGTTCCTGTGCCTCCCGCCGTGGAGGCTATGCAAGTTGACCGGTCTCGCCTGACACCTCAAGAGAGGACACGACGCCGCATGGAGAATCTCTGCCTGTACTGTGCCGGTACCGAACACTTCCTGAAGGATTGTCCTATCCGTCCTCCCCGCCTGGAAAGACGCACGCAGACTCCGCACAAAAGTGAGACAGTCCTTGATGTCTACTCTGCTTCTCCACGTCTTACTGTGCCTGTGCGGATATCTGCATCTACCTTCTCCTTCTCTACTATGGCTTTCTTGGATTCCGGATCTGCAGGAAACTTTATTTTGGCCTCTCTCATCAACAGGTTCAACATCCCGGTAACCAGTCTCGCCAGGCCCCTCTACATCAATTGTGTTAACAATGAAAGATTGGACTGTACCATACGTTACCGCACGGAGCCCCTTCTAATGTGCATCGGACCTCATCAAGAAAAAATTGAGTTCTTGGTCCTCCCCAATTGCACTTCCGAAATTCTCCTTGGACTACCGTGGCTCCAACGCCATTCCCCAACCCTGGATTGGTCCACAGGGGAGATCAAGAGCTGGGGTATCTCTTGTTTCAAGGACTGCCTTAAACCGGTTCCCAGTACTCCCTGCCGTGACCCTGTGGTTCCCCCTGTAACCGGTCTCCCTAAGGCCTATATGGACTTTGCTGATGTGTTTTGCAAAAAACAAGCTGAGACTCTACCTCCTCACAGGCCTTATGACTGTCCTATTGACCTCCTCCCGGGCACTACTCCACCCCGGGGCAGAATTTATCCTCTGTCCGCCCCAGAGACTCTTGCTATGTCTGAGTACATCCAGGAAAATTTAAAAAAGGGGTTTATCCGCAAATCCTCCTCTCCTGCCGGAGCTGGATTTTTCTTTGTGTCCAAAAAAGATGGCTCCCTACGTCCTTGCATTGACTACCGCGGTCTTAATAAAATCACGGTAAAGAACCGCTACCCTCTACCTCTTATCTCTGAACTCTTTGATCGCCTCCAAGGTGCCCACATCTTTACCAAACTGGACTTAAGAGGTGCTTATAATCTCATCCGCATCAGGGAGGGGGATGAATGGAAAACGGCATTTAACACTAGAGATGGACACTTTGAGTATCTGGTCATGCCCTTTGGCCTGTGCAACGCCCCTGCCGTCTTCCAAGACTTTGTTAATGAAATTTTTCGTGATCTCTTATATTCCTGTGTTGTTGTGTATCTGGACGATATTCTGATTTTTTCTGCCAACCTAGAAGAACACCGCCAACATGTCCGCATGGTTCTTCAGAGACTTCGTGACAATCAACTTTATGCCAAAATGGAGAAATGTCTGTTTGAATGTCAATCTCTTCCTTTCCTAGGATACTTGGTCTCTGGCCAGGGACTACAAATGGATCCAGACAAACTCTCTGCCGTCTTAGATTGGCCACGCCCCTCCGGACTCCGTGCTATCCAGAGTTTTTTGGGGTTCGCCAATTATTACAGACAATTTATTCCACATTTTTCCACCATTGTGGCTCCTATCGTGGCTTTAACCAAGAAGAATGCCAATCCTAAGTCCTGGCCTCCTCAAGCGGAAGACGCCTTTAAACGGCTCAAGTCGGCCTTTTCTTCTGCTCCCGTGCTCTCCAGACCTGACCCATCTAAACCCTTCCTATTGGAGGTTGATGCCTCCTCAGTAGGAGCTGAAGCGGTTCTTCTACAAAAAAATTCTTCCGGGCATGCTGTTACCTGTGGTTTTTTTTCTAGGACCTTCTCTCCGGCGGAGAGGAACTACTCCATCGGGGATCGAGAGCTACTGGCCATTAAATTAGCACTTGAGGAATGGAGGCATCTGCTGGAGGGATCTAAATTTCCAGTTATTATTTACACCGATCACAAGAATCTCTCCTATCTCCAGTCTGCCCAACGGCTGAATCCTCGCCAGGCCAGGTGGTCTCTGTTCTTTGCCCGGTTTAATTTTGAAATTCACTTTCGCCCTGCCGATAAGAACATCAGGGCCGATGCTCTCTCTCGTTCCTCGGATGCCTCGGAAGTAGAGCTCTCTCCGCAACACATCATTCCTCCTGACTGCCTGATCTCCACTTCTCCAGCCTCCATCAGGCAAACTCCTCCAGGGAAGACCTTCGTCTCTCCACGCCAACGCCTCGGAATCCTCAAATGGGGTCACTCCTCCCATCTCGCAGGCCATGCGGGCATCAAGAAATCCGTGCAACTCATCTCTCGTTTCTATTGGTGGCCGACTCTGGAGACGGATGTTGTTGATTTTGTGCGGGCCTGCACTGTCTGTGCCCGGGACAAGACTCCTCGCCAGAAGCCTGCTGGTCTCCTTCACCCTCTGCCTGTCCCCGAACAGCCTTGGTCTCTGATTGGTATGGACTTTATTACAGACTTACCCCCATCCCGTTGCAACACTGTTGTTTGGGTGGCCGTTGATCGATTTTCCAAGATGGCACATTTTATTCCTCTTCCTGGTCTTCCTTCAGCGCCTCAGTTGGCTAAACAATTTTTTGTACACATTTTTCGTCTTCACGGGTTGCCCACGCAGATCGTCTCGGATAGAGGCGTCCAATTCGTGTCAAAATTCTGGAGGGCCCTCTGTAAACAACTCAAGATTAAATTAAACTTTTCTTCTGCTTATCATCCTCAATCCATTGGGCAAGTAGAAAGAATTAACCAGGTCCTGGGTGATTATTTACGGCATTTTGTTTCCTCCCGCCAGGATGACTGGGCAGATCTTCTACCATGGGCCGAATTCTCGTATAACTTCAGAGTCTCTGAATCTTCTGCTAAATCCCCATTTTTCGTGGTGTACGGCCGTCACCCTCTTCCCCCCCTCCCTATTCCCTTGTCCTCTGGTTTGCCCGCTGTAGATGAAGTGACTCGTGATCTTTCCACCATATGGAAAGAGACCCAAAATTCTCTTTTACAGGCTTCATCTCGCATGAAAAAGTTTGCCGATAAGAAAAGAAGAGCTCCCCCCATTTTTTCTCCCGGAGACAAGGTATGGCTCTCCGCTAAATATGTCCGCTTTCGTGTCCCCAGTTACAAACTGGGACCACGCTATCTTGGTCCTTTCAAAGTCTTGTGCCAAATTAATCCTGTCTCTTACAAACTTCTTCTTCCTCCTTCTCTTCGTATTCCTAATGCCTTTCATGTCTCTCTTCTTAAACCACTCATCATCAACCGTTTCTCTCCCAAGCTTGTTTCTCCCACTCCTGTTTCCGGTTCTTCTGACGTCTTCTCAGTGAAGGAGATACTGGCCTCCAAGACGGTCAGAGGAAAAAGGTTCTTTTTGGTGGATTGGGAGGGCTGTGGACCTGAAGAGAGATCCTGGGAACCTGAGGACAACATCCTAGACAAAAGTCTGCTCCTTAGGTTCCCAGGCTCTAAGAAGAGGGGGAGACCCAAGGGGGGGGGGGTACTGTTACGCCGAGCGCTCCGGGTCCCCGCTCCTCCCCGGAGCGCTCGCTACACTCTCGTTACTGCAGCGCCCCGGTCAGATCCACTGACCGGGTGCGCTGCGATACCGCCTCCAGCCGGGATGCGATTCGCGATGCGGGTGGCGCCCGCTCGCGATGCGCACCCCGGCTCCCGTACCTGACTCGCTCTCCGTCGGTCCTGTCCCGGCGCGCGCGCGCGCCGGGTCTCTGCGATTTAAAGGGCCACTGCGCCGCTGATTGGCGCAGTGGTTCTAATTAGTGTGTTCACCTGTGCACTCCATATATATACCTCACTTCCCCTGCACTCCCTCGCCGGATCTTGTTGCCCTTGTGCCTAGTGAAAGCGTTCCCTTGTGTGTTCTTAGCCTGTGTTCCGACCTCCTGCCGTTGCCCCTGACTACGATCCTTGCTGCCTGCCCCGACCTTCTGCTACGTCCGACCTTGCTTCTGTCTACTCCCTTGTACCGCGCCTATCTTCAGCAGTCAGAGAGGTTGAGCCGTTGCTAGTGGATACGACCTGGTCACTACCGCCGCAGCAAGACCATCCCGCTTTGCGGCGGGCTCTGGTGAATACCAGTAGTGACTTAGAACCGGTCCACTAGCACGGTCCACGCCAATCCCTCTCTGGCACAGAGGATCCACCTCCTGCCAGCCGGCATCGTGACAGTATGGCATTCTTTATGTCTCTAATCCTTTTAGGTGGATTAACACCAAGACAGCATTACTAACGTAACAGTACAAAAGTAAACAGCAACAGGTACACAAAAATCAGGAAAACATTAAATCCTGTCTTGTAATTTTGACACTGGCTCAATTTTCTTGGCCCATGAAAATAATAGATTTAGGTAACTGCTAACTGTGCCAGCGACTAGACAATACCATAGACTTAAATTGTAAGTTTGTCTCTGTCCCGTGGCTCAGAGCCAGGTGAGAACTGGCTTAAAGGGGTATTCCAGGCAAAACCTTTTTTTATATATATCAACTGGCTCCGGAAAGTTAAACAGATTTGTAAATTACTTCTATTAAAAAATCTTAATCCTTCCAATAGTTATTAGCTTCTGTAGTTTTCTGTCTAACTGCTCAATGATGATGTCACGTCCCGGGAGCTGTGCATGATGGGAGAATATCCCCATAGGAACTGCACAGTTCCCGGGACGTGAGTCATCAGAGAGCAGTTAGACAGAAAACAACTCAACTTCAGAAGCTAATAACTATTGCCATGGCAACCCCCTGTCCTGGGCTGCCATTGGTCAGAACTCCGTTGTTACGCCGAGCGCTCCGGGTTCCCGCTCCTCCCCGGAGCGCTCGCTTCACCTCCTCCGCTGCAGCGCCCCGGTCACGTCCTCTGACCCGGGGCGCTGCGATCCTGCTGCTAGCCGGGATGCGATTCGCGATGCGGGTGGCGCCCGCTCGCGATGCGCACCCCGGCTCTCCTACCTGACTCGCTCCCCGTCTGTTCTGTCCCGGCGCGCGCGGCCCCGCTCCCTAGGGCGCGCGCGCGCCGGGTCTCTGCGATTTAAAGGGCCACTGCGCCGCTGATTGGCGCAGTGGTTCCAATTAGAGTTATCACCTGTGCACTCCCTATATTACCTCACTTCCCTTGCACTCCCTTGCCGGATCTTGTTGCCTTAGTGCCAGTGAAAGCGTTCCTTGTGTGTCCCTTGCCAGTGTTTCCAGACCTTCTGCCGTTGCCCCTGACTACGATCCTTGCTGCCTGCCCCGACCTTCTGCTACGTCCGACCTTGCTTCTGCCTACTCCCTTGTACCGCGCCTATCTTCAGCAGCCAGAGAGGTGAGCCGTTGCTAGTGGATACGACCTGGTCACTACCGCCGCAGCAAGACCATCCCGCTTTGCGGCGGGCTCTGGTGAAAACCAGTAGTGGCTTAGAACCGGTCCACTAGCACGGTCCACGCCAATCCCTCTCTGGCACAGAGGGTCCACTACCTGCCAGCCGGCATCGTGACAGTAGATCCGGCCATGGATCCCGCTGAAGTTCCTCTGCCAGTTGTCGCTGACCTCACCACGGTGGTCGCCCAGCAGTCACAACAGATTGCGCAACAAGGCCAACAGCTGTCTCAACTGACCGTTATGCTACAACAGTTGCTACCACAGCTTCAGCAGTCATCTCCTCCGCCAGCTCCTGCACCTCCTCCGCAGCGAGTGGCCGCTCCTGGGATACGCTTATCCTTGCCGGATAAGTTTGATGGGGACTCTAAGTTTTGCCGTGGCTTCCTTTCCCAATGTTCCCTGCATCTGGAGATGATGTCGGACCTGTTTCCCACTGAAAGGTCTAAGGTGGCGTTCGTAGTCAGTCTTCTGTCCGGAAAAGCCCTGTCATGGGCCACACCGCTCTGGGACCGCAATGACCCCGTCACTGCCTCAGTACACTCCTTCTTCTCGGAAATCCGAAGTGTCTTTGAGGAACCTGCCCGAGCCTCTTCTGCTGAGACTGCCCTGTTGAACCTGGTCCAGGGTAATTCTTCCGTTGGCGAGTATGCCGTACAATTCCGTACACTTGCTTCAGAATTGTCCTGGAATAATGAGGCCCTCTGCGCGACCTTCAAAAAAGGCCTATCCAGCAACATTAAAGATGTTCTGGCCGCACGAGAAATTCCTGCTAATCTACATGAACTTATTCACCTAGCCACTCGCATTGACATGCGTTTTTCTGAAAGGCGTCAGGAACTCCGCCAAGATATGGACTCTGTTCGCACGAGGCGTTTCGTCTCCTCGGCTCCTCTCTCCTCTGGTCCCCTGCAATCTGTTCCTGTGCCTCCCGCCGTGGAGGCTATGCAGGTCGACCGGTCTCGCCTGACACCTCAAGAGAGGACACGACGCCGTATGGAGAACCTCTGCCTGTACTGTGCTAGTACCGAACACTTCCTGAGGGATTGTCCTATCCGTCCTCCCCGCCTGGAAAGACGTACGCTGACTCCGCACAAAGGCGAGACAGTCCTTGATGTCTACTCTGCTTCTCCACGTCTTACTGTGCCTGTGCGGATGTCTGCTTCTGCCTTCTCCTTCTCTACAGTGGCCTTCTTGGACTCTGGTTCTGCAGGAAATTTTATTTTGGCCTCTCTCGTCAACAGGTTCAACATCCCAGTGACCAGTCTCGCCAGACCCCTCTACATCAATTGTGTAAATAATGAAAGATTGGACTGTACCATACGTTTCCGCACGGAGCCCCTTCTTATGAGCATCGGATCTCATCATGAGAGGATTGAACTTTTGGTCCTCCCCAATTGCACCTCGGAGATTCTCCTTGGACTTCCCTGGCTTCAACTTCATTCCCCAACCCTGGATTGGTCCACTGGGGAGATCAAGAGTTGGGGGTCCTCTTGTTCCAAGAACTGTCTAAAATCGGTTCCCAGTAACCCTTGCCGTAACTCTGTGGTTCCTCCAGTAACCGGTCTCCCCAAGGCCTATATGGACTTCGCGGATGTTTTCTGCAAAAAACAAGCTGAGACTCTACCTCCTCACAGGCCTTATGATTGCCCTATCGACCTCCTCCCGGGTACTACTCCACCCCGGGGCAGAATTTATCCTCTCTCTGCCCCAGAGACTCTTGCCATGTCCGAATACGTCCAGGAGAATCTAAAAAGGGGCTTTATCCGTAAATCCTCCTCTCCTGCCGGAGCCGGATTTTTCTTTGTCTCCAAAAAAGATGGCTCCCTACGTCCTTGCATTGACTACCGCGGTCTTAATAAAATCACGGTTAAGAACCGCTACCCCTTACCCCTCATCTCTGAACTCTTTGATCGCCTCCAAGGTGCCCACATCTTCACTAAATTGGACTTAAGAGGCGCCTATAACCTCATCCGCATCAGAGAGGGGGACGAGTGGAAAACGGCATTTAACACCAGAGATGGACACTTTGAGTATCTGGTCATGCCCTTTGGACTGTGCAATGCCCCTGCCGTCTTCCAAGACTTTGTCAATGAAATTTTTCGTGATCTATTATACTCCTGTGTTGTGGTATATCTGGACGATATCCTAATTTTTTCTGCCAATCTAGAGGAACACCGCCGGCATGTCCGTATGGTTCTTCAGAGACTTCGTGACAACCAACTCTATGCCAAAATTGAGAAATGTCTGTTTGAATGCCAATCTCTTCCTTTTCTAGGATATTTGGTCTCTGGCCAGGGACTACAGATGGATCCAGACAAACTCTCTGCCGTCTTAAATTGGCCACGCCCCTCCGGACTCCGTGCTATCCAACGCTTTTTGGGGTTCGCCAATTATTACAGGCAATTTATTCCACATTTTTCTACCATTGTGGCTCCTATCGTGGCTTTAACCAAGAAAAATGCTGATCCCAAGTCCTGGCCTCCTCAAGCAGAAGACTCCTTTAAACAACTCAAGTCTGCCTTTTCTTCGGCTCCCGTGCTCTCCAGACCTGACCCTTCCAAACCCTTCCTATTGGAGGTTGATGCCTCCTCAGTAGGAGCTGGAGCTGTTCTTCTACAAAAAAATCCTTCCGGGCATGCTGTCACTTGTGGTTTTTTCTCTAGGACCTTCTCTCCAGCGGAGAGGAACTACTCCATCGGGGATCGAGAACTTCTAGCCATTAAATTAGCACTTGAGGAATGGAGGCATCTGCTGGAGGGATCAAGATTTCCTGTTATTATCTACACCGACCACAAGAACCTCTCCTACCTCCAGTCGGCCCAACGGCTGAATCCTCGCCAGGCCCGGTGGTCTCTGTTCTTTGCCCGATTTAATTTTGAGATCCACTTTCGTCCTGCCGATAAGAACATTAGAGCCGATGCTCTCTCTCGTTCCTCGGATGCCTCAGAAGTTGATCTCCCTCCGCAACACATCATTCCACCTGACTGCCTGATCTCCACTTCTCCTGCCTCCATCAGACAGACTCCTCCAGGAAAGACCTTTGTTTCTCCACGCCAACGCCTCGGAATCCTCAAATGGGGTCACTCCTCCCATCTCGCAGGTCATGCGGGCATCAAGAAATCTGTGCAACTCATCTCCCGCTTCTATTGGTGGCCAACTCTGGAGACGGATGTTGGGGACTTTGTGCGAGCCTGCACTATCTGTGCCCGGGATAAGACTCCTCGCCAGAAGCCCGCTGGTTTTCTTCATCCTCTGCCTGTCCCCGAACAGCCTTGGTCTCTGATTGGTATGGATTTTATTACTGATTTACCCCCTTCCCGTGGCAACACCGTTATTTGGGTGGTCGTTGATCGATTCTCCAAAATGGCACATTTCATTCCTCTTCCTGGTCTTCCTTCTGCGCCTCAGTTGGCTAAACAATTTTTTGTACACATTTTTCGTCTTCACGGGTTGCCTACGCAGATTGTCTCGGATAGAGGGGTCCAATTCGTGTCTAAATTCTGGAGAGCTCTCTGTAAACAACTCAAGATTAAATTAAATTTTTCCTCTGCATATCATCCCCAGTCCAATGGACAAGTAGAAAGAATTAACCAGATCCTGGGTGATTATTTGCGACATTTTGTTTCCTCCCGCCAGGATGACTGGGCAGATCTCCTTCCATGGGCCGAATTCTCGTATAACTTCAGGGTCTCTGAATCTTCCT